>NC_041038.1:1202369-1803554 GCF_900634625.1 Parambassis ranga
CAATACAAAGAAAGCAGTATTAGTCTACTTTGAGTGCCTGTACCTGCTTAGTTATGATGCGATACTTCTGGAAGTCCTTAGGTCCAAGCTGATCGTCACGAGTCAGGCGACTGACTTTCACTTCTGGGTACTTAGATTTGACCAACTCGGAGCAAAAGCGCAGCAGAACCCCTGCTACACCCTTTCCCCTCTCCTGAGGTGCAACACGGAGACCCTCCACCAGCATTGTGTCTCCACCATCAATCACACACACAGACTCCAGAGCGATCTACCAGGCACAACAGAGAGAGGACAAAACATGACAGCCCATCAAAGTGACATTGTCTTATAGCTCAGTACCACTTTTTATATGAGACAAAGTAAAACACCAGAGACATTGTGAATATTTGGGAAACAAGAACATGTCAACTGGAGCTTGAGCCTTCTACATCGATCTCTCCATCATCACATCTTGTGAGTCATGGTGGCAGATGAGTAAGTTACAAGTTGTCAGAACATCATTTTCATCTGTGTTCACAGAGAGTGATTTAAAAATGGAAGATCTGACTGAAGTCAGCAACTTCTACTCTGAGGACAAGAAGGAGGTCAATCACTTCTTTCATGTTGGGGTTCAACCACAAGTGATGATCACATGGAATACAAGAGGACAGGTTTGTGCTTTCTCACTGTGGGCCTTTGGCCAGAATCAAATGATAAACAGAGCTAGACATACAGTAGATTTCTGCAGTCTTTGCCTGACTAAAAGACTGTAAATGAACTATTAGCTATAGCTATTATAGTAGGAGTACTACCATTGAGGTCTTTAGCAATTTGCCTTGGAGAAGTATGTTGTGGATAAATAGAGCACAACTCATCAGTATGCTTTTAGCCTTTCACCTCAAGAAGGAATGGATAATGTCCATATTTTACAGATCATTGCTCATCTCCAAATGAATTTACGTACGTAGAATGTGCAATACTTCAAAATTTACATGGTGGACACATTGAGGAAATCATAGACATTAACTTCCTGACTTCCCTTTATTTTCTGACAAAGTTTCTTTTCTTAAATCATAATAATAATTATCAAAGGGTAATAACTGAACTCACCACTTTCCCCTGTTTGCGGGCCAGTATAACTGTGCGGTTAGACTCCTGCAGCCAGCTGGCATATCTAGTGGGAAGATAGTCAAGTCCTCCATAGATGTCCTGGCTCATTGCCATGATTTCGTCAAAGTCCTCCTCAGTGGCCACAGCAAACTGAAGGCCTGCCTGGGACAGGGCCTCTGGGAGCTGGGGCATAGTCAGGCTGGTATCAATCTTCATCTTGAAACAACTGATGAGATAGAATGTGAAGGAGAGATTATAGTATAATGAATTTTTTTCAGGCCGTTTCAATGGATTTAGCCATTTTCTTAAGGTTTTCCAAATACAGAAGATTCTGACAGGTACCATTCTACCCAGAATCACCACAGTGCATGTCACAGGTAACCAAACATCATCACCCACTCAACCACTTATACTACTGTCTAGGTAAAATCTAGGCAAACACAGTCAAGATCCAGCGAGTATTGTGGCTACCAGGAGAGATACCGGTAAGTGCCAGATAGCTGAATTAGAGTTACTGGGATCAGTAAGAGAGAAAAGAGAATGGGTAAAAAAAACAAGGCACAAGTAAACAACCCAAGAGCGCAAATATCAGATGAGACAGGTTTAAGAGTGAAAGACAGACACAGAAAATGACAACAGACAGAGGTAGAATACTGGCACCTATTTTGATCCCTTTGTCTTTTCCAATAAATCCTGTAAATCCACATCCTCACCCCCTTAATCCATACACTAATACTCTCTGATACCCAGTCCATACTACAAACACTGGTATTTCTCCATTGCTTGGCTAAAGAATTCACAGACTTAATTAGACAAGATAAAAAGTATGAAAAATACAAGCCAGTGACCTGAAAACATGACAAAAATTGACCATAATACATAATTCATCCACAATGTATGGATCATTGGAGTAAGTAAAATCACTTGTTGTTATAGACAGCAATGACTTAGTGGTATTCCACAAACAAACTACCACCAAATATCATCCACAGAGTGCACAGGTACAATTTGTTAGGACTCTGCACTACAGAAAACAAAAACAAGTAGCTGCTCTTATGACTTTTTCATTTAATTAGGTCAGTCAGCATACAATGGTTTAACACACAATGCAATACACAGCGGTCAAAAGTAAAGTAAATAAATGTCTTCCAAAGTAAGAATGTGTACAACACAAGAAGTCATACAAAAGAAAACTTACAATATAATAAAATACAATAAAGTATATGATAAACAATAAGATATAGGTAGGGCTGGGTGTTACATGTTAGTAGCTATCAGTAGCTTTTGCACATTTGCATATTTTATGTAGTAAACTGTTTCTATTTGCATTTTACAGCATCTACTAACCAATTCTTTTAATGCTTCTTGGTACATCAGCTATAGAATGTGTCATTCTCTACTAAATTTTTGTCAACTATTTCCACTGAAGATTTTGTTTTGGTGGGATTGTGTGTGCGTTTTAATTTAACCGAATCTTGTAGTTTCTATATTTATTTACTGAGAGTTTAGTTTTTAGTTTTATATTTTTTCACAGAACCATATGTCACATGTGAAGCATTCGCATTTTCACAGATACAGCCACTGTAAATAACACTTCAGTGCCACCACAGGTGCCAAGTGTGATTTTTGTTTTAAGGTCTGTACAGAAACGTAAATCTGTTGTTAATGTTAAAGACCACATATAGGACATTTCCTGTTGTTGGTGGCGCAGGTGTGTGCAGTTTCAGAAGACAGTGGTATTCACGTTGGAGTCAAATGCATGTCAGACGCAAGTAACGCACGTAATTACGAACATGAAAAACATCTGACTTGAATGTCGCTTGTAATGTGAATGTACCGCATGATTAGGGATTTCCGATGCAACTTGCAATATTGGGCTCGTTGGACTGATCTCATTCAAGCCTGGAATGGGTGTCGTACACCAGTAGCTGTATCCGTGAAGTTTTTGGTTATAATGCGTAGTGTGTCATGTTGTCAAAACAAAATAAATAAATAAATAAAGATTAAAAATGGCATCAACACGTTAATGCCCAGCCCTACCTATGTGTGAAATTAAAGAGATGTCAGCACCATAATAATGGCCAGGAGACAGCAAATTATCCAAAACAAGAGATAATTAAAGTAGCAAAGTGAAGCTTCTGAGGGTCCTAATTTTCTGTAAAACTACTACATTAAACAACATAGAAGTGCCAAGAAGCCAAAATAAACCAAAAAAAATGATAAGGAAAAAAAGACAGCCATCCAAAGGATGATCTCCCTTTCTACAGAGCTTGGCATTACACCCTACAAAGCTATATGGACACACATGTCAGTCCATTTAGAAGCTCATAGAAGTAATATGAGTAAATGACCAATCACAGGACACTGTATCTATGATACCGTAATTGATAGCAAGAATGCTTTTCATCCATCCTAAATCACCAGAGTAGAGGTCCTCACAGGTTCACTCGATTTCTTAAAGAATGAAGAGCTGACCAGGCTCCTGAGTCAGAGACAACTGAGTGCGTGCTGCTTATTGAAGCTAAATGAGCATAGGCTACAGTAGCTGGTAGTTCAAACAAGCCTGTTTATTGTTTTGTCAGTCATCCCCACTTGTGGTGTCAGGAGCCAAAGTCAAGAACATGTCAAACTTGAACTATTAAAGGTTCAAAAGCTCCAAGACAAGAAGCGAGAATTCCAAAATTTTCTTGGGTTAAGTGATGATCAAGGTCAATGTCCTGAACCAAATGCAATGTATACATGGGTACACCCATATGACACCTTCAAGGAGAAGCCAAGGTTCAAAGTGCTCCACTGGAAAACTGAAGAACTTACAAGGTACAGGCAGCACGGGTTGTCTGTTCTGTTTTGAAAGATAAGTGGCTAAAAAAAGCTCCACATTAAATGAAGCTTTTAACTTGGGTTCAGGAACAAGGCCACACATCACTACACTCCCCTATGCCTGATTACATGATTACCTATAAAGGTGCATCTGCTCCTCCTACTCCATTTGACAAAGCCCCCCCCCCCCACACACACACACCCCCAAACCCCCTTTGTTTTGCTTCTCTCTTTTCTTCTGACATCCTTCCTACAGGAACACCAGGGGGTCAAGCTACAGAGACATACCCCCACCCAGTCTCTCCTCCTGGGTTCCACAGTTAGGCACACCTCCTCTTCTCCACACTCTCTACTATCATTCATGTCTTTAACCCTCATCCCTTCATCCCACTTCCCCTCGACCCTTCATCCCTCCCCCTCTCCCTATTCCTTACACAAATAAAGCCATCAATTCAGGGGCGTGGCCTAGTCAGTGAAGAACCCAATGCAAGAGGTACAGAGCTGGGCAAATTCCAGGGGCTTAAGGATTATAGAGCAATTAAGAGCAAAGTGGCTTCTGTGTTAAAAGGAGCTATGTCAACCATGTGACATTGCAATCATTGCATTGAATACATTGCAATCATTTTCACTCCATTGTCTTAGTGACCATCACTCAGTGCTGTCAGCCTTTTAATCCTAAGCCCCATAAACTCTACAACCCACACACCAATGCACGAGGACTGTGTGATTTGAAGCCTTGAACACAATCATCATTCACAACATGACATTTCCACAACACAGCTCATCTGTGCCATCCTAAAAAAAGTCCAAAAGGTGAAAACAATAAATACTTAGACCTAAAAAAGAGGGACCTAGTGTTCCCTCTTTGAACACTACTACACAGTGAAACACGAATGAGTGTGAGACCTCACAAAGTGGACCCACACTTCATCCACTGGTCTTACACCATCTAACACAGTGCTTAAACTCGTAATGAGATGTCTTCACAAGCCACAAAAGGTGGTTACATGCCACTTGCACAAGCCTTTCTAATGTCTAGTGTATTTTAAATTGACTGTCAGAATGGTAGTTTATGAGGAGCCAAAACTAGACTTGATATCTGTCTTTTTTTGTTTTGCTATTGTCTTTGTAATGTTTTTTTGTTTGATTTGGTTTGTTGTTTTGTTTTGTTTTTACTGGAATTACTAAAATGTTAGCATGAAGGATACAGGGCTAGGGTTGGCCACGACGACTAGGATTAAAAAGACAGAGCTAGCTAGTGGTTACAGGAGAAGCTGTCAAATGAACAGACTGTATGGTCAGGAGAAAAAAAAACTGGACTGAGGTACCGAATGCCAAGGTAGCCAACCAAAGACTGCAGGTATAATTATTAACAAGAGTTGTCGAATTCTTATATCTGAACAAGATTCAAATAGGAGTAAATGTGAAAAGGACATTGTGTGAAATCTGTGTGACACTTTTCACATGGATACTGGCCTACACAGAAATGTTCAGTGCTTCATCTGTGACAAAAAAACATTAAAAGGCCAAACCCCACCAATCAACATACACACATGTCTGTATAACAAGTATGACATTCCTCAGTTCTTTACATTTTTGTATTTTCTGCTAGTCTGTGTATGTACTGTTTGAATGCCATTAGGAGAGGGGACTGGAGGGTGCCCCATTAGTCTCATATGGAAATTATTGGTTTTTAGAGGCTAACACAGAAATGCTAGACATGTCCCAATAATCTATCAATGAGCTATGTCAGCTGTAAGGGCATTTGCAGTGAAAACACTGTCTGGCCATAGCAGACACACACACAGACACACTGTGGACACTGGTATTTTTCCATCATGCTTTGATGCTTTGAGATGAGCTGTCAGGCTTGGCTGGGTAGTCTGGTCCTGCCATTCAGAGTGATGCTGATTTGTTTTTGTGTTTCTGTCTCCCTCTCACACACTCACTGATTCATTCTTCATGCTCTTGCTGCTTCCTTTCTTTGGCTGGCAGTGTACTCCAGACAAAATTAAATTTGGAACATTTGCAAAGACTGCTAAACTGCTATTGATTATGCAACCGTGAGCAAGTGCCAGTGTGCTCACTGTAGATTGGGGGGGGGGGGGGGGGTGTCAGGGAATTTAATAATGTCCTTTCACCACATGAGAGTTTTGGAGATGTGGAGGCAAGAAATGATCCAAAGGATGCACAGAAATGAGCAATTTTCTGCTGACTTTTGGCAATGCTCAATTTCTCAAAATGTTCAAGAAAACCTCAGGAAGTAGTTTTACAAGATGTGCATCTATTGTGTCAATTGTGTGGCAATGGTGCCATTTTGTCTCTGATAAATACCCAAACTAACTTTTCATTTGGAGCACGCTGCCAGCTGTCTATTTTGTCTTTCCACACTCAGACACAGAATTGACAGGCCACAAGTCTTTTGAGCGACCGAAGAGTACAAAACCCAAAGAAACACACCATGTCTTCAGTAGATTATCCTGCTGGTCAAGTGATGAAAGCATGGACACCAAAATCATTCATGTCTCCTGGGTAGATCCTTGGCTCCAGTGCTTCATGCCTGTAGGCTCCATGTTGATGCAAATATATTAGCATATCAGTCTGTAGCACCATTGCAGGCTCCATTTTTCCCACGCTGCCCGGCCTATACATGAAACAAACCATTGACACACAGGCACCAGAAAATGATTAGTTGGTAAATCTGTTGATAATCACTCTGTGCTTGTCGTCATAAAAATAAGAAAACTTGGCAATGTATCACCTGAAAAACTGGCTGTTTCTACGCAACATTTGTCTTGGGCTACATAATGTACATTGATCAATCTTTCTCAAAAGATCAATGAACCCTGAAGGGTTATCTGTAAGATATGATCAACTTACCATCTTCTAAAATAGTAAGTAGTTAAAAAGCTTATCAACAAACTTTGAAAATACAGCAACTGCTTTAAAGACAATTAAGTGTTGCTCAGGTGTCACACACTGTTGTATATATGTAATTGAAACAAAAAATATGAGGATAAACATCTGAATGTGGATTAATCCAGATACAAACATTATATGACTATGATCATTATTGGTAACTCTTGGAATTACCGGTAATGGTTGTCTCATTAGACAGAAAATAATAACAAAATAATGAAAAAAATCCTAAATTCTCATTTAGACACAAAGTCACAGTTTGCCAACACAGTCCACCCAAAACCAAACATATGTTGAATATGAGCACACACATGCTCAGTGCCTGAATAAAATATGCAGTGTACGTGAATCCCATTTAAGTTCCAAAACAATGTACACTATGAAAACATCTATGTAGAATAGAATGTGTTGATTTTCTAATACAGAAATTACAAAAGAAATTTGGTAATACATTAGTAATGGTTAGGAGTTGTTTCTATTACTCACAGTTGTAACGTTGCTGAGATATTTGGTTTTGACAGGTGCAATTCCTTAAAACAGACCTCCCAGGTACATGCAGCATTACAAATGTATAAAATGAATACAGTGAATGCATAGTAGACCCATGGACTTAGTGGAACCATAGCTATTTTAAAAAATAAATTGGTGCAAGTTCTACTACTAGTACTTTTTATAGTGTGAAACCACATGCTAGGGATTGTCACAGTCACTTCCCTGCCCATGTTATTAGCTGTCAGATTTTGGGAAGTGTGTGTGTGGGCTGATGACTAACTGTAGTCAGATTAATTATGCGAGAGACAGAAATACAGTAAAACAGCAAGAGCAACAAACAGTGACAGACGAGGTAATGTTTCATGTTCAAACATTACACTGCCTCTATGTTTTTTTTAGTAAGTGATCTCTTTTTCTGAAAGCCTGTTTTTTTGTATCTTATTGTATTTGATCTACAATACAATCAAAGAATAAATGTTTGGAAACTGTAATAGCATGAGCATAATATGGCTATCAGCATCGATTAGTCTGCACCAAGGGGGTTCGAGAGTGCAGAAAGGTTTCCTGCACAGCACAGTGTAGCCCAGTCTAACAGTAGTTACTGTAGTTTAAAGCCTATCTAATTAAACCTAAAGTTTTCAAAGACGTCCATTTTCCCAGGGTTGTTTGATCTTGACACTATTGCCATTTAAAATCTCTACAAAGAATGATTTCTTCTTCTTGTGTTTGTTCTTCTTGCACTTCCTCCTCTGTGATCTGGCTCCTTTGCAGAAAAGAATAGATAAGAACGGTCCTAGTGCCCAAATCAGTCAGTGCGTTTACATGAAAGGGGAAACAACAGTTATATTTATAAAAATAAAATAGTTATATTTACACAATGTATCTATTTTTAAGTTGCTAGCAACAGCGGTGGTGGTGGGGGGTATAGAAAGGTATCCTGTGATGTCAGGGACAGTGTGTTGAAATTGCATCAGCACTGAGTACACACGTTTTAGCCAAAAATAATGACCACTTACTATATTCGACAATGTGTTCCCAGCATTACATCTAGAGTGGAGCTGAACTGATGATTGGCAATCAGAACACACACACACGCACATACACACACAGTTACAGATTCTTGGCTGTACACCTTTTTTTATCTTGTAATTTTTTCTTTATTTTGATTATTTTTGTTTTGATATTTTGAGCTCCATGTTAGCAGCACAGTTGACCATTCAGATGCCCTCTAACAGTCTAACAGACTGATCAGAATGGACACAGATATAATGTTGACAGTTGCAGTAGGTAGAATTTTATCCAAACTATCATTTTGTATTCAAATCGTATTCAAATTAGTTTCCACATTGCAAATCACAATCTATCTTATTGCACTATTCTTTCATGCACAGCTCTTTCTTCAGTTACGTTGCAGTGTTTCTAGGTTGGGCCCATTCTTGAAGAACAAAACACAGGAGTCCCCTGGGTGGTAACTGGTCACCCTAGAAATAAATAAAGCCACATATTATGGTCTGAATTATTTATATAATATTTGTAATAAGTAATAAGTTAGTACAAAGAAACAGAAAAATGCAGATTATTCATGCTGCTCTTACCTTGCCAAGAATACTAGAGTCCTTCCACCAGCATCAGACAATGCATCATCATCCCACTAATTAACACATGACTTTCCCCAAGCACTCATTGAAGCACTTCCACATGTGCTTAATGGTTTAAGACTGCCGTCTGTATAACATTGGTCATAAATATTGCATCATCTGTGGCAGTTTGCATAATTCAGAATAGGATAGTATAGGTTTACCAGAGGCAGCAGATGGTTTCTTCTAGACTGCAATCTCCAAATTAGCGTTTTACTATTTTTACTTACTTACTATTAATTACTAAGTAATTAATTAATTAAGTAATAACACAATCAAGACTGTGTTTTTTTTATCCCATATACCCATTTTTAAGGGTAAACATCGTTCTTTTTATTAAAAGCCCTGAACCTTTGAATCTGTGTTGTGTCAAGGCAGATTACTGATTATTGACTGACAGGGATTTTGAGTTGTGTGTGGGCTGAGCCATTTCCATTGGGGTCAGTATTATGTGATGTTGGTGCTGCAGAATGCAACTGTGACAATAGAACAACTTTAACTGATGCACAAGATCCTGTGTTTTGATTTTATGTTTTATGTTGTTGTCCTTGTCGAAAAGTCAATGAGTTGAAACTACCAACCAGAAACAGTAGGGACCAACTACAGCTGACCACGTATAATAAGGATGGAGCTAGCACTAGCAGCTACAAGAAGCTCAGCCCAAACACAAGATACTAAACAGGGAGCTATAACGTTTACTTACCTGTCCTCTCTGTCTGCTGCCAGACAGCCCTTTTTCTGGTCAGATTAGTACAAAGGTTTTATAAAAGTTTCAGTGCCACATTGAAGGCACAACGAGCAAGCCCAAGTCATCTTTCTCATTATGATAGCTCCTTCGAATGTGGTTGACAAATGTGTCCTTCTTTTCCCTGGTATGCATGAAGCGGGATCTGTTGTGGCCCATCACATCCAAGGATTTAATGCAAACTGGCAAACTGAACTTGACTGTTTGCTGAAGAGAAACCTTTTAATGTTTATATTGACTCCTGGTTTATTGGTAGCACAACCAATATGATGAGGCGAGGAGGAAGTCTTCCACAGACCAGATCATCCCTTATCAAAACTCTTGCTGTAACCTTCACGGTCTACGACAGTGGACTTGGAGTATATTAAGGTCTTCAATCGCAAAGACAGTCCTGTAGGAAGTCCTTCTTATTTCATTCTTCAAAGTGGAAAAAATACTTTATTCCATGTGTCCAGTTAGACTCGGCCAGTTCAGACCCTAGTACTCCAGTTGTTCTGCTAAGGGTTCAATGAGATGCAGCCATCAGTTGTTAAATGAATCTATTGTAGAAGATGCAGGCAAAGACAAATCAGTGCTTGTAGAGGTATGTCCATGAAGGTTCTCAGCCATAGAGATCTTTCATTTCATTAGTTTCCTTTCATTCAAGAGCTTTATGCAAAGCAACTGGACTCATAGAGTTCCTTGAAGATGTTCATCAGTTGAGAAGTGATGACAGACCAGCACTGTAAACCCACTCTTTATGGGTCAGGTTATTGTGACTCCCAGTCAGTTTGATCCATGTGGTGGCCAGGTAGTGAGGTCAGCCTATGGAGGCATAGCTGAAGGACTCTGCCTCCAGTATGCCTGCAGTGTTGCCTCGAGTGTCACATGATTAAAACATGCCCCCCTAGTTTCCACACAGTGTCTAATTCCTGTGTAGATAAATAACTAAAACATTACAAAAGTAGAAGAATACATGGTTACAGGTTATTATTGACAGTTTATCCATATGTGTGCTATTTGATATATTTCACCCAGCATATATATATCCATCCATCATCCGAACCTGCTTTTTCCTGCAGTGCAGGGTCACAGGGTGAAATACATCAAATACCACACATGGATAAACAGTTACTGTATACAGTAAAACTCTTAAAATTTTCACAGTGGTGCGGAGGATCATGTTACTGTATAATCCCAAAATTTGAACATGTATTATTACTGTTTTATTTATCAATTGTATGTAATGTATGTAATTGTATTGAAATCTGCTGTCACCAGCCTCAGTGATTAACAACCAGTTGTTCTGACCCCAGTAATCATAAAGTGCTTTGAGAGGATAAAGTACATCAAGGATGTCATCCCTGCTGGTCTGGACCAGTACCACCACTAGCAGTCTCACTAGCACTTCAGCCCTGACTCACA
Organism: Parambassis ranga; assembly: GCF_900634625.1. Taxonomy (NCBI): domain Eukaryota; kingdom Metazoa; phylum Chordata; class Actinopteri; family Ambassidae; genus Parambassis; species Parambassis ranga. The sequence goes on from NC_041038.1 coordinate 1,213,476, forward strand.
CAGAGCATCCTAAAACTTATGTCAGAATGTGATTTGTTGCTTTTAACACTGTAATTCCAGACAAGTTTGTACTGGAGCTTCACAACCTGGGACTAGCTATACACCAGTGTGCTTCTGGATCAGGGACATTCTCAGCAACAGGCCTCAAGTGGCGAGAATTGGGAGCTGAACATCATCCGCACTGATCCTGAACACAGGTACACACACAGGGTTGTGTGCTCAGTCCAATCCTCTTCAGTCAGGATGGGTCTGCCATCCACTCCACAAACACGGTTGTGAAGTTTGTGTTCGACACCACTGTGGAGGGTCTCATATGAGAAAATGATTATGCTCATTACAGAGCATCCAGCACCTGATAACATGGTGTTCACATAATAACCTTGTTCTGAACATCAGCAAGACCAAGGAGGTCGGTGTGGACTTCAGGAGGTCCAGAAAGACGGAACACACTCCTCTCCTCACACAAGGAGAGGCTGTGGAGCGAGTGGAGAACATCAAGTTCCTGGGCATCCACATCACGTCTGACCTGACCTGGTCTCTGGACACTTCTGAAACATGCTGGACTCTCCACTTAGCTGCTTGTAAACTTCTACAGAGCCACAGTAGGAAGTCATCCTCTGTATCAGCGCAGCGACAGTGTGGTACTGCACAGGACAGAAAAGACTTGACCCGGGTGCTGTGTATGGCTCAGGGGATGATAGGAATTTCTCTTCCAGATCAGGACTCACTATATGCTGACTGGATCCAGGGGAAGGTAGACATATTGCTGCTTACCCCATCCACTTGGGACTGTGCCTCTTCCTTCCAGGAAAAGGTATAGAAACATCAAGACTCATACAAGCAGACACATGCTTTTTCCCCTAAGCTGTGAAGTCAATCACTCCCCCTGCTCACACATACACACACCTCGCCCCTATAGACACTCACACCGGATCCCTACAGACACACATCCACACCCTGTGCTAAAGACTGTGACATGCACTACACTGCACTTTATAACATCCTGCTGGACTTTACAAATATACCTCTTATTATTCTATTTTTTGTATTTATTGCCTCTTCTGAGCCAAGAGCTACCAGACAAAATTCCATTGTGTTATGCATGATAATAGAGATTCTTGATTCTACCATAGTTTAGCTCAGTGTTTCACAGAGAAGCTGTACACCATTAATGGAACTGTTGACTACAAGAAGTTTGTTTTCCAAAACTTACTCTCACTATTTGTGGCCATACTGTGCTTCCTGTTTCTTGTATAAACATCTTGTCAATTTTCTTATACAAAGAACAGGCCTACACTGGGACACAAACACAAACATGATCCACAGTCCCCCCCACCTCCTCTTCCCTCCTCTTTTCTCATCAGGCCGACCTATGGTTTATTATTTTACGTCACTGTGTGTCCAGTCTTCCTGGTAGTTTTCTCTCTCTCTCTCACTCTCTCTCTCTCTCTCTCGCTCTCTCTCTCTGTATCCTTCTTCAGGTCTCTCTCCAGATCATCATGCTAAACGGCATCCGGCTCTCTGACAAACCCAGTGTCTGCTGTCTACACCTGCCTATGTTGTTCTTCTATGTAGTGCTAGTGTAATTAAGTTGAACAACATATCAGCTAAAACACAATACATAGTTTTTCAGCATTCCAATTATAGTAACCTGTCATATTTGTTCTATGTAATGTATGATAAATGTGCATGTTTGTTCCTCTCTCTCCTTCATCCTCTCTGTCCTGTCTATCGCTTCTTCTCCTCCTCTACCTGGCCGACTGTCAGCAGGAAGGTTCTCCTTATGAGCCGGGTCCTGTTTAAGGTTTCTTCCTGTTAAAAGGAAGTTGTTCCTTGCCACTGTTGCTCTTAAGGGGGTTCAGGCTCTGGGTCTCTGTAAAGCCCCAAAGCACAATTTTTATTGTAAAATGCGCTATATAAATAAAATTGAATGTGTTGAAGCTCATATTCGTCTTCTGCAAAACTGCGAACAATATAACAAGGTTAAACACAAACATGCCATGTTAATAAGAAACATTTAATCATAGCCTTCGAGTCATTTTTGTTTCTCTGATTTTTTAGTCAATGTGTTAGACATGTAAGTGAATGAAAAGATAACATAGGTTAACAAATCTTACATGTCAGTAATGACACAGTGACTCACTGGCTATCAGTAAATGAGAGCCGTTACTGGGTAAGAGGACTTTGTTGGTTTTGTTTGTTTTTGAAGCATTTGACTACAGTGCTGCAGTGTTCTTTGTCCTGAGTCATGGCTTTGCACCAGCCCAATGTAAAAACATTCAATCAGGATTTCTCCTTCAGAGTGAAGGTTCGTGGCCCAAACTGCCCCTGCTGTAAAACAGATGAGTGCCGTGAGGAGAAGATGAGTGTGGGGGATGGTTGGGGATTACATGTGTCATTATACCCCAGAGACTGCTGCGGGGGTGATAAATATGATGGTGGAGGGAGGACAGAGGTGAGTGGACAGCAGAAATGATGGTTTTCTTCAGGGATGGAGAGCGAGAGAGGCAACGCATCACACTTGTACACGTGCAGACTCACCAAACACTTTTTGATTTCATCAGCGAGGCCAATAAATCACACCCTTCATAGTCTCCTCTTGACCTCTTCTTTGCTGCTCTCTATTCTAGACCTGACCTCATCTCCTTCTGCCTCCTCTGAATCCCAGCCCCTCCTCCTCCCTTCTTCCCAAACCTCCCTACCATCCCCCTCCTTCTGTTACTCCTCCTCTCCTAAATCTTCCCCTCCCTTCTGTCCCCTCTCTTGTTTTCTGCACTGCAGCACCTATACAGTCATTAACCTCCAAGGGCAGTACAACACACTTTGTGTGTGTGTGCATATGTCAAATCAAATTCCGTTTAGTTCTGAAAATTTGAGGCATTTCTCTTCCTTTCTGAAGCACATATGTCAGTCAAATGTTAACACATGCTCATCACATGACATTTGCATCCCAGTCGCCAGGATAAAATGTTGCCATAGAACATTGCTGCAAACCACACATATGTACAGTGTTAATGTTTCTCAGCCTAAACTAAAAACTGTGTCATACTGACAATCAACTAACCCAGGCAACAAAACATGTCATATTAATATGCAGCTGTGTGTTTTGAGACTCTCTAAGCATTTTTGTGCACATCCAACACAAGCCGACAGTGACACCCATTCAAGATAAGGATCCATCACTTTACAAGTGCATTGCAGCAGTTTAATGACAATATTACATAATTTTAGCCACAATGATGTGTCTTGGCTATACTGCAGCTGCAGTGATACCAGCAAAGCGCACAGTTGTTTGACTTCACCAAGACCCCTTTATGCGACACAATTCATAAATCTACTATAAATATGCATCCAAATGAAATTCACTTAACCCTGTACATGATAACAGGTTTCATTGATTGCTTTGCTATGATGTTCCATCATATCAAAGTGTCAGACAGAACAGCGCCCCCTGGAGTAGCATCAAAATACAGAGCCATTATGTGCCAGAGCCCTGAAGTACCCATTCACTGTGTGAAAACTGGGTCTGGATTCCCTTCCTGCTGCCGCTACCATGGCTACTTTACTTTATGATGGGGACAACTTCACATGACTGTATATATGGCTGTTGTGTAGTTGAGTGATTGGGCACCTTTTTTCTGTAGCATTAATCTTGCCACAAAAAAACATGAATGTAAAATGTAACATGCAAACATCATCACAAATGCTGACCTGAAGTTGGACCACTCCTTATGGCTGCCTTATTAACCCTGGTCAGATTGACTGTTCACAGCAGGCCAAAACAACCCTCATGCCATCATGAGCCTGGTGCTTTGGACAGGCTGTTTATGTGTGCTCCCTTCCATGATTAATACAGTAATGCCTCCACTCTTTCAATTCCAAATACCAAACTGTCAAAAGACATCAGATCACGTCTGATCCTCTCTCTCTCCTTCCAGCAGCCATAAGAGCATACATGACAACAGACAGGTATCAATGCAGCCTACTAGCAGAAGAAGGATCCTTTATGTAATGGTAGTGCGATGTGGAGGGAAGATGGTTGCCACAGTGATAAAAACCCCTTTTTCACAAGTGAAGCCTGCACTAATCATCGTGTCTTTTTAAGCTTTCAGTCTGTTCTTGTGTATAGTTTTGGTTTAATTGATGGATAACTGGCTGATATTGTTGTCACCTTGTGGGCCTGTCAGTCTGTCTAAGCACAACAGGGACTACCACAAAGGATGTGATGATGCATACCCTGAATCTCAGTCCACATCCTGTGTGTGACCAAGCCAGTTGTACTGATGGTTAGCTTATTAATAGTTTGACTATAGCCATACGTCAAATGCTCTGTTTGGTGAATATTAACGTGGTATTTTGAAAAGGGAGTCCTTCTGTAATATCAGCCTAGAGATTCTGAATTCTGCCATACAGTTAGGTAGGCCTGTGGGCATCTGCGTAAATGGACACCTGAGGAGATGTATTTTTTTTTATATTTCTATTTTAACCTGTAAAATAGTAAATGTAATTTGCATGTAAATTACCATATTTATACACTGCTTGTTTGTTGCCCACAAGTGCCCTAAAGTTCTTCATGTTGCTTTTAAGTAAGTAGAATTTCCACATGATTATTGTAGTTTAGAGCTGCCACATATTGATTGAATTGATGATTAAATTATTATCACTAATGCAAAATCCAAATATCTTGTTATATTATTTTATCCAATTTTCTCGAAAACAAGCTTGACATTTGTGGTGATGATGAAAAAAAAATCCTCCAGTTTGGCCCTATCCCAAAAACTCCTCCCTGGTCCCATCCCTCCATTCTGCACACACATGCACTGCAGTGTGTCCTACTTCCATTCGGGTTGAAGGGGTAGTGGTTATCTCAAGCCCAGATGGTCCGCCAAATGCACCATCACTCCCTCATGCGTAGTCAAATCATGTGAGAGAATATTTTTCAGAATGCCTTGCAACTGTGGACGATGAATGCTTAATCCATGTTAAATAAAATGCATTTGACGACTAAACATCTTCGGCCTCAGGAATATTTCATCTGTACTAATGTATTACAGTACCTATGTTTCAAGCCCCTCTTTAAGGTGACACATTAATTGTTATTATGAAAACATATTAATTTTAAGAATACTCAAATATGTTTGGAAGGTGTAACATAAAATGTATTTGCTGTGACACCCCTGCCACTCTCGAAGATGGCTGAGCACTCTCTAGGTTGATGAATCATGTTGGACAAACTAAAATACATTATAATGTATAAATGTAGTTGTTTTAAGTTGTGGCTACAAACATTTATTGGATGGAAAACCACAGTTTATTTGAGTTTATCCAATGAGTCATTTTCTTTGAGTGTAGCTGACTCCCTGACCTTGAAGCTCTATTACAAAATACCCATTACAAAATCAGGAGCACTAAGATATAAGTGATTGGGTTACTGGAGAAGTAACAGGATATAGCTCCTGTATATACATTTTGCATGAGTCTCCTATTCTTTTGAAGAACCACAGGCAACACACACTGTAAATCTGTTGCATGATCTTGCATGAATGTTTTCTATCAGCTTAATGACTTTTATACAGGACTTGACTTCACAAATTGGCTCGAAGAGAAGCTAAGGTAAAATGTGTCTGATCTGATTTTATCATTGAGAAATTGTTAGGGCTGAGGTGTAGGCTGGTCAGGGTTAACTTCACCTCTTCTTCTCTTCGTCTCATCCTAGGCTGAAGCGTACTGTATATCTACTGAGCGTACTGTCCATCTACATGCTAAAAACTGCCATACTTGCTTTAGCTGTTGCCAACAACAAGTGTCAGCTTTTTCAATACAGTTAAGCTAACATCATATATTTAGATCAAGTTGTAAACTGTAAATGGTATTTAAATTTTGTATCTTTAACAATCAAAATTCTCTAGGCACTTTACAGTGTCTGAATGAGAGTGTATGGTAGGTTGTCCTACTGCTGCTATACTATTAATACCTTGTGTGCATTATTGCCAGGTGCTTGATATCTCCACATCTCCAGCACATGTTGAAAGCTTCAGCATTACCTTTCATTAATCACATAATAAGTCCACAGCATGCATTAGAAAATCATGCATTTGAATGGTTCTACAGTATATGTATGTAAAATTATGCATGTCTCTAGTAGGGCAGGCTGTGCAAATATATCAGCACAATTGAGTCATTCATTTCATTCATTACCTTTAATAGTTGGAGTTAATGATACTAAAAACCACATACTATGAAACAAAAAGAAGCTTTGACTTGTTTTTGTTGAGTGGTTATTTTTATTTATTTTATAGAGCATTTTAGCTTCAGGCTGTAATGAGTTAATATTAGGTTACATGTTGCCAGTGCAGCTATTATTCCTCTTTTGCCTACAGAGGTGGAATCACACTTTCTTTGGCTGTTGCATTTCCTGCCATCATGACCTGAATAACACATTGGATGAAAGGCAACAGCAGGTAAGATGGCTATGATCACATCTAAATACCATGTAATTGTATCTAAAAATCCCCCTGCCATGTTTTCAGTTAATATCGATAAATAATGTGTCATTTTAGTATATTTTCATACATGAACTATGGACAAAGTATAAGATGCTGAAACACATCTGGACATTGCATGAGTATATAATGCAGAAAAAAATGCTATAGGTTTGCATCATCACATAGACTGAGCTACTTCTTCTTTATTATTTACAGTACTGTCAGCACTGTCTTTAACTGAACTAAGAATGATCCAAACATCTGATCTGTGTTCTGCATCCTCAGCTTCACCTGCCAAGAGTTGTTTTGTTGTCCCAGTTAACTAGACCTGAGGGTAACAGTGTACTCCTTAGGGGACTACAGATGATAAGCAAACATAATGTTGGTGTAGTAGGGTTGTTTGGTTCTGCTCACTCCTCCCAACACTGCTATCTGGTTCTGCTAATGGTACAGATCTATGAATAGAAAAGTCCATTTTTTCAATTTGGTTTGAAGTGTAATGAGTGTTACAGCCTCTGTGAGTCATAGATTTTTGTCTTGCTTTATCTAGGATGGCACTGGGTGCTATCAATAGAGATACATGTTACACAGATGACCTTGTTTTCTACTCAGTGTGCCCCTTATGGGCTGTTAGTGGAACTGATGGAACGGAAAATTCCAGTGAACAATACAACACAATCCAAAACTGGGAAGTTCTGGGAGGATAAGACGCAATCAAACCCTCATGTCAGGTTAGCTGCAATAAAACCCTGAGATCTGCATCCTGTAGGTTTACTTCCCATAGGACTACATCTGAATATACAGACATTACATAACTGAAACTCTATAGGCTGAAATTAAACAGCACTGAAATACAACCATAATGTTGCTCTTTATTTCATGTATCTATCTAAACAATGGCATGTTCCTATCATTTAGCATATTTTGCTGGTTACAGTTTTTACTCTGCAGATTATATTGCAGATATTATCTTTATGTACTGAAAAACTACAGTATTTCCACTCAGCTCCCTCACACACAGCAGACGTATTTTGATAACCATGGGTGACATTGATATTATCACAGAAATGGTAATGTTATGTCGAAAAGAGAAAATGATAAGGTCAGTGTTTAATCATTTAATGTTTTCCAAAAACAACTTGGCAACTAGCCACGAGGACATTATTTGACTAACCATACTATATTGTATCTTAAAAGTATATCTAAAGCACCTAAAGCATCTTTTTCTCCCTTATGTCCTGTAAACAATGGTTTCATAAGGGACATATGACCTTACATACTGATACCAATTTTCTGTGGCCCATGACATCAGCAGGCGGCTATATCAGTCTTTTTTTTTTTGACAATGGTAAAACAGTAACAGAGTTTAGAGAGAGATGCTGACCCTGAGCGGAGAGAAACAGATACAAAATGAGGTGGGACAGGAGCTGTAGCGTGAGAGAGAACAGCAGATGTCCCTAAAAATGTAGCCAAATGACGAAGGACAGTGTAGGCTGCAACCCCCACGACCCGACCCCTGATAAGGAGAAGAAAATGTACGGATGGATGTTACAGTCCATTTCTGTTCCTTACTGGAAATAATTATTCTTATCTATTTTGTTTTTGAGCTTCTTTATAGTCAAATGTTGAATTACAGCATATTTACCCTTAATGGCCATCAGAACAGGGGATCACTATCATTATGAGTAATTGTAATAAAGAGCCACACAAAAATGATCTCTGTCCTCCTATTTGCATATTGTATGGAATACTGTATGTGCAGAAAGAGCTCATTAGCTGTTATAGGGGTTTTAAAGAGGCTCCATGATGACAGTGATGTCAGGCTAAATGTTTGGAATTATTTGGTGCTATTTTAGGTGTTGAGAGACATTGCCAAGATATATATGCTTTTTGCAGAAATTCTGTATTATCTGCATGCAAACTTGAAATAAAGAAGTAGCTCAGCTAGAAAAGCCTGATAATACATAACTGTTTTGTGTAAAAAAACGAGACACACATAGACTATTTATAAAAGAAAAGCTCGTTATTGAGATAATGGGAATAGTTTGCGTTGGAAAAAAACAGTCTGTCAGAACGACCCCGTGTTTAATTTTTAAAATGTGATAAGACGAAGGACGGCAAAAAAATGAAGGTTTAAGCTCCATTCAGCTGTGCCGTGAGTCGTCATTGCTGCTAGCACCGTAACAAGCGAGCAAAGAAGATGGAAATAATCTGACAAGGTCACTGAGAAGACTAAAACACACTGGGGACAAACATTACATAATAGCGTCCGCGATTAAAATCAAACAATACCATTCAGTCCGATGCGTCACAATGAACCCAGCGGGCCCCAGCACCCTACGCGCTCCGCAGTCCGCACAGGGATGTTACACGCTGGTCATTTTTAAGACCACCTATAGGAAAAAGCTGAGGCGTCTGTTGTCTAACCGACAGCCGCTCTGCTGGGCTTACCGCGGGTGATGGCCGGCGGTAGTGTCCTTGGTGTCGGCGGTCGGCGGAGACAGGATGGATGACAGTATCACGGCTGATGCACGAGCTGCACAGGTCCGTTGATGAATGCAAGAAAGACAGATCGGCTCTGTCGAAGATCTACTGGAGACACGAACCACAAGTCCCGCCCCTCCCAGTTCCCTACGTCAGTCCGTACTGGAGTCACTGGAGCGGCTCGGCATCACCGCAGCCCTCCCTCTCCTGCGCGTGTGTAGCTATTAAAAGGACGTGCATAGACTTCCAAGAGGCACCAACGGCTGCAGGGGTCATTCTGCTCCAAAGGGTTTTTTTCTCAGAGGGTAAAAATGCCATCAGAGCAACTGAAACCTATAGCTACTGTGAATCACATCTAAAACAATGGTTTCAGGTATTTCAAATGATCTGCTAACTATCTGATATAACCACAGGGATGTGTCCTTGGACAAATGCTTTTTATGTCAAATTGTCCTCTAGACTGTTATTGCTGATTAAACTTGCAATTTCAGAGCAGTAAAGGTGTCATTCCAGTTTGACTAAAGGAAAGGAAGTTTTATTTGTTAAAAAAAAATTATATATTTTTTTTAAATAAAACTTCTGTCTTTGTTCTCTTGACAGAATGATGGGATGTTAATAGTTGCACACATCCAACAACACTGGGTGCTAAGTTGGGTGGGTTTGAACTAATATTAGGCAATAATATTAATGAATCACAGCAACGAGGTTGAGGATGCTATCTGTAAAAATGATGAGTAATTGCAGTTCATCCGTTTTATTCAGAGACTGCCAAACCTTCAACCCTGGCTCAGTAGTGCAATAATATAATAACATAAATGGAACAGAAATTTTACTGATTTGTGTTAAGGAAGATTCTCACTCATCCAGGTAATTTTCATTCTAAAGGTTAAAGCGAGGTTTCTAGAGGTTTTTTGAATACATTTCACTGTTCCTGTCACGATCTGGTGTTTGTTTATGGTTTTGATTACTTGTTTTGGGTTTTTAGTTTAATCTGTGTTTAGTTATAGTTATTTTTCCTGTAGATCTGGGTCTTTGTTTAGTTGTCTAGTCTTGTCTTGTGTTTCCTGTTTTACTTTGGTAGCCCTGTCCTCCCTGTGTATTGTCGTGAGTTTTGCTTCCTGTGTTTTCCCTCCTTGTTGATTACCAGCCCTGCCCTCATGTGTGTCACCTGTGTCTCGTTGTCTTCCCTGGTCCCTGTGTATTTAGTCTTTGTCTTCCCTGCACTCTCTGCCAGTTTGTCTCGTCGTCACCCAAGGGGATTGTGTTTTGGTCTCGTCCTGGTTTTTGTCATGCCATGCTACGCTACGCCACGTGATCCAGGTTTTGTCATGTTTTTGATCCTGTCTCCTAGTTAAGTGTTTTGTTCTTGCCTCACCCAGTTTTGCCACTATTAGTGTGATTTTTAGTTTGTTACTTTTTGCCTTTTGCCCTCCTGGCGTTAAATAAAAGACTGCTTTTAATTTTGAAACTGCTCTGCTCTCTGCAACTGTGTCCACCTCATCCACAAACCCTGACAGTTCCTCCAAGCAGCTGCATCAGTTTGAATTAAATTATCACTCTGCAAGTTTTAAGTGGGAAATTCCTTATAAGCCCTAGCATGCCAGACTCACCAATTTCATTTAGCTGTCTGGATAGAAAGCACAACCCCCAGTTTGTTATGTTAAAACAAGCTGGGACGGTCCATTTTTAGCACCTTTATTTTTCTACAGATGCTCCTCCCATTGGTTTTACAGCACAGAGATTCCTTCTTTGTTAAAGACAGTGTCTCAGCTGTGATGACATCATCACCACTGTTGTGTGGTGAGTGTGATAGTGTTGGATGAGTTCAACAGCCAATCCCATTACCCCTCTTACCCTTACTCTTAGTCCTACACCTGTTTTGCATGCCCTCATTCTTTTTAAGCAGTTGTCCAAACAGGATTTTATTTAGTTTATCATTATGAGACATTTTTTTTCCAATGCGGTTTGTAAGGGATAAAACACAAAGAAGCGATATGAGAACAACAAGTTTTTACCCTGATTAAGTTGTCACCTGACATTTTATTAATTATATTTCTGAGCTTCATCATTGCATGTCTTATTTGTTGATGGCAACAATGTCCTTACACCAGAGGACAGGGTACTGGAGCTTTTCACTCTTTTACACTATGTCTGTTACAACGGTGTTGCTAACATGTTATGATACCTTTTAGACTGCACATATGTATTGTAGGTCTCTGTATTTTTAATTAGCTGGGTGGGGGTACCCTGGTAAAATGTGCCTTTCAGTGAGGGCTGTGGTGCATGGCGGTTTAATAAGAAGACGCTAATGATTTAATGACATGTGAGCCTGTCATTGTAGCAGAAAAAAAGAATACACTCTCAGAAAGGATGTGTTAAAAAATAACACAAAAAATGTGTTGTCACATGTTTAACACTTTTTGTGTTGATTTCAACACAAAAAGTGTTAAGAAGCCTAAAATTATTAACACACTTACTATAATGGGCAGTTTAACACAGTCTGTGTTATTTTACATGACGGATTTTAAATTGATTTGACCTTTAGTTACAGTTAATCTAGAAGACCCCTGTGCTTCAGCCCAGGTAAACCCGTGCAGTAGCAGGTTTAGGCGGGAAGGGGGCATCCTTTTTTAATCATTTGGCCTATGCGCCACAGAGAAGATGGAGGGTGCCTCGCTTGGTCTGCACCACTACCAATCGGTAAGTATTCATTAATATATTAACTTAATATATCATCCAACTGTAATGTGTCAGGGTAAATTTGGAATGTAAATAATCCACCAACTAAATCGCATTTTAAGGGAATTCATGATACAGTTTACGTTTTGTTCAGCAGGACTGCTTTCAAGCTAGCTAGCACAAGACAGACTTCTGTTGTGGTGTTATACCATATTAACGAAATTACACAACATAAATTCGACTTGAACTTTATATAGTCGCTCGTTTGAACACGGCATGAAACCCGGTGGATATTAACGATTAATCCCGACACCGCGGTGGGGATAGCTAACATTAAATTGGGACTGGTGGTGGTGTGTGTTTTTAACGGCGCTTCGTTTTTGAATTGGGTCTGGTTATCTCCCTTCTGTTAGCGCGAGCTCTCTCCGCCGCGGTGTTGGGGAGAGCGGTGGTGTGTGGGGGAGGGGGGAGTCGACCATGTCGTATAAGACATGAGAGCGTATGTCTTACAAAGTCGCTCATATCTCAGGAATGGTAATGGCTAGAGGCGTTCTGTTTTTTTCCTCGAAAAGAGGACACTTCAGGCTTGTGCGTTGTAAATGGGCTGTTCTATGGGCAGGTCAGTGTCCAATCAAAACTATCGAGCGATATCACAAGGGGCTCAAATATCCAATTGTAGAGCCTTTGTGCTCTGACATAGTGTATCAAAGATGTCTTCTGAAGACGAGGAGTAGCTCCCCTGACTAGCTGGATCGTCGACACGTCTGAAAAGCGGCTCTGAATGCAATAATGGGGCATAGCGGACCGTTATCTTAGTCGGAATGTGCGTTGTTTTGTATACCCCTATTATACACTCTTATTTCTTACTGGAAACGTTTATTTGGCTTATTAGCGTTACTGTGTTTTGTTACGCTAACCCGGAAGTTACGTCGAAGACGTTCCGGGTGAACAGGAGAGTTATTACTCTCAGACGCTCACAGTAAACAGCGCTCTTTTGCCACACAAATATTTCAGTGACAAAACATTTAGACATTTTAGACACTTCTGAAAATTGATTTATATAGTGACAATAAGAAATCAAGTAATAATATTGTGTAAATAAGTAATTTGATATACTTATTTGTGTTTCTGACATTTATTTTATAGAAAAAAGTGTCTCAGTTGCATCATCATTCTTTTTATGTCTGTATGCTGTGTTGATAGTTCAGATTATCTTATTGTAACTATGTCTTCCTCTTCCAGAACACACAGGATAACCTGCAACCCAGCAAAGTCCTTGTAACCACTTTTAAAGATAAGACAGAAGTTGCTAAAAACATTTTCCATGTTAACAGTGCCAAGGATCTCATTGATCAAAGCCTAGCCCAGCAAACTGGCTGTGTGCTTGACAGGTTGTTAAAGTATAATACTGATTTCATGAAATACATTGATGTTGACATGAATGAGGAGGAACTGAAGGATTTGGATAGATATCACATCTTTCTATCAACACAAGGGACCCAAGTTGAATGTGTGGAGGCAAATCAAAATCAGGTACACTTTGTTACTCTATTTCCAAAAATGGCACAAAACCAACCTGAACCTGTGCACATTCTTTATAAACTCGGCCCCTCTAGGTCAGTTAATAACATCATCTTCTCTTTAAGGCTCAACCACACACTGAAGGTGCAGGCGGTCAATGGGAGGTACGTGTCATTATGATAATGAGTGTTTACAGTCACACAATCTTCACAATTAGCATTGACATTTATTTCTTTTAAAGACTGAACCTAGTGCTAGTGAAGCTTGTCAGAGTGGTCCACTGGAGGTATTTACAATATCTATTGGTTACAGATGTTGTTTTATTATATATGGAAGAGGGTGTGTATAATGCAATATGTGTGTTGTAATCTGCTTTCACAGAAATGCCAAGGAGAAAATGATGGCGTGCACAGATTTGATGCAGCCAATCTGGTGGTGCTAATTAATAACAAAGCCCCAAGTGTACTTGCCGAATATGAAAAATCTGGAACGCTCTCTCTGGCATCCAGAAAACTCCTTGTGAGAACAGGTGTCAGCGATCTGGTTGAGCGACGGGGATTGTGAGTTGATTGATCATTCATCTAGACCATCATTTTTTATAGTACATGTGCTCCAAAATGAAACATAATAAAGGATTATCTTATCTTATCTCATAACATAATACTAAAATTTGATGTAATCTTTATTACACTATTGCATTTTAAATTTTTTTCTGGGCTCAAAATCTTCTATTTTGCTTTCAGTTACCCCTCCAATGCTGACAAACTGATGTTGGCTAAAAGCATAACAACAATCTTCCCATCATTAAAGATCAAGATACAAGAGGCGAATGAAGGATTTGTAAGTGTGAACAAATGTCATTCAGTTGATTACAATTTTGCATAGCAATATTTAGTTAAGCTTACTGTACGACTTGTTATAAATCTATTGTTAAAGATAAGTTAAGGTTAGGTATCTCAGTTTTTGAGGTAATAGAGATTATTATTATAGAGCTATTAGTATTAATTTTATTGTGTTTTCCTCATCTTATTTTTTCTTCCTTGATATTTGATATTTCAGTTGCACTGAAAATCAAGTGAGTTAAAATGAAATGCACTTTGAGATATTAATGTTTGTAAATGTATGTTTTTGCACATTTTTAAGATTAAGATTAACTTTATTAATTGCCGTGGAGAAATTAAGTTGAACAAACAAATTTAGTAGTGTTCAACATCAATAAATTAGTCAATTGATATAATAGGTACAGAAAACATTGTCTGAAATGAGCTCATAATAAAAGCAATAGCATGATACTCACATAAAAATGGTGAAAATGCCGTTTATAAAAACTATTTCCTTTGCTTAAATGTGTTCCAGGAGCACTTTTATGATCCAGTGTCCCACTGTGGATTCATTGAGTTGAAACTGAGGAACTGCGGAGAAACCTTCATGAAGATCAGAGACGCTATCGCAAACGCGGAAAGTCCAGTGAGGCTTCTGGAGTAGCTATAACATTACAAGCAATTTCAGAAGGGGAAGAAGAGTCCGCCAAGGATTGGATAACAGCTACCAAAAGGATCAGACCATCTCCTGAGAACCTCACATCTATCAAAATGGGCATGCAGACAGACCACTCACTCCAAAACATCATTTTATGACTCACTATTGGCGCATGATGATAAAGTTTGGCCCACTTTTAAAGTTATGGTGTATGAGATTTGAGAGTAAGCATGGTCCCCTGAAAAGGCATGCTCATGTTGTGTGTAATTTCATAAATATTTCTAAGACTTTGGCTTACAAGAATCAAGTTCAAAGTATGTATAATTGGAAATTTAGTGATCCACTGATGAAAAAAATGACTGTACCAAGCGGCTTTCCAGTGATGGTTGGATCTTTGGAAAAAAGTAATCTGTTAATTGAAAATCTGAAACAACATGGGTATGATATTGGCACTTGCAACAAAATTCATGTGGCTCACTCTATCTGTTGGCATGGTCAGACATATAAAATGGGTTGTGTTCTTGCTTTAAACTGTGATGCAAGAGAGGAGCGTCTGTTTGGAGAGATTTTACATATGGTTCCCAATTGTGAAAAGGAAGAGGTGCTAATTTTTCTCAAAATTTTAACTGTTAAATATTTTGATGTCCATCTATTTTCATATGTGGTGGAGCGGACTGATGAGTATGAAATGATAAATGTAAACGATATAGCAGACATCAGACCCCTAGACTTGCTGTCATCTTTCAGTGGAAATGCACTATATATTAATCCCAGATACAAATTGATTGTCTAAATTTGCATTACTGTTAACTGCTTTACCTGTGACACACCTGAGCCAGTTACTTACTTGCAAAATTTGGGAGAGGATAGTTAATGGTACTGCCTGTTATGTGGTCATGCAGTTTATGATGGTGTAACCTGATGTCCCTGCAGTGATCATTTACAGGTCATCCCATTGTTTAATGTTGATGTATGTTAATGTTTGCCATGAAATTATATTTCATGTTTTTTTTGCAGTGACAGAATTATTTTGAATAAAGGTCACTTGAATTCAATGCAAATTTGAGTGTTCTAGTGGGTTTTGAGCATATAAATTCTGTATTAGAAAGTAAAACGAATTTTGTATAAATAGCACATCTTTGTGTTATTTTTAACACATCTTTGTGTTGACATATTTAACTCACAATGTGTGTTAGATGTGCTTACACACTGATTATGTTAAAAGCAACACAAAATGTGTTGTCCTTAACTAGACACGCTGATGTGTTAATTTTTAACACATGATATGTTATTTTTAACACATCTGTTTTGAGAGTGTATTTTTTTATTTATTTATGATGTGAATAACAAGCATTAACAAATAACGTGATTAACCAGTTGGGCTATAAAATGTTAATCCACAGTATACCAACAGTATATTCATATACATACATACAGAATGTTAACTTTATTGTGTATTTTGTGTACATTATTTGAATGAAATGTAAAACTGAACAGCTGTGTACCACTGACCATATGAGACCCAACACCTGTTGGTGATCATGGCAAAAAGCGACAACTGGCGAGTTAGAGTTCCTGTTACCTCTCTGTGAACAGTTCAGTTTGGGGATGTATACTGCAAAACATGACCTTAAATGTAATACATATTAAATGCAAGTATAGAAGCAAAAGATGATTTAACTTTGAGATTTTTTGCTTTTGTTCATTCCGGAGAAGTGTTGGCCGCATAAAATGAGAGTAAAATGCTGTAGTTGGGTTTATTGTCTAAAAACACTCCCAAGTATTTATATTCCTCCACAGTGTCCACTGTGCCCGCTGATGGAAACAGGAGCCGTTTGTGTCATGGTCCTCCTCAGGTCCACAACCAGCTCCTTTGTCTTTGTCACATTGAGCACTGTGTTGGGAAAGATACTTTTTAAAAGTATTCAGTTACAGAACACAGATTACCGTACATGTCCTAAAATGTATTTTGTCCTTCAATGTATCATTTTTTTGCATTGTCCTCTCTGTTGCCCACAGCATGCAGCTTTCTGTCCGTTTTTTTGCCCTAAAACTTTAGCTTTGACCAAACACTTTGTATTGACGGTAAGAGCTCTCTCTCCAATGAATATTCACCATCATACACACGTACATAACCACACTGAGAAAGATCAGGAGAAAGTCAGACATCTGATGTAAACAAGATCTTTGTTGCAACAAACACAATCATTTTTTTTCTGACTTGTTTTATTTAGCAGTAAATAAACACATGAACGTACCGTCGTGTAATCCACTGATTCAACAATGTAACTGTAATCTAATTACCATCTCTTTAGACTGTAACGGAATACAGTTACTCATATTTTGTATTCTAATTACATAACTCCGGTACCTGTAATCCCTTACTCCATCAACCCTTATTGAGGAGCCGATGGTTCTACAGGACATGACAAAGCTGTCCACCACAGTCCTGTACTCAGACTCTTCACCCTTGTCGATACATCCAACTATGACAGAGTCATCAGAAAACTTCTGAAGGTGGCATAACTCTGTCTGGAAGCTGCAGCCAGTGGTGTTCCAGAAACTCCTGAAAAGATAATAAATTGCTATTTAATAATAAACTGGAACAATGTTTTCTATTCATTAGAGCATACCATCCAAGAAAGCATCCACAGTTGTAACTAAGACTGCACAAACAAAAGGAGGTTAGGGCAACCATTTGAAAACTACCTTTCCCTGTACTCTTTGCGAGCTCCATTTTGACAACAGGCCAATCCGCGCCATGACAGATCGGCACGTGACGCAATGTGAGTTCCTGCTGTGGGCTAGAGGGAAACAGATCGACATTCAGCCACGGGAGAATCGCACTTTGCGGGTAAGTAAAGATATTTGGCCGTATTGCGGCCACCTAAGTGAGTTTTCAGTGTTCTTCTGAGGGCTTTGCCGTAGATTTCTGGGCTCTATAGGTCAGAAATGGCCTGAATTTGTTGTGGAACGAGCTGTCGTTCTGTCTAGGCCTACGCTATTTCCTGGTACAACTCCACAGCTGTGCCTGCTGGAATGGCCAAGTTGGAAAAGTTGTGTTCAGGGATTTTGGAGGAGCTTTGTTCCACTCCACCTTTAGCTGTTCACAGTGCTCAGATTTTGTCATAAACTCTCCAACGTTCTGACGTCGAGTGCAATAGGAAAAACTGAAAGGTACACTTGGGCTGTGTATTCATATCCCTATGTTGGTTGTCGAAACCGCACACTGTTCTGTATTTGGTTTTGTTTTGTGTGGGAATGGTAGCTGTCGTATCTTATAATTGCAACACGACTATTATCATTCCGCCATACTGTGTTTGTATTTTTGTGCTCATGGGTGAAATTAAACATTGGCACCTGTAGTGGGTTTTGTCGAATAGGAAGTGTTTTGCGGCATTTATGAGTGTAATGCACTATAAATTGTTCTTAGTGCCTCTCGGCTGCAGATGTGTGGATAAGCAGGTCATTAGCAGCTCAGGCGCTGGAGTTCTTGAAATGTAGCATCCTGACAGGTGGACTGTGTGGACTGCTGATTACTGCACCAGCTTCTCGTTACTGAATCCACATCAGAACATTGGCATGGCCCATTTAATTGAATGGTTTTAGCTTGGCAGTGTGTCAATTTTTTCCCCCAAAACATAAAGCACAAGAGAGAGTGGGATAACTAAGGAATGGTCATATCTTGATGGTAACCTCTTAGGCTCTATAAAATCTATAAAAACTGTTCAATTGAATCATGTTAAAATAGCTTCAGAGTTAGCCTGAGGTTTTGTCAGGTCTGTCTCTGTCTGTATTGCCCACTTTTTTCAGAAACCCAGCACTTAGCTGTGATCCTGATGTTGTTCATTGTTGAATGCAAGTGGTGGAAGAAACATAAAGCTGGGTATACACTATGTGGTTATGGGGATGTTTTTGTTTAATACCAACTCGCACAGTACAAGTAAAATGTAAGCAATGTCAAATCAAAGCTCATAATTTCCGTGCTCACACTCTAAGGTGAGACATCACTGCTCACACTACATACAACTTGTGCTCAGGTAATCACACTGAACTGAAATCACTCCCCAATCACCATATATGGCCCTATAGTGCCTTTGATATTTTGTAGTGCTGTCTGAATGTGAAGAACTTTTAGACCCCGTATAAGGCCTTATTGTATTCCGCATCATGCATCATGAAAAATAGTGTCCATCCGAGTTCGCAATATGTGGCCTACCATCATGCCGATCGGCGAAAAGAACAGGACTGGAAGTTACGTTATCTGTCTTATAATGATCATTTAACGAATGTAACTTGATCCGTTTGTGTTTGTTTTATTAATGTTGCCAAAAAACATTTATTGGGCTGTAATGGCACAAAATATAATTGTTAGCAATGTAGTTTGTTTAGCTGGCAGGAATCGGCATGTTTTACTTGTGACTGCAAATTTGCAACAGAAAATGATGAAGGTAGTGCTTGAAGAAGTTTTCCAAATAAGTTCAATATATGGTGCTGTAAATTGAACTGCCCATATGGGAGTAAGGAGTGAGGAAGTGATTTTGGACACAGATGCTCTGTCATCTCCGTCCAACGCTGTGTGGTTCCCACCATGTTTATTATGTAACACAGTTGTGTAGGCGCAGCGACATTGAGCGGGTTCTGCTAACGCATGAGCACAGACTTTAGGCTGTAATTGGGCCAAATCTCTTGCTCAAACTGTGCAAAACCATCACGATTAAAATATAAAACTCACAAATTCGTGAGCCTCTGTACACTGCACGATTAAAGATGGATGACAATGCTGGAATTTGGCCCGACTCAAAAAAAACATACAACTCAAATTCGGGTCAAAATCTGATCAAAAACCGCACCATGTATGCCCAGCTTAAAGTGCATGTGAAACGGCATCCCGTACTTCTCCTAAGGGACAATACACCACAAAAATACTGAAAGTTAATCTTTAATAATCTTTTCTAAGATGTGTAATCCCCGCTTAGCATCTTTGGCAGAGTTGATATCATACAAGTTTGAGTGGCAGCCGGAACCCTTTTTGTAAAACCACAGGTCCCAGCCAGAACCTAAACTGCAAAACCACAGGTCATATTTGTGTAAATCATGGCCGTAATGACCATTGAGTTCCCCAAGGTCTTAATGTTTTTTCCATTTTGCATGTAGCAAAACTCATGTAATAATTGCTTTGTTGCTGCAAAGATGTTGCTTAACGTCAAGATGATCTGTTCCTGATTGCTGGTGTCATTGTTTGTTTAGTGTGTGTGAGCATGTAGGGTGATGGTCAGAGGACTGAATGCTTCTGTTGCATATGCTATATCTTTGATGAATGCAGAGGTTCACTGCGGTCCAGTAAGCTGCCATCTGAAAAAATTTAGTTAAGCTGACCAAAACAAGGAATTTAAATTTGCATCTATAGTTCTACAAGGTGTTTTAGTGCCCTCAGGGCATCAAAAAAGGGATAAAGAAAAGACCAAATTTCAGTGATAATTTTACAGGTTTCACAAATGTTCACTATATAATGTTTTATATGCTTTGTGTCACAAAATCTTCAGAGCTGACTGGAAATTTTTAATGGATTTGTGCTCCTGATAACCTGATATAAAACCATGAAATTTTCAGTAATGTGTGTAGCTAAATTATCTGTTGATTTAAAATAAAATAAGTGAGAGGCATTATTGTAAATACTATGAACAGTTAGTCTAATAGTTTCCAGTTTTAATTCTTCAAACTCCACTCTACTGTCACAACCTTTCACCAAATGAGGAAGCACCCATTGCTGGTAGTTTCATTTACTGTCACTTCAGAAAGTACTCGGACTCATCTTCTTTTTGCACTGTTTTTAGTCTTTAGATGCACTTTAACAGACTAAATGCCCATGATGTGCACTTATTAATCCATAATGTTTACAAATATTTTGAGTATTTAAACCCATTGTGGATGTAAAGATAAAGGATTTAGATGGTTCTAGTAGAACTATATAACGGTTATTTACACTTGAACTTTTTGACAATGTGATTTTCAGCTTAGTCTTAACAATGATTGACCATAATATAAAGTAACACAATACCCTAGTTGTGTCTATTTGATATAATACAGTAATTTTTAAATACACATTTCTAGTTATATTTCGGTACTTTATTCACTCGACAGTTTCAGTGCAGGCCTTTGACTGTGTGATATTTGTGCATTTACTTAACACAAGGATCTAAATACTTATTCCACCACTCCCCCTAATTGTCAAGAATGATCAATTATCAATAATCAATATTATTTTACTATAATGTAGTAAAATATTCCTCCCTCCCAACACCCTCTTTAGCAGAATAGCTTCAGGAAGATATAAATAAGTAAAAGACAAACCTGTAGTACACAGGGGATTGTGGTTGAAGGACAGTTGAAAGCCATTTACAGCCATTTATTTGGGTGACAAGAATGTGTAAACCCATTTGAAGCCAATGTCAGTGCAGATGGATTATTTATATCTCAAGTTAGTAACAACTATAAGTATTGTCAATAAGTGTTGACAGTAAGTTAGCGGTACATCATTTGAGTTCAAAACTGTACAGTGTTGCTGCATTTCTCTACCCATCTTGATATACTTTATATTTACTTTACTCTGTACATTGCATCTACCTCGTAATGTTTTGTAGTGTATTTTACTATACACTTCAGTTTAGCTGGCTACCTGCTGGTGTCACTTTTTGACACAGTTTCTACTTGAGTTGGGAGCTGAGAAGTTTATTGTTTAGATTTTTGGACAATGTGTGGGTATGGTTACATTTACGAGACAGGTGACATCCAGCAGTATGAGCAGATGAATATCCCTAGCTCAGTGAATGCCTCTTACTCACCTTTCTTTTTTCTAACTATTGTGTGTATTGTTGGAAACTGTAATTTAATATTAGAAGTGGACTAGAGAAGTTAATTATTGATGGTACAAGCGAATGGCACAAGTGGGCTCATTTGTGCTCAATGGGTTCTTAACCTGAGTCAACCTCATAAATTAGGTGCTGAATTCACTTACACGACTCTAGAACAACATTGCCAATATATCACTCACATGTTCCAATATATTATTCACATGTTCCTAATCATCACTGTATCTGTGCTAACTGGAAATTGTATAATGTTCTTAAGGCTGTTGTGAAAATTTACTGGTGTCTCAAAGGTTTAGAAAAACTGGCGTTGTACAAAAATACAAAAAATAGGACCCCAAATGATATCTCTCACAGCAAGTGTCTCATTTTCCTAGCCTGTGGAAGCCCCCTTGCTGAGCGATGGCTTCACCAGTCTCAGTCTACAACTCCAACGCCTTACACATCCCCAGTGTAAGTGGATTTTGTGTTGTGTGTTTGCACTCAAAATTTTCAAAGCAGAAACCGTAATACCTCTGTTTATTAGGAATGGCATCGGGCTTGTTCACCAACCTCTGCAAACCAAATTTCCATTAAACTTTACTTTGATCACAACTTTAAAATATGCTGCCACAAGTATTTTTGATCATTGCTTTCCACATAATTTGGAGAGCAGCCCCAGCACAATATTGTCACAAGAGTAACCTAAGAGTAATGGTGATATAATGAATAGTAATCTAGGCAATGATGTGTGTTGTAGACCCCCAGAGAGTCTCTGAAGATGGAGTTGTTAGCTGATGTGTCTCTATTGCCAGGAGAAGACAGAATTATTGGTGAGTATAACCCTGTTAGGTGTGAAGAAATTCTGATTGCTAGTAAATTTTTCTTTCTTTTGTCTTTTTTTGCCTATTTAATATATTTGGTGCTGGCAGATATACCAACTGTAATTTCTCTTGTGATTAGTTTAAATTTAGCAACATTGTGTTAAATGGCTTCGTTCTTAGTTTATCACAAAGAACGTTTTTATATAGATTACCTTGGCTGCACAACTTGCTTCTCCTTTTGTACTTCCTTTTCTGTGCATGTTTGGTTATTTAAAGGGCCTGTAGCTTACTAACAATACTGACATTTGACCTAAAAGAAAACCTATTTGAGTGCAAGCTCAGATAAAAGAATGATTTAATCTGATGATCTCCATTTTAGATAAAGACATCATTTACATCTGTCCATTCAACGGAGCTGTGAAAGGCAAAGTGTTGATCACCAACTACAGACTTTACTTCAAGAGCTCAGATACTGTAAGTCTTGTTATGTGAGGCCACCCACTTTTTTTCTAATAATTTGTGAAACTGATGGAAGCTATCATACAGTCTATAAGCAATTGCATTAAATAACACGCTATACGATATCCTCTATCCTCTATACTATCCTCGCGGTTTTGATCTTGTATTACCTAAGCATCCTACATTTTACAAACAAAATTTGGTTATACTTTGTTCTTCTATTCTATTTGTCATTTATATACATTTGGGGAAAAATTATTTGATCCCCTGCTGATATTGTAAGTTTGCCCATAACAATTATTTAATCCATATAAATTTGTATTAATTTATAACTTTTTTAAAATTAATTTTCTGTTTTTTTTGTTATTGTTCTGTCTCTTAACTGTTAAAGGTAGGGTAGGAGATTTCATTCTGATGTTTACTACTGTTAACTACTTTTTGTTAAAATTAGTTTAACTTCTCTTTACAATCCGATAGCAACCAATTAGTTCGGCAGTTTCGCTTTAAAACGAAGAATATTAATCATCTGTGGAAGCTATAAAATGCTAAAAACATCAGCCAATCCTACGAGGCGCCCCTGTGCGGAGTATTGGCTGGTTGTCACTATCTTCCTGCTCTGCGCGCACCAGAGAGGTACGTGCATGATGGCCGAATTCACAGACTGGATGGGAGGCGTGGCTTCGGGGTGAACTCCGAGAGAACGGGGCGTGTGTTTACTTTCAAAATCTAGCTGTTAATGGGCAAATTTACAAAATCAGTAGGGGTGTTAAATAATTTTTCCCCTGACTGAATATTTATAGTTGTTACGCAAAAACAAATCCTATCATATCAGTAAAAAACAGCATGGTGGTGGTCATATTTTGTGTGAATAGGTGAGTGTGATAACATGCTCACTGTGTATGTTACAGGATGTGACAGTAACGCTAGACGTTCCTCTGGGTGCCATCAGTCGAGTGGAGAAGATGGGTGGAGCATCAAGCAGAGGAGAAAACTCCTATGGCCTGGATATCACCTGCAAGGTTTGTGTGTGCTTTGTTCTAATTCGGTTACATACTGTTTCTGTAAATTACAACTGGACAATTAAGTGGAAAAAGAAAAAGGCCTATGTAAAAAGTATTTTCAAAAACCTATTAAGGTTGAGGTGGTTGAATAAGTGTCCAAGATTATTATATAATATAATAATATTGCCCTTTAGGATGTAGGTGGTTCTACTGAGGTGGAGGAAACACAGCAGTTCTGTGATACACAGATGTCCTAGAGTCTGACTGCTGTCAGGACAATGGACATTCGTTAACATTCCTTCTTGGTCTGTGGGTGCAGCAGGTTGCAGCCGAAGGTGTTACCGTAGACCCTACTGTCTCATACAGAGGGTACAAGCCTTATACCCTGTACACTATAAGGAGTTCTGCTGGACACTTGACTGTTTGGCTAACATCCTTATCTCACCCACTTAGTCTACTGAGTCTAGAGTACAACCTATGACAGAGCTAGTCCTTTTTATTAGTTTATCCAGTTCCTTCTTATCCTATTCTGTAGTTCCACCAGACCACAGCGTAGTAGAGACCTGCAACTTGCGGGAATTCCCGCGGGACCCGACGCAAATCTTATGGCATCGGGCGGGAGTAACATTGCCTTGGGTGGGAGCGGGCGGGCATGCATAAAGGTGCCGGGTCCCGTCCGGTCTATGGTCCCGTCTCGCTAGGAGTAGGCTGTTGTAGGCAAAGTGACAGAGTGGACATGGAGGATGGTAAGGGCACAGTAGCTGTGTTCCAAGCTGCTCAATGTGTGTTACACTGATCAGGAGAGGAGTGCTGTGTAATAATAAAAGCTTTATCCTATTCTTTGTATCTAATTGTTTTACATTTTATAACTCTGATACCCTAGCTCTTATTAATCTTGCCTATAGATCTTAAAAATCTAATAAGGCCTTTTGTTCAACCAATAATCAATGATACGATTACAACACACACATAAATACAACTCTTATATTCAGGAACAGATCAATCAATCCTGCAGTGTTTTACACAGGCCAAAAATATTTATGAATTATATACTATTCATTAGAGAATATTTCTCTTCATGTTCTCTTAAAAATACACATAAATAGCCCCGGTAATTGCCTAACTTTTCATGTCTCGGGACCTGATGGAACTCCGTGGTTGGGATAGGCTTCAGGATTGGGTCAGCAGTAGTCAGAGAGGCTTCAGGAAAATTGAAAATTCAGTCCTGTGCAGGTCTCTACAGCGTAGAAAGTTGCTGATGCAACCACAGTGCTATAAAAGGTTCTCAGTAGTGTCCTGCACACACCAAAGTACCTCAGTCTCCTCAGCAGTTGGAGGCAGCACTGGCCCAGAGAGGACATGATGTGGATGCAGACATGTAGACTAGTCTGAGGTCTGGGTGGTGGTGGATGTAGTGACCCCAGATGACAACAGATTCAGGTGCCCCTAAAAGACTATACTGCAAAATTAGTCTTAATATGATGTAAAAAATTATTAAATATGTCAGTCACAATCTGTGTGCGGAACAAATACTTTCTTATTACCTTGAAAGTTATCTGTGGTGCATTCATTTACGTATTTGTAAGTGCTGATTTGAGAGTTGTTAATCTTGTCTTTATCCTCAGGACATGAGGAACTTAAGGTTTGCCTTGAAGCAAGAGGGCCACAGCAGAAGAGATATCTTTGAGCTTCTCTTCAGACATGCCTTCCCCCTCTCACACGGTCTGGTAAGCCAGTGTAACATCTGATGCCATCTGTTGGCTTAAAATTTTTTTTCTTGCATAGGGAGATGGCTGGAAACATAATTTTAGACATTATTTTTAGCAGCACATGCAAGGGTAATTCAGATGATACAGATACCTCTCTCTCTAACACTCACAAACTCACTCATATAAAGAAGTCAATAAAAGATATGAAAAATATTTTATGAATGACTTGATGTTTTTTCTCCCTGTAATTTCCTGCATACATTAATACTTTTTAGGATGTTTTAAATATGCTTTGTAAACACTGGGAAAAATTAAATAATTATTTTTGCTATTATTCAGGGTGCTGCATCTGCTCTTGGATACAACATTAGTTCATGGTTCAGGGCCAAAACACAACAATGACCAAAATGATATATAGGTAGACACTGTGTTGATGCTTCAAGGTAAAGTTTTACCTCAGTGTTCACAGTGAAATGCGTTCGGCATCAAAGCATGTTGGCAAGTAATGGCATTAGGTAAACAAAATGGTAATGTACATGTATTCCTTGCTAATGCACAATCCTCTTAGTATAGCTGGGAAAGAACACACAGTCATCCTACATTCATTGCCACAGATTCATTTCAGTGCTGAAATGCAGAGCTGCAGCCCCCTCATATGCCATGACACACAGCCACCTACCCATATCACAGCTACATCTGCTTGGTTAATATGTGTGCTAAATCAAATTTGTGAGCCTTACTCTGGCTCCTTTAATGTCTGTTGTAAGAGGTATGTGTGTGTGTGTGTGTCGCTTGCTGTCTTACTGCCATTTTGCCTTGTACATTAAAAGTTAAAAAGTCTCATCTCTCCATCCAGTCTCTGTTTGCATACGTGACTCAGGAGAAGTACAGTGAGAGCGGCTGGAACATTTACAAACCCATTGAGGAGTTTAGACGGCAGGTAAGAAGGAAAAAAACTGTAATAGGACATGCTTTCCTGAGTATTGATGTCAGCTGACAATGATCATTGTTCTCCCCAGGGTTTACCTAATAGCAAGTGGCGTATTACATTTATCAATAAGAACTACGATCTATGTGACACCTACCCCACTGTGCTGGCGGTACCCTTCAAAAGTAAAGAGGAGGACCTCAGAAGAGTGGCTGCCTTCAGGTCAAGAGCACGCATACCGGTAAGGGTCAAGACTGAACTATGTAAAAAATCAGGTGTGCCTTTCAAAGACAAAAACTTCCACTTAAAGGTTCACTTGCTCAGTTACAGTACATTCAATTTTACCCCATCTAATAAAGTATTTGATTTGACTAATTCAATCAGTACTCTAGATTTATTATTTGACTTATGAGGAATTGGAAACATACACCACATAGTACATCAACTGTGGTCAACTGTATTTATTGTAAATTTCATGAATGCACAATTAGGAAGTAAGAGGTTAATCAGCATATATGTCTCTGTGCCTTAGGTTCTTTCATGGATTCACAGAGAGAATCAAGCAGTAATCGTCCGCTGCAGTCAACCTCTTGTGGGCATGTCTGGTAAAAGAAATAAAGACGATGAACGCTACCTGGACCTGATCAGGGAGGCAAACGACACCACCAAGCTCACTATATTTGATGCTCGGCCCAATGTCAACGCAGTGGCCAACAAGGTCAGGGGGAAGAAAGTTCTGTGAGACATTTGACCAACACCAGGAGGGTGTGCTGGTTGTCATTTGCTATTTCTAGGCCTGAGTTGTGCATGATTGGCACCAGCCCAAAACCACCCGAGGACCAACACTGTTCCTGGAAAAAACTGTTTTAATAACTTTTTTGTGCATGTTCTCTTTTGGACAATGAATCCAGTTTTTGTGGCCCTCATGCCTGTACATGTTCATGTCTTTGCAACACCAGGCCACTGGAGGAGGCTACGAGGGTGATGAATACCAAAATGCTGAGCTCATCTTTCTGGACATTCAGAATATCCATGTCATGAGGGAATCCCTGAAGAAACTTAAAGATATCGTCTACCCAAATGTGGAGGAGTCCCACTGGCTGTCCAGTCTAGAGTCTACACACTGGCTAGAACACATTAAGGTAACAGGAAATCTTTCTGTGTGCACATGAACCTCTGGTGTGTTGTACCTTTGTCTTAGTTATATCCTTGTGCTTCCAGCTGGTGTTGTCAGGGGCCATCCAAGTAGCAGACAAGGTCTCCAGTGGAAACTCAGTGGTGGTGCACTGCAGTGATGGCTGGGACCGAACTGCTCAGCTCACCTCCCTGGCCATGCTGATGTTGGACAGCCACTACCGCACTCTCAGAGGATTCCAGGTCAGAAGCTGCTCACATAGTAAAACATGTTGTTGAATTGTGATGTTTTTTTTTGCTCTATAGGCTCTAATTGCACTATACTGTAAAGGGGTTTTTATATGGTTTTCCTTTGTGCCTTTAGAACAAAGCTGGACAGAATGTTAAGTTAGCTGTCCTTTGTCTTTTGTAGGTGCTGATTGAAAAGGAATGGATCAGTTTTGGGCACAAATTTGCCTCGGTAAGTAACTGTTTTACATCTCCTGTTTTAGAATAATCTGAATCATATACAGGGATTAAAAAGTTAACCTTCTTGTTAATTCTTTCTGTGTGTGTTTGTACACACAGAGGATAGGTCACGGTGACAAAAACCATGCCGACCAGGACAGATCACCCATTTTTGTTCAGTTCATCGACTGTGTATGGCAGATGACCAAGCAGGTACATTTAACACATACTGCAGAGGTCATGGTTATTTAGCCTCAGACTCCACCATTTCTCCACCTTTTGGCACTAGATACTGAAATGTTTTGTTGGTGATGTTCTTTTTTCACTGCAGCCCTATTTTGATTGTGTGAACCTGTGTTTAATTTGCAAACGAGGTGTATATAGATGCAAGGTTGTGTTGATTAATACAAAAAGTCTCAGCCATTTACTCAGCTTGTCTCTTAATGAGGATTTTACAGTTTTTCTTTACTGAGTGGATGTGCAATACAGCATAGTAAATCTGCAGTTAAAGGCAGATTGAATAATTAATTGATAAATGTTAATTGTAGTCATCTATTTACATTACAGAAAATGTTACTGTGTTCAAGGGGAATCATGTACTGTAATGTGTTTGTATCATTATTTATAACTGTTCTGTTAGGCACTCTAGCAGAATAATGGTGTATGGAGTGTTTCTACTCATTTCTGTTTCTGTTCATTTAAGATAAAGTGTGATCTGACTGACACCAAGTTTGAATTGTAACTGTTCTGTCCTCTCTTCAGTTTCCTACAGCATTTGAGTTTAATGAGCACCTCCTGCTGACAATCCTGGATCATCTCTACAGCTGTCGCTTTGGAACTTTCCTCTACAACTGTGAGAGTGCAAGAGACCAGCATGTAAGACTACATTGCCTGCTCTTAGTTGCCTTTCTACATATACAAATATATACAGCATGTGGTGACTGTATATATGTATATGTCGTGGGCTTTGCCAAACTTTTGATGCCTACACTATTTTTTTGGTGCAGGAGGTGAGGTTAAAGACCGTTTCTCTGTGGTCTCTGGTGAACAGCAAGATGGATATTTATTTAAACCCATTCTACACCCCGGAGTCTGGCAGGGTACTCTACCCTGTTGCCAGCATGCGCCACCTAGAGCTGTGGGTGACATACTACATTCGCTGGAACCCACGTATTCGGCAACAGGTAGGACTCAGAAGTTTGTCATGATATAGTGTGATTAGCTGCCCAAGGACCTGCCTCTCAGTGGTCTAGAAGCCCTCACACTCATTTTGATAGCACTGATTGCAAATCATTAATTTTGAACATGCAGTAAAACATTTTTTAGACAAAACCTAAACACATTGCATATAGCCCATCTTAATGAAATGGATGTTATAAGAGTGGCATGTCTCCTTTAATAAAACTGGGCAGTGAGTGAGTGTGTGTGAGTACTTGGGAGGGGGTACGCGTGCATGAGTGTGCGCAAGAGTGTGTGTGTACAAGAAGAGAGAGAGGTGTGCCCGTTAGTGGCCAGTTGTTTTTTAGCGGCAGGAATTAAATGTGCAGTACAGAGTAAAATAAAGCTGGAGCCCTGCAAGGACATTTTTAACCAAAAGATGGTTAATTTATTTTACTGTCTATGCATGCGTAGATGTTGCAGAAATGTTTTTTCGGGAGAAGGTAGTCAAGTCATTTGGTTAATGAAAATTGGAACATGGATCAAAATGAGTTTTTTTAAATGTTCAAGAGTTTAGGTGATCAGTTGGGTAGCTGTCAGTGTATGTTTTGCGTCATTATGCCTCTGCAATATAAAATGGCCTATATAATTCTTTCCCAGGTTTTGCAGCATTTCTGAGCAGAGTATAGATCTATACACTCCAAACACCAGTGAGTTAAAAGAGCGCCATGTTTGGCTTTAATTGTTACACTGGATGGACAGAAAGATACACAATTAAACTGTGTTATTAACTCTGTATTGGCACTACCTGTGACCATCAGTAATGAGTTTGTGTGTGTGTGTGTGTTCTAGCAGCAGAGTCCTGTGGAGCAGCGCTACAAAGAGCTGTTGGCCCTCAGAGATGAATACTTGAAGAAGCTGGAGCAGCTGCAGCTGTCTGACTCCTCCACTTCCTCCCGCCTAGCTAACAGTTCCACTCCTAACACCTCCTCCTCCACCACCTCCACGCCATCACAGCAATACACACACCTAAACACTCCCTTTTGAGGGCTGGTGACACACACACACAGATGTCAAATATACTTGTTGACTTGCACTTGAGTCCTCTTCACTCTGATTTGTGTTTCACACAGACATACACAGGGAATTAAATAGTATTGTGCAGTAATAACTGTGGATAACAAATAATGCTAATACCATTTAGATTTGATGGCTTACTCTTAATACTATAGTGGTGATGATGGTGATTTATGCAATATGTCACAGTACAGCCTTGTCTCAAGACTTTTCTATTCACAGTTTCATCATACAGTGAAGCCTTAAAGACATTCAGTGGCTTTTAGACCAAGGGCTTGAACACACAGGATACACACAGCAGAGCAGAGCTGCATGCCAAGCTGTGACCTTAGAAATCACAATCTGACAAGTTTATGTTAAACTGTACAGTTTGGCACACTGTGACAGATGATCAGATGTTAAGATTTAAAGACAGGACCGTTTAGGGCACCTTTCATAACTCCTGCCTGTTGGTATCCTGTGTGAACAAAACGTAATGCTAATCAGAACTCTCACGTTTCACACTTCCTCCTATTAGCTACACAGATGCAGTGTGCCCAGTCCTATGAAGAATCAGAACTGCTGCAAAGCTAATTCAGAAGTTTAAAGCTTTGTTTCTAGCTAAGTGTGTATATCAGGTGTCAGATGGTGATGGGTTGATTTGTTGCGGGTCACTTGAGGACGAAAGCTGGAGCTGCCTCAGTAACATGTGTTTGCCGCTGCTATCAGCTAAGCTTACCTTTATAGTGTTTTCCAGCACTAAAGTTACCACACTGAGAGCAACAG
Source organism: Parambassis ranga (assembly GCF_900634625.1). Classification (NCBI taxonomy): domain Eukaryota; kingdom Metazoa; phylum Chordata; class Actinopteri; family Ambassidae; genus Parambassis; species Parambassis ranga. The sequence continues at coordinate 1,244,474 of NC_041038.1, forward strand.
CAGAGATTTTTGGAACTGTTTCACTTGAATGAATGCAGCTTTGGTACAGTTTGACATATATTTCAGGTGCTGAACATACAGTAGTGTATGTGAATGAAGTGGTGCTGGCCTCGGATCCTGAATCATTTCTTATACTTAAATGTTCTCAGTAAATGCAAACCCTGGATGGAGAGGCCAGGCCAGGCCAGGCCAGGCCATGGATGGCTTCACAATGTGTTAATGCTTAAAACCAGCACACAATTTTAGGGTTAGTTTTAGATGTTCTGTCCACCGTCACAAAAAATTGAATAGGGCACATGGGCCCTTTGGACAGGTGGGGACATGAGTTATTAAGGTGTCAAATAGATTAAATGGGTGCTCTTGTTTACAGTGACTGATGTTTCAGTATAAATAAATCACTGATATTTTAAGAGGAAAATTCATGCAAGATGATGATGGTGATTTTTAATTAACTTTCTAATGTGAGTTCATTACATGTAAATATGATGAGCTAGAACTATATTATCTTACTCAACATTTTTAGTCACATTCTTAAAAAGTGTGTATAATTGTTAGACTTTCCAGATTTAGTGGGGCTTTCATAATCCTCTCCAGTAACATACGAAGGCCTACCTGTCCAAAAAGCACATGCTGCATTGTAGGTGCCAATTGGAGCTGGTGTCCAGTGTCAGACTCAGGACAAATGCAGTATACTAGAAATGGTTTCTCATAACAGAACAATTATATTATTCAAGCACTTCCAGGAACTTAGAGAAAAACAGTTGACTATAATAATAAAACTTGTACTGTGTCATTCAGTCTGTTGCAGGAGATGGCTGGACCGTTTACTACAATCACTTTTGAGTTGTCTGTCACATGTGTTTAGTCCAGTGACTTTGCCTTTATTTCATCAAGGATCTCCCAAATAATTGGAGTCATTTCAGGAGTACTGTATGAGCATATGAGTAGTGTGATAGCTTTTGTTGCCAGTACAGATCATTTAGAGGAAAAAGTATGTACAACATGTACAGGCCTGGCAGGTGTGTTATGTTGGCAGTACTACAAAAGCAGTGAATAAGTGCTGGTCCTGGCAGTGCTGCCGAGGGGGGTGGCAAACTGATACAGGGTAGAAACACACATGACTCTACGTGAACCTTCATTGTAGATAAAGGGACTATAACATCTGTTACATCTTCTACATGCGTAGTGAACTTGATACCTTTCATTTAGCAGGAGTGGGGTCTTTTTTATAATAATTTAGTCTACATCACTCCTGGTCTGATTTGCTATAGTGTCTGACACAGGTAAAGGTGCAAGCAGGTGTTGCTCCAGATCAATTGTGAAACTTGAAGCTGTTGTATCATGGTGTAATTAGGGCCTTATGTAAAATATAAAATACCCGTCTGAAGAGCGTGACATTGGGGCTGGTATTCAGAGAAAAAAATCTGGATTATACTTCGTTTATGTTAACGAGTTTCCTCCTCACATACAAGGGTTAATCACAGTGTTCCACAGGGATCCTGTTCACCCTCTACATGCTCCCTCTAGGGAATATCATTCAGAAGCACGACATAAACTTTCATTGTTATGCTGATGATACTCTGCTGTATTTATCCATGAAGCCTGAAGAAACAGAGCTGTTACTCAGACTACAGGCATGTCTTAAGGACATAAAGGACTGGATGACTGATGACTGGATTTTTTACTATTAAACTCGGACAATTCTGATTGTAAAAACTGGTGCATAAATAAAATTGAATTAAATTAGATTACAGTTATAGGTTTACATGGGGGTAAAATGTATATTCCCTGAGGTTATATTGTCTGATTTTTGAGAAAATATGATATTGTAATGTTGCAAATTTAAGAAAATTGGATATTCTCTGAAAAAAAGATGACCAAAAATTACTGATATTACATTATGAAATCATCCCTGATACAAAAAACAGGGTCTTGTATTAGAGTTATGAGGGGAAAAAATTCTCCCATAAGGAAAAAAACATATTTTTCACATTGCACATAAATTTATTTATATAATCCCAATGCAAAGTGTAATCTCTGCATATACCCATTCAAATCCAATGCAGCCAAAATAATTGGCAAGTTGACACAACTCAACTCGTTGTCTTTATGTAGAAAAGAACTTTGATTTTAACAATTCTGTTTTTTTTTCTCTGAGTATTATCTTACCAGCATCTTCACTGTAGGACACAGAATGGGACATTTACCTCTGATACACTATAACTATTTGTAATCGGCCTTGAGTTCCTAAATAAGCAGCCTTGTTGGTAAGAGATGTTGAATTCCATTCATCTTTCAGCTATTAGTGAAGGTGTATGAATGTGTTCTGTTGCGAATGAGGTGTAATGAGTGTTGATTCTGTGAAGTCATGTCCAGATTTGTGCCTTGATGATTCTTAAGCGAATCACCCTCACCTTTACTTGAGCTGTCAGGGGTCTTGTCTCAGATTGACTGCTGTTGTAGTTCAGGGTCCCAAAGGAAACAAAAGGGCTTTGATTGAGCAGGAAGCTGTGCTCTTACTTGTGAGTCTGTGCCAAGTTAAAGTGGGGGGAACTCACAGATCAGTGCACGCATTCCTCAAAGTAACTACAGTGGTGTTTACCATGGCAACGCTTCTTTGTAAAAGGAATCTCAGAACCCACATTGTTTGGTCCATTATAGCCACACATCTTTAAAGAAATCTACTGGCCTTGTGCAAACCCTTCAGCCAGATAAGATTATTATCTGTTCCATATGCAGCAGGTCTGTGGTATGTTTAGCTTCCAACAGCAGGGTAGATTCACTTTGCAACATCGCCTACCTTATTTAGCAACAAGATCGTCACCAGTCTACAAGAAATCAAATTTTTTTCAAAAGAACATAAATATTTTCTCTCACTAAATTTATCATTGTAAGAGAAAAGGAATTAGCAATGTGCAAGGAAAAAAACTTGTATATTGATAAGAAAGTCTGTAAATGTGTGAGGTAAGAAAGTTGCAAATCTATGAGAAGCAACAGGGATGTTGTCATAGATTATGAAGTCAAACATTTGTGAAAAAAACTGCAAAATATATTTCCACATATTAAAGTGTAAATTTACCTCAGAAATTTACCAGAAAAAAACTGAATATACTCTGAGAATATAAAGTCAAGAATTCTAAATCAAAAGTCATGTTTTCACTCTTTAATTGTAGATTTATAAGGGGAAAACTTTGGCTATGTACATTGTGTTGTAGAATCACCTTTTCAAAAGCTTTTCTCAGAGTTTCAGCTGTGTGCAAACCAGGCACCTTTGCCAGAGCATGACCACCTACAAACATGAATAACAGCACTTGTTCTTATTTAAACTTAAATACCCCACCCCTCACGTCACCATATAAAGGTTATTTCACATAATGACCAGCAGGTGTCACCAGAGCTTTGTGTTTACCATCAGTTGCAGAACTGAGGGAGTTACAAGAGTCACAGTGAAATTTAAACTTTTCGCTCCTGCGTGGATGTCAAGCTTTTCACTTTTTTGTGGTTTTGTGGAGGTGGATCAGCAGTGAGGTGTTTTCAAAGGTTTTACCATATGGTTACTTCCTTGATGAAAGATTGGGCCTCATCTGAGGTTTGGAGGGAAAAGAAGTGGCAGCAGCATAAAATGTGTGTGTTGTTGGAGTGGTTGTGTTTTTAGGGAAAACAGATGAGAATCTATTTTTTTTATTTTTTACTTTGTACAAGTACCATGATGTAATTACCTCAATGAAAACCTATTTTACTGTCTAGAGTTCTATTTGTTGTAAAATACAATTATTTTATGTAGTGTAAAATCTTACAATTTTATAAAAAAGGAAAGTAATATTGGTCAGAAATTGTTGGTATAAATTGTGGATTTCTGCTCCATTGGTTAAAATAGTTATGTTTTATATCTGAGGGCATTTTTTGGTTTGTACTCTAACCTAGGTAGAAAAAAAGAGATTTTGGTTACTGTTCCACTTTGACATCTTGCTTTCAGTTCTTCAGCTTTGAGGTTTCACTCTGGCTCAATGATGATGTTCATTTCAGTAAGACTTTAATGTGTGTGTGTGGTGAGGGGGGGGGGGGGGGGGGTTTGAGGGGTTTTGTGTCATTATAGCCTGCTTTGTAACAAACACACACAAAATGTTTCAAATGTGTTTCTTTTAATCATGTTATATCCTCCCCATGATATGTTGGACGGCTACTTTTATGTAAATATTACTGATTAAATTAATTTAAGGATTTCTGCCTGCACGTGTTGTGGGTGTTTTTTTTTTAATTTAATTTAATGTAATGTAATGTGTAACTCCAGGGTAAGAAGGAAGCAGTGTTTTATGGAACATGCTGAAATACCAAACAAAAAAAACATACAGTACAGTCGCTGCAGACACAAACACTGTGAGAATCAATCATACTTAACCCTCATGCATTGTTCGCAAACACTACCCTAATGTGTTGTTCGGGGACAAAAACGTCCCCTAACTTTAACGGTTTTAAAAATATATTAGATAAATATTTTTTTGAACTTTTTTTGCATAGACCTTTTAATTAACTTCAGTTCTAATCAACAGTAGTGAAAAAATCATTTTCCCCCAGGATTTTAACCCTTTAATCACCAATTTTATAAGGGGTGGTGCTGAAAATTGAAAAAAAAAACACACAAAATGGCTCATTTTTAATAGAAAAGGTGAATGTGGACTGGATTCTTTTGAACCTTTATTACAGTCTTGGTCATGTCAAACATCAGTAAAAAAATTGACTTTATTGCATTATTAGTTTTTGCACCGTTAAAGTTAGGGGACGTTTTTGTCCCCGAACAACACATTAGGGGGTAAAATTTGCCCACAGTGTACCGTTGACCTATGAAAAATTTTAAAATCATATTAACAAAATTTATGTAAAATTAAGCTTATTGAGGAAAAATGATTCAATTTGTCCACATATTGACAAAGTTATGGCCAAAATAAACAGAAAAATTTCTCTCAGAGGACAAAAATGTCCCGAACAACGCATGAGGGTTAAATATGGATCGGACTTATTTAATGATTGTTGCTTATTTTAAAAAGCATGTGATGCTGATTCAAACATCCTATGCCATTTCCCATCAAGATTAAACCAGAATTTCACAGAACACAAGCAGTGTTTCCACATTACATAAACAAGAAATAAAACAAGGTACCGTAATATAAAGAAATAAAATAATAATAAAATCTGTATCTCAATGAACAAAACTAAATGAATAAATAAGACATTGACTGCATAATTCTTATTTATTTTTGTTTGCCAGATAAAACCTCCATCTTAGTGACTCCGTTGAGCCTAGAACTATCTTGAAGCCTATCCCAGCTACCGACCTACCTAGTTAGTGGCCCAACACTATGAAACAATCAGACTGGCATATACATTTAGAAGCATGCTTTTTTTAGTGGTTTGAACTGTGCCAGATTTTTACTAACTATTTTGTGTGTTTTTTATCCTGCTGTATCTTGGGTTTTTTTTTTTTGAAACACTGTTTATGATTATATTATGTTTTACTTCTTTTGGGATGTGAAGCACTTTGTAACTCGGTTTTGGAAAGTGCTATACAAATAAAGTTTAAAGTTTATTACGATTAATATTATTATAGTATACCCATTATGCAGTGTGAATAGAGGCAGCATGTGAACCTGAGCCAATGTATGTTTTTATCACATTTGTGACCTTAAAGGATTGAAAAAACGTTTTTCCTTTTTGGTAGGAGATACTCTCTCTTTCAAGTGAAATTGTTGAGAAATATCATAAAATTATATTGATATCGATAATCACCCAAAAATGACAATATTGGCAAATATCTGGTATAATGTAGCTACAGTAAAACAAGTGATACCCTGTGTGTGTACGGTGTAATCCACGGGATTTCAGTTCACATCTGTCACACATCTGGCATGAAGAGAAGTAACGTTTACACAGCCTGAATCAGAGACCTGACCCAGCTCTGCCGACCTAAACAAACCGGATTACATGCTGCGGTACCATCGCTGCCTCCTCTCCATCCTCCCATCTCAGGCGGGTTGTAAATAGGCGGAGCTATAGAGGCGAGGCAGAGATGCAACTGAAGAGGAAGCGCAAATAAGCAACGAGAGGAAATAATCAGATCCGCTGACAAATAGTTCTACACTCAACCCAGACATCGACCAGAATAAACAGTGTGGGCTATACACGGGAACAAACGGGGGACTTTATTTCGTTCGCATTCTCGCACTGTACCAGAGGAAGCCGTCCACCCCGCCCTCACTGACCCAGAAAGTAAACAGTTGCCTGACAGATGGAGAAGCAGGCCGGGGCTGCCGGGGCGGCGGACGGAACAGGGCCGAACAGAAAGCCGTGGGGCGCGCCGACCGGCGCACCAAACTCCGGTGACAGCCTGGACAGGTGAGTATGCTCCTCATAATAAGAACGCGTCAAATGTCGACGTCAAAGCGCATATTTGTCTGTCTCGCGTTACCAAAACACGAAGTGTCGTATTACACCCTACTACACAGACTATTTCCTGATTTTGACGGTCATGTCTTTATTTTGGCATAGATTTAAATAATTTAGCGGTGTACATACAGTTTCACTGTAAAGGTGCTGCACGAGTCTTTACAACGAGCCATGCTACAGCTACCGGATATTTGACAGGAGTCACATTTACTGTAGTTACTGTATAACCCAAAAGCTACAATAACTAGCTAACATAAACATGCTTCTATCCTTCTAGTTAGGATAAGAAAATGAGCCTTTTGAAGGTCTAACGCCTTATAAACGTGCGTTAGTTTACCGTACACAGGTCTAGCTATAGCAGAAATTGCTATGCACTAAGCTATAAATTACTGTAGGTGACGCTGTGTCTACCGTTTCACTACAGTAACTGTCCACTAGCTGGCACATTTAATGTTATTTCATTGCGGTAAACATGCTTCGTATTTATTTCATAAATAAGTAAAGGTAGTTTATAGTCAGTTGTATTTTAGCAACTGCTATCATGTAAGGTCTGAAAATTAGCCTGACACAATGATCTGTGCCAAAATATGACCGTAGGGGGCGCACTTGCACTGTCATACTTCGTATTAATTTGCATGAATGAACTGTATGCTGCTACATATATCTGTTTAGGCACCATCTCTGTTTCAGTGTGCTTCTGAACTCACAAATAGGTTCAATGCTGTGTAAATGAATAATTGTTTATGTTTTATGTTCTGAATTACATTAACAACAGCAGTGTCACAAAGTTCTATACTTTAAAAATTATCATTAAAACCAGAGCCTGACTGATAAATGAGTGCAGTTTAAAACTGGCTTAGAATTGGTACACTATATTCATGGTATCAAGAATTTGCAGTATTATTGAAGTTGAACTGTGCTCGCTTCAGGTTTTAAACTCCATAGGCACTCTACCTTTGTTCTGTCTTTATTCAAGATGAATTAACAGCTCAATTTCTTCTTTCTCTTCAGTCCAACAGGTTCACATGTGGAGTGGTGTAAACAGCTAATAGCAGCCACCATCTCCAGTCAGATCTCTTCTTCAGTCCAACCTGACATTGTGAACAGAGACAACAAGGTAGCTAGCACAACACACACACACACACACTTACCTTGCTGTGGGTATTTCTCACCAGTTTGTGTTTTGACAGGCTGACAGGAGGCCAGATTTCATGGTAAGGTAGACTATGTATGCATGTACATCAGGGTCTGTGTTGACAAAAATTGTCCATCATTCTGATAGGATCTCAGTTTGGATACTAACTACACATTTAACACACTTATAAGACACTTAATATGACAAGCAGAGGTCACAAAATGGTAACTTTTATGGAAATTGGAAATTCTAACACAACCTCTGATGTATATATCTGCACTTGAGTGTGTGTATAGAGCTTCCTGTGTTAAGTGTATCTGTATGTGGCATATTTGTTTAAATAAGCTATGGTGCAGTTTGTCTTTTGTCTGTCATCAGCCTGCTTTTTACAACTACAGTTCTTGAAGTAAGCACATAATTGTTCATTATATATTGAACTTGGTATTGAACTAAGCTCGGTGGTGCATCCTGTGTTTATCAATTTGGCTTTGGCGGCTACTGGGCAAACAAACGTATTTTTGTCATTGTATATACAGGTGCTAGTTGTGCAAATATCTAATGTTAGCGAAGAAAAAAACAGAATACAGAATGCATATAAATTCTAAAATTTACTAGACATTTAGCTCGGTGGAGCAGTTGCGCTGTTGTTGAAGCCATGCTGGCCATTGGCCAGGTATGTTCTTATGGTAAATTCAACTCAGGGCTGAAAGAATGATTTATTTATATTGTTTGAAAGGTAATGGCTTGTTGATCACAAATCCACAAAACGCTAGAGTGAATACAATACGCAGTACTGTATTGTGGATTCACAAATGTTCTCAGCTGTTCTGCGCTCTAGGTTTAAGCTGTTATATTTGCCTGGATTTAAGACAGTATTGCTTTGGGTTTTTTTTTTTTGCTTTGGGCACTTGTCTGTATGCACCCATCACAATTCTTTCACTGCACAGTTAAGATTAGCTTATTCAGAAAGAAAAATGCAAATGTCACGCAGTTAAAGTAACGCTTCGTTTGATGTTTCCATTTCACGTGAACTACATTGTGTTCTATTTGTATGTTTGTCCTGTGGTGTGCTTGACCTTCAGGTGTCCAAAAGGCTGAATCCTCGGGTAAGAGCCATAATCTTATGAGCTTGTTGTCTGAAAAACAGTGTACATTTAAAGCACACTGTGTGTGTGTGTGTATGTGTGTGTGTGTGTGTGTGTGTAAACTTGTCGTTTACTGATAGTAACATCAGCTGAATTGATTTAGCATACAAGCAAGCAAGTTGAGCTTTGACTGTGGTTGACATTGACTATTGTTTTTTTTAATGTGTTTTATGTGCTGTGCATTTTTTCATTTTGCAGATGAGCACAGTAAATAATCCCCTAAAACAAACTGCACATATAGCAAGTAGGGAGTGAGTAGGTTATTTTAGACAGAGCCCAGAACTCTTCTCTGCTTAGTGTGCTTCCTCCTGTTTTTCTTTCTCTATGCTTTTCTTCCTTCTTTTTCTTTACTGATGTGTTCTCATTTAATTTCAGCATGTTAAGATTATGACAGGGCTCACAAGTACAGTGTAAATCTGAGACATCACTTTCCAAGTACAGTGAAGTCACTGGAAACACTGAGCTTTGTGTCAGTTGATTAACATCAGGTCTGTGTGGCACCCCTGACCTCAGGGACCTCAGTGATAACTACGGCCATGCTAAGCTGTAAGATCCTGACTGTCACACCAACAAGTTTCTTAAGATGCTGGCAGCAGAGCTCAAGAGCTACCAACCACATTTGAATGAATTGATCTTATTAATACATCATGGAGAAATTAGGGTGCAGCCACCCAGTCTTTTCATCACCATCTGATTGTTGATGGTGATGGTGAAGTAGCACTAACAGCAACTGCCAAACACAGTTGCCTTGTTGTTGCTCCAATTAATGAGTGGAGACCTGTAGAAGTTTTTGGTTAATTCCTGTGTGTAAGAACCCAAAAAGTAATATTCAAACTGAAAATTATTATTCATAACATATAATATGAAGAAGTATTATCCAGGGTAATCTGTTAAAACATACTTTACAAGTTATTTAACATAATGTATTGCAGTCTTGTAGATTGTCTTGGTAGCAAGATAACAAGACAGACTGGGATTGTTAAGAAGCACATGGGAACCCTTGTTAACATTGTCTTTTTTTGTAAAGGAAGCACCAAACTCACCACCACTGGGAAGTAATGAGAATGACAGTATCCCACATACACAGTAATGTCTATATACTATCTCTCTGTTTCTGTCTCTGTCTGTTTCTCTCACTTTGTCCATGCGGGCTCCTCTCTGCTGCAGCAGGATTCACTGGATGAAGGGCTTTCTTACCATGGAGAAAGTGATTCTGAGCATCCTACCAATGCTTTGGCAAGTCTCTCTCTGTCTGTCTTCACCTCCTGTCCTGGTCTTCCTGTGTCATCCCACTGCCTATTGTGTTTCCCACTTCTCAAGCCTTCCTTCACTGCTGCTCTGCTGCCCTGCAATCCATCTAATATGGCAGTTTTGTGTTTAAAAGACATACATTTAGTGGCTCAGGTGGTGGAGTAGTTGTCCACTAACCATAAGGTTCATCCGCTGCCCTGGCTGCATTATGATGTGTTCCTGGGCAAGACACTTAACTCTAAGTTGCTTGAGGTACAAACGCTTTAAGAACCATTGAGTAGGTAGAAAAAAAAAATCCAGTGTTTTCTGAAGCTCAACATAACTGCAGGCTAAGACCCCTACATGTGCAGCCTTAATGCAGTCAATTTCAGATCAATGGACTGACGATGGTTGACTGGAAAATTTTGACATATTATCATATTATCTTACTGTAGCACCAGCATGGATTTAAGGGTTATTTTGTCTCAACAAGACTAAAATAGTGTGGTTGTTTTTGCTTTGGACATAAGCATGTTTCTCAGCTTATCATACAAAATCATGTCATTTAAACATGATTAACTCCATAAATAATAATAATATGAACTCCATTCATGCATCCACTTAACCTGCTTTATTCTGTACAACTATAAACTGTGTGAAACAGTGTTTCTCGAAGACACTACTCGCTGAGAAAAGCCCATGACAGCTTGACAGCTTGACACATCTGGTTGTGATACACTGACATATGTTCAGTCAGTGATACTCTGCACAGTGCAGGTCTAGCTGTCGGTGGATGCAGGGTGTTGTAGTCCCACTGACTAGTCTGTGTTCTATGCAGAATCTTCCCGCTTTGAGATACGGGGCGCAGGTCAAAATGTTCCAAAACCAGCTTCCTCTGCTGCCTGGAGAAACTATCCAGACCACAGGTACCTTCACCCTTTTACATGATTTGTTATTATGCATCACAAAATGTTAGCTATTCCTCCAAGTATTGACCTACCAATAACTTTTCATCGTTGTTTCTGTGTGTGTTGACATGCAGTCAAGGATGTGATGTATATCTGTCCGTTCAGTGGTCTGGTTAATGGAACTTTGACTGTCACAGACTACAAACTGTATTTCACCAGTGTAGAAAAGGTACGGAATATCTGCTGTACTATTTTTTCATAAGTACTTTAATACAGAAAGTTTGGAGTCACAGTGGCAGGACTGTAGTCTCTCTCCTGTATGAGTGTTTGCAGTGGTATCTTTATGTCATTCTCTGTACATTCAGGAGTCTCCTTACATTCTTGATGTGAACATGGGAGTCATCAGTAGACTGGAGACCATCAGCATTCCCAACCAGGGAGTGAACACCAAGGGACTAGAGTTGGTCTGCAAGGTCTGTACACATGCAAAACTCAGAGTTGTATCTCCCACCATATACTGTGTTAACTGTGAAGTCTCCACCTTATTTTCTAATGTTGTCCCCTGTTCAGGACATGAGGAGTCTCAGGTTTGCCTATAAGACAGTGGAGAGTCAGCCTGATGTGGTGGAGCTACAAACCAAACATGCCTTTCCTATTTCCCACAACCTGGTCAGTCTCATTTAGAGATGTTTGATCTTGGCTTGAGTTGGTGTGTGTAGTGGTCTGCAATTGTTGTACATTGGCATTCTTTTAGTGTTTCATTTGGTTTAAATAATGGTTAAACAACAGCACATATAAGCTGTGCTTACACCAGAGGTGAAAACACTGACACGGTTGTCATCATTAGTGTAGTTACATATTAAGCTATGCTTTTTTTGTTTTCTTATATTAAATTGTAGCACAGCTTTGTGTCAATTTCACTGTCTATTCTGTGTCTATGTCTGTTGGAATATAAAAAAATGGGCCACAGAGGTTGAGAATTAATTTTTGTTAAAATTTTCTGGTTGTCAAAATGCAAATGTCATAAGAGAAAGCTGAATGTCCTGTGATATCCTCTGGCAGCCCCTGTTTGCCTTCCTGTACAAGGAGCAGTTTCCTGTGGATGGTTGGAAGGTGTATGATCCAGTAGCTGAGTACAAGCGTCAGGTAACTACACCAAGTGACAAGGATACAGACACAGCACAGTTCCTCATTCTAGTTATGACACCTCATATTATACTGCTGACAGTACTATAAGTAAAGCAACACTGACCAACTTTAGACATAGTAAATGACCCATATTCCCTACAGTTATTCATAAGAGATGCATTGTAAGGAAGAAATATTAAAAATTCCTCCATATAGCATGCATGCCCCCTTAACGCCGTCTATCTGGGAGAACATGTAGTAGTATGAAGATGCAGAACATGTAAATAGTGGTAAAATTCAATTCCTTTTCAGATAAGGCTGAAACATTAGGTGTAGAAAACATTCCAAGATCTTGTTAACAGTTTCATTTGTGACTGGATGTTTTATCAGGGCCTCCCCAATGAGAGCTGGACCATCAGTAAGATAAACAGCACCTACGAGCTGTGTGATACCTATCCTTCCATCCTGGTCATTCCTACCAACATAACAGATGAAGACATCAGACGGGTGGCACTGTTCAGAGCGAAGCACCGCATACCGGTCAGTGTGACAAGTAGCTGTTATGTAACATGTCAAAACCAAGCAGTAAATGCTGATAAAGTGTTGAATTAGCACACATTTAAAAATTAGTGTTTGCTTTTTTCTTCTTCAAACTTAAGATTTGAATATTTTGATCATACAGGTTATACTAGACAACAAATCAGGTAATTTTAACAACCAGTACCTAAAGTATGACAGCAGAAAACCAGCCAAAACTGCAATTTTCTGGTTTCAACCTGTGGAGGGCAGTCGCTGCACACATTTAAAACACTATCAGTAAAATTACACAGTAAAAATCAATTTAGGTGTCATGAATAGGACCTGCATCAACCAGCAACACTACTAAACAACCTTACACATGGGTAAAAGCTGAAAAGAACAATAAGCCCACAGTAATTCAACATCTAACAGGAGTTAAGGAAAACACACAAACTGTAAGTACATAGCCTGTTGAGATTTATATAAACTGTTTCTTTAAGCATTGTGGTTAATCAGCAGATTAATAGTAGGAGATTAATATATACTACTTAGTGTTTTTGATGCATAAGCAGCTAGTCATGTCTTCCTGCAGGTCTTGTCCTGGATCCACCCAGAGTCACAGGCTACCATTGTTCGCTGCAGTCAGCCATTAGTCGGACCCTCAGATCGTCGCTGTAAAGAAGATGAACGCTTACTCCAAATCATCATGGATGCCAACGCTCAGTCTCACAAACTCACCATCTTTGATGCCCGGCAGAGCAGTGTGGCTGATACAAATAAGGTTCAATAATGCATTTTTAATTCCTCTGTTCAAGCCCTCTACTTACTACATCCATCTATGCTGCTTCCTTCACATCTAGGCAAAGGATGGAGGCTATGAAAGTGAAAGTTTCTACCCCAATGTGGAGCTGAACTTCCTGGAAATCCCCAACATTCATGTGATGAGGGAGTCTCTGAGGAAGTTGAAGGATGTGGTTTATCCTACTATAGATGACGCCCACTGGCACTCGGCCATCGACCAAACACACTGGCTGGAGTACATACGGGTAAATCATATTCAGCTTCATGCTTTGTGTGCTACAGGAATGTATTTTAAATTTCTTGTAATAAACTGTCGTGTGTCCATGCTGTGGTTAGCTGTTATTAGCGGGAGCAGCAAAGATAGCTGATAAGCTGGAGTCTGGGAAGACGTCGGTGGTGGTTCACTGCAGTGATGGCTGGGACAGGACAGCTCAACTCACCTCTCTAGCCATGCTGATGCTGGACAGCTACTACCGCACACTCAATGGCTTCCAGGTCACACTCTACATCACAACATCAGCAATACACTGCAGTCACCATCTCTGCAATATAACAATGTATTGTATGTGTGTGTTTGCAGGTGCTGGTGGAGAAGGAGTGGATTAGTTTTGGACACAAGTTCTCTTCTGTAAGACACTGATATTAATTTGTTTATTTGATGTTGTATGAGTACAACAGATCTTTATCTGTAAGAGAGCAGTTTGAAGGTCTAGCTTTCTGAGGTCAGGTTAAACGTGTACTGTCATGATGTTTTTTGTTGTGTGTTGTAGCGTGTGGGTCATGGGGATGAGAACCATGCTAACTCAGAGCGGTCGCCCCTCTTTGTCCAGTTCATTGACTGTGTTTGGCAGATGACTCGACAGGTACAGTATATTTTGTGTTTCTAACAAGAAGCATGCCTTCAACATGGAAAGCATGAGTACTCTCATAAGGCTGCTCTCATAATCACCTCTCCAAATTCTGACTGCAGTTCCCGTCAGCATTTGAGTTCAATGAGCTGTTCCTGATCACATGTCTGGACCACCTTTACAGCTGTCTGTTTGGTACATTCCTCTATAACAGTGAGCAGGAGAGGACAGTCAAGGTACGTCCATGCTTCTGTTAACAAGGCTGATGGATCTGTAAGTCATGTGGGATGAAACTTGTTTCTTTTCTTTGCAGGAGGTTCAAGTCAAGACTGTATCCCTGTGGTCCTACATCAACAGGTAACACACTGACCTCACTGATATGACTGAGTAAAACTAGCTTTCTCTGAATGTATGATTGTGTACTCCCCACCAGCCAACCTGAGGAATTCACCAACCCCTTCTATGTAGACTATGAGAACCATGTTCTGTACCCGCTGGTTTCCTCCAGACACCTGGAACTGTGGACTAGCTACTACGCCCGCTGGAACCCTCGCATGAGACCACAGGTATGCTCCATTTTTACAGGGAAGTTCTCACATTGTGTGTGTTTTACTGTTGGTGTGTGCTGCCCATGATAGACAGATATCAACATGTTTTCTCCTTTCACTTTTTATTATCCTTTTGAAGAACTTAACTTAATGTCTGTATTTATAACATTATAAATGCAGGCATTAACTAAGGGAACTGCTATAACAGTTCCCTTTTATTAGGAAGAAACTTGAGCAGAAGTTTTCATTAAATATTAAGATGTATCATAAGTACTGCGATAACACTGGCGACCACTTAGTAAACGTAACAATGGATCTCAGGAGAGAATAAACCACACATGACCTGATTAGAACTGATCCATCCATGATGCCTAACTTGAGTGTATGTCACACTGTGTTATTGATACAAAAAAACATATTTCATGCAAATATTAAGTGTCTTAAGTCTTAATGTTTATACATTGTAACAGAAACAGCACACTAGCTTTCCTGATGCACTGAACTTTCCTTCCTGTGTGGCAGGTGCCAGTGCACCAGACTCTGAAGGAGCTGCTGTTCCTGAGAGCAGAGCTCCAGAGGAGGGTGGAGGAGCTGCAGAGAGAGGGCTCCTCCCTGTCCTCCTTCTCAGAACACTCCCCTACACACACACACTCCACTGGAACCCCAGTCCACACTGCTGTCTGACTGCTGTTTGCCCTGTTCTAACAATACTGAGGATAACAAAGGTTTGTTAGAATTTCTGTAAAGTATTTTTGAAACAGTATTAAAACAAAACCTAAGTGAACCTTCCTGTAATTATTATGTATATTTAGAATATGCTCACAGTGAGCCTGTCCTTTCTGTATGACTCAGTGAATTCAGTGTGCACATGATCACACTTTAGTGAAGTTGACAGCAGTGATTTTTCAAGAACATAACAGCATGCCCTTCTCAGTTTTGTCAATGTTCTGGTGATTCTGGTGAATTAGACTGCACAGTGTTGTGTTTGTGTCATGAACAGGAACTTTAAAGTTAGAGAATCAATTTTCAGGAATAGGAACCATTAGGAAATAATTGTAATTTTTGCGAGTGTTATAGCTACTCCTACTTCTCCCTGATCCTATCCCCTATCAACAACCACTGCCACAGCAGACAAGCCTGCCCTGAATGAACACATCTTTGCACTGCTCCCTTACTACTTGGACACTGCCTTATCATTTATTTCCTTTTGTTCGTCCTCTTGTTTTTTCCAGCTCCTGCATACAATTCTGCCTAGAATGCAACTGTAGACATAGCAGTGTGATTGCTCAAACTGTATTCAGCAATGATTTGGGCACAAAAATAAAAGGAAAGTTTTTGTTTAATCAAACTTTTTTTGTACTGAGCTGAAACAAAACCTGCACCTCAGCAGCTTCACTTTATGGGTTGCCTGCTTAGGAGCATCCCATATTTGTTTTTAAACCTGTTTTTCCAGTCTTATTTTATTTGTTTTCTCTTTCCAAGTCCCATTTACAGCTCAATATATGTATAGATCTGTTCACATTTGAAATATATTTACAATTAAACAACATCCCTGTGTGATGCAGTCAGTGTTTCTGTGCCTGTGGATTGTTTCTTGTAAAGTTTGTGTCTTTGTTAAGTTAAACACAAACACCCCCGTAATGAGCCATATTTGCTTCAATTAAAAAAGTCCAGTCTGTCTTTTATTGTATAGTTTATTTTATTGGTTCATATAAGTAACAATGCCTGCAACATATTGCCAGAGTTATTATAGTGGAATAAGAGAGAAAGCAGAAGTGTCCAACATTCATCTGTCAGAAAGACAGAGTTGGACACTTAGAAGCTACAAGTGTATACAGTATGTAGAGAAAAGCATGCATCAAAGTGTTTGCGTGTATCAGACCAGCCCTCACACATCCAGCCACTTTCAGCTTGGTACTGTGAACAAGATGCTGCTGACTTCCCTGGGATGTGTTTCTGAGTCAGAGGAGGAGGCAGCAGTTCTAGCCGTTACTGAATGGCACATTGATGGTGTATGCTACAGAGCCAGGATAGGGGGCATTGTTTAGGTTTGCAACCAATCCACTAAAGCAAATCCTGATTGAGTGCACTCACACTATATGAAGTCAGATGTGATAAATGACAAATTGTTTTTGAATGTGGAGCTTCATGCATTTGTTTTAGAAAGTAAGCTTCGTAAAATATATTATTGTAAGTATGGTGACAACACTGCTGCCTGTGCCTCCCTGCCTAACATGCATCTGTTCAGTACCCCTAAAATCTGTAGCCACTCCTATCAAACAGTGTAAAAATCAGCTCCTCTGTGCTGGCTGGTCATTCAACTGTGTTGGAAAGTACAGAATTAGATTAATGTGGTGTACAATCTCTGTTCAGTTCAGGCTGGTAGGCAGCTCAAAGCAGTACCAACATCCACAGTAACCTGTAATAACAAGCATTCACACAGTGTGTATCAAAGTAAGCACTGTACAACATTATTAGTAAGATATCAGGTGCATCTCTTTTCAGTCCCTCACACACTCTTCATCTCAACAGCAAACTCATTTGTTGCACTTAAGGGCATTACATTCAGATTTGATTCTTGTTCAGTCCCATTTCAGAAAGCAATCTCAATCAGCACATCATCTTTGGTGCGTTCGTGTTTTTTGCTACAAGCCAAATGTTTTCGCTATAAAACATATTAAAATACATTCAGTGAACAGAAAGGTTTGTAATTTAGTGTTTGATTTGAGTGAAGTTCAGCTCCCAACAGCCTGAGCCCAATCCAACAGCCACACCTTCCTCCACCCACATGAGGTGGAGGCCGTGGCTGCTGCTCCTGCTCAGGTGCAGCAGTAAGGGTGTGTTAGATGAATACTGCGGTGCGTCCCAATAGGACTGTGCAGTGTATAAGGCAAAGAGAGAAGCACCATTTGAATTATAGCTGACAGGGCAGAGATTAGACTTGCACTACTCTAACACAATGAACTCATCAGTTTAAAAGCAACAGTCCCTGAACACAACACTCTCAGGAGGATAACGGCCTTGTTTTTGTAATCTGTGTGAGCTGCTGTGGTGTGTAATGCTGCAGCTGCAGTGATCAAGGACTTCAAGGGAAGGAGTTACACAAAAGGAATTGTGGGTCAAAGCGGCTGCTTTATCAAGGCAACGTGAAGGAGACCAGGGTGTGGTATCTATGGAGGACTGTGCTGCATCCTGTCAGATACACTCTTTTTATTCAAGCAACAAACACAACAGTCTAACTCTACCACAACTCACAGTATTGGATATATTTAAGAACATTATGTAAAAACAGACTTCATACTCATTTAGGCTAAAATCCTTCATCCCCCCTCCGACTGTTCCACCAGGCACCGCTCTGTCGCTGCATTCTTCTCATGCATGTTTACCTGTGCTGTTTAACGTTGTTTACATTGTGTCTGTCCGTCCTTCACATTTCTCGACAACCAGTCATCTGATCTACTCTACAAGTGTATTGCTGAGGCTTGAATGTACAGGCCTCATTTTCTTACTTAATAGTGCCCTCAGCAGGTATTTAAAGTCTGAACACAAATTCACAGTAATTTGAAGCCATCAATTGTTCACATGAACTTTGCCACTAAACACTCCAATGTGGTGCAGTGTTGACTGGATGAGCGGTACTCAAAAAATATGTAAATGTTCATACAGACACGCTCTGAACTGCTGTTTTCAGAATACAGTGAACTTCTGTTGAAGTCTGGTACACACAACATGAACACAGCATCATCTCTGTTTTTTTACCACATGATATCATCTAAACCCTGGCATAAACAGGAAGATGCAGAGAATGACCTCAGACGCAGCCCTAGTCTCTCAGTAAAAGGGTTTTTTTTTTTAGTTCAGCAACATACACACTAAGGGTTGTGTAGCAAAATTGCTGGCTATCCACAACAAGCTCACTTACCAGGAATCCAACTATCTACAAAAAACGTAGTTCAGCCAAGTTAGTAGGAAAAGTCAAGTTAGGTAAAAAGTGTAAAAAGAGAGGGAGAAGAATGTAAACATACACACACACACACACACACACACACACTACAGACTATCGCATATTTACGCTTTGCAGCTAGTACAAACACAAAATGTTAACAGGAGTATGTACAACTATCACAACTGTTCAAATTCTAAAGGTGACTACCAATGTCATCTACAGCTAAAGCAGTTCCACCTTTTAAAATGTAGATCATCTAAACCAGAATGTCAGCTGACTCCAAACGTTAGCCATCCACCATCCCTTCTCTAAAATCCACTACATCAACTCTTTACTTGTTCTCATGGTGCCCACTTTGAGTTCTAGGGACCTTTAGATACTTTGTTAAAGTTGTCAGATTAGTTTGGTGTTTAGATATGGCTGGTGTCACATTAAAGGAATAGATTTGTTTGGAACATGGTGAGAGGGACTATCACACGTCAACACAGTGTCTAACTACATGTAGTCTGTTCAAAAAAGCCAAAAGGGTAAAAGTTTAGCTTTTAGACATTTATGTTTTCTATAATGTAACTAGATTCTGATTTTTATATTGTAAATGTGTGTTTTGTGTTTAAAGTGTTAAAGAGTTGGTGAATTTGTATGTTTTTATCCTGTAAATATTTATTTTTTTTATTACTTTTTAAAATCTGTGACTTTTCCTTTTTTTCATAATTCATCACAATTAAGTGAAGTAAAAATGACCACCATGAGAAAAAGGTCACTTCATCTGCAGACACACACTATTGCTAACACCACAAACAACAGAAGTAACATCTTTCTTTAACAGAAAATCCCCTTACTGGAATCAAACAATACGATATAGCAAGCATCAATGTATCACTACTTTATAAATGCCAGGTATATTTGGCACTGCCATTCAAACCTCTCTCAGTCTGACAGGCCTTTTTACTTGAATAACTTGCGAACTCTCATTGACCACAGTCTGCTACAGAGAAGCTAATGCAATCCTCCAGTATTTTAACATTAGCACTGAAGGTTGTTGAAATATTAGGCTGATTGCACTGTATGATGTCTCAAGCTGTGTGTAAACAGAAATGTTTTTTTGTGCCTTATTGTTTCCACACTGCAAAAAAAAAAAATCAGATTAAGGCAACTTTGTACATTACATCACACTTAAGTATCCAGTTCAGATTTCCTTCACTGCACATCAACAAAAGGATTTATGGGTCAAAAAAGAGAAGCTGAGAACCATAAAAGTCAGGAAAACAGATATTCCTGATTGTAATCCACAAAATCCCTTCATAAAAAAAGAAATGGCATGATTTACAGCTCTAGTTTACATCAAGTGCACTGACTGACTTATCAGTATCCCAAGATGTATTCCATCAGTCAAGTAGCCACAGACCTCTGTGAACTCAGAGCAGCTTCTCACACCAACACACCATCACATTAACGGCCTTCTGTATTTTTTTTTTCCTGTTTTCTTCACTCTGCATGAAGCGCACCCAACGCAACACAGTAAGTCACAGTAAGCTAAGGGTTAGCAATGCCCAAACAGTAAACAATAAATTACTATATACACATACATGTTTTGAAGTACCATGAAGTGTTGGCCAGGTAAACAACAATAAAAAACTGTGTACACGTTTAGCAAAAAGAAGTGGACAGAGCCTCATGGTTTGGAACCAATAAGTAAATGTCTAAAACCTGCATTCTTTCTTATGGACAGCAGGACCTGGATATCTGACCTGGCTTATCAAGCAAGTGAATTCATATCTTATTACATGGGGTTCCAGTGCAGGCCATAGACTATGTGAATAAATGTGACCATTGCCTCTGAGATCTCCTTACCAAAATGACACACTAGTCCCCAAACCAACAGGCGACCACTACTTTTCTCCAATCTGTGACAGGACAACAAGCTACAGCTTCCATGCTACAGTCTGTCCTGTAGCATCATTGTGTGTGTTCGTTTTTACATCCCTGTGGGGACTTTAAATCTATATGCACACTAACTCATGGGGACCCATTTTTAAAATTGGGGACCAAAATTAATATCACTGCTTGAACGATTTGTGGTTTAAAAGTAAGGATTAGATCAGGGATAAGAGGACTCCTGAATGGTGAGTGTAGTGTCCCCATGGGAATAGTGTGTGTTTTTGTTTGTGTGTGTGTTTGTGTAAGTGGTGGTTAGATGGGAGTTATGCATTATGTAGGTGTGTGGTCCTTGTCTGTGTTTTACACAGCATTCTCTTCAGTTGGCGGCTCAGCACTGGCCGGCTCCAGGAGAGTCTGTTGGACTGCAGGAACAAAAGGACACATAGAGTCATGGCAGCAGACTGGTGACACAAACATCTTCAGTGTGTGTTTCTCTGTAGGTTTTCAGAAATACTGAACATTTAAAGATCTCTGCCTAACATGTGAAATGTGTTTTCTAAAGTTTGTACAAACTGCAGAGTTTACAAATCAATGGGTATTTTCCCAAGTTACAGAATTTCCTCTTTCTGTTTTCTGCTGAATCAGGAACGACATTTGTTTTGAGGATTTTTTTTGGCTGCTGGAGTTTGAGTTTGTCATGTTACTGTCCCCCACACACAGTTACTAGAGAAGAAACTGTTGTAAAACAAAGGTATCCCCAATTTGATCCAATCTATCTAAAACCCCTGACAAAATGCAAAAGCAGGTTCACTTGTGAGGAAGACACAGGAAGTCTGCTGATACAACCAGAGGAGACAGACTCCACTGAGCCTTCGTGAGCCTTCAATAATATATAGGTAACACATGGAGACTCATTTAAATGATAACCTTTAGAATAAAACTGATTTCAGATTGATTGTACTAATATGACTGACCTTAGCTCCACCATTTAAAATGAAGTATTTATTTTATGAAGTGTGTGTGTAGTGCAGCAGGAGTGTGTATGTACCTTGAGGTTCTGTAGCAACCACTGCTTCAGGATTCTCAGCCTTCACCATGTCAGTGTTCAGGCTCTCTGTAAGAAGATAACAGTTACCGAGCATTGACAAACACAGCCATGACTGCTACATGCTTCAGGGGAGTGACAGGTCCAAACAAATAACATTATGGCAAAACAGAGCATTATGTTCTGCACATTTAAATTCGTTATCCTGGTTTTAATCTCTGCTCTGATTGGTTGTTTCTAAACCGTTCTCTAACTGGTCGCTTCTCAGCTGTTCTCTAATGGATTGTTTCTGTGCCCTGCTCTGATTTTTTTCTAATTCCTTGTCTGATGTAATTGCTTTTAAGCTCTGCTCTGATTGGTCGACTCAATTGGCCTGCTCCGATTGATTGTGTCTAAACCATTGACAGTAAAAACTATGGACAGAGCTTCCGTGACGTCACCCGTTTGTTTCTGAAGAGCCGTTCTGAGGCTCGGTGGGAGGTTCCAGGACGTTGATGACCGCCGCCATGTTGGCAGCGTCACGTCCGCCAAAACTCCAAATATGGGGGAGCACGAGCGGGGTTTAGGGGGGCGGGCGATTGTGGAAGCAGGAAACTCACGTTGTGATACGTCAACTGTCTGTCACTCAAGCGGCAACGCCCATAATTAGGCGTAATTTTAAGTCAGAATACCATTGAAACGAGTGAGTTGTAAAAAAAATTCACCCCCCCTACAATTGACACTAGAAGAGGACCTATCATCTGAGACCAGAGTGGTTTTTTTGTACCAGGCTGTAAACATGTTTTTTTCTGCTGTGAAGTCGGCCATTTTAACATGGGAGTCTATGGGAAATTACTCGCTTTTGGAGCCAGCCCCCAGCAGTTGCGGCGTGAATTACAAGTTTTGACACTTCCGCATGGGCTTCAACTTTGAGCCCTGAAGGTTGCTGCTTGGTCTAAACCCTGCTCTGGTTGTTTTTAAAGCAGACTCTGATTGGTCGTTTCTGAGACCTTCTCTGATTAGTTGTTTCTCAGCCCTTATGTGATTGGATGTTTCTTAGTCCTACTCTGATTTGGTGTTTCTGAGCCCTGCTCTGACTGATTATTTCAATTCCTACTCTAACTGGTTGCTTTTAAGCCCTGTTCTGATTGGTTGTTTTAAAGACTCATTACAGACTCTGATCTGCATGACTTTTTTCCTCAGAATTCTAAGGAATCCCAGATTTCTGACTTTAGGAAACCTGCTTTTTTGCAGTAGTCCTGAATATCTTTACCTGTGTTAGGTCAGCCTTTAAAGCAATATAGTTATAGTTACAGTTATCATGTCAGTGTGCATAGCTCTTAATTTTTTAATTAATTCTTTTTTTTTTTAACTAACTATAATAAGTAACACATAGTCCTTATACATAGCACGTAATCAACGCAGATAATAGAGTCCTTTTCATGTAGCTAGGAACCATCTTTTTTTTTTTTTAAATTAGCTTGTAACAGTTAATAACAGCAGTAAGTGTTTTAATGAGTATGATGTCTTAAAACTACATAAAGACCTTCCAACAGATGCTGATAGTACAGTGAAGTTCAGGTATAGCAGTGACTTACGTTGTATACTGAAGCAAAACTTCTTTTTCTGGTAGGAAATGTAGCTGCTCACCGCACCCACCAGCGCCATGGCGACAGCACTAACAATCCCTGCAATGGTGCCCACCTCTGCTGTGGTCTCTGGAAACATACACACACAAACACACATTATGCGTAGGGAGCCAGATGCACACACAAACATACACAGTGAAGACACACTACACTCACCAGTGTTATCGTAGTCGTGGTTAATCTCATCATTGCCACCACTTCGACGCCCACCTAGAGAAACAGCATTCACATTGTTCACATTAGATCTCTGCTGTGATCACAAGGTTAAATATGTGAGCGAATGTGCTGATGTTACCTTTGCCACTATCGGGTTTGTATTTGTCATCTTTACTCACATCAATGAGATCATCGTCAGAAAATCCAGCTGGGAGAAGAGACAGATAATCACCACACTGATTGCTGCACTGTTCTGAGCAGCAGAAACAAGACAGACTCCAAACAGACAGCATGTGTGGCAGAGAACAGCATTACTCTGGCCAGTGAGAGTGAGTGGGGTTGATGAACAACAAGGGAAACAAAGAACTCCCTCTTTTTAGAGACTCATTAACTGTAATTCTTCTGTATAAATACACTGAGTGTTAACATATGACTGTCTTTCTTTCTTCTTTCCATTCTGCACAGCTATCAGTTCCATAGAATGTACATGTCAATATGGAGACAACTGTCCTAATGGTGGAGATGCAGTAAATCTTTGTACAGTAATCTTTTTTCTCATCTGTGTTGTCAGTAAAAAACACAAACACTGTAATGCCAAGTCTTTACAAATTTTACAACGCTGCAAGAGAATTAGGGCAACACAGAAGCATGAGGTGGCAGTGGAAGAGAAGCAGAAGATGAGTGGGTAGAAGGCCCCTTTCAGACATAGGATACCTAACATCACTGGCTTTAATAATCTGTTAAGATGACAGCATTCTGTCATTCAGGTACACTCCACTCTGTAAATGTTCCTTCATTCAAGGCCCAATATCCTTTCAGGTTCTTCCATATTTTCATCTGCATGACTTGTTCCTGCCTCTCTGTGACCTCACAATCCCTGTGCTTCTGAAGACAGACAGCTGCTTTCTTTAAATGTGAAATGTCAGCCAAAAGCCTGCACATTGGGCCATTGAAACATGTAAAAACAGGTGTTGGTGTGACCATCACTAGCTGTTAGACCACACCTCAGTAGACCGCACTCTGTGAAAGATGCACCTGTCCCTGAACTGACTGTAGTGCTATACTGTTGAACAGTTCCCAGCTGGGGCTGCATCCTCACGATCCATCCTCTAAAGGATGCAGTCTCTGTAGGTCAGTGCTTCATAGACCTCAGGCATAGCCAATGAAGGAGGCACCAAAGGCTGTTAAATAGAACAGTCTAGTCTGAGGAACACTTCTTGTTTACTGCAATGGCTGTGATGACTGCTTCTGTAAACTATGATTCAAAAGTGGACCCTTCTGCAGTTAAAGTTTTGTGGAGTTTGAAAGTAAAAGATTTTAGCCACAGCTGGCGAGCATTGGAGGATCCACCTAATGCATCTTTTATTAGCAGGATAAAGGACACATTTGTTGTCTGCATTTGAAGGAAACTTTGACAGGGGACAGCCTTGTCACACAGTGGTGATGCAATCATTCAATAAATGCCTCTTTCAAAGGATGCAGGCCCTCAGTTGGAACACAGCTCTCAAAGGCCTTTTTCCCTAAATCATTTCTAGGACTAGTCATAGTTTCCATGTTTACTGAACAGTCAAGATAGGATCTGCAAGTTAGAAGCTTCATTAATACAGAGTGTCATGTTGGAAGTGATGACCAAATGCAGTCACAACTCAAGAAACTCAAGCTCAAGAAACGTGAGCATGCTCTTATTCAGACCTAACACTGATGGGTTTAGGTGCTGTCAGATTACTGTGCTGCATGTCTGAAAGGGGTGGTAGGACCCGAAACAGGAGAATAACGTGATATGGTTTTCAAGTACCAAACAACAAACTGTACACTATGATAAATCTGAGATTAATCCCATAGCTACCATATGCAGAAATTTGTGGCTAAAATTTTATATCTTTAAACCTTTTTTCAGGTTCTACATAGGGCAGTTTTAATTCCACATCTTGATTCATTTAAAGACTAAATAAATGAAGAAAGATTTAAAGAATGTTCCTATTCTTATGGGAGACACTCCCACCCACCTCCCTGCCCCTTGTTCTTTTCCTTCCCAGTTATGTCATTGTTGGGGTCCAAGGCATCAGCCAGGTCCAAGTCACCAGCAGCTGTGGGTTCAAAAGGTCAGTGATCAATGTTAAAGGCAAAATAAAGGCAATACCGGAAGCTAACAAAAGATTAAACAAGCCAGTTAAATACAGATGGTCGAATGTTTGTTTTCATGTTAGTGCGAATGCAACACTTCTTGTCACTCTGGTATTTCACATCAGTGGCAAAAACAAGTGGCAGTCTGTGTGTGTGTCTGTGTATCTTCAAGCACATGATATTTTGTCTTTTCGAGGGCGCTATTTTTAAAGAGTTGATTCATTAATTAATTGTCAGTTAAATCTGAGGACATTAGACTATGGACTGTGGAGTAAATAACTTATTCATGAGGCCTTTCCTGAATCCATCAATGTAAGATATTTACATTTTTATTTCTATTGTGGATAAAATCATCAAGCTTCTGTGTTAAAATGTTAGGACACGCCAAAATACCAATAACTAACTGGTAGTAGTAACTGCTAATTAATAATTCATGATGGATACAGACGTACTGACACTCTCTAGAAATGCAAGTCATGCTAAATGATATCTGTGGAGAATTTGATCTTTCACTTTGTTCTCAGAATCAATGTCCATGACAGACAACAATCTGAAACTTCCTGAAAGCCCTCCAGAATAATCCGTTAATGTTAGGAGAATTAAGAGATGAAGAGAATGTGACATTCTCCGGAGCTGCCTGGACAACCTACATAATTACAGCATTCATCACAGAAAGGTCCTGAGAAGACAGGCATAATCAACCAACTTTGAACATTGCAGTGGTCCTTGAAACTAAGCTTAGAATTGTCCAAAACAGATTCTCCAAAAATAAATCATTTGCACTAAATTTTTTTCTGGAAATCTGCAGTTTTCAGCACAACTAGGAAGCCATGATTAACTCACACGTGCTCAGCAGTCGCATAACAAAAATTCTGTGAGTATTTACTATTCTACTACTAGGCTACTACTGGTGTGCAGAGTAGAATAAAAAAACTAGTTTGTAAAGGTTGTAGAAATGCAAATAGTTAAATATCTATAGAATGTAGAGCTCCTATGTTTTACTATGGTAACACCTTTAGGAATGTGGAAAACTGTTGTGCATACTGACTTCACATAATTTATATTTTTGTAAAAAAATCAAACTTTTATTATTTTTTTTATGACTTCTGACTTACACGTACCAAGATACTGCTACTACTGTTCAGTAAAGTGAACTAAATGCCAAGGAACTGATCAGGAGATTCAACATGAAATCTGAACATAAAACCGAGACAGACCTAATTATAACCTAAAGCAGCTTGCCTCAGGGATACAGCAACGCTCAATCCCACAGGGCATCCTCTTACCTGGCTTGGGCTTGGGCTTGGCTGGGGCTTTGGTGCCTGTTGGGACCTTAGGTGGGGCTTTAGTGGGTTTGATGGTGTCAGTGAAGTTAAGGAAATCAATATTAAGGTCTGTAGAAAACAGAGATGCTGGGCTGAAATCTTAATATTCAATACTGGCTTTATTGTGACACTGCTGTTGTTTTTGTAAGACTGGGCTGCATTGGTATATTATATTATTACATGTAATCAAGATAATTATAGTACACAAAAGAGGGTTACCTCCTCCTGCTCCTCCTGCTGGTGCTGCTGGTGCTGCTGGCTTTGGTGTAGCCAGCCCTGGTGTGCAAGAGAGAGATAAATGATGTGTTATATTTTTATCATACATCAAAGTCATCATTTTACTGCTGTCATTACATAATATTATATTGGTTGTTTTTTAACAATAAGGCCATTCAAATTACATGGTTGTAGAATCATTGGAATTTCAGTGTGTATTTAAAGTTGTTTAAAAGGACATACGTGGTAGTAAAGGATGAGATGAGGTTGAAAATCTATCCTGCAGTAACAGTGGAGGAGGGACTACTACCAGTTTGCCTTAAAGCATACAGCCTAAAATCTAAGAGAGTCTGAGTCCAGTCACCTAACTGCCCCTTCCCCTCTATTTGTTGTCCAAATATGAGGTTAAATAATGCTGAGTCAAAGACCAGATTACGGTATCTGTCCTCTAACCCCTTCAGAAGTCTTTTTTCAATTACTTTTATCATAGAATGATTCCATTTCTGTTGGCACCTGAGAGCAAAGATCCCACCAGTTAGTTTGCCTCAGCAGTGTAGTTTCTGGATGGCCACCACAGCTGCATCCTATTGCAAAGCTAAGCTTGTCTGCTGGCTGCTGTATACCCTGCTTGTATGTGCATATATATTTATGTTGAAAAGACTATTATTGTTGGAAACATTAGCATGCCTCAGTGTCACAGGGTCATTGACTAAAGATCAGTAGGGACCACTTTCACTTTTATGGAAAAATTAAATTCAGACTTGAGACCTGCATGTCACACATCAGATTAAGATCGAGAGGAGCCTGTATGAATCAGGGTTTCGGACATGTCGGGACTGGTGTTTCAGTGTACTCACGTGTTTTACTATCATCATCATCATCCAGAGCATCAGCCAGACTGAGTTCATCCTGACACAGGACTACAGAGAAGACAGGGACAGAGAAAAAAATTCATTGTAGGGCTCAGTTCCAGCTGGTGTTACTGTGTCACACAAACACAAAGGTGGGGCCCAGGGGGGGGCAGCCCATGCCCACAGAGCACTAATTGTGTTTATTTGGTGTGCAGCGCACTGACAAGTCAGTTTTAGGGACACACAAAAAAGTAGCTAACATCAGTCATAAAACACAAACCTGATGATATGATGATATTATATCGCCTGCTATTCTTTTATATACAATATACTGTCTAACGATTGATGGCTTTTGACAAGTATAAAGTTTGCATTATTTTGACAATGCATTTATTAGATCTGCAATTTTGTATTTAAAAAAGTACAAGCAACTTGCCATATAGACATCAATACACTCACTGTAACATCTGTGCTGCAAACCACTGCTACAGCATTGTAAATAATGAAGCTGAAGCACACTCAATGTGATGACATCACAGTACCCAAAAGCAGCTATTTCTTTGTAAAAAATATATATATATATATATATATATATATATATATATATATATATATATATATATATATATATATATATATTTCTAGGGACCTATGTCATGATTCTGTCTATGGACATCAATTTAGCCTTTTTAACCATCAACCCAAACATCCTCCACCCCTAAACTGAACCAACAGACACCTGCACCTGAGAAATGACACCTGTGTAAATTTAAAGTGTGGCTGCTTTGAGTCTACCCAGGTGTCACCAGCTCAACACACCATTTAGCAATGTTGGAATATTGTGGTATATAGATACATACTCACAGAGTCTCTAGTGTGCACATCAAAAATTACATCATTATATTGGTATGGGTAATAGATGGATAGGTGTGTTTGCAGTTTGGAGTCAGACTGATGATGATGTAAGGAGGCTCTTCATGTTCCTTGCAATGTGGGAAGACTATGTGCATACTGGTAACAGCAATTGATCAAATGGAGTTACCAGCAGATTACATAATAGAAACAATCCAGTATCATGCATCCCTAAAATACATTACAAGTGTCAGGAAGCATGTAGGTGAATGAAGAACAGCACTGACCCACAAAAACCACACACCCCTCCCCTCCAACAGGCATCTCAGAGGCTTAAAAATCAAAAGCACACTATACCTGATTCATCCTTACATCGATATCACACACACACATATACATACACACACATATAATGCAGTGGTTTTATCTTTTTTAAATCTATCTATAAGCGATCTGTATGTTATTCATGGTGTCTGTTGGGAGCGGCTGGAAGCCATTAGAATTCATGTCAATACACACATGGCCCGGTAGAGAACCCTGACCTACAATAGATGAGTTCCAATATAAGGAAAATCTGTACCAGCAGGCTGAAGGCAATAGAATTGTGAATGGATGAAATAATTAGCGTCTCTGTGCGGTCCTTCTCTTCTCTCCAACAGTTATGCAGGGCTAAACCAAAGTGTGGCACAAAAGGCAGAACATGTGGATGTGAGGTAAGCAGGACAAAGCCTTACCGTGCACCGGGAGCAGCAGGGCCAGCAGCAGACACAGAGCGTACGGAGAGCGATGAGCCATGACTCCGGTTCCACGGACACGAACAGCCGGACAAAGGCGTTTACCGAGTGTGGAAATAACGGGCCTATTGCTTGCAGTCCTGTCTGAAGCCTGCCGTCCACCCCTGTCTGAAAGCCGCATTGGCGTTCGCCCGCGTTCGGTGACACTCCCACTGAGCACTCCTTCCGGCTTCCTTTCAAAATAAAATCTTCTGGAAAAACGTCGCAGCGTTCTGCTCGTTTATTAACTCATTTAATGGTTGGACACTATGATTATATAATTAAGTGCAATTAATGATTAACAGCTGTCCCTGGCAAAGAGACAACTCCCTTCGTGCTTAATATTGGAGAAAGCATGTTCGAGAATTTGTGACGTTTGTTTTAAACGGAATGCCAAATCAGTCTTCATGTGTGACAGCTTTGTGTAAACATTTAAGATTCTGCAGACTATAGACTAGTGCTGTTTTTACTGTCAAGCAGCAGTAGATGCTACTGCGACCAGTAGATCCTAAAGACCAGACCACTCGTACAAAGGTAAAGAAAGGGTCAAGATCTATCATCTCTTCAAAGGAACAGGCTGACATGTTGTACTGTAGCAATACAATAAAAATCAAAATGATCAACGGGACATTGGTATCAGCAGGTATTGGCCCTTAAAATGTTATACCGGCTACTGGACAATAAGATGGACATACTGGCAGACAGAGTGACACTGAAATGCATCGTTCATTCACATTGCATTTACACGGTGGCAGTGGTAAACGACACATGTCTCCCCAACCTCCTGGTTATTGGCCGCATGAGGACTATAGTAAAGTTGAGGGGAATTGCTCATGTGAATAAATTGCCAAAAACATTGTGGGATCTGGTGGTACAGGTGCGGCACCTGGTAGCTAAAGGATCAGCCTTCCACTTCACTTCTGGTAATTTATGTGATCTGCAAGTAAACCGGCACTCTGAAAGCAGAGGTCTATGGGAGTAGATTTTAAAGTCAGGAGCCCATGAGGTGATGGCAAAATGGGAGAAATATGAAAATCTTAATGATAATGAATTACAACCTACCAGTAACAAATGCACGGACTAGTTTTATTCAACATCGCTCTGGTGGTCTAAGTAATGTCATGTAAAGTATTATTATATCTGAGTAGTATGCATGGCAACAGTGCACATGCAGTTTTATGATTTGAAGGTATTTGGGTGACAATGCTGTCCATCCCATGATGTGGGCGTGGCCTTTGTTCCTAAAGTGCCTGAACAGGCGGAGGGATCCTAAAGCGGTAGAGCGGACGCTGTGAAGCGGCGCACACAGCAGCGAACACCGTAATCTTATGTTAAAGGAGATGGGGGACAAAGTCGGGACCAGGTAAGACAACCATCCACGGATTTACGCCTAGAGATGAAAATACAAGATTCGCGGTTCTTTAACTCGGTATAAAAAATAGAGGAAGTATTCAAGCTCCTTTAAAAACTGACTGTCAAACCGACAGCCTGTATGCAGTTAAAATACCCTAAAATTTGACTGACGCTTAGTTTACTTAATAGAACAGCGTTAATTTTAAAACCACCTGCCTCGTTCGACAGTCCAGTCACCTTTCTGTGCTCTGAAAGTTGACATTGTGTTTGTATAGATCTGAAACGTTGGCGTAAAAATCGTGAAAAGAGAAAAGAGTTATAAAGTGGACACTTTTGGAAAGAGTGTGG
Organism: Parambassis ranga; assembly: GCF_900634625.1. Lineage (NCBI taxonomy): Eukaryota > Metazoa > Chordata > Actinopteri > Ambassidae > Parambassis > Parambassis ranga. Next base: position 1,275,672 of record NC_041038.1, read on the forward strand.
CGTAACTTCCTCGTTAGGAGAGGACGGGGTGCGTTGGGGTGGTGGTGGGCACTGGCAGGAAGGAAGTTTGGCCTTAACTTACCCTTTGTGTTTAGTCGTATTTGTAAACTAATATAAAACCAATGTGTGTGAAACTTTAGGTGTTTGACAGCATATTTCAATGATCCCTGCATCTTAGATGCATTCATCTGCAAGAATACTTCTAGATTTTAAAAAGGTGTGTAAACTATGGCCCATATGGTGTAGCAGTGTGTGAATAAAGTTGTACCCTCACTAAAGGCTATATCAGCCCTAAGTATCTAATATTGGTCAAGTTCTACTACTTATTTATTACCAGCAGGAGTCACCAAAGTTACAGTTTATGTGCATTGTTTTTTAAGGGAGAACTTTATCACTGTTCAGTCGATGCTTTGAGAATAAAAACATACCAGTGCATTGTGAAATAGCTGGCATAATGACAGTTTTATGACAATAATCATTTTAGGCTCACGTTGGTACTTTATTTTAAAGCTAATATCTGCAGACATCCTCCTAATATCATTATTACTATGGATCCCTCCACTTGACATTGCCCTTGTTGTCGTCCCCCCAGCACAAAGTGATGACCTTAGTTTCAATAATCCTCCTGTTGATGCTGATCTATTCAAACCTGCTTTCACAATATGCTAAGGAATAGGCACAAACTCTAGAGTATGTGTAAACAGGTATTCAAAAGGTAATATGTAAGGAAACTAAGTTATGACTGCATTGTTGAGGTTGACTGATAAATTGGACTTTATTTACCTTTTTTCCAACCAGATGTATCATTCTGTGGCCAGTAGCATGTGATCTCACAACAACACGCTGCAGTGTTAATGGGTTTAATGATTGATATTCTCTGTCATTAGTTGAAAAATATGTGAAAATATGACAATATAGCCCCTTACAGCAATGTTGTCTATGTTCCTCTATTGAGCTCTGGATTGTTTGGTTTCACTGGGTTTTAAATACAACAAGAACAGGTTTACAGCAGTCAGAGTTGTGAAACAGTGTAGTAAAGTGTAAGAATGTAAACAGTAACAGTTAAGTGTCGTCTAACGGGTTTTCCATGCATAGCGAATTACAAGGCAACCACAACCTATTTCTGAAACATTCCATTTGGTGTGTTTCTGTCATAATGACTGCAACAGAAAAAGAGCTGCAACCAAGGCAGGCAGTGTAGGTCAAAAGCACAAATGTTCCAGCATCGCCTTTCGCCACACAGTTAGGCAAATGATTCCTCTATGTTACCACATGCAGGCTAGTTTAAAAATTACACATTTTTACTCTGCTTAGAAACTATATGTTGAGAAATAAGGACACACTTCAACAAAACACACAGAAAAAAAAAGTTAAAGCAATAATGGATCATGTTACTAATTAGATGCATTAATTTGTAAGTCTGAAATTAATGCACAACAACCACAGGAGTGTGGACAGGTTTCAGTCTTGGGGAGCCGCTCTACAAATTATTAGGAGTGCATTAACACGTAGTCTGACTTAGAAGTCACTTTTATTCACCTTCCAAATTTCCTCAAAAGCACAAAACCAGTGGTTTTGACCTGCAGTAGGGAAATGTAGCTGTCTCAGGCACAATGATGAGATCATGACATGTTATCTGTATATACTGTGCTGCTGTGCTACAGTCAGACCTCCAGTAGTTGTTCGAATTTGAACATTTTTGCTCTTTAACTGTCTTAATTTACTTATTGCCTGTTTAATTAATATTAAGCAGTTTTCATTTGATTTTCTATTTCTTTATTTATTTACAAAAATATGCTTTGCCATAATACTTCACAATCATTTTGTTTAATCAGTAATTATTAGATCTAAATTATCATAGTGTTGCATGTAAAATGTGTTTTCTTTGGCTTGTTGAAGACTTAGTACACGTGCATATGCATGTGATCAGGATTGCAACACCATCACCTCATTTTGGTCCAGAAAAAGCCCTACATGCTTTGCAGTGCACTGTAAAGTGTAATAAGTTGACATCACTTAAAAAAAGTTTGGAAACCAATTGCCTCAAAATTTCTAAGTAAAGTATGTTATTAATTTTAAGTCAGTAAAGCTAAAAAAAAGCTGTGTTTCAACTACTCATGCCATGACAGTAAACCTTAGTATAGTTAAGTAAAAATAATTAGTTTGGTGTACTATAAATATGAGTTCATGGGGGGGTTACACAAGCACCCAGACCATGTATCATTCTGACATTAACACATACACATGTATACCCTAACAGTCCTCCTCACTGATGCAAATCAATGTTTCAGCTATTCACTGCACTGTAAAATGTAATAGGCTGACACTACATCCCTGAATGGAGAGACCATGAGTGAAAGTGGTTGGAGAAGTAAAGAGATGTCTACAGAAAAAAAAACATTACCTTAATTTAATACTGGTTTGAACCTAACACTATACAGTTTAATTACTTTATGACCACACTTTTACAGTGTCACTCAACATGCCTAAAGTGTTTTTACGAAGTTTACCAACACCTGTGTGTCAGTACTTCACCAAACTGGAAGCATAAGATACAAGACTGCAAGGCTTAGAGGTCTACTACAGTCTGTATAGGTGGGGAGGGGGCCTTAGCTCAACCACCCAGACTTTCACCTGCCTTACTATTAGCTATACACATATATACACCCCTAACAGCCCTCCTCACTGATGGTGCAAATTATGACATGTGTCTTTTCATCACTCGAGGCTGATGAGATTAATACTTTCTTCATTAGAACATTTTACTTAGTAGAGTCAACAAAGTAAGCACAAATGAGTTAAGACCACTTGATATTTTTAAGTAATGTTACAATTACATTTTACAGTGCATTTATTAAACAGTCTTCACTGAGTGGCTTCATTATTATTAGATTGTGAGTGCCTTTAGGATGAAGGGTTGACAGGAAAGAGGTCACATGCCCTGTGTTCAGGAAGTGAAGGACATTTTGGGGATGATCAGGATGTAGAGTTTGTTCTTTGTTCATGTTTTTTTCCCCTTTAAAAGTAAAAGGCAGCACATTCCTGCTTCTCTGTATGTTTAAAACTGCAGCAGTGTGCAGAAACCAGGCCATGATAACGGCTCTGCACATTTACAACAAGCAATCTCTGCAATAATGTTAACAATGAAGACGTAGTTTTCATTGTATGCTGTTGTTTACATGAGCCCTGATTAATGACAACACTTTGTATTGCTGGCATAGACATGGCCATGTTTCTTGGAATTCTCTTCATTCAGTTCCTGTTTAGCTTTAGTAAAGACACCATTGTTTTTCTCAGGCTGCTGTGGTTTGGCTTATATTCTGTGAGCAGATTAAATCATGAGAGCATTTATAAACAACACCTCAGTCATGTCAGTGTGGCTACAAATAACAATGACAATAAAACTTCTATTGAATGATGTAAAACCCCTGAAACCTCACATTCAATAACAGACAAACATATAACCTACCAATCAAGCATTTAACCCCCATTTGGACAGATTGCACTCTAATGCAACAAGACACCCAGTTGTTGTTGCTTTTGCTTATTCACAAACATCAAATGAAGCTGGTGAAATGCTGCCAATCACAACATGGCAAATAACTGATCTTTGATCAGTGTCTTTTGTGTGGAAACTCAGACAGTTGTACATGTAAGCAGCAGGACAGGAGAACAACCTGGCAGCAGGACAATGGAGGAAGAATTAGGTTATTTATTATTCTGAGCTGAGGTGACAAATTGATTATAAAAGAGCTCTTGTTATTTGTATGTTTATTAAGACTCATCTTCAACTTATAAGGTCATTTTGATATTTGCTATGATACAATCTGAAGCAACTCCTGCAGTTAAGTAGAGTTGCTTTGGTTTGTCCTCTTAGGATAGAAAAAATAAGTAATCCCTTCCCATAATAACACTATGTTATTTGTAGTGAACAAATTTCACAAAAGTTTTTGGTTTTTTTGCCAATAGGCTCACTTCTTTACCCTCATGGCAATCTCCCCATATAGGCAGTAGTAGGAATTCCTTACTTATCTGCTTATATCTCTGTCTTATTGGTAGATTACTGATATTTGAACTTGCTTAAAGACAATATCTGCTGATCCTAAAAATATGCCAATAATATTGTGCATTTCTTCTACTTTGTACTGAATTATTTGAGTTGAGTTTTTGTTTGGACAGTCATTTACAAGTAGTCTTGCTGTGTCTTGCTGCACAAATTGATGATTTGTGTTAGAGGGCCAGAGATCAGATTTCTCTAGCGTCACTGTGAAGTGTAATACTACTGTTCTTTGTTAAGTGCTGGTGTACTGGCCCCAGGCTTTGACTGATATCTCTCTTAAGTAGTAATGTTAGTAATGTTCCATGCTGTGTGTTATCATCAAATGTTCTCTTGAGAAAAAATCTAGGATCACTTTTTAAACTCCAGCACACATTTAGTTCCAGTTTAGGATGACCTTCCTGACCTCCAGTTCATTGTGCTTTCTATCATCAATGCTGTTTTCTGACCACTCACTTATTGTTTATGCCAGACTCCCTTGTGCAGTGAATGTGCGTGTTTGAAAGGCAGGAAATAAGACATGATTACATAGTTCCCCTGATGTTTGTATTGGACTGTAATGAGATACACAGTTCCCACACCCACAGTGTGTCGGTGTTTATGCTAGACATTCTCTGCTTCTCTTAGACACACAGCTACATGGACATCATTTGTCCCTGTAGTCTATCAATACCACATCTGGTGGTGGCAGTGTATGCAGCATTAAGGGTGTCTGCTTTGTTTATGTTTGGATGTTACCATGGTAAGGGTCATCCCAGCAGGCTGGTGGGTAGACCATCTTCAGTTCAATTTCAACCTGTCCCATCACTTATGATGGGACAATGGCAAAACAATGAGTCTACTAATTCAAGTATGGGAAGGGAATCAGACCATTTTTGCCTCATAGTCACCAACTAAATACTGCTGAAGCTGATAAAGTGTACTGTATACATATAGGAATAACAACAGCATTAGTAGATAGTTCACATGTATTCACTGTTTTCTGTCTACATCCACAGAGTCTTCAAGAAATCCAGCCCCAACAGCAAGGTAGGAAAAGAACTTTTATCACCTCACTAATTTTGTGGATTTTTTTATCACTGTGTGTTTTATCCTTTCTACAGCTCACAGTTTATCTTGGGAAAAGAGACTTTGTTGATCATTTAGACCATGTAGATCCAGTAGGTGAGCATAAACACAACCCACACACACAATTTAGTCTGTGCAGATCTCATGTCTTCTTCATTTCTACAATGTGAAATAAGGCACATTAGACTCCTGCTTTGCTGTTTGCAATGCACACCAGAACACTACCTACATGCCAAAGTATGTAGGTAGTACATACATGTACAAATACAGTGGATGTACAGAGTAGAGTGTAGGCACCTTTATAATGGCGCCTGTTAAAACCAAGCTGTTATTTTGTATGCTAATTCAAAGAGAGAGAAATACTTTTTCAATTGCAGTATTCTAGTTTAACTCTTAGATGAACAACAACACATGATATATTACGCAACAAAAATGATGCCAAAATGGAGACGCCCTGTGTGAAACACTAAGTATCTAGTGCACTATGCAGTGTCTCTCTGCATTCACAGTGTCTCTCTAAGCTCAGTGTCAAATTTGACTATGGCACGTTGGAGGCATGGACAGTCACTGAGACTTTGGTTTGATTGGTGACCTTTAATATCCAGGCACTCCCATAAACTATATATAAAAGATGGACATACCGATTGTGATGTTACCTATTGGTTTGTGAATTCCTGTTCTCAATTTCTTCACTACACCTGGCCATTTTGGAGCCTTGCTCGAGGATCAGGCTCTGGGTTTCTGTAAAATGCATAGACAATTTTGATTAGAAACAATGCCCTACAAGGGGCATTGAGTTTGAGTTGAATTTAATCAAATGCTGCATGCCGAACATATATTGACTATCCACTCTATCAGAGTGTTGCAGAGATTTGATGCACTGAGGAGGAGCACAAAGTCATCAGTGGATCAATGGAAACTGATTAAATTAATGGAGACCGATTTAATTAAATTTTGAGCAGTGTTGTGTGTGGTACAAGTCCTTAATCTACTGTAGTTTTATCACACCTGAGCTGCAGATTGAGTGCATGAAGCAAAACATGGTTCTTAAACATATTTTCCACCTAAATGCCAATATTAATATTGCTAGACATCCACCCATAGAGGCCCTAAGCATATAAAACATAGACTCCCTATGCTACGACCATGAAAACATGTCTGTCATCAACATCACTCTGCAGGTGTTCAACTGTTTGTGTGTCTTCCCTAGATGGAGTGGTGCTTGTAGACCCAGAGTATCTGAAAGATCGAAAAGGTATGGTCATTTGAAGGCAGACACAAAGTAACTGATTTTTCAACAGACTGGCTGTTGACCTTACATTTAATAATTATCTTCATCTACCCTCAGTGTTTGTGACTCTGACCTGTGCATTTCGTTATGGTCGGGAGGACCTTGATGTCCTAGGCCTTTCCTTTCGGAAGGATCTGTACATTAACACCATTCAGGTGTTCCCCCTACTCGAGGATGGAAAGAAGCCACTGAGCCGCCTACAGGAGAGACTTCTGAAGAAGCTGGGCCAACATGCCTACCCCTTTAACTTCACTGTAAGACCACCAGACATCAATATTATATTCTACTACAGTAGATGTAAATTTGCACTGTAGCATGATAGCACTGTGGCAATGGTGTGGGCTAATTGCACTTTGTGTTGTCAGATTCCACAGAATCTGCCTTGCTCAGTAACCCTCCAGCCAGGTCCAGAGGACACTGGGAAGGCGTGTGGCGTGGACTATGAGCTGCGAGCATTCTGTGCCAAGACTGTGGAGGAAAAGATACACCAAAGGTCCCACACACTCAGACAGGGAAACTGTCTTACATAAATACGCACTGTGGCTCTCTAAGTCTGTCTTAATATTAACTGTGTTTGTAGGAACTCTGTGCATCTTGTAATCCGGAAGGTTCAGTACGCGCCAAAGAAGCCCGGTCCACAGCCAATGGTGGAGACCAGTCGCTGCTTCTTGATGTCGGATCGAGCTCTACATCTAGAGGCCTCATTGGATAAGGAGGTAACACAGGCACAAACTGTGATGTGCTGTTTATTAATGGGTGGCATAGAATCACTGCTCAGTCTCTGTCTAATTCTAGCTGTACTACCATGGTGAGCCCATCAGTGTCAATGTCCATGTCACCAACAACTCAACCAAGACTGTCAAGAAAATAAAGATATCTGGTAATGGACATCACAGTCAAACAATTGAATGCAGGTTCTTAGCTACAAAGTAGCACTAAAATCCCCTCAACACTATGATAAGACAGGACTAAGAAATCATTCTCCATGTCTTCCAGTTCGTCAGTATGCTGATATCTGTCTGTTCTCTACGGCTCAGTATATGTGCCCTGTGGCCCTGGTTGAAGCAGAGTAAGTTTTTTCATACTGTTATCCTCTTTTTCATCTATATGTTAATTTGTTGTATTCCACGTTTTTTTGTAGATCTAGGCATGATGAAGATACAGTGCCTTAAAAAAGTATTCATCCCCTTGGATGGTTTCCCCTGTTATTGCTTCAATAAATGGACACATGGTCCATATGGTTTGGCCACAAAAGTTTACAAAAGGAAACAGATTTCTGCAAAGTAATGTCAATTTAAGTGACTGACCTAATTCAAGTACAATTAATAAAGACAATTAGACAAGCTGGATGAATGTTACTTATGTGATTGTAGTATAAACAGGCCAGCAAAGATAGCTGGCACTACTAGAGGTTTAAAGCTTCACATACAGTACCACATACAGCCGCTGTTGCCTGGGTTCTTCAGTAGTTAAATTGGCAAAGAGAAATCCACTCTTGGAAAAAAGCATATTAAATTTGGACTAGGGTTCATTTAAAAGCATGTGATAGACTCCATGGTCATGGAGGAAAGTTTTTTGTTCCGATGAGATGGAACTGGACCGTTTTGGCATGAGAAATTAACACTGTGTTTGACAAACACCAAACATTGCACATGACCACAAACACACCACTGTAAAGCATTGTAGTGACAGTATCATACTGTGGGGAAGACAATTGGCAGTAGGCCCTGAAAGGCATGTTATAGTAGAGGGCAAAATGAATGTAGCTTAATATAAGGAAGTGCTAGAGAACTATCTGATTCAGTTAGAAAATATAGAAATGGGTTAAATACAACAAGGTTCAACAACTCAATGCAATTGAGAATTTGGATGAAGCTTGCGTGACGTAAACGAGTAAGTTGTAAAAAACTTCACCCCCTGTAGAGTTAACACTAGAAGGACACTGATCAGTTGAGACTAGAATCTTTGGGGGAATTGACTTTTGGAGCCAGCCTCTAGCAGCTGCAGCGTGAACTGCAATTTTTTTTAAAAACACATCGGCTTTATGTCTGAGCCCCAGAGGTTGCCAGTTGGGTTGGATTGAGAACTTCACGTCCAGTGCCTGTAATATGGTCAGAGTCATATAACATTTACACAATTTGCATAATAACATCCTGCTAAATAAAAGCAGGAGCAGATACAAAATAGGAATGGGCAGTAAGTAATGTTGATGTTGATGTTATTACTTCACATGCCACATGCCTTGTGCAGTCTTCTTTCTTCTGAGAGGCTAAAGAAGGTAATCATGCTGTCACATGATGCCACACTGGGGTTCATGACAATATATATAATATATATGTCCTTCCATGTGGTCTGCTGACATCAATTTCCAAAGCAGAAATTACAAAAAATTGAATTCAAAATTCAAAGGTCAAGGTGAAGATTTTTTTCCCAGGATTTTGTTTTTAAATGCTTGCAGCAAGTTATGTAACTAAATGCTGCACACTGTAGGAGTTATTGGAATAATATGTAACAACACATAGAAGTACAATAACTGTATTATTTTCTCTTTTTCCTGGCCTTTACCCTTAAATTTCCTTTCATAGTGACGTGGTTTCTCCCAGCTCCACCCTCTGCCAGGTCTACACTTTGACCCCCACACTGGACCCTAACCGGGAGAGAAGAGGGCTGGCCCTTGATGGAAAGCTTAAGCATGAAGACACCAACCTGGCCTCCAGTACCATGTACACATATATATATATACATATCTACTAGAAAAGATTGTTCAGATGCACACTGATATGCACAGTACTCTGTAAAATGTAATTGTAACATTACTTAAAAATATCAAGTGGTCTTAACTCATATGTGCTTACTTTGTAGACTCTACTAAGTTACATTTAGTTAATAAAATGTTCTAATGAAGAAAGTATTAATCTCATCAGCTGAGTGATGAAGACCGATCCAAAAGACACATGTCATAATTTGCACCATCAGTGAGGAGGGCTGTTGGGGGTGTATATATGTGTATTTGCTAATAGTAAGGCAGGTGAAAGTCTGGGTGGTTGAGCTAAGGCCCCCTCACCACCTATGTGGCTATGCAGACTGAGGTGGACCTCTAAGTCTTGCAGTCTTGTTTCCTATGCTTCCAGTTTGGTGAAGTACTAACACACAGGTGTTGGTAAATTTTATAAAGACACTTTAAGCATGTTGAGTGACACTGTAAATGTGTGGTCATAAGGTAATTCATGTGTTTAGTGTTATGTTCAAGACAGTATTAAATTAAGGTAATTATAGTCATTGTTTTTTTTTATCTGTAGACATTTCACTGCTCCCCCAACCACTTTCACTCATGGTCCCTCCATTCAGGGATGTAGTGTCAGCCTATTACATTTTACAGTGCAGTGAATAGCTGAAATATTGATTTGCAGCATTGGTGAGGGGGGCTGTTCATGTGTACGTGTTAACATCAGAACAATACATGGTCCGGGTGGTTGTGTAAACCCCCCATCCCCACCTGATGTGGCCCTTGCATTGTAGTCCTGCATTATACACACACACACGTTAATACATTTCATGAAGATTTTTTAAGGATGATGATGGATCCCTTAAAACTTTACTTTTTTTTAGGCAATCGGTTTCCAAACCTTTTTTAAGTAATGTCAACTTATAACACTTTACAGTGTATGATTTACTGATGAATGTCTACTGCTGCTTATCTTATCAGCTGTTCTTTGTTTCAGAGTGAAAGAAGGATGCAACAAAGAGATGATGGGGATCCTGGTATCCTACAGAGTTAAAGTCAAACTGGTGGTGTCCCGTGGAGGGTAGGTGGAGATGGCCAAGCGTTCACAGAAAGTCAGCAGGGCTAGTAAAGCAATCAATAGTAATATACGTTTGCTTAGTATTGCTACATAATTAATTGCACTACTTTGCACACCTCACCGAGGTGGTACCTGTTACACTGTCGCACTTTGTCCATATCAGGGTCTATATTGTGCCATTACAATCATATTCATGCTCTGTTCATTGTATGTCTGTAATGTCAATTTATAGCCTTTTAGATTACATTGTTTACTTTGTTTAACTTTAACCTTATTTTATCTTATTTATTTCATTTTAACCCATGCATGCTCCTTATTACACATTAATTGTTTTATGTTTTATGTACACACTAACTAAAGGTAAATTCCTAGTAATGGGAAACACATGGCAATAAACACAATTCTGATTAGACATAATATTTGTGTTTCTGTCACATGTATAGGCTGTATAGGTAATATGACAAGCTAAGTCAAGGATCTTATTTCACACTGTTTATTTATTGTGTATGTTTTGGTGTTTTTCCCTCTGGGGATCAATAATATATATATATATATATAGGGATGTAGCAGTGGAGCTGCCTTTTGTCTTAATGCACCCTAAACCTGCAGACAGCCCCAGCTCCCAACCTCCATCAGGTAGAACACACACACACTGCTTTCTAGGACTACTACTTGCCTTTTTTGCCGATTATTGATGTGTGTGGACTATGCTTGTAATTATTCAGTGTGTCCTTGTTTCTACAGATGCTTCAGCAGCTGTCACTCCAGTGGATACAAACCTCATAGATTTTGACATGAAGTAAGTCTGTGTGTGTTGTAGCAGTCTAGATATACCTGTTATTGTGGGTGTGTCTGATATACTCAGTGTTTTAACAGTTCACACTGAGAACCATGGCAATTTTTTACTAAAACGTTCGGCCCACTGTACAGTTATGGATACAAATCATGGCAATAACTGTAGTTTACTTATATTTAACCAAGTGTCTTAACACTACGATAACGTCATAATGCTAAAAGCCTTAGTGCTGGTAGAAAGATATCAGAACACAGTGTATTGTTGCTGTTGCATGGAGCTGAGTAGTTTCACAGTGATCACTGTTGTGTGGTTTTCTACATGTGTTTGATAAACTGGTCTTGCTTTTCAGTTCTTCTTCTCAGGGTGACGACTTAGTGTTTGAAGACTTTGCCCGCCTGCGGTTAACAGGCTTGGCATGTGACAAGGATGAGGGCGTTCCCCTGTTTTAGGTTGGTTCAACCTCAGAAAGACAACAAAAGACAGAATCAGGAAGCGTAGACACCATCACATGCTTAAATAATGTTATTCTGTACAGACTACGTTTCTTGTTAAAGAAGCAGTTCAACAAATGAAATAATGTTGTGCTTAGAATCATACTGAGTCGCTGGTCAATGTATTACACATGTTGCTGTGATGTATAACTCGAGCAGGGGTGGTTTCTATGAAAGCTGGGAACAGCAGTTTTTTTGCCATTACCTTGAAATCACAAACAAATTTATTCCATTATCATGAAATAACAAAATTTGTTTTCTTATGATAACAGCTTAATAATCTTCATTATCTACACTTATCAAGCTTATTTTTAAATTAGGAGATAAATTACATTATCAAGTCTTAATCACAACATTTCTTATCTAAAGATAGTAAAGTATTAGGAGCATAACCTCTGACCAAATGCATTCATATTTTATATTTGCACCAGCAGTAAAGAAGTTCAACGAATACACAGAAATGATTGCTCTGTTTAATGAATAAAGTGTGTATAACTCGGAGCAGTGAACTAACTAGGTTAAGTAGAAGATATAACACTAGCACTAAATGTTTCTTTCCAATACCACATCACAGATGTGACAAAATCCATTCTGTTTTGATTGTGGTGTTGATAAAAACCAAATAGTTGCAAAGTCATATATTCCGACAAGGCACTGGTGGACATTAGATTTCTGAGGATAGTGTTAATTACCAGTGTTTACCTTCAATAAGATTTATAACAAACATTTCAGATGGGCCTATTAATGTTGTTTGAAATGTAAATTATTAATGGATTGTAAGCAAGATATACTGTAAACAGGACATTTTACTTTTTACTGATAAATACTGTGACAGTGCATGACAGTAAAAATATGTTAGAATGGAGCTATTGTTGTTGAGTTATCCCCCTGATTAAAAAAGAATTATCCAATAGTATTAACCACCTCTTGTGTTCTGTGTCCATGAAGAATATAGATTATATGTCTGATTTATGTATGAGGAGATGTTTGCTGTGTAAGTGCCAGCTACACTGTCAAAAGCTGACATTGATACCAAACCTGCTACAATGTATTTTTAAGTCTACACTATAATAAACCTGTTACAAAATACTTTGTGGCTTCATGATTCTTTAGTCATTAAAATGTTTAAAAACTCATGTGCCTTTAAAATGCCTTTGCTTTGCTTTGTTGTAAGATAAACACTGCTGCACTCTAAAAAGTGCTTCACGGGGCTTCTCACCACCACTTGTCTAAACACCAACTGTCTTGGGTAAAGTTGTGCACCACTGTAAACAATATTTCAGTACAAATTGGAAGTGACCATACAACATACACAGTACTGTAAATCATTCATGCACATCCAGATGTTCCTGTCTGTCTGGCAGGGTTGTACAAAATTCTGAATTGAATTGAGAATGACCCTGAAATTCCAATTCAATTATTGAATTTGAATTTAAATTTGAACTGAGGCTGCAAACAGGAAGTAGAATTGGAATTCCATGAAATTCAAAGAAAGGCCAGAAAGGACAGTTAAATTGTATTTATAAGGCATACTAAAAAAATGAACTCAGTGAGTTGTTGGGTCAAATAACTGCAATTTAATTAACATTTTTTGTGCTACTTGTTAAAGCAACAAAAACCAACTAAGTAAATTCTGTTTTTTAATGAGTGAGGGGGACTTCCACAGTTGGGGTGTCGCTCTGCAGAGTATTGAACCATGAGTGAGGGTGGTTGGAGGAGCAGTGAAATGTCAACAGAAAAACAAAAAAAACAAAAGTGTGTCCACTTGCTTTAAGTTTGTCTGTTATAGTCTATAACAGATGAATAAGCTATGAAAATCATGATTTACTCAGCCACCCAGCCATCCGCTGCCTTGATGTTAACACATACACATATACACACCCTAACAGCCCTCCTCACTGATGGTGCAAAGCAAAAAATCTCATAACTGGTAAGTGATACAAACTAACAGGGAATGCAGCTGAACACCACCGCACACCGTGTTTGGCAGAGGGTACCGATCCTTTATTGTTCTGGAAAGAAAACCAAAACAGTTTCCCAAACCTTGCTGTGCTTGCATGTAAATATCTGGCCATACCTGCTTCCTCTGCACCTGTTGAGAGGATTTTATTGTTGTTGGCAAGATATTCAGAGCAGAACGATGATAAAACATTTGAGGAACTGTTGACCATTAAATGCAACAATGTTGCCCTGTGAAGTAAATAAATAATAATTGCATTTACCACAACTTTGTGCTATTGATTACTTTGAAATAAAAATATTGCTAATTATTCAACAAGAAGGGAACGTAAGCTTAATGATAGTGTCTGTATTGGATTTATAGTTTTCAAATGTATTTCTCATTTGGAATAAAAACATGTTTTTTTTTTGTTTTTGTTTTTTTAATTACGATGTCATACTACTTTGTATTCAGAATCCGCAATCATCATTACAGGAGGTAATCAAAGTCATAAACTCATTTGCACGTATCTCAGACTACTCGATAAACTGGAACAAATCCTCCATACTTCCGTTGAACATGAGCAGTCAGGATGTGGCAGCCCTTACAACACCGATCCCCGTCTGCACAAGTCACATCACCTATTTAGGCATCCACATTTCCTCCAGGCTGTCAAAGCTGATCCGTCTTAATTTCACCCCACTCCTCAAAACTATAAATGATGACCTTCAGCGTTGGATGAACCTTCCATTATCCATTATAGGTAGAATAGCAACAGTCAAGATGTCAATTCTCCCCAAAGTCAACTACATCTTCTCAATGATCCCGTCTCACCCACCTCTCACCTGGTTTAAATCTCTTGACACATCCATAAATAAATACTACTGGAGAAATAAAACCCCAAGAATCAAACTGGTCACACTTCAGAAACCGAAAATATTAGGCGGTCTCAATGCACCGAATTTTTACTATTACTTACTGGCAAATCAACTTCAATATATATATAAATGGACACATCACACCGAGTCAGATAGTACATGGTTAGATATAGAACAGACAATCAGTAAAGACATCCATGTCTCAGATTTGCCATTTCTTACTCAGACAATAAAACAACTCTGTTTCCAAAGCCCTACAATATCATCCGCTCTGACAGCCTGGTGGAAATTCTACAACATCACTAACTCCACTTTGGCCCCGTCTTTCTTCACCCCGATCTGGCATAAACCGGACTTCCTGTGTAATAAGCAACCATTAAACATAAACACATGGATAGAGAAAGGGATCACCCATCTTAAACACATCATTCAAAACAATACTCTGGTTCCACTGTCTGTCCTGGTCCAGAATTTTGGCATTGGGAGCCATCAATTTTTACACTATCTACAAGATTCAAAGTCTATCCAATCAAAACTAAAAAACAAGAACATAAACCTAGACCTTCCATCTTCAGCCTCTGCATTCATTAACATCTCTTCTTCAAAAAAACTTCTTTCTAAAATCTACACAACACTGTCCTTACCCTCAGAAAAATGGGAATCTGATCTGTCCATTACTCCCAATGCCGACTTCTGGTCCCATATCTGCCAAAACATTTATTTAATGACAAAAAACGCCAACTTGCAACTTATACAATACAAAATCATTCATAGAACTCGCTTAACTGGACAAAAAATGCAAAAATGGGTTTCTCATCTGGACTCTGTTCACATTGCTTACAAAACTGCACAGATAGTTACCGTATTTTCACGACCATAAGGCGCACCGCATTATAAGGCGCAGTGTCAGTTACACGGTCTATTTCTGTCCTCAGCGCATACACAAGGCGCACCGTACTATAAGGCGCAGGTTACGCTAAAACATACCAGTACGTAAATTCAGTAAAAACCGGCTGGATATCAGTGAGGAGAGCCGGTGCAGCCTCTCTCTCGATGGTGGCAGCGACAGAGAAACAGCGTGTGTGTTTCTATGGGCAGAGCAGTGGCTGCTGCTGAATGCCTGTTGTGATTCCAACTTTATCTTTACACTTTATTAACAAATAAAGACCATCTTTGGATATAAATTGCACCACAGTGATTCCTAATTCATTATCGCTGCCTCCCAGTCTTGGTAAAGCTGTGCTCGCCGTCTGCCATCCATCGCTCCCACTTAGCTTTAAACGCCCTGTTTACTCCGATATCCAGCGGTTGAAGTTCTTTGGTCAACCCTCCCGGGATAACGGCAAGCTCCGAATTCGTCTGCTTCACCTGTTTTTTTACTCCAGCGGTGAGATGGGCGCGCATGGAGTCACAGATCAGCAGCGAGGGTGATACGTGGAAAAAACCACCCGGTCTCTGATGTGCGATCGGACCCTCACATCTCAGGTACATCCATGCATTTTGACACTGCACACCTGTCCAACACTTCTGGAAAAGCATTACAGACATTTTATCCTATAACATGGGCTGCCACATCCCTCTCTCCCCCTCCCTCTGCCTGCTAGGAGACATATCCTCATTAACAATGGACAAATCATACAGCCGCTTACTCCTTGTGGTGCTAACCATCGCCAAAAAAGTTATCCTCATGAACTGGAAATCACGGAGCTCTATACACATCACACACTGGAAAAACCTGATCACTGACTACACCTCCCTAGAAGCTACAAACTCAGCCAACCATGATCATAACCATATCTGGCAATCATTTTTCACCTCTTTACAATCATGATCCAACATAAAATACATACTCAATACAGCATTTTTGTCAGTTATATTCCCATACCCCATAATCATTGTCAGGGGGGTAGTGAGACGGAGGACACAAATGCAGACTTAGGGCAGACTTAAGGCAAACTCAGTGTTTAATTCAAGCAAGGTTCGGTACACAGGAGTTCAGTCCACGAGGCAGAGGTAATCCAAAAAGGCAAAGGCAAAATGCAGTAGTCAAATCCAATCCAAGTCACACACAAGAGCATCCAAAACTTACTCGAAAACACGTAGGGAAAAAATCACAAGAATGCAAAACTTACTCAAAAACACGTAGGGAAAAATCACAAGAGCAGAAAGGCTACTTGGACGGCTGTGTCGCATGGAAGACTCACAAAACGAACTGGCAACAAGGGGCAGGAAACACACAGGCTTTATACACAGGAGGGCGGGAAGACAATTGGACACAGGTGAAGCACATTAGGGCGGAGCAGGTAATCACAGGAGGGGGAAGGGAGCACACATGAGGAAGGGGAAGTAAACAGAACTGAAACACCAGGGGAAGATCGAGTTTCAAAATAAAAAACAAACAAATAAAAACAAAATAAAAGACCTGGCTGAAACCATGACAATCATTATTTATTAATTTTGTTTCAATTCAGTTTGTTTCAGATTTCAACTAATTTTTATGACCACACACTATATGTATTCCCTTATCACTGACATTGTTATTGTTACTATTATTATTATTATTAATAACAATTATTATTACTATTAACATTATTTGTTGTATTTTTTTTCTCTTTTACTACTGTTAGAACATTTTACTTTTTCTGCGGACATGCACACCTATGCACACAACACATACACACACAATTCAGCCTTCATCACTTATGGTCATCAACAATTATTATCTTTAGTTCTGTCTGTTTTGTACTGTTCTGTGTCGTGCATGTTCATCATGTTATGTGTCTGTTTTGATATTTGTTGTATGTCTAGCTATGTACTACCTGTTTGTCCTGCAATAAAATAAAATAAAAAAAAAACAAAAAAAAACACATGTTTAAAGTATCACTTTCTTACTGATATGTGGTAAGAATGAATTTCTCTGAATTGCAATGAATTCAATTCCACTTCCTGTAATTCAAATTCAAATTCAATTTGATATTCTGTGGGGTGGAGCCAATTCAAATTCAAATTCAAATTCATTTACTGAATTGAATTAAATTCTGAAATTCTGAATTTTGCACAACCCTGCTGTCTGGCCACGTACTACAGATCTCCTTCACTCTGTCACTGTTCTGTTTAAATTGTACATTGTACAATTGTTTTATGCACATTTCATTTCTCCTGAGCACCCTGTCAATTGTAGAGATTTAAACGGAATCAATATTCCTAAAGATGTTGTTATCCTCTATAACAGCACTTTGTATATCTCTCAACCTTATGTCATTGTTTGTAATCATATAAGTTGCTTGACAGATTTTGACAACCAGTTCAACATTTTTGTATGTAATAACTAATACAATGAATTGAGGAAACATACAGAATGAATATTCAGCATTTGTAGTTCATTTTGACTGACATGCCATAAGCAAGTGATAATGTCATAAAACAGCAGAGAGATGTATGAAAGCAACTGATGCATGTCCAAAGGCATTTGCAGTTTGTTGGAAGAAATGAGTAACTGCTGTGATGTGAGAAATGCATCAGAGTGATTAAGAAAAACTGTCAATAAATAGAAGATGTCAGTGAGCGCCCTGTTTGACGTCAACACCAGTGATCTATCAAAGTCTTCACATGTGTTTGTGGAAGTGTGTCAAAAAAACATTTCTGAGGACCTCATACAAACAGTTGTTGCTACTCATCAGGCTGGAAAAGGTTACGCAACCATCTCTGAAGAAGCTGGACTCACACAAATCCACAGACAGACTGTGTACAAATGGACATTCAAGTCCATCATTAAGCTCCCCAGCAGTGCTCTATCAACAAAGACTACTCCAAAAATAAGTCATGTAACAGTCTGCAAGGTCACCCCAGGCTAACCTGTAAGCAACTAAAGGCCTCTCTCACACTGGCTAATGTTCATGTGGATGAAAACACCATCAGAAGAACAACCATGGTGTGCATGACAGAGCTGTAAGGAGAACGTCTATCTATCCCATAGAGCATCAGATTGTATTTTAAAAGTTAAAATCACATTTAAAAGTGTTAAAAGTAAAGATCAGTGAGCAGACATTATTGAAGCTATCACAGACTAATATTCAGTCTGTGATAGCTTCAATAATGCTTCAAATTATATATGTGTGTATAAAAGACACTGTGCATTAAATGGTACAAAAAAGAATGAATATTTTCTTGTAAAAAAAACATCAAACTAAGCATCACACAGCCACTTTAATGTGAACATGCAGAGAGCCTGAAGCAGAAAAGCTGCATTGAAGAAAACACTTGTTTCCAGATACATGGTATCTGTAAAAACGAAGACTTTTCCCTTCGTTTGTGCCTTTCATTTACACATAAACCAATCCAATCCATCTTTATTTATAGAGCACTTTTAAAAACAACAAGGTCAGTCAAAGTGCTGTACACAGCCTATCAAATGTAGATTAAATTACTAAAAAAATATAAAAAATAAAATTAAATAAATATAAATTTGATAAAACACAGGAATATAAAACAATGCAATAAAAACACCAGTCAAAAATGGAGTTTTCGCCTCTGAAAACGATTCTTTCTAAAAAAAACTCCAGCAAAAGTGGAGATTTTGATAAACCCTGCAATTGCATTTGAATGTGAACTGACAAAAATGGAAGTATTCCGGGTAGCGTTTGCAATTCTGTTGGTGTAAGCACTTTTTACATGTTTGCATTTGCAAATACAGCTTACTTACTCCTCTTACTATGTAGAGGAGCAGAGACATGTTAGGTCTCCAGATTCAGCAATTTTGGAACTTCTGACACAAAGAGCCAGACTGCATCGATGAGGCTTCTGATTGGCTTGCACGGCTTTCTCCTTCTTCCTACACTGCCACCCACAGGCTTGGATTATAAAAATGTGACTCACTCAGAACTTTTAGAAAAATGGTTACTTCTGGTTTGAACGGTATTCCATCAAAGTGTTTACTTTAGTGTCTGCTGTGCAGTGTGTGACAGTCACAGTGTAAGAAACACATGGTTCCCAGTGTAACATGAAGCACTAACATCTCTGTAGCAGAGTAAACCTGAACAACACTGCCATCTGGTGGTCACAAAGTCTTCAAGGATTCTATTCTAAGTATATTATTATTGTTCTACACCGTGTTAGCACATAAAGACAAATCAAACATCATGTTATGGATGGATGTGTTACTATTACACCACAAGAGTCTTGTGTTTGTTTGTTTAGATGCAAAGGCACAGAGCAGTCTTATTGCAAAATCAGTCTTTTATTTTGCTGACAAAGTCAGAGCAAGAGTCTATGACTTAGCGTAACAAAGACCCACTACACAAATTATGATAAGACTTAAGGTCTTCAAAGTAAAAATAATCAATCAGAATCAAAAATAGCAAAAGGTACAAAGCATGAGTCACAAGGTTCACCTCTGGAGAAAACTCAGTCCGCAGGTGAAAGCAGGCAAGGCTTGGCATGAGGACGAGAAACACAAAGATCACAAGAGCACAAGGTAACAAAACTCCAGAACAAACCCTCTAACAACAAGGACAAACTGGCACCCGGTGCAGGGGAGACAAAGACTAAATACAGAGGACCAGGGACCAACACACTGCATCACAAACACAAATGGTAAAAATGACACTTATGTTGATGAAGAGCAAGAGGACTTTAGAGAAGGAGAGGGGCTGTTTGCTGCATACCGTAAGAGGCAGAAGAAGGAGCGTAGCGTAACTGCAGCGCAGCGTCAAGCGCTGTGAAATGACGGGCGTATAACGTCGGTAAAGTATCGCAAGCCATTCATATCACATTTCCGCAATACTTCAAACGGTGTTTTTTTTACGTCGTACGCCGCAGAAAACGCCGTTTTCTGATCTGCAAAACGTGGTGTGTGTCCTTCAGGATAGTGTGTCAAATAACATGGAAATCAATCCAATCTGATTTAAAAAGTCAGTAAACATACATTCTTTTCTCTGTGATTTAAGTGTGTAAGACAAGAAGAAGAAGTAAGAAGAAAGGTGAACAAATGCTATTGTAAACAAATTCAGTTTATTTCTATCATGAAACATGATGGCTGTGCATTATCCAGGCTTATTGTCTTCTATGATCCAGACCGAAGCGATCCTTTTTGGCACAGGAGATCGGTGATGAATTAGTGTGTTTCACGTCCGGTATAAATCCGGGGTAAGTCACTACCTTGACATAGCAGAAGGACAAAACGTTCTGGGCATTGAAAATGAAGAGTCTTCCTTCCACATCGTTCTACATTGAAAAAAATAAAATAGCGGAGGTCATTAAATAAGGGGGAAGGCTGCAATTCAATTCAATTCAATTTTATTAATATAGCGTGTTTTACAATCAGAAATTGCTTCACAGAGACCCATAGCCTGAACCCCGTTAAGAGCCACAGTGTCAGGAAAAACCCGCTTTTAACATTTTAACAGGAAGAAACTTTGAGCAGGAGCCGGCTCATAAGGAAAAACCTTCCTGCTGCCAGTCAGCCGGGTAGAGGAGGAGAAGAAGAGGGAGACAGGACAGAGAGGATGAAGGAGAGAGAGAGGAACAAACATGCACAAACATTACAGAAAACAAACATGACAGGTTGTAAAATGGATAATATGATGATAAATGATATAAAAAAGAAATTCTCCATTGTCTATATTTTTTAAATTAAACTAACATAAGGCATAAACACTAGAGCACTACAATTGTACTGAATCAAACATATGTCCTAATTGCTTATTCAGACAAAACAAAAATATTTCACTGTACTAAAACAGGACTGCATTTTATAAATAAATATAATTCTTTGTTAGCAATGATAGTGCTTTCAGAGTTTAATAAGCAACATAAAAGGTTGTAATGTGTAACACTTTGGGGAACTAGTCATGTTGATACCTGTGTGTGATGGTCCAGGATGTGGGCATTAAGTGAAGAGAGAGGCTGCTGAATGGATGATAAATATGGATGAAAAATAATCATTCCCCACTTTTTACCCTGTATTTAACTCATAAACCAGCTGACAGTCAGCAGTATTCTTACTTTAGTTTACTGTTAATCAGCCTGTCATTGATGGACGGACTATGTTAGCAGACAGTAGCTAACTTGTTCGCTAACCGACGAGCCAGAGCCCATGGATGGACATTATAATTTTATTATAAGACCTTTCACTCCTTTGAGCATTCACGCTGCTACAAACATGCAGTGACGTACGCTATCAGGACAGAGTGAGACCTCTCTCCTTCACTCCCTGTCCACATATTGCACATATTTTTTCAAACGTGTCCTGTAAAGGAGTAGTTTAAAATGAAGAATATTCTTGCGAATATTGTGTGAGTATAAGTAAAATGTTAAAAATGACTGTTTAATAGTGGTATAAGGAAGTGCATTGTGAGCACTTTTTTTCTGCAATTTAAATTGCACTTGTTTTATTAAATAAATACAGACTTTCATAGCATACATGATCTGTGTACATATATTATAAATGTGTGGTTAAAAGGACTCGAAAGGACTCGAAACTCAAAGTGTATAGGACTTGGGACTTGACTCGGGACTTGAGGGCAAAGACTTGAGACTTGGCAAAATGATGACTTGGTCCCACCTCTGCTGACTACCAAATTTTTTTCTTTGATTTCCTAAAGAAATCATTTGAAATGAATGTAGTTTTGTGTCATGTCTGTGATCTGCCTTTTTTTTCTAAAAAAAAAAATAAATAAATATACAACTGAATGAACATCCTCCAAGACTGGCGATTCCATAATTTTTGCCAGGGGTTGTATTACAGGAAACAACCCAATTTTCCTGACCTGAAGCCAGGTCTTGGGGAACTCAATAATCAATCATGAATAAAATAAATACAAAATGTAATTTTGTAAAAATTGATTGATTTTGGCTCAAATGGTTTTCCATATTGGTCAACCCTTCTTGTGTTCAGGTTCCTGAACACAAGAATCCTTACCATTCTTCCTTACCATTCTGAACAACTCACTTTAACCTTCCTTCGTTAGTACAGATATGATACAGATGTAATCAGCAGTGGTAGAAATCCATCTCCTGACCTCTATCTACATTTATGCTTTATAGTGCTGCCATATGATTAACTGATAGAAGGACCCCTACTGTAAAAAGCTACTAATGTGTTCAGTGACCATGTTGACTGATTTATAAATTCATTCAATTCAAATAAAAATGTTGCATCCTGTTTGTGGTGATTCCATCTCAAACTGTGACACAGCTGCACATTCTTCTTTTATTTTAGTAAAATGCTCCCAAACTTCCGAGCTCCATTGCTGGCTAGCCATGATACTGTTTGGGCATAACTTTTTAAATGACATCACGGCTGACCCGATTATCATACTGCGCAGTTACGTCAAGGACAGAAAGACGGATAAGACAGCGTAGGGTACGGTGACTAAACTAAAGACTAAACCTCGTTAGCTTCAGATTGTGTAAAACCTGAGTGTGTCATGCTTCATATCTCTTTGTGGCCAAAATGAAAAGAAGCAAAAATGAAAACAACCAATGACCAACTGGTATGTTAGAACTGTTTTAAGAAACAAAAAAATCTTTTGTATTGGGGAAAGTGTTGAGTGCTGCTTTGACATTCACCACCAAGACTAGAAGGCAGGCAGATGAAGCCGCACAGAAAGAATGTGTGTTGTCCACTGTAAGACAGCACAGCTTCAGTTTAATGCAGGCATTTTTAGTTAAATCTAATGGAAAAGCTTGCTTGTAATAAAGGTGTCAGACCAAAACACATGGCCTGAGTAGGAAATGAATGCAGATAACAGATGACAAACATTATGAGTCAATAATAACCACAGGAAGACTGCAGCCCTGACCACAAACATCAAATCAGTTGCTGTTTTCATGGCTTTATGTAATACTGTTTAAAAAGTGACATCACTATTCATTTCATTTAAAAAAAAATTATACTAATGCATTTTCATTGGTTCCACTGTAAATAAATATGTTTTGTTTTACACAGTGAATGTTTATATGAATAAACAAAGTGTCTGCACATGCTGGTGCAACAAGTCTTTGGTCCCCTCACCCTGTTATTTTCCACTGTGCTGACAACAAAAACGAAAGCCACACAAAGACTCGCCTTCAACTTTGCAAAAACAAATGCACACAGGAAAGCACAATAAGAACTGTGCATCTTGAGTGTTGCACACCTACAACATATGAATACACCTTTTTTAAACAAACTCATTTTGAATTAAATGTGAGTTTTGTTGCTTATTCTTGCATTTTAAACACTGACAACTGACATGGACTGGCAGGACAAGGTGAGGTTCAATTGACAGGAAGAGATAGCAGTGGGTAGGTACAACAAAGCTGCCATTACTTTTAACACAGTTTTACCAGCCTTTTCTTCTTCATACATGATAAAAAAGAAAAATGGTACATAACCCAAGGCTAAATTTGTATAAGTGTTTTGGAAAAGTGTAGAAACTCACCAGCCGGAAATATGAGTCAAGTCTTAACCACAAGTAGACTGTTTTTACACACAAACACACAGCCCCAGCAGTTCAAGATCAATCAGGATGCTACCAAAAAGATTACAAAGACACATCACTTCCCTCTGTCACAGATAGCAAGTGCACTTTGTACAAACTCTGTGACCCTGATCTGCTTTCAGACTTTCAAACATAAACTGAGACCTGATGAGAGAATTCTCTTTTCTTATATGCATTTTTGGCTTAAATGAGAAGCATGATGTTGAGAGAAAGAATGCTGCTGCATACCAGTATATGGACCTGTTCCATCTGTTAAACATGGTAGTGGTAGTATCATGATGTGGGTATGTTTTGCTGCATGGATGACTTGACAACATTGATGGAACAATAAATTGTGAATTTTACCAGTGAATTCAACAAGGACATCTGTTTGTGAGCACAACACAAGCTGAGTCATGAAGACAACAACAACAGGACGGATGAAGTAGAATAAAGTCAATTCTTAAATGGTCAAGTCAAAGTTGAGACCTTATTCCAAGAAGCAGGCAAAAAATTAATGTGAGGAAACTCCCCAACATCTCAGTTCAATATATGTAATATTGGATCATTGTCTTGAATAAACAAATCAGCTGACATTTTGGGTCATATATGCAGAAGTATAAAAACACTGTATACTGGAACAGCATAGACTACAAGGCATTCTTAAGTTAAGTTGGTTCTTCTTCTATTAAGTGGTAACACTGAGCTAACACGGCATGTAGTTGGCAGCAGAAACACTCCGCCTCTTTAAATTGAGAGCCCTCTTCCTGGGTCACATCATTTACGGACATTGCAAAGGTTTAGTCATCCACACAATGATGAACTTCTCCTTGACAACAACCTTAAGTCTCTGCATCCTCTATAAGTACTGGCTTTCATCTATTCTTAACATCACTGCTCAGTTTATTTATGTATGGTTAGCACAAGTTAACCATTGAACCAACTGAACTGTTTTCAGTACTCTTCTGTCATCTCTGCTGTTTGTTTCAGTCTGGATCCCTGTCTCAGATTCAGGCTTTGACAGGGTGAAGGTCCAGCCTGGTCATGAACTCACACTGCTGTTTCCCAGAATCTCCAACTATGATGTTGTGACATTCCTGTTCAGACTGGTCAACATAAGCATGGTCAGCTGCTCCTATATGCTCAGATCAAACGGTGACCTTCATACTGTAAGGGATTTCAAAATGGAAACTTTGAGATGAGTTCCAACATGTCCACCATCTTTCTCAAAATCAAACAAGCAGATGTATCTGACTCTGGACTGTATTTCTGTGGATTTTATGAAGTTGAGGTCCACATTTTAGTGTGATGCATTTATATGTTTAAGGTAAGATTCATGAAAAGTCTTTACTTCTCTTTGATTGTTGTTCAGTTACATATGACTGTCTTCAACAGCTTGTATGCTGAATTGTGGATTATTACAGTATATATTATAGAATATTAAATCCTGTTTCTTTAAAGGCAGTGATGACCCTCACAGTGACATGAACAACAAATGTAAAAGTAAGATTTTGTCACGGTCCAGATAATCACACATTAGAAGCTGAAACATTTCAGACACTTTTGTCCTCTTTAATGATCTTGTAGCAGACTCAGACCACATAGTGAAGCTGACCCTGGCTACTGTCATCATTTTCCTTGTAATCATCATCATTGGTCTGCTTGTTCACAACCGGAAGCTTCAGACAGGTACAGTTTAAGAGCTACACTTTTTATCTTATGTCTCTTGTTGCTCTAATAATTTTAATAAAGTTGTGTCAACAACACAAAACAGAAGACAATGATCAATAAACTGACCAGATGTCTTGTTTCTGTCACTTAGCTGATAACCAGAGATCAATGTTGTTTATGCTGCTACCAGATAGAATCTGAAGACTTTGTACAACGGTGAGAAGAATAAAAGAAGAATAACAGTTCTCCTTTAGATTCATGAAAATTTAACTATTTTAATATTGTAAAATGTATATTTTGTTTTTACTGCGATTTGTTTTTCTTTCTGTGCCGTAAAGCACTTTGTAACTTTGTTGAAACGTGCTATGTAAACAAAGTTTGAAATATCTGCATTATCATTCTCTTATTAAAGTCTATTGAGCAAAACATTCATTGGGATTAATGTTAAATAAATTGAAAAAGGAATATTATCACTAAATCTACAAGATTATTTTTCAGACAGAAATATTCATTTCAAATCAGAAATTATAAACTGAACAAAAACACTTGGACTTTACAATAAAGTGAATTGACAATCCAAAAGTATGGCTGCCTGAGCATTTCTTTCAAAATAATCAATAATCAAAGCTGACTCAAAGATGATGACTGATTTTTAGTACTGTGATGGTTCAGCAGTAAATGACACTCATTTGCAGAATCTGGATTGTGATGACCTAAGGACTCTCCCCCGAGTGTAGGCTCAATAAGAAGCAGGAGGTGGAGAGTCATGCTTCTTACACAGTTAATAGACTGAGAGCGGCCTGCAGTGAGTTTTCATTCTAATGTTTTCTCTGACTGATGATTCATGAGCCAGTAAGGTCACTGACACTGATGTGTTTGATGGAGGTTTGCAGCACTGAAGGAGTGAGTGAGGTACACATCACTTGTTGACAGGAAGACACAACAGTGTGGTCTGAGAAAACACACGAGGCCTGTCAGATCAAAGGGTTCTAACAGTAAAATCAAAAGAAAGCAGCAAATGAAACAATTCAAAACATCAAGGGCTGTATAGATGTTATAAAAACACACACCTTGAACTGTGATATAACATGTATGCTGCCCTAAAGCACACATTACTAAAGAAATAAAAATATTAATCTTAATTTCATGTCTACTGAGACTTTATTTTTACTGCATAAAGTTGATGGCTGAGATTCTGATTTATATCATATATATATATATATATATATATATATATATATTATATATATATATATATATATATATAACAGTCATCTTCAGACTATCTGTTAAAATCAACAAACAGAAAGGTACTATCAGGAAGCTGCTCCATGTTTCAGTCATTTTTGGATCCTGACTATATACAGAATCTGGGCTCTGATTACTCACACTGTGCTGCAGTGACTTTTGGTCACAACACAAGAAGACATGAAGCCAAATGTTTGGTCTGCTGCCAACAGATAAACTGATGAAGTAATTGAGCTGCAGCTCAGAGTGGAAGTGATGTTACCATGACTTTTGTCAGAAAGTATCACTGTGAAGGTAAAGAATGTTATTTGTGTTTGAAGGAGGTCTGCTAAGAAAGGAATGAAAGTTCTTCACGGTGTCTGTTATAGTGAAAGCTGCACAGGAGGAGAGTGAGCTACACGTCACTTGTTGATACAGGAAGAGAGCAGTGTGATCTGACATGAGGCCTGTTAGCTCAAAGCTTTGTAAGTCTGTTGCGTTGTTCTCTTGCCCGGGCCGGGCAGCAATGAGTGTCCCTCTCCCTGTCCATCGTGTCACTTTAACTGTTGTCTGGGCCAGGCAGCAATGAGCGTCAATCTCTGGGGACCGTGCTGGAGCACTGGAGACATGAACAGACAATTAGTATTGTCAACATGGGCACGTTGTACATATTTTGTGGCCACGATTTATTTATTTTTTTACCATGTCATCAGAGGGGCTCCGTAGTCGCCTAATTGACATATGGGCTGAGGTCAGCTGACACAGAATCTAAAGACTGGAACTAAATTAGACACAAATTGAAGTAAAAACTTTAATGTCAATTTGGTGAGTCATTCATGAAACATGACATTTAAAAGACAGGTCTTCCTCCAATATAGAGTCCAGGTATCTGTATGAGCAAACTAATTCTACTGGCTTGTTGAGGTGGGGGAAGGTCCAGGCAGGGTTACAGTAAAAATGTTTATTTGTGTTATCAGTCAGAACTAACTAAGAGAATTAAGATTGAACTGAATCAATTCAAAATGCTTCTTGTAGCTTTAAACTGTCATTAGATAAGCATACAGGTGTATATTTACATAACCTGATTCGCCAACCAATGCGACACCAGCACCAAGATGCCACCACAAATTGCTGACTGGTCTGTGGGAAACTATCTAAAACTGGGAAATTTATCTAAAATGCAGTCCTATTTTGGTACAGTGAATTTTTTAATGT
The DNA here is from genome assembly GCF_900634625.1 of Parambassis ranga. NCBI lineage: Eukaryota > Metazoa > Chordata > Actinopteri > Ambassidae > Parambassis > Parambassis ranga. The sequence goes on from NC_041038.1 coordinate 1,303,569, forward strand.
TTGTTTTGTTCAAATGAGCTAGGACATATTTTTGATTTAGTACAATTGTAACAGTCTAGTGTACATGTCTTCCATTAATTTAATAAAAGTAATGAATACATCTCGTTTCTCTGTTATCTATAGCAATTGCCAGTGATTAGCGATAAACTGATTGACTGATTTCATCTAGAGAAGCTGTTCACACCTGTAGAAAAAGTCGCATCTGGTTTGTGGTCATTCCATCTCAAACTGTAAAAGCTCACTGAGTCACGGGTCACACTGAACAGACTCACTGCACAAGCACTCGTCCCTTATTGAGAAGATGCTTCCAGCAAGGTGGCAGCTGTACAGTAACAGCCACAAAGACCCAGATGCACGCATGCACGCTCACACACAAAGCATTTACTAAGCTGCATGTTTTGAGCATCAAAACCACAGCAGGTGAAGGTTCATCAATCTCTGTGATAGTGTGATACTCACTTAAACCTACCAAGTGTAATAATGTTCACTGAGAACTTGTATCATTTAGTGAGTTATTGACCCAGCATTCAGAACATTTAGATCTGTAGTCTGCAACATGCTCAGCTGATTACTACTGTATACAAAAACAATGTATTATTGCTGTAATGTGGGCAGTGGGGTTACATCTCCATGGATTTATGTGACAACTACTGCATTTTGTACAAACATTTACTGGGCAAGACACTTAACCCTAAGCTGCTCGAGGTACAAGCACTTTGAGTACCTTTGAGTAGGTCGAAAAAAAGACAAGAGAAGAGATACATGTAGAGCTACACACATACACACAAACACTCCTGCTGTGTTGATGTGCTGATACATGTGTCTGTACAAAGTTCTGTTCAAAACATTGGTGAGATGATCTAAATGTCACATTATATTTCTCTTTAAAGCAGCTACAGTGTCAGTGTGAGCAACCATAAAAGAACACCCCACCTCTTTACACTGACATCACTCTGACTGGAGCACAGTTCAGTGACGACCATTGCAGCGGAGGAGTCCTGTTGAACACACAATGGCTCACTTTACCTTGATACTGGCGTTACTCTGCACCTTCAGTAAGTACATCTGTCATTTTTCCTCAATACAACACCTGCCAGCTTACCTTTTATTCATCTGTGGAATCGCACTATTATTGTTTGAGCTTCATGAACTTATTACTTGTTTGCATCAGGTTGGATCTCTGTCTCTGTTTCCGAGTTTCATACTGTGGAGGTTCAGCCTGGTGAAGACATCACACTGCACTGCTCCAACTTTAGCACATTTCCTGCTAACATACACTGGTTGAAATTACAAAACGGACCCAATGTCAGCTACATCTCATCTATGTCCAGCGCTAATTCCAAGGCTTTGTTCGGTGGTGCATTTAAAAATGGAAAATTTAATATGACATCCAACACCACCACTCTGTTTCTACATGTCAAATCAGTGGATTTATCTGACTTTGGGCTGTACTTCTGTGGACATTACAATGGAGAAAACTCAATCATTTTCAGTGCAACACATTTAAAGGTGCAAGGTAAGACTGATATCAAATATTTTATGTCTTAATATGTTCATTTTTAGTCAATACTGAACATTACTAATTTTGATTGATTGATCTCTGTAGAGGTATTTGATGGATTCACAAATCTGATGGCTGTGATCCTGGGAGGTTTAACAGTTCTTCTTGTAATGATCATCAGTCTGGTTGTGATCATATGGAAATTCCACAAAGGTATTTATATGTTTAATATTTAAATGCAAAGACATATTTCATATTAATTCAAATTTATTTCAAAAGCAATTATATATTTTTAACTGAATAACTTCTTGGATGTAACTTTTCTTTCATTCAGCTCAACAAAAAGGACACAATCAACAGCACAGTGAGGTAATCAAATTCCTGAAAAGATTCAGTGATATATTTTTGTCTGTCACTCATAAGTGTCTGTAAATATTTTAATTCACAGAACCTGAGCTCTGACAGCCTGAATTATGCAGCAGTGAATTTCTGTCCGGAAGCACAAAGCAGCAGAAGGCCTGCAGCAGTAAGAGAGCTGGAGACACACGTGGTGTATGCTGCCACAAGATAGAGTCTTTAAATAAGTGCAACATCAGCTCAGAGTGGAACGAAAGCTTTTTCATATTAAATCTGCTTGTAGGACTTGATTTTGATAGATCAGACAATTACTATAAACATTTCTAAATAAGGATCAGCACTCATTGTATCATCTCTGTAATTCACTCTGACTTTCTCACATGTTTGTGTTGATCTTAGAAAACAATGTGACTGCTATTGGATGGAGAAGTCAGTAAGAACATTGATGACAGTCCACATTATCTTATAGTGAGAGTGGCCTGCTGGCTGCTGTGGTGAACAGTGAGAGAGATAAACATCAGCTGTTTAACAGGAATAAATAAGAAATAAAATAAGAATAAAAAAATTACATGTTTTATACCTGCAGTCTGTCATGATCGACAAATAAAACATTTCTTGTTATGATATGGACTTTGGATCATGAATCTGTTTTATCAATCATGCAGGTTATGTGAGGAGCAGTGATAGTTGTAAGATGCTTACAGACCTTTTATAGCCAGGTAACATTTCATTAACTGGTAACATGGATGGACTGTTCAGACTGAGACACATCACTACAAATCCCACAAACCTCCTACATGTATCTGTGCAAATACTCTGCACCATTTCTATCTTTATACAGCTAGGCAACACCTCTGCACAGCAAACAATCACACAACAGATGTGTAAATATAACTAAAGAAATGAGATCATCCTATATTAGGGTCAATGCTTGAAAAGGAATATTTCCCTCAGGACTGAATAAACACACTGTAATTTACATAATAATCATGTCCATTCTTCCATTCAGTCAAGTAAACAAGATACAATATAAGGTTTTATAATATAAAAGGAAGTCTAAACAAGTTTTAGCTCATCGTTTTACTCCAATCTGCCTATTGTTGCTTGTTGTGGTGAAAAAAAACACTGTCTGCATCAGAGAGCCATCTTCTGATGAGGCCACAACCAGAGGGAGTTCATCCTGCAGCTCTCTGCATCATAACCACACACTACAAAGAACTTCATGTTGCCAGGGACTGAAACTACTTTATATACTATTACAGTTTTTTCTGATTGCTTAAACACTATCAATGATTCCTATAGCCCAATTTCTAAAATTATTAATAGTTATAGCAAAACCACTCACTGAGTTTGCAAAACTAAAAGCAAAAAAACTGCTTTACACTCAATTTGCACTTTTGTAACACACAATTTGCAAATGTATAAATATAATCAACTGCACAGCACTCTTTTTGCTGAACTGTAAACACAACTCACTGCTTTACACACAACTTCCAAATGATCAACACACTCCTAGTAAAACTACACACATTTATGGCTGGTATTTACACTATTTTGCCAACTGTCTGGCTACACTGTCACATGTAAGAACTGTTTTACATCATTAGTTCACTTTGCAATCAGCATGAGCTCTGTAAATAAGCCACAGGTAAGCTTCAGTGTGGAGAACAACGGAGGGAGAAGGAGACTGAGAAGAACGAGAATTAGAGGTGGATGAGGACATGAGGAAGCAGGAGGAAGAGGAGGAGGACGAAGACTAGGAGGTGAATTTAGAGGAAGAGGACGAGGAGGTAAGAAGAAACAGAATTACTGTCATTGGAGCTACAATAGTGGATCATGTGATCAAACATGGAATGACCCTGAGGGAAGCTGCCAACGGGTTCAGCCTGAGCCAGCATCATAAGGACATATTGATGAGAATACATCAGTACAGTTCCCTCACACTAAGTTTTGTAGTAGTACTGCTTTACACTCAATTTGCACTTTTGTAACACACAATTTGCAATTGTATAAATATAATCCACTGCACAGCACTCTTTTTGCTGAACTGTAAACACAACTCAACACAATTTCCAAATGATCAACACACTCCTAGTAAAACTATACACATGTATGGCTGGTATTTACACTATTTTGCCAACTGTCTGGCTACACTGTCACATGTGAGAACTGTTTTACATCATTAGTTCACTTTGCAATCAGCATGAGCTCTGTAAATAAGACACAGGTAAGCTTCAGTGTGGAGAACAATGGAGGGAGAAGAAGACTGAGAAGAGTGAGAATTAGAGGAGGAACATGAGGAAGAGGAGGAGGACGAAGACTAGGAGGTGAATTTAGAGGAAGAGGACGAGGAGGTGAAGAGGAAGGAGGAAGGGTAAGAAGAAATAGAATTACTGATGTCATTGGAGCTACAATAGTGGATCATGTGATCAACCATGGAATGACCCTGAGGGAAGCTGCCAACGGGTTCAGCCTGAGCCGCTACACTGTAGCAAGCATCATAAGGACATATTGATGAGAATCAGTTAGTACAGTTCCCTCACTCTAACTTTTGTAGGTGTACCATACTCTAATGAGAAAAACAACAATACTGTACATGTAAAACTGAAACTGTTACTCCACAGAATTACTAGACATCCAGCATCTGGAAGGAGGCATGCGAGGATATGGACCAGGTATCATGTCAGGCCTGGATACAGCACTCCAGGAGACATGTTCCCCGGTGCCTTGGACTAGAAGACATTGCATGTGATGTTGATGAAATTCTGTGGCCGGACCCAGAGAGACCATGAGACTGATTTTCTCTCTCTCTCTCTCTTTCAGTGAAATTGTATGTTTTCTTGTGTTTGTTTTGATGTGTGTGAATAAACATTCATACTTGAAATTTGAATCCCTGTGTTTATAGAACTATTTATGACAAAAGTTTGACCTCACATGGACATACCTTGTGCACAGAGAAAGCAAAAGCCAGATGTGTTTTCAGTTAATACCATCAGTGTGTAGTTGGCACATTGTGTGCTTAGTAATATGATGGTTTGTGTTAACTGTGTGGTACAAAAATACCATTTTTACAAAGGTTTGAAGAGTTAAACAAGATGTATTGCCTTTTGCAAGAGATCTACAATGTTTTGCTGATTTGGTGTAAGGTTTTTTTATTTGTGTGTAGAGTTTTACACAAATAGCCAATAGTTACAGAAATGTGCTTAAGCAATCAGAAAAAACTGTAATGCAGATAATACTGAAACACTAAAAATACTAACTTACAAAAAGTCTTTATCTTCAGATGAATCCTAAACCTAAGTCTACTCATACTCCTTTTGAGAGTCTCACTCTCAGCCTGTCTCACGGAAGCTGGAAGAAGTCAGAATTTGTTTTACTCGTCGTAGTGTATCGTCCACCTGCTGCTGCTTATTCAGTTCCTGCCGGAGTTTTCAGACTTCTTATCAAGTTTAGTGCTTAGCACAGATAAAGTCATCATAGTGGGTGACTTTAACATTCATATGGACGTCGACTCCGACAGTCTGAAGATTGCCTTCAACTCACTCTTGGATTCAGTTGGGTTCTCTCAGTTAGTAAATGAACCCACACACTGCCACAGTCACACCCTCGACCTGGTTCTCACCTACGGCCTGGAAGCGGAGAACCTGCTAGTGTGGTCTCAAAATCCTGTTCTTTCAGATCACTCATTAATAACCTTTGACTTCTCTCTTTCAGACCTACCAGCACCTAAGGAAAAGGTCTACTACAGCAGATGTCTGTCTGAAGACGCCGTAAAGCAGTTTAGGACAGCAATCCTACCAGTACTCCCCACAGTCCCAAGTACTGATGGGGGTACCAACTTAAATATTACTCCTGCAGAGCTGGACCGCTTTGTCAACAACACTGCAGACACATTACACTCAGTCTTAAACAGGATTGCTCCACTGAAGAAGAAGAAAACTACAAACCAGAAGAGGCTAGCTCCGTGGTACAACTCAAACATCCGATCACTGAAACGGATTACACGTAGGATGGAGAGGATGTGGCAGTCCTCTAAATCAGATGACTCCCGGAGGATCTGGAGAGACAGTCTGCTGACGTATAGGAAGGCCCTTCGCAAAGCTAGGACAGCCTACTATTCATCACTAATAGAAGAAAACAAGAACAACCCGCGCTTTCTCTTTAACGCCATGGCCAGGCTGACAAAGAGCCACAGCTCTGTGGAGCCTCGCATTCCTGCAGCTCTTAGTAGTGAAGACTTCATGAGCTTCTTCACCGATAAAATCACCACTATTAGAGGACAAATCAACCACAATCTCTCTGTGACTGCTGAGGATACACCACCACTTCTGGAAACGGATCCTGATCTAACTCTGGACTGCTTCGTGCCCATCGGCCTCCCTGAGCTGACCACCAGCATCAGGAAGTCTAAACCTACTCCCTGTCTTCTGGATCCGATCCCTTCACGGCTCCTCAAAGATGCTATTCCTCTGATCGGAGACTCTATATTAGGACAGATCAACTTGTCTCTGGAAACAGGATATGTACCACAGGCTTTTAAAACTGCTGTGATCATTCCGATACTTAAAAACCTTCACTGGACCCGGACGTCCTAGGAAACTACAGACCGATCTCCAACCTCACCTTTATCTCCAAACTACTCGAAAGAGCTGTTGTAAGTCAGCTAAACGACCACCTGCGTAGGAACAGTCTGTTCGATGCTTTCCAGTCTGGATTCAGAGCCCATCACAGCACAGAAACAGCACTGCTTAAAGTCACCAATGACCTCCTCATGGCATCGGACCGGGGTCTTGTCTCTGTACTCGTTCTACTGGATCTCAGTGCTGCCTTCGACACCGTAGATCATCGCATCCTGCTACACAGATTGGAACACGAGATCAGGATTACAGGAACAGCACTGCCCTGGTTTAAATCATATTTATCCGACAGATTTCATTTTGTTCACACTAACGATGTGTCTTCCACAGGTACAAGCGTTAACCACGGTGTTCCACAGGGTTCTGTGCTCGGACCGATCCTGTTCACCCTCTACATGCTCCCTCTAGGAAACATCATCCAGAAGCACGGCATAAACTTTCATTGTTATGCTGATGATACCCAGCTGTATTTATCCATGAAGCCTGAAGAAACGGAGCCGCTAGTCAGACTACAGGCGTGTCTAAAGGACATAAGGGACTGGATGTCCTCCAACTTTTTACTATTAAACTCGGACAAGACTGAGGTCATTTTTTTTGGCCCGAAACATCTCAGAACTAGATTATCAGATAATACTTTCTCTCTGGATGGAATTACTCTGGCCTCCAGTACGACTGTGAGGAACCTTGGAGTTATCTTTGATCAAGACATCTCGTTTGTCTCTCATATTAAGCAGGTCTCCAAGACCGCTTTCTTTCACCTGCGTAATATTACTAAGATCAGGAGCATCCTCTCTCAGAGTGATGCTGAAAAGCTCATCCATGCTTTTGTCACTTCAAGACTGGACTACTGCAACTCTTTATTGTCAGGATGTCCACATTACTCCATCAACAGTCTGCAGCTGATCCAGAACGCAGCAGCTAGAGTTCTGACAGGAAGCAGCCAAAGGGATCACATCTCTCCTGTTCTAGCGTCTCTTCACTGGCTCCCAGTGGACTCAAGAATACACTTCAAGATCCTTCTTCTAACCTACAAGGCTCTTCATGGACTTGCTCCATTGTATCTGCAGGACCTGATTGTACCATATGTTCCTAATAGGACACTCAGATCTCTGAGTGCAGGTTTACTAGTAGTTCCTAGGATTCATAGAAGTAGAATGGGAGGACGAGCTTTCAGCTATCAGGCACCACTATTATGGAACCAGTTACCAATCTGGGTCCGAGAGGCAGACACTGCCTCCGCCTTTAAGACTAGACTTAAAACTTTTCTGTTTAGTAAGGCGTACAGTTAGCCTTAGACCTAGTGTGTAGCACAGCTATGCTGCTCTAGGCCTACGTTGTCGGGGGGCACAAACATGATCCACTGAGCAGTTTCCCTCTCACCCTCTAACCTCTCCTTTTCTCTCCTTAGTCTGGCTCACACTGGTCTCAAGACCTGGATGATGACCTGCAGTCCGGCCCGTGAAGTCTCTCTTGCTCTACGTTGTCGGGTGGCACAAACACGATCCTCTGAGCACCCTCTGACCTCTCCTCCACTCTCCTTAGTCTGGATCATACTGGGTAATATCGTCTCATAATCTGTGTTTACTGTCTTCCTTGTAGTTCTGTGCCTGTCATGAGCCAGGGTCTTGGCTCATTGTCTTTTATTATATTGTTTATTTTGTTATTTAGTTTTCAGTGTTTGTCCTCTTTTCCTGCTCCTCCTCAGTCCTTCCCTCTCTCCTTCCTCTTCCTCTCTCTCCCTCCTGTCATCTTCTTTCTTCTCTTCTCCTTGTCTTTCTCTGCTCCTCCCCTCTCTCCTTCTGTTCCTCCTCCCTGATTACCTGCTCCTCCCTAATTGTGTTCACCTGTGTCGTCTCTCCTCTTTTTAAGCCCTGTGCCTTCCCTTTGTCTTTGTCAGTTCTTCCCTTGTGAATCCCTTGTGATTTCCCCGTGTGAACCCCCGTGTGAACCCCTTGTGATCACCTGCCTTTCACCGTCTCATCGTCCTCCTTCTTCCTCCATGTTTTTCTGCCCTCCTCAGGTTTGGTTTTGTTATTTTGTGTTTTTTGTACTTTTTGCGTTTTTGACCGGCACTGTGTTCAGTGGCCTTGCTTTAGTTCTCCTGCTCCTCTGGACTGGTTTTTGTGTTGGCTTTAAATAAAGCTCCCCTTTTGTTGAACATTATTTTGTCTGCGCCTGGGTCCTATTAAGAACTACACCCCACATAACAGTGCCTCGCTCTCAAGACCTGCATGCTGACCTGCAGTCTGGTCCCTGATCTCTCCTGTGCTCATCGACTTCACTAGCCCCTGCTGCTCATCCTTGCTATCAAATTACTATTCCTACTTATGGACCGACGATATATATAGATATCTATTGCAATATAATCACAATATAATCACTGTTTCATCTTGCTGTCATGTTTGCTCTGTACTGTATCATGTTTGTATCATGTTTGCTCCTCTCTCTCTCTCTCTCTCTCTTTCTCCTTCATCCTCTCTCTCTCTCTCTTTCTCCTTCATCCTCTCTCTCTCTCTCTCTCTCTCTCTCTCTCTCTCTCCCTCATCCTCTCTGACTAGCAGCAGGACTGGTTCCCCCTTAAGTTGACGGGTCCTGCTCAAGGTTTCTTCCTCTTAAAGGGAGTTTTTCCTTGCCACAGTGCTCTTAGGGGGGTTCCTGTGAAGCGCTTTGAGACAATGTCTGATTGTAATATGCGCTATATAAATAAAACTGAATTGAATTGAATTGAACTGAATCTTTATTTGCTTATAAAACTGCTCAATTCACAACAAACCTTGTGGATGTGTTTATAATGATGCACTGCCTCATCTGCTGCATCAGTGTGTCCCTGTTCATATAATGCTCCACTGTGTCTTGACGGTCCATCACATGTATTTTATTCTTGCTGATAAGAACAGGAGCAGGCGGCTATGTGCACTGGCTAGGCGAGGCTGAAGCTAGCAGGCTAACAGGGGCTAACCTGCCTTATTACAATATGGGTTAATGCTGAAAACAACTCTAACTCTCCGTGTCTTTGTTAGGAATCTCCTCATGTCCATTGTGTGTGGGGAGGGAGCAGAAAAGGCAACAACATGTCATCAGACAAATAATACCGTCTACTGTAACTGAAAGTAAACAGCAGCTTCCTCCCAACTTTTCTAAGTTGATTTAACATCAACCTAACCTGGGGCCATGTGACAAAGCAGTCAGGCTTCAGCATGAGCTGGACTTTGTGGGATGACACTGACGTCACCTCCTCCAGCTTCGAGCAGCACTGACGGTTCTCTTTACGGTGTTTTACGCTCGCTCGAAGTAAGCCACTGGCTTTGTTAGGTCCGTTACTATAGTAACGGTATTGCAGCGCTGTGGTAACCAAAACATGGAGTGGATTTCAGCGGTGAGGTTATTCTCTTATGAACCAACTGGAACGGAGTTTTTCACGAGCAATCGAAACAGCGTTAGGTGGAGTTTCCTACTCACTAAATGTGGGGGGGTCCAAACGGGCCGTTTTAAAATGTGGGGGGGGCACGTCCCCCTCTGATATAATGGTAGCGACGCCTATGCTCTGGGTCCAGCCACAGAATTTCATCAACATCGCATGCAATGTCTTCTAGTCCAAGGCACCAGGGAAAATATCTCCTGGAGTGCCGTATCCAGGCCTGACATGATGCCTGGTCAATATCATCGCATGCCTCCTCCATTGCCTGTAAAAGAGCCACGCGTTGATGGGGATGATGGTCATAGACCTTCCAGCGCCAGGCAGAGAAGAACTCTTCAATTGGATTCAGGAATCGGGAGTAAGGCGGGAGGTTGAGTACAGTGAAGAGTGGGTGATCTGTAAACCAGTTGCGGACCAAAGCAGCCCTATGAAAACTAACATTGTCCCATATGATGACATACCTGGTCTGCTCTGGTCTCTGAACATTAGTGAATATATGATGTAGTCTGTCCAAGAATGTAATAATGTGTGCAGTGTTATATGGGCCCAGGGTTGCATGGCAGTGAACAACACCATTTTGACTTATAGCTGCACACATAGTTATGTTACCACCACGTTGTCCTGGGACATTGATTATGGCACGGTGTCCAATAATGTTACTGCCACGTCTCCTCGTTTTACTGAGGTTAAAACCGGCCTCATCCACAAAAATCAGCTCATGACCCATAGCATCTGCCTCTAGCTCCATCACTCTCTGGAAAAGACAAAACAAATGCAGCACAGCAGGCCCATGCACAGCACTACAGTGTACCATTCCAGATTCAATATCAACGATACTATAGCTTACCTGCACAAAATCATATCGCAGTTGTTTTATGCGTTCAGTTTCTCTCAAAAGGGACTCTGTAAATTTGTTTCATTCTGATTCTGTTGCGTGCCAGTACACGAGATAATACAGAGATGCTCACGTTGTTTATGTCTTGGAAGGTGGTGTCATCCTCTATTATGCGCTGCTGTATTTCTCATAGCCTAATTGAATTATTTGTGATCACCATATTTACTATATGGGTCTCTTGTTCTTCAGTGAATGTTCTTCCTCTGCCCCCAGATGCTGGATGTCTAGTAATTCTGTGGAGTAACAGTTTCCGTTTTACATGTACAGTATTGTTGTTTTTCTCATTAGAGTATGGTACACCTACAAAACTTAGTGTGAGGGAACTGTACTAACCCATTCTCATTTCGAAATGTCCTTATGACGCTTGCTACGGTGTAGCGGCTCAGGCTGAACCCGTTGTCAGCTTCCCTCAGGGTCATTCCGTGGTTGATCACATGGTCAAATATTGTAGCTCTGATGACATCTGTATTTCTGTTTCTTCTTACCCTTCCTCCTTCTTCTTCACCTCCTCCTCCTCTTCCTCTAAATTCACCTCCTAGTCTTCGTCCTCCTCCTCTTCCTCCTGCTTCCTCATGTCCTCATCCACCTCTAATTCTCGTTCTTCTCAGTTTCCTTCTCCCTCCATTGTTCTCCACACTGAAGCTTACCTGTGGCTTATTCACAGAGCTCATGCTGATTGCAAAGTGAACTAATGATGTAAAACAGTTCTCACATGTGACAGTGTAGCCAGACAGTTGGCAAAATAGTGTAAATACCAGCCATAAATGTGTGTAGTTTTACTAGGAGTGTGTTGATCATTTGGAAATTGTGTGTAAAGCAGTGAGTTGTGTTTACAGTTCAAGCATTCAGAAAAAACTGTATTTGTGTGTAGAATTTTGCACAAATAGCTACAGAAATGTGCTTAAGCAATCAGAAAAAAAACTGTAAAAGCAGCAGTAATAAAAACTCCTTATTCCTCCTGAATGTCCTTCTTTTCTGACGTTTCATTCATGTTGAACCGCGGTGCTGTGACTTCTGTCCACAAACCTTTTCCAGGTCACCCCCACTTGTGTGGGAGCTAATCAGTCACTTGTTGTCACCTGATCCAATGCAGTGCAATACTCTGTATGACCACTGCACTGATGGGGGCGCTGTTTGACTCCTCTGAAAGGTTGGACACACTTTGGACCTTTACAATAAAGACTGAATAATTCTTTTCATTTGATTCATACTTATTTAGCCTATAAAATGATAGATATTGCAGAATTTTCTATATTTCTGCATAAATATGACCCAAAACATCAACTAAATTTAACATCAGTCCTGACAGTGATTAAAGAGAACCCAATCAAACCAATGAAACACACTCATTTATTTGTTCCAAAAGTGACCCAATGTTACGTGTGTGAGTTGCAAAATGTGAAGATCAAAAATGATCAGTTCATTTGAAGGCCACATTAGAATCCATCTGTTCAGAGGTGTTTCAATCAATAGAAGACACCAGTGACCAGTGTTTGTGGAAGTGTGTCATGACATAATCAAAAATTTCTGAGGACCTCATACAAACAGTTGTTGCTGCTCATCAGGCTGGAAAAGGTTAGAAGAGTGAGACAGGACAGAGAGGATGAAGGAGAGAGAAAGGAGCAAACATGCAGCAAACATGATACAGTACAGAGCAAACATGACAAGCAAGATGAAACGGTGATTATATTGTAATGGATATCTATATATATATTGTCAGTCCATAAGTAGTAATAGTAATTTGATAGTAATCAAAGCAAAGATGAGTAGCAGGGGCTAGTGAAGTCAATGAGCACAGGAGAGTTCAGGGGCCGGACTGCAGGTCAGTATGCAGGTCTTGAGACCTGCAAAGAGAGCGAGAGCGAGGCAAAAAACTACAAAGAAGACAGATTATGAGAAAACATTACCAGTGTGAGCCAGACTAAGGAGAGTAAAGGAGAGGTCAGAGGGTGAGACGGAAACTGCTCAGTGGATCATGTTTGTGCCCCCCGACAACGTAGGCCTAGAGCAGCATAGCTGTGCTACACACTAGGTCTAAAGGCTGTTCCATACTCCGCGAGACAAAGAGCGGAGAACACGCTCCACGGGTGGTAAGAGATAAAAAAAAAGGTCTTTTCCGCACTGAGGTACCATACTCCGCGAGATGTGTGTGTGCAGAACTCCTCATACGGCCTGCCCACTGCAGCGCACGCCGTGTATACTACAGGGACTTTCTTGCCACCGGGATTGCCACTTTTACTATTCTGCACACGGCGTTTTGCCTTTGCAAATCTGTCGCGCAGGTAGCGCCACTTTTTGCGACACACACTCTCTTCTGTGCAAAGTATCGTTGCTATCTCCTTCCAGGAGTTGTTGGCCATCAGCGTGTCTTTGTAGGTCCTCAGCGATGTATTGTAGAGATGCTCGTATGTCCTCACTGCCTCAGCAAGCTGCTCCTCAAAAACATCCATTGTTGAATTAATTAAATCTGTTGAATCAGTGCTGTTTATACACCTACCTATATACCTGGAGAGGCTCTTGTGCTTCTCCACTTTCATCACGCCCACAATAAATTCCGACCAATCACAGCATGGTTGCTGCACAGCCTTGAAAGACAAAGTTCGGCCCGGACCCTGTGCACAAGAGTGCGGAACAGCGGGCGGTCAGAGACAAAAAATGACATCATTTTGTGGGCGTAATGTCTGCACAGGGGAAAAAGTTCTTTGTCTCGCGGAGTATGGATCCATCTTAAGCTAACATGCCTTACTAAACAGAAAAGTTTTAAGTCTAGTCTTAAAGGTGGAGGCAGTGTCTGCCTCTCGGACCAGATTGGTAACTGGCTCCATAATAGTGGTGCCTGATAGCTGAAAGCTCGTCCTCCCATTCTACTTTTATGAATCCTAGGAACTACAAGTAAACCTGCACTCAGAGATCTGAGTGTCCTATTAGGAACATATGGTACAATCAGGTCCTGCAGATACAATGGAGCAAGTGAAATGAAGAGCCTTGTAGGTTAGAAGAAGGATCTTGAAGTGTATTCTTGAGTCCACTGGGAGCCAGTGAAGAGACGCTAGAACAGGAGAGATATGATCCCTTTGGCTGCTTCCTGTCAGAACTCTAGCTGCTGCGTTCTGGATCAGCCGAAGACTGTTGATGGAGTAATGAGGAGCAGAGACATGTTGGGTCTCCAAGTTCAGCAATTTTGGAACTTTTGACACAAAGAGCCAGACTGCAGCGATGATATCAGGTGATGATAATGTTAGGCAGAACCCAAGTGCAGACAATTGAAGGTGAAACAAAAGGAGAGCTTTATTATAAGCCAAACTCAACTCAGGGCAGAGGGAAGAAGGTAATCAAACACAATATACAAAATAAATCAAAGTCCAGAAAAACAACGGGGAGGCAAAAGAGGCAAAACGATTAAACTAACAATGAGGGTAATCCAGGGGAGGACAGAAGAATGAGAGAAACGAACAAGGAAAAACTAAACTCAAAACGATAAGGTGTTAATAATAACTAAGAAGAGAAATCAAAAGACAAACCAAATGAAAAATAATCCAGGCGGTAACAGGAGGACAGGAGGACAAAGGAGCAGGGAGGACGAAACGGAGGGAGACATCAGGCTGATCACAGGTAAGACGGTGGAGCACAAAACAGAGGACAAGACAAAACAAGGAACTGACAAAGACAAAGGGGAGCATGGGACTTAAATAGAGGGCAGAGACAAGACAAAGGTGAGAACAATCAGGGAGGAGCAGGTAATCACAGAGGTGGGAAAAACAAGGAAGTAAAACTAACAGGAAAACACACAGGGAGGACAGGACTACAAAGTAAAACAGGAAGCAACAATACAACATATGAGGGAGGACAGGAGAAAACACAACGAGAGAAGTCAGGACAGGAAGGGTAAAAATAACAAACAAGGAAGGGACTTCCGGTGAGCATCTCAAGATGGCGACATAGATTTGAATCTCTCCCGAGCAACTTAACACAAAAACCCCACTAAACAAGAATAATATGTCTACAAGAAGTAAATTTGATTTAGAATGAGTGGGGTAAGAGGCAAGAAAACGATGAGGGAAAACAAAAGGCAGGAAAATAAACCTGAACTCAACTCGAGCGACAACACTGTTAGCATGGAAGGGATGGAAACTGTTAGTGAAGAAGGAGCTTTTATGACGGCCAAGGCTATTCAAAACCTGAGCAAAGACATCCAAATCATGAAAACGGAACTTAAGCAGGATCTAATGGACTTCAAAGACGACTTTAAGAATAACATGAAACAGGAGTTTAATAACTTCAGAACCACAAGCTTCAAACTGTTGTCAGTGATATCCGTAATCATGGTGCAAGACTGGTTGAGGTGGAGCAGCGAGTGGAAGAAGCGGAGTCCGCTAACACTGATTTAAGGGAAGCTTTGCTCGATTCATTGAAACAGCAGAAACTACTTCGAGCCAAATTAACAGACCTTGAAGGAAGATTACACCGTAATAACATCCGTATATACAGCATTAAAGAAGGCACCGAAGGTAGCTCACTGCTAACATTTATTGACAACGTCATGAAGATGGAGCTGGCACTTGACGCTAGCACGGACTTACAAATCCCCCACTGAAATCAATAATAAACTGAAAGAGTACAGGGATATAAAGAAGATCTTGAAGGAAAAGCAGATACGCTTCCAAACTCCATACCCAGCCAGGATGAGGATTTTCTGGGAAAATGGACCGTGTTTGTATAACAGTGCAACAGAAGCAGCTGAGCATAGAGAAAGAGGGGCTTCCAGCTCGACCTACCAAAAAAGACCTCTGTCAACTGGGAGCAGAAACTCACTGGGGGAGCACATTGGAGCAAACAGAACGAAGATCAGGCCGCATGGATCCGGGAAAGACTCAGAGACATAATAAGTATAATCCTTCACTATGTCACACACGTGATATGTTCTAGATTACAAATTCAAATTTGAATTTCCCTTCAAAATATTTTTTTTCTTTTCTATATCTATTTCCTATAAATATAATATATCTAAATATACTGTATAATATAGTATTGTATTTTTAGTATCCCCACTGTTAAGTCCAAACAATGAACCAGATCAGGGGAAAATTATATTTCTGTTTTGCTCAAAAGGGAAAAGGACTTTTTGCAAAGTGGGAGCCCCTACATAACGTAGGACTGATTCTCCATTAGTGGTGGTAATGAGTGGTTCATGGAGAAGACAGGTCAGTGTAAGACCCTGAGGTTAAAATTGTTCTTATTGTTCATTGTAATGTTTTCTGTTACTGGCACAGCACATATGTTCTTTTATCCGGCACAAGCAGATTGAGTTGATTATTATGGGATATTACAGTAATTTAAACATAACCTTTTTTAAATTAAAAAGGTATGGATACAAAAATACATTTTATAGCACATTCAAAACAGGATATAGACGAGGGGTTGCTATATTAATACATAATTCTGGTAATTTCGAGCTGATTAGGGAGATCAGGGATAGTGAAGATAGCTATATCTTAGTACAAGGCAAACTAGAAGATCATTTGACTACTCTTTTTTAAGTTTATTCCCCTCCATTAAGTGATATAAACTTTATGAAAAAGGTGCTTGAATTGAATCAATCAGAATCACAGGGCACATTGATCTGTGCAGGAGATTTCAACACAGTAATTAACTGTAAACTGGACACATCTAGTAATAAGAGATGTATAACTCCACAATCTAAATTGCTGAGTTTGATTTGATTTGATGAGAGTTTGGATCAAATGGGCTTACTGGATATATGAAGGGACAGAAGTTACACATTTTACTCTCCCATGAAGAATTGACTATTTTTTTATGTATCAAAATGATAGACAGGCTTCTGAACTGTGAAATCGGAACTATCTCGGATCACTCACCAATCTATTTAAAATTACACCTTGATCATAGACTCAAGAAAACAATCTGGAGACTCAATACAAGTTTACTCAATAACAAAACAGTTGTTCAACAAGTCAAATCTGAAATTAAGACTTTTCTTAATATTAATGACAATGGTGAAGTAGACCCAAATATACTATGGGACACAAGGCAGTGGTCAGGGGAAAATTTATATCCCTTAGCGCGACTATTAGGAAGGCAAAAGAGAATAAACTAAAACAACTTAAAAACATCTTAAAAGACCTGGAGAAACAGCACATGGAGAATCAGGACCCCGAAATCATAGCTAAAATAAAGGAAGTTAGAAATCAGATACAAGATATATATAAAGAAGAACTCGAAAAGAAATATACATTTCTAAGACAGTCATATTATGAGGTAGGCCCTAAGGCTAAAACAGATATCACAATCAATATATAAAATAATAGACCCAAAGTCAGGACAAGTATTTCACAACTTACATCAAAACAACTGCCTAACATCACAGATAATGCAAAAAGAACTAGAGACTGCTTTGAATAAATTAAAAAACAGTAAAGCACCAGGAAGTGATGGACTACCAGCTGAATGGTACAAGATCTTTAAGTAAGAGCTGCACCCAACACTTTTAAATTCTTTTAATTGGACTCTCGAAAACAGGTCAACCCCACCTTCATGGAATGAAGCGATAATCTGTCATCCAAAAAGAAGGTAAAAATAAAATGTTATGTAGCTCATACAGACCGATCTCTATTCTAAATCAGGACTATAAACTTTATGCATCTATTATGGCCAGGAGACTAGACCTATTCATTCCAGAATTAATTGACACTGACCAAACAAGTTTTGTCGGGGGACGACAAACACAGGACAATATTCGGCGCTCTCTTCATATAATACAGGAGATTGGAAAAACAAAAACAAGTGCTGTCCTAGCAAGCTTAGACGCTGAAAAAGCTTTTGATTGTGTTAGTTGGGAATATTTATTTTTAGTCTTAGTGCTATTTGGTTTCAATGAAAAATCGATTCAGAAACATTAACACAAACTTCAGAACATTATACTTTGCCCCTACGGCAAGAATTATGATCGCATTAAACTAGAAAGACCCTTTTGCACTTTACTTGGAACCTTTGGGCCAGGCAATAAGAGAACATGGTGACATACAGGGAGTTATGGTTAATAATATGGAACATAAAATAGCAATGTATGCTGATGATGTCTTGCTATACATTACTAATCCGGAAAAGTGCTTCCCTACTCTTTTAGAGCTTCTAGACACATTCGGCACATATTCAGGTTATCCTAATAATTACTTATCAACATCCCAAGTTTCAGCGACAAAATTGATATCATAAAACTATTCTATTAGGTCTATTAGACCTAAGTTGTTATACCTATTTATGTCACTACCAGTTATAATACCAAACAACCAATTTCAAGAATAAGACAAGCAAATCTCACGCTTTATTTGGAAGGGAACAAAACCAAGAATTAAATATAGAACATTAACCATTAGTGAAGGAAAAGGTGGCATGTCGCTCCCAAATCTTAAGGATTATTAAAAATTAGATTTTCTGGTGTGACAGTAAATATGAGGCAAAATGGAAGGACATGGAAAGAGAGTTCCAGGGCATCCCAATGCAAGCAATGATTGGAGATTATAAACTTATGACAGTTACGGTAATCAAGATCATTTGAATCCCCTTGTCTCATTTACACTACATACCTGGTTTGAGATTTTGAAGCAGTTAAATTTGTTGAACCAATTTAGAAAATTTAGATGGATCGAATATGACACAGATTTCAAGCCAAATACTATGGATTCTAGGTTTAAATTTTGGACACACACAGGTATTACCTCTTATCATTTAATGAGTAAGAATACATTACTAAGTTTTCAGACGCTAAAGGAAAAATACAATTTGGAAAATCACGATTTTTTTTAGATATCTACAGTTAAGACAGTATTATTTGAAGGAAATTTTGAAAAATGAAAAACAGAACCCGATGAAATAATACAACTAATAATACGGGCATATACTGGTACTACTACAATGATCATTTCAAGGCTCTAACAGGGTATTGTAAGCTGTAGAGGAGATTCAACAATGTATTTCAAAAAGAGAAAGGAAAAAAGAATTAAATGACAAAATCTCAAGTCAGCAATGGGATAAAATGTGTGAAACCATATTTTCTACCTTTTGTTCCATGTATTGGCGGGAATTCTCCTGGAAGAATCTTGTTCGTTTTTTCATTACGCCAAGATTGAAACACTACCTAGTATCAGCGGTTTGTTCATGTTGGAGAAAATATGGGGATGAAGAGGCAAACCACTATCACATTTTTTGGAGCTGCCCAAGTTTACAAACATTTTGGGTAAATATACGGGGAACTATGCAGCATATTATTGGACAACAGATTCCTCTGAGATTCACAACACTTTATCTCGGTGATCTACCAGAGGAAATAACGGGAGTTTCTAGATATCTTTTGAAAATAATGATAGTGGCAGCAAAAAAGCAATAACCCGTAAATGGTACAGTCTGACTCTCCAGTAGTTAAAGATTATGTATTATTATTATGTATGTATTGTAAATCCTGGGGGAAAATGATTTTTTCACTAATGTTGATTAGAACTGAAGTTAATTCAAAGGTCTATGCAAAAAAATTTCAAAAAAATATTTATCTGATATATTTTGAAAACCGTTAAAGTTAGGGGACGTTTTTGTCCCGAACAACACATAAGGGGGTAAAATTTGCCCACAGTGTACTGTTGACCTATGAAAAATTTTAAAATCATATTAACAAAATGTATGTAAAATTAAGCTTGTTGAGCAAAAATGATTAAATTTGCTCACATATTGACAAAGTTATGGCCAAAATAAACAGAAAAATTTCTCTCAGAGGACAAAAATGTCCCGAACAGTGCATGAGGGTTAAGCTAACCACCTAGCATGTTGCAGCCAAGACCCCAAATTAGTGATAAAAACGATAAATTAATAATAAGCTCCCCTTGCCCATGTTAATGGGGAGTTGAAAATCCAAGATTTAAATGTATGTTGCTGTTAAAAGTTTTCCAAGTTCTCGCTGTCAGAGTGCTGCAAAGTGCTGCTAATCTCCCAGCAGTCAGGAGTGGAATAGCGGACAGATGACGCCACCTGGCAGTATTTATAGGGAACCACAGCAACATAGAATCCTTGCAGCTGACCTCAGAACACGCAGCTGCTCAGCAGCAGTTTTAAAAAATGCCGCAAATGTGCATATATTACATGTCATTATTTAGTGCTTACAAGTTTTATATAGGTTTATTGTTGTATTCATAACTGGTTGTAGTTGTGAGTTCTGGACACTAGTTAATAAAATGTGACATGAAGGAAATGATCACATTTTGACACAGTATTCATTCAGTAACATTGAAATATGTATCAAATGTAATGTTATGTAATGTTATTAAATGTAATGTTATACAAATATGTATGTAATCCCCCCTTGTGTGGATTGTGGATTATCTAACTAGCAGACCACAGTATGTGCGGATGCAGCGGTGTTTGTCTGATACAGTGGTCAGCAGCACCGGGGCCCCACAAGGGACAGTCCTCTCTCCCTTCCTCTTCACGCTCTACACCTCTGACTTCAGCTACAAGACGGAGTCATGTCAACCTGTTTTTTGAGTATACATGGAGCACCTGGAATGAAAGCAATTTCCCCCTGGGATCAATAAAGTATTTCTGATTCTGATTCTTTACTCTGTGACCTGCTGCATACTTCCTCTGAGTCTGAGTCTTGGCCTTGAAGAGGGGCTGATGGGAGAAAATTCTGCCTCTGCTCTTGGCTTTGGGCCGATGACTGGAGGAAAGCACACAGACAGACAGGGAACAAGTTCAAATGTACACACATTAAATGGTGTTGTATAAATAAACATAATTTTGTTCTTTTTAAGAAGCTAGTTTATGCTATAGGACACTGAGAGGAACCGCAGAACCCATTCCTGTAAGACATAGCCTGTGTGTTCTAAAGCTGATGATTCACCCATAGTAGTTGTTAGTAGAGCTGAAGAATTGAAGAGTGAAGGAGAGTCGGCAGCTTGATTAGGCAATGGAAAGCAGGTAAGTCCACCCAGTTCCGGTATTTATGGCCTAGCGGCCACAGTAGCCTATAATCAGTGCACCTGAGGAGAAACAGAAACAAAATTAAGCAACATAAGAGTCCAGAAGGTGGTGACAAATTGCCTCTTAACAAATGATCCATTTGAAATTACTAATGTAAATATGTTAATAAACCATTTTAATAACTTTCTTTTCAGGCACAGTGAAATTATTCAGATTTAGAGGAACACCACTTCATTTCATCTTTTCTAATGCCTCAGGGTCTGGATGTGGAATTTTATCCTTAAAAACATCTGCCATAAAATAATGTTTTTCCATGTGCTGTTAAAGTCAAGAATTGTAAATTTAAATGTTATTTATTGTCAGACAGAAGAAGATTCTGAAGTGACACTAACAAGTATCATTAGTATAATTACTTTGAGAATGAAACATAGCTAGATTTAGGTCTGGGATTAATTAATAATCTGAAGTGCTAGGTTGCTGCCACTATTTCTCCTCAGCCTGTAGCTCAAGAAAAATAATAATTAACATGAGTAGAGGGATTGATTAATTTAGACTGACATATGCATCCTTCTGCAGCCAGGTCTCAGTAAGACAAAATATATCAATGTGATGATCAATTCATCTGCTAACACACTCTGTGACTCTACATCAGGGCCTTGACTCTGGATTCTGGTTGGCTGTCTAATAAAAAGATGTTTTATTTACCACAGCTGTAACTTGTGTTAAATACCAATAACAAGTAACTAAGAGGTATTTTTATGATTCGTTCAAATATTCATTAACACAGTATAAACGAGTAAACTAGAGTTAACTAGACTTCCAATTATTATTTAGCATTCATTTTTGACTATTTGGTCCGAACGGACGGTGGCGGTAACGTACGTAGTTAGATACCATTCTGAAGAAGAAGAAGAAGAAGAAGCGGAAGCAAGCGAAGAAGAACGAACGAAAGAAAGAAAACCGATATATGCTGCTCCTCACTGACTTCATTGAATGAGGTTTAACACTCCTTTGCATGTATTTTGTCAGTAATTGTCTATACATTAATACGCTATATGTTCGATTGGAAGCTCTTGGCAACATTTTCACACATCTGGGAGTGAATGGTAAGTATGCAACTGCAGTACATCAATGCGTAAGAAAAAGACAAGCGTTTTATTTTGTTGCTAGCATGATATGACTAGCGCTAAGCTAGCATGTTGTCCTAAGATGCGGACAACATGCTAACGGCTAGTGTGTTAGCGCCAAGAGACAACAGAACTCTGATACTTTTCAAATATTTGACATTGTTCGTGACAATGATGTAGAGAGATTGTCGAGCGATAGCCATTGAATTTGTATATTCAGTGTTTTCCGTGGCGTCATTAGTTATCAATGTTGAATGTTAAAATTTTAACGTCAATTTTGCTAGCGCTCCACGCACACAATATAGCTTAGGTATTTCCTTTATGAGTTCACCTCATAGATCAGTTTTATCAAAAGCGCCGTTGAAAAAGGACCAGATCATACTTAATTATTCAGTAGCATATATGCTAATTACACGAGTGTCTCCGTTATTTTCGTAACTGTGCTGTAAATACGTGGTAGCTAGCACGCTAAAGTGACTCTCATAGTTACACATGGTAAGAATGCCTGCGTTAACAGAGCAGTTTGAAAAGGCAGACACGGACCGGGATTAAGACAGTAAAGGCAGTAACATTTTAAATTTAATGAAGACCACCAAAAGGCCTTCAGTTTTTGGCATATCCCTCTGAAGCTGGAACAAAAAGGATTTTAGTTGTCGAAGGTGTCTGATATATAAAATAGAGTATAATAAATAAGGTGGTCAAATTAGTCAATATTCTCGTACTTACTCATAAAGTAATAAGTGCAAAACAAGGCGAAATGAAACTGAGAAAATGCACTTAAACTGATGTAATTTCACAAAATAGGTTCTAATTAGTTTCAAATTTTGTGTAAAAATTGGTTTGTGTATTGACTAACGCTGTAGTTATGCTAGATTTTTACATGCTGTGTTTGTGTTGGATTAGATTAAAAGTGCCAACAAAAACTGTTTTTGTGGGCACGTCATATGCAAGTCATATGTGTATGAAAGAAAATAGTAAATTGGACAAATGTGGCTGTCTACTGAGACTGCACAGTTTTTTTGCTTCAATGCTTGGATGTCAAGAATAACAGGTTAAAAGGCCTTCCTTTTAGGGCTGGGCAATTAACTGAAAATATATTAAAACCGACTTTTAGACCCTCTAACCATTGTAATCTTATGTCACTTATTTTGATTATTACTTTTCCCGTGCTGTCCCCTTGTGGTAAAAATATATTGAAACTGGCACTAGAACTTTGGCATCAGAGTTAAGTGTATATGGTAGACTAGACCTTAAAGAAGGGGGTCAGTCTAATGACTGGCTAACAATTTAGAGTCTACTGGGAGGCCTTGGTAGTGAAACTGGTTGTTTTTATGGCACGAGAGTGTGTCAGAATAATCAGAATCAGAATTACTTTATTTATCCCAGAGGGGGAAATTCTTTAAGTCTTGGAGAGTCTCATGAAATGTCCCAACAATAAACCTCTAAGTATCCATGAATGCTAAGTAGTTGCTACAGTTCAGTTCAATTTTTTCTTCTACTGTCACAGCTTTACCACAGCTGTAACTTGTGTTAAATCCCAATAACAAGTAACTAAGAGGTATTTTTATGATTCGTTCAAATATAGGACAGAGGGGACAGGGAAAAAGTGAAAAGAATGAAAAATTTGGTCCTAAGACACTGTGTTAGGCTACGTTCAGATAGCAGGCTAAATTGACCCAAATCCGATTGTTTTTTTTGCACAAATGTGAGCTGTATCTGATATTGTCATGACAGTCTGAACAGCTCAATTCCATTTTTTTTATATCCGACCCAGGCCACTCTCATGTGTGGTCCTAAATCAGTTACGTATCCGATTTTTTGCAATGCGACCTCACGCTGAACGGCTATGCGGCATATATCCGACTTTTGCGCCAGACATCACAATTCTGTGACACAGGAGCAGGGAGTCAAGCGTAGGCTTGTGCAAAATCGTATCGTGTGCAATTAATCGTCAGAAAAACTATTACCGATTAATATTTGCCACTTATCGATTACGGCCCACAATAGCCCACAATAACAATAATGGCGGAAGGCAGTGGTATTCGGCTAAATGATGCGGAGCAGCACATTCCTAACAGAGGTTCAACGTCTGTCACCATAAGCCAGAGCACGAAGAAAGCGCGACGAGGCCAAAACACCGGCTACAGCTATGCATTAGGTGTGAAGCATGGAGCTTTGGTTGTTGCCATAGTAACGGAATGTTTGCTCGTATCAAAAGAATAGAGCCACCTCCCGATCTTTATTTATTGACTCCACAGCAAGATAGGAAAACAGTGAAGTCTCCTCCAGCAGATATTGGAAAGAATTCCACTCAGCCGAGAATCCGCGATATGTTTAGTCATCATGCTCCTTATGACCAAAGTAAGCGCTGGAAGACCGTAACGCAGGTTGATTTGCACAGACATACATTTAAATGTGGAATTGTCTGGTTTGTTCTTTGTTCTTTCTGCTGCTGTTCTAAGTGAAAACATGCACTAGTGTGTGACGTATTACAGTCACAGGTTCATTTGCACAGACACATTTTTTTACTTGAAATAATCACTGATGTGACTTTTCTGAACTTATTTGTCCTGTTTAATTTTAATGTTGATATGCACTGCTCTGTGACCTTAAGATAAGAACATTTGAAGGAGAAAGTTACTTTAAATGTTTAATCGTGATTAATTTTTTTGCCAATATCGCCCAACCCTAGTCAAGCGGTGTTGTAAGCAACAAGCACCTGTTGCCAGGAAGTAGAGCCCAACTACAACGCGCTTGCTCACAGATGAGGGAGATGTCGACTGTCTTTCTGTGAAAGTGATACAGAAAGGCGCTCGCAGATGTATTCAAAGATTCTCGTCATTCTGAAGTTATGAATGAAGTCAGTGTCGCTAAAAGCAGTGACATCACTATTACACACATATCTCTGTACAGACGCTGCAGCTACTGCTCTCTTCCTTCTCAGCGTTCTTCTTAATATTATTTGATTGTAATTATGTTGGCTACATTAACATAAACATAGCCACACAAGCACACATTGTGTGACGTGGTGTCCTCTTCTGTGCATGCGGGTCACTTCAGGGTCCGTTCACACAGGAGAGTGGTAGCAGTCCCATATTTTTTGGTAAACACCAAAAAATCCGATCTGCAGTCTGAACGTAGCCTTAGACTAGTGATAGGTTTTGTTAAACAGAAAGGTTTTAAGTCTAATCTTAAAAGTAGAGGTGTTGTCTGCCTCCCAAATCCAAATTGGACAGTATGGATACCTGAATTATGGTACTATTAAATCTCGAAGTATAATGGAGCTTGGCCATTAAAGGCGTATGTAAACAAAAGAACTATTCAGGATTTTACTGGAGGTCAATAAAGAAAGGCTATAACAAGACAAATATCATCCCTCTTGCTGATTCCTGTGAGTACTCTGGCTGCTGCATTTTGGATCAGCTGTAGGCTATTAATGGAGAATTTAGACTTCCTGATAATGAATCACAATAGTACTACCTAGAAGTGATAAATGTATAGACTAACATTACTCTGAGACAGGATGCTTTTGATCTTAGCAATATTACAGAGGTGGAAAAAGGCAGCCTTAGAGACCTTTATATGTGGGATAAACAACATATCCTGGACTAAAATACTCTGTACTAGAGTACGTAGTTCTTTTCAAACAAGAAGAAAACTCTTGTGGTCAGTGAAGTGTGTCGCAGTCTCCTCTTCTCTTCTGTAATCACCTCCCCAGTACTGGCTTGTGCAAAATCGTATCGTGTGCAATTAATTGTCAGAAAAACTGTCACCGATTAATATTTGCCACTTATTGATTACGGCGATTAGTGCCTCGTCATGATGACGCATTTTTGTGTGCGACGTCCTCTCACCATCACCCGCAAGCACACACATGTGAGCCCACAATAACAATAATGGCGGAAGGCAGTGGTATTCAGTTAAATGATGCGGAGCAGCACATTCCTAACAGAGGTTCAACATCTGTCACCATAAGCCGATGTACGAAGAAAGCCGAAGAAAGCGCAACGAGGCCACAACGTCGGCTACAGGTGTAGTATATAGTGCTGCTCATGCATACGCGACATGCATTAGGTGTGAAGCGTGGAGCATTGGTTGTTGCCATAGTAACCGAACGTTTGCTCGTATCAAAAGAATGAACTCCGACTGGAGAAGCTGCCTCCCGATCTTTATTTATGGACTCCACAGCAAGATAGGAAAACATTACAGACTTCTGACCCTCCAGCAGATATTGGAAAGAATTCCGATCGGGCGATACGTTTATTCAGTGTGCTCCTTACGACCAAACTAAGCGCTGTTCTACAGTATGAGTGAAAACATGCTGTGACATTTTCCAGTCACAGGTTAATTTGCACAGACACATTTATTTTTAACTTGAAATAATCACTGATGTAACTTTTCTGAACTTATTTGTCCTGTTTAATTTTAATGTTGAGATGCACTGTTTTGTGACCTTAAGATAAGAACATTTGAAGGACAAAGTGACATTAAATGTTTGCTTCATTATTATTTTGAAGCAGTTTGTGCATTGTGCAATGCATCTGTTTTCAATAAATATTTCAAACATGGCTGGTTTGTGCCTAATCACTACTTACCAGCTTAACCTGTTAGAATGAAGTAGTTAACTTCACTGATAATTTGTCACTATCATTTTAGAACAATGTGGCGATTTAGAGTCAAAAATGTGCAATTGTCCTCAATTAATCGCTATCGGCTAAATGCCACAATTAATCGTGATTAATTTTTTTTGCCAATATCGCCCAACCCTACTGGTCTCTTCTCTTCTCCCCGTGTAAAATACATGCGATTGAGGTATTATCAGTCCCATGGAACAAACTTCCTGTTACCACCTGGCGGTAGGGTTGGGTGGTATTAAGGTGTACGAGCGGTATTAAGGTATACCGGCGGGGCACACAGGTAGCGACGGTATCATTTTTAATACCGTCAATAAAAAAATGCAATGTACTTATATAGAAGATAAGGATCAAATATTAAACATATTTTATTTGATGCCTTGTGTGGTTGAATCTTCAGTTTTACTTTAGTAGTATAATATTATTTTACTTTTGGAGACGTTTGATAAACTTTATGAACATGGCGTGACAGCGCGGAGAAGAGTCGCGCCTGGTCCCTTAGAAGTACACGGCTGCACTTTAGAGGACGAGCCAAAGCTGAGTTTCTGAACGGTGTAGGCACAAGCCAACAGTTTGGTGCCGTCTGAGCCAACATTTATAATTTTAATTGTTTCCATCAGAAAAACATGGCAGCGGAAATCGTGACCGGAAGGTTTTCAGTTTACTGGACAAGTGTTTTTATTACCATGTGTAACTTTATTACTTGTGTAACATAAATACTCCACAAGGCTGCGCTCTTAACATGACAAAATTACAAAAACAAACAAAAACGCATCAGGACTGGCTCATACCAGTTTGATAATGCGACATGCTGCCAGCTTGACATTTAAAAATTGGCACGGTATTTACTTATACCGGGGTAAAATGTGGAGGGCGTTTGACAGTATCAAAGT
The DNA here is from genome assembly GCF_900634625.1 of Parambassis ranga. Classification (NCBI taxonomy): domain Eukaryota; kingdom Metazoa; phylum Chordata; class Actinopteri; family Ambassidae; genus Parambassis; species Parambassis ranga. The sequence continues at coordinate 1,331,018 of NC_041038.1, forward strand.
TTGGATACCGCCCAACCCTACTTGGCGGTGCTCTGACTGTCTGAGTACAATGGCATATAAATCTTCAGGCTGGGACTTTTCGCAAACTTGTAAACTTTGGGGAAAATTGCTATTTATTTTATTGCTAAACAGCTATGTTCTAGCCATGTCCCTTTTCATTTCGACACATCAGAGTGACAGGTTAGCAAAGCCACACTGTTCAGAAGATCCAAAAGGTGACAGAAAATGAAGTATATCCAACACTTTATGTGTGAGTGTTAAACTAACAAACTAAAAAAAAAAACTATTTTTGTTTGCCATGGTATGTGGCATTTGTCAAAACAGTAGTATATGTTAAATCAATGACACTTTGCCTGACTCGGACTTGAGGGCAAAAAAACCTGATCGGGACATCCCTAATATCAATCACAAATCCTGTAATAATATTATTTCAATAAGTTGCATATTTATATAATGCTTTTTTTTGTACCTACTCAAAGGTACTCGAAGCACTTGTGAAAACTTAAGGTTAAGTATCTTGCCCACGGACACACTTGCTAGACCCAGGATGGAAGATCGAACCACCAACCTTGTGGTTAGCGGACAGACAAATGTTTTTTGTTTAATTTACTGAGCTAGAGCAATTCTTTGCTACATATCCACTGCTGTAGATAACATTATTTATGCCATCTAAAATGTTCAAATATCTTTGCCATTCCGTATGTTTTTCATGTGTAAGCGGTGTGTACCTTGCCTCTAACGCTCTCAGAAATTTTACATCCTGGAATGCCCAGACTTAATTGGCTGAGTTATCACGTGGGATGGATTAATTCGCATACAATTTGTTTGTGCGCTCCCTCATGCTCTAAGCCACTACCGTAAAGACAACAAAAGCTGCGCTAGTTAAAAAAGAAGCACCTGATTAGGTTTTAAAGAATAACCTGCTGTTTTCGCTGTAGGCTTCTGGATCCAGACCTGGTTTGCGGTTCCCCTGTTAGTGACCTAAGTCTTAGGTGTTTAGCATTTATTACTATGTACTTATAACTATTTGGGTGAAGGACTCCACCTGTTAGTCTTTCTTCCCATGCTATACCATGTTTTTTCCACTTGTGTGCTTTACAAAGCTGCTAATCAATACTGACTGCTCATGTGGATACCTTTAGTTGTAATTCTTCACATCTGATACTAAGCATTTGTTCCCTTTACACACACACACACACACACACACACACACACACACACACACACACACACACACATATATATATATAGATATATATATATATATATATATATATATATATATATATATTATATGAAAAGTGATGGCCAGCTCCTGGCAGAGTTACATGTACCACATTTCTTATGCCGCCTGAATATAAGTGAACTCCATAGGATGTTCGTTAGGCAAAAGTAGAAATGTATTTCTATACAAACCCTTAAGTAACCATCTCTCTTAGTTGTGTGGAGTATTATTAGTGGAATTGTACTGATTCATTTTTTAAGAAAACAAAACAGATTTTTAAGGTGACTCCGTCACTTTATTCTAATTGAAATTGGATTTGTTGTTCACAGGTGACAAGCTGGCGCAGATTGTAGGTTGTCCGTGGATAATGCGAGACAGTGGCAGTAGCCTGGCCCAGAACTGCTGGCAGGGAGACCTGGGTCTGACTGTTGTGGGGCAGGATGACACAGGAGGAGGTGGGACTGTGCTTGGTGTTTAATATGTTTGAATCTTTGTAGGGCTGCACAAATAATCACATTTTTGTCCTGATTATGATTTAAATATAAACATGTTAGTGCCGTAAACCAGATAATAAATTATCAAGTATAATATTTCTTTTTCTTCTGTGTAATTGGATTTTCTCTATCTACTGGAAGGACTTGTTCATCATATTTATGCAAAAGTATAGAACATTATAAAGGGTTCACAAACCTTCAAGCACCACTGTAAGTGCTAATATGGTGAGTCAGGTTACAAGAATCAAAGGGGCCTTCAGCATTTTGGCAATTTATTTTTTCAGCCAATTTTTCTCTTAAAGGTAGGGTAGGAGATTTCATTCTGATGCTGCTTCTGATGACGTTTTGGTAAATTAATGTAACTTCTCTTTACAATTCGACAGCAAACAATTAGTTCGGCAGTTTCACTTTAAAACGAAGAATATTAATAATCTGTGGAAGCTATAAAACGCTAAAAATATCAGCCAATCCTACGAGGCGCCCCTGCGCGGAGTATTGGCTGGTTGTCACTCTCTTCCAGCTCTGCGCGCACCAGAGAGGTACGTGCATGATGGCCGAAGTCACAGACTGGTTGGGAGGCGTGGCTTCGGGGTGAGCGCCGAGAGAAAGGGGCTTGTGTTTACTTTCAAAATCTGGCTGACTCACTGAGTTTTCAAAATCTCCTACCCTACCTTTAACATAAGTGTTTTTAAGCTGTTAAGTTGTTTCAGAGTGTCTGCTTTCTGCAGCAGAAGCTAATAATGTAAACTGACTAGCGTGTAGAACCAGAAAAATGATCTTGTTTCGTTTGTGTCTTTCATCTTTTTTATTGCAGGGTGTAATGTTGATGGGCTTTTTACACATGAAATTTGAGTGCAGACTGTTTCACCGTTACGTAGAGCATTGGGAGAGGGATGCCTTTTTACTCTTCTGCCTTCCCCAAGTGTATGCATTTGGCAAAAAGGAAAACAGTTCTTTTATTTAGAAACAAATATTTTCAGAGGCAGTCTGAATGTTTATTGCTTCCTAAATAAACGCATTGGAAAACAACACAAAAGGGAAAGGAAAGTTTAGAGCATAAGATTGGTTACAGTAAACACAACTGGCATAACTACTGTAAAGATGTAAAAATAATTACACAATTGTGTTTATAAGTTTACATACCCTGGCAGAATTTATGATTTCCTGGCCATTTTTCAGATAATATGATAACACAAAAACCTTTCTTTCATTCATGGTTAGTGGTTGGCTGAAGCTATTTGTTATCAATCGTCAGTGTTTACTCTTTTCTGTCCAAATGCCTCTGATCAAAAGTTTCCATACCCCAGTTTTTAATACCACATATTTCCCCGTTAAACATCAATGACAGCTTGAAGTCTTTTGTGGTAGTTGTGGATGAGGCTCTTTATCTTCTCAGATAGTAAAGCTGCCCATTCTTCTTGGCAAAAAGCCTCTAGTTCCTGTAAATTCTTGGGCTGTCTTGCATGAACTGCAGTTTTTGAGATTTCCCCACAGTGGCTTAATGTTATTGAGGTCAGGAAACTGTGATGGCCTCTCCAGAACCTTCACCTGTTCTGCTGTAGCCAATGACAGGTCGACTTGGCCTTGTGTTTTGGATGATTGCCATGTTGGAATGTCCAAGTACATCCTATGTGCAGCTTCCGGGCTGATGAGTGCAAATTTTCCTCCAGTATTTTTTGATAACATACTGCATTCATCAATTTTGACCAAATTCACACTTCCCCAAAACATCAGCGGTCCACCTCCGTGTTTCACAGTAGGCAAAAAGTTCATTTGTGCCTGAAGGTTTTAGGCTATGCTGTTTGGCATATTGTAAGTGGGATACTTTGTGGCAGTTTTATATCCCTTTCCTGTTTGATACAGTTCAACTACCTTTTCCCACATATCCTTTGACAATTCTTTTGCTTTCCCCATGACTCAGAATCCTAAAACATCAGTGCAGCACTGGATGAAAGATGATGATGTCAGGAGTACAGAAATCTTTTGACCTATTACACGCACACACTAGTTACAAGCAAACGGATCACAGGTGAGGATGGTTACATTTTATAGCCATTCAAACCTTTGTGTCAACTTGTGTACATGTTATCAGGCCAAAATCACCAGGGTATTTGGGTAGTTTCTGTTATTATGATTTCAAAAGAGTCAACACGTTTTTTGACAATAAATGGCCCCAGCCATCCACTGACCATGAGTAAAAGAAAGGTTTTTGTGTTATAATTCATATTCTCTGCTAATACAGGTGTATGTTCCTCCTAGTCTTGAGATTGGTTTTCAAAAATCAATTTGTTGAACCACAGACATCACTGTGAACTGACTGAAAAACAATGACAACAACAAAAAACGATAACAAAGCCAGTCCAAAACACATACTAAGCTAGACAAAGATGTTTACAAATGTAAACAAAATCTCTCCATTTTCTTCCCAGAGAACATAAAACAACCCCAACTGCCCATTTCTCATTCAGCCTTCAGTATTCCTTCCAACACCAGCACTGTGTCCACGCTGCCAGCACTCTGAGCCTGGTTTTTCTGGGTCAGCCAAATAGCCAGCTTAGCAGAGGTTGAAAAGATATTTGCCAGCACATGTACTGTCTTTTTCTGTACACTGCATTTTAGACCCTAAATGAACAAACAAAATGTAAAAACCTCCCCAGTTCCCTAAAACCACCGCTTCCAAAGACTGAAGAGTGCAATAAGCAGGGGACACTGAACATATAAGTGTCCCAGCATCTCAGTTTGTCCACAAAATAAACACTCCTCTGATCCAAGTGTTCCCTGTACCTGTCTGTAGCTGTTGCTCCATGTAAAGCCTTCCACCGAGGTCTGCTGCCCCCTTTCAATGGGCAGGTTGTACAGAGACCGCCAGCTGCCCTTCAGGGAACCATCTGACCCAAAGAACTCAACCCACTTCTACTCCTTCGTCCCTGCTAAAGAGTGGAGATTCAAAACCTTCACACAGATCTGATACACTGCTTTTTCCCCCACTGTCTGAAACCTATCCAGGTGAGGGATTTTGAATGACAGCAACTGGCATCCCTGAGTCTTTATGTTCTTATATAGAGTTAAACAAATCAAAAACAGGTGTTCCTCAAACAGCCACATGCCTGGGGTCCTGTTCGCGATATGGTGAGACATAATAGTCTCTTTATTTCTTTAATATTTGAATCTGAAAACCCCTGGGCCTATTATTTAGCATTTTATTTACTTGAAAATGTTGAAAAATAAAGTTGATTACTCTTTGTTTGTGTTTAGGTGGGATTCCTGGAGACCACCTCATAGTCCCAGTGTCCGCCCACAGTGTATCCAGCCCTATGCACCTCAGACAGAAAGAAAAAATATGGACAGGGGAGTATGTAGATGAGAAGGATGGGGTAGGTGGGACTGAGGCAATAGGTCACGCAGAAGAAGTAAACAATGTGGATGTGGAGGATATGGGAGAGTTGGAGGGCAAGAGTTGGGAAGATGAAGAGGAAGATGAGTTGGAAGATGGAGACCAAGAGGAGGTGGAGTGGGAAATTCCTGACCTTCCCTCACAGTCAGCTCTGCATGTGCACCAGCATCATGGACCACATCAGAAAGCAGGAAAAGTTGACAAAGCTGTGTTAGAGGATACAGTCTCTCAGACTAAAGCACAGGATTTGTTCAGGTCCCACCTTAGCAGGTACAGGGCTCTTAGAAGGCTCCAACGCTTGCAACGTTTGCGATTCCATGGAGGCCAAGGATTTCGACTCACACACCACTGGAGGATCTGGCGTCAGCGAGCCCGGTGGGTATGCTCACTAGGACATCAGTGGAGCCAGAGAGGGCAAAGGTACAAGCTGTTTGGAAAGCAGAGAGGGATAAAAAAGTATCAATCACCATACACCGATGAAGAGGATGACAGCAACAATGAGCAACTCACAGTCCAGGAGAGAGGTACTGATGTATACCTTTACTTCTAAAGAAAACTAGTTAACGGGGATATTCAGATTACAGATATGTAATGGGTAGGGCAAGTAGCTTGTGTGAAAATGTTTTTCAGCATCCTGCTGGGTCTTAGCCTACCTTCTCCTAGGAGTGAGAGCATGCCATGAGAAGGGTGGTGAGGATACTTTATCCTCACCACCCTTACTTTAGCTCTGTAGATGCTGTGCTGCTGATGGATCCCCATGGGAAAAGGGTCAGATGAGATGGGCCAAGAATTTTCTGAGACTGAGGGCCTCCCATTAAGCAAAGTTTGGGCGGGAAAAAAAGTCTGCCGAAATGCTTTTAATTAATTGTTATGACTTTTGAACTACTACTGTAATAACACTTTTTTAAGCTAAGCCTTTCCTGAAAAAATTAGGAGCCTCTCTTTGGAGGCCCTCTTGACACCAGTGTTAATTTTGGCAGCAATTTCTGATTTAGTTTTTATTTTAGTCTTGTGACTAAAATGTCATTTGATTTTAGTCACATTTTAGTCATCAACATTTTTTAACTTTTAGTCTAGTTTTAGTCGACTAAATATAAAAGAATTTTATAAATCCACAGCAGATTTAGTCGACTAAAATTCTATGATATATATTTTTTCATGAAATATTTAAGGTTTGATTGTGCAATAAAAACAGGCACAGCTTTAACTTGTGTTATTTGAAACAAACATCTCTTTATTTAATTGCTATTACCTTTTCACAAAAGCAGCAGTGAACAGTGAGCTGCTCTCCCTGAATACACTGTTCAGTCATGACCTTCTTCATGAATACTCCATAACTACAGCAAAACACTTCAGTGACAACTTAGAAACAGGTCGCATGCTGTAAAACCATCAGCAGCGGGGTCTTCATTTATAGATTTTGTCACGTGTATCTTTGAGCGGAAGTTAAGACGACTCGTCTGCAAATGTCGCTTCAGGTTTGTTGTGTTTTTACCGCTGATAGTCGCTCCGCACGGTTTGCAAACCGTCTTGTTTGTCTTGACATCAAACGTGTCCGTGTGTCCGTTCGTCTCCTGTGTTGTGTGACCATGCATGAGTACGCCTTCTTCCAGCATCGCGGGGTAACGTCCTTACACAGAGAGAGCACTTCTGATTGGCTCTCTGCCGCCGTTTCCTGATTCGTCCCTCCCTTCCACAAACAAATTTTGCTCTGATTGGATCTCGTCTCCATCAATAATTTCGTCTTGTTTTTATTCGTTGACGAAAGTGTCAATACATTTCGTCTTCGTTTTTGGCACCGTGCGTTAGTTTTTATTTAGTTATCGTCTCATTTTTATCAAAAAAAGGTTGTTAACGAAAACTATGACGAAAATGATTCGTCAACAAAATTAACACTGCTTGACACTTTAAAAATACTCTTAATTAGCCTATACTGGAAATCCTATATACAGTTGTATATTACTGAATGTTGTTAGTGATGAACAATATTATCACAGTTGATTTCCCATATTTTTTGGGGGGTACTTGCTGTAAATTACCAGATTATCCTGTATTTTGCTGTCACTTTTTAATCTCTTTAATATAAATAACTTTTGTGATTCTGTTTCAGCCACCTTAACAACGCAACTCAGCAAATTGTTAAAATGCTTTCTTTCTCTGGCAGATAAACAGATAAATGGCTCTTCAGACAATCAAGAAGACCAAGTAAGACGGGAATTGGAGGTGAAACCAGTAGAGCTTGCCCTTACTGAGGCACACACTAATTGTATCAATGGTATGGATCATAAATGGCTGTTGTTCACACTTTGTCATACACATGTTTACTATTTTAAATGTTGTGGTCTTGCCAGCATTACAGTTGTGTGTCACTTCTTAGGTGATCATTAACTCCCCATTACCAAAATAGTAGTGTGCAGTAGTAGCTCACTTGCTTAACTTTTAAATATTTATGGTGAATTAGTTATAGTTTGTACATTAACTCAAAAAAAAAGGAAAATTGAGGCACTGTAGTCACTATAGTTAATAGTTGCTAATGGTTGTTTATTTAAAAGGCGTTATGTTTATCTTCTTTTTTGAGGTATCCTTGAAGAGTCTCTACAGCAGTATGGCAGTTTGATCCCCATCCATGTGGATGATATTATGGAGAAGCTTGAGAACATTTTCAGTGAGAGCTTTTCACAGCCACACAGGTCAGAAATGGTGTTTAGTCATTTCTTCTGGGTCTTATATTTTAAATTGTGGTATTTTTTTTCAAAATTCTGAATTCCATATCCCAACTTCAGTCAGAAACTGGATAATTCCAAAACACTGTAAAACATGCTGATATTTTCAACATTTGCATTTTTTTCCCCAAATGCCATGTTACATGTGTTTGGGTCTGCTCATAATTAATTAATGAACTTGTGAATTATATTATGTCTGAAGTACCAGTACAAAGCTTAATCATTAATTATTATTATTCAATAATGATATTACCATGTTTTTGATGTGTTTGTCATTAGGAAAACTGTGATCCAACATCTAATACAATCCTTCCAACGTTCGTCAGGATCAGCTGTGGCTAAATCATTCAGAATCAACTATAAACGGCATGTCCTGACAATGGATGACTTGGGCACTCTGTATGGACAGAATTGGCTCAATGACCAGGTATAATGATGCAAACTCTGTAGAACTCTTTAAAGGCGTTTGGGCTTTAGACAAACACACAGATGAAATGAATTCCATCAACAGCCTGGGTTTTTCCTTCTTGGGAGACTCTGCTCCTTGTTTTCTTCTGTAGCATTTTGCTGGTGCCCTCTTGCCAGGGTTTGCTATCCACGGCCAACCATGCCAGTCTTTCCTCAAGGTCAACTGTCTTTCCAGTGTCACCAATCTTCCTTGGTTGCTAGATAGGTAGATTTATTGGAAGTCACTGGTTTCCCAGATAATTGGCTGTTAGATGCTGTACCTCTACTGTAGACAGTAGCTCTTAGTCACATACCTGTGACTTCAGCTTTCAGCCTGGAGAAGATGTCGGTAGGTGTAGGTGGCACATGTAAAATAGAATTTATACCCTGGTCCCTTGCTATAAATGTTTCTAATCCTTATATTGAAAGTTAAGAAATTGGCATGTGAGACTGTGGAAATTTTAAAATACTGTAGATGTGTTTCCCATCTTTGAAAAGATTAATCGGTAAATATATAATAAAATTGTAACACTTTTGCAGTGACTTTTTTTCCAGAGTGTACATCAGCGAAAAAGCATAATTAAAAAACATTAGAAGTGTTTAATGTTATGGAAGGTGAAAAATGAAATAGTATAAAATATAGCTGCAAGCAGCAAAGTAACTACAGTAACACTGTAGTTAATTCAGAGAAATGGTCTTTTGCACAAGTATTCACAACAAATTTACATCGCCCCCTAGTGGCCAATCTTCACCAAATTTGTTGTGACCCCTTGGGAAGGGGTCAAGGATCACGCGACCACGTTATGATACAGCAAAGCACAGCCGAGCTCAATTCCTATTTGGTGCCATAAAATTTGATTGGCTGTGATGGCTGAACACTTTGCCAAACAAAAAATTCAACTGATTTTATCAGGCATGGTCTGAAGATCATCTGTGCAAAGTTAATTTTTTTTAATTATATGTTTCATTCAATTCAATTTTATTTATCTAGCGCTTTTTACAAGCAGAATTGTCTCAAGGTGCTTTACAGAAACCCAACGCCTGAACTCCCTTAAGAGCAACAGTGGCAAGGAAAAACAGAGCCTGGTGCAGGCAATAAGCATTGGACTGATCAGGGGCCAGACTGCAGGTCTGGAGGCAGAGAAACCTACAGAGAGAGAGAGAGAAAACGCAGGGGTTGAAGGGAGAACTGCTCAGTGAAGAATGTTTTTGTCCCCTGCCAGCGTAGGCCTATAGCAAGAATCAAGAAGATATTAAAAATTGCATAATTACAATTACAATTTTACTGTATCATCCTATGTTTACTTTTGTCTGCCTCTATATAGTGTTTGCTTCTTTTTACTTCTCTTTTCTTTTAATTTTTGTATACTTGTATACACAGGTTTTAAAGTGGACTGTGACTTTGTTATTTATGGTATACCCATGTGTAATCACCTGTGGTACAGTGTTTTCTTTTAAATTGTTGTGTCACATACTACATAATGCTTTGTTGTTTCTTGTTAAGGTTATGAACATGTATGGTGACCTGGTCATGGACTCTGTCCCAGAGAAGGTAAGGAAAAGATGAGCCTCCTTGTGTTTTCTGTTATGTGTATTATCAATGCTTTGAAAATGGTAGTATAAAGTAGGGATGTCCCGATCCGATCACGTGATCGGAAATCGGGCCCGATTACGTGATTTCAGACTCGATCGGAATCGGCTGTTACCTCCCGATCAGGACTCGGATATATATTTATTAGGGCTCTCAAAGTTAACGCCTTCTGTGCAGGGTGGCTCTGTGTCCTGTAGTGTAGGGGTATGACTAGGCCTGTCGCGATAAACAATAAATCAATTAATTGCACGATAAATTAAATGGGCTCGATAAGTTTTTTGGCCGCGATAAATTATATTTGCATGCTGGTTTGTTTTCCTCTCTTTCTCTCTCTCTCTCCCTCTCGCTGCCAAAGAGACTGGATGACAAAAGGCATCACTCTGGTGCGTTGTAGCGTATAAAGGCCGTCGGACTTTATATGGCCCGCGGCTTCTGTCTTAAAATGTGTCAAATCAACAGCCACGGTGCGTCACAGCGCTGCAGGGCTTGGACGTTACAGCAGCACAGAGGGCTGTGAAGCTGCTCAACACCGTTTCAACACTTTGCCACAATTCACCACGACACTAAACATGCTCATGTATAGAACCTGCTCTCAGAGAGAGTCCGCGTTGTACGAGTGAAGTTCTCTGCCTTCTCACTGGCGGCACTCGCTGCAGCGCCACCCATTCTAGTTCTCTTGCCCAGTCCTCTTGTGCCATCTCTGCTGTCAGTTTCTATGTGTTTCTGTCTACATGGTGGCGTTTGTAAAATTCACTGCAGCTGTCTGCAGCGGCCTGATGCGCATACACACATGCAAATGCAAACGCATGCGCACACAAGCACATGTGCGTACAGGTGAGCCCACTCCCAGAGAGTGCGTGTTGTTTGGCTCTGTTGCTCATGACGTGCTAGTTGGTTGGACTTAACTCCATTGACTATGCTCAGATAAGCCATGGTAATAGGCCTACCACTACTCATAATAATAATATCAACATTAGTATTAATATCATTAATAATAACAATAATAATAAAGTTGATGATTGGGGCCTTTCCAGGGTTAAATGTTCTTTAGAAATTAAAGTTTATTGATCTTATGGAGAATTGTGAAAGTATCGGATCGGGACTCGGTATCGGCAGATACTCAAAATCAAATGACTCAGACTCGGACTCAAAGGCAAAAAAAACCTGATCGGGACATCCCTAGTTTAATGTACAGCATGGGTTTAAAAGGAATTTTCTTGGATTATTCCTCTACATCTTATACCTTGCCAGCCGAAGAAATTAAGAGACTGTGTGTATTGCAGGGTGCTTTGGACAGAGATTTGAATGGAATGTAGCATGTAGTATATGTATGCAGAATTTATTAAAAAGCCAAATGCTGCAGTTCAAATGCTGCCACTGAAAATAAGAAGAATAGCATTATGCTTCCACATAACTCTAGTAAATCTGTAGTTTTTAAAATGTTAGTTGTTAGTCCTCATCCATTATTTTAAGCTTTATTTTAATCCTAAAAGCTAGAAGTCCAGAATGGTCTGTGTTAGCATACTACAAATAACAATTAATTAAAATGGTTTCATACTGACTGATACTATTCCAGTATGCTCAAAATGCGTCATCTGGAAAAAACTTTACATAAATAGCAAACGGGTTACCACAGTTCTTCTGTTCACTTAATAAATCTACACTGCAGAACGTAATAAAGATATAGAAAACTATTGAACGAGAAGATTTTTACCAAACTGGTAGTGTACATGTTAACTAGAATCTTTGACAGTTAATAATTCTGTTTCAGTTTTCAGCCTAGTAACCAATCCAGACTAACCTTGATATTTTTATTTTGCTGTCCTCTCTCCATCAGGTCCACTTTTTCAACAGCTTCTTTTATGATAAGCTCAGGACAAAAGGTTATGAAGGAGTCAAACGATGGACGAAAAATGTAAGTGGATGACAATATGTTCCCACTATTTGGAACAGTAGACCTGATTTCTCTTCTAGTCAATCCCAATATGTGAACCTGGTGATCCTTATCAAGATGCAGTTTTGTTTGCAAATTTAGACATTTGTAGAGTTAGAAATAGTGGGCATATTGCATAGCGATGATATGAGCATCTATTTATGCATAAGTGGACTTTAAATACCTTAAGTATGTAAACTGTTAAACAGATTGATATGTTAATAGACTCTATTTATTTAAGGTTCTATCTTTAGTATTATCAGTCTAGAATCAGTATAGGTAGTGAATCTGCATTTATTATGCTTTAGTAAATTTAACACCAACAAATAAAATAATAAAACAAATCATTGGAAGGTCTGTGGATAATGAAAGACATGACCCTTAAATATATGTGTAATATATGTGTAAATGTGCAAGTTTATGTTGTTTGCTGAACAGCTGTTTTATAGATTGCTTTTAATAGTTAGAGAGGATGTGAATTTCCACTGGTGGCTCTTAATTTTTGGGCACCAGAAATTCTTCTGTGCCAGAAATTACACAGTCTTCATTGACAGATGCCCAAAAACAGCATAACATAATTATGTCATCTCCCCTCTTGTCATATTTTCATTTATTAGGTTGATATCTTTCAGAAGGATCTGTTATTGATCCCTATCCATCTGGAGGTCCACTGGTCACTGGTCAGTGTTGATATCCCTCGTCGAGCCATCACTTATTTTGATTCGCAGCGAACCCTCAACAGGCGCTGCCCGAAGGTAAGACGAGACAGCAACATCGGGTTGGTTTAGTTTAGTCTTAGCTAATATACCTTCTGCTACAGTTCTATAGAAAGGTATATTACTATGGAAAGGTTCTAAGCTGTAAAAGTAGGATAGAGAGTGAGGATACTGTAAATGTCTTACTGAAAATGTTTTTGCTATGCAGTATTTTCACTGAATCATTTACTGTGGATTTCAGCACATTTTCAAGTATCTACAAGCCGAGGCCATCAAAAAAGACCAGCAAGACTTCTTGACAGGATGGAAAGGCTTTTTCAAAATGGTAAAATCATTATTTGTTTCTTTGTCTTTACTGGTTCATGCAGTTTCAGTGTAGATTTAGAGTTGTCAATCCATTAATATAAGTTAAAATCAGTTTATCATATTACTGAAATTAACTTTTATGTGGTCACCAATCTTTTTAGAGGGACACACCTAAACGTTGGTTTTGTTCAAATGTTAAATCACAGAAGTAATGCTAAAATTGCATTTCCCAAAGAAAATAAGGCAAATGATTGCTTTAGCTGAATGATTTGCTCTGAATTGCAGTTGTGTTAGTTAAAAAAAAGGGTAAAGAAACACTGTTAATTAACATTTGATGGGATGGTCAGTGCAAGAAGCGAAAATGCTATAGATGATGCCACCTATTCCGTTTAATCCAAAACTGATATAATTTAAAATCTAAAAACCTGATAAAAAAATCACATGAGGCTTAAACAGCAAAATCAGAAAATTGCCAGAAGAGGAGTGACTTGTAGAGTCTCTGTTTGGAGTGATGAGAATCAGCTGCAATCTTTCCTGCCCACTTCAGTGTTCAGGAGACATAAAGGTCTTGCAGGGAAGGCAGATTTTCTATCAGTCACCTTCTCCGCAATGTGAATGATGCAATGTAGTTTGCCTTTATCATTAGCAGTAGCAACATATCAGATAGAAGATGTAAGGACTCGGTGGCGAAGGTGTACGAGAAAGCTGAGAACCCAGTAAGGGGGTAGTGTCATCCACATTCTCAAAGAGCTTGACACACACTAGTGACTGGAAGTGCACCTGTTGGTGTAGAGCAGGAGTAACAAAAGGGAACCAGTGCTGATATGTTAGCCAGAAGTGACTTTTACCTTAATTCATGGAAAATATTAGACATCAGGTCACTGATTGCAAGCATCAGGCATGTTTATGTTTATGTTGATGAAAACTTTCCAAGGTGGATGGGTATGCTAGAATTGCTTTGTTCAGGAAGAACCCTTGAGGAGGACCCGACTCATAAGGAGAACCTTCCTGCTGACAGTCGACCGGGTAGAGGAGGAGGAGAAGAGGTAGACAGGACAGAGAGGATGAGAGAGAGAGAGAGAGAGAGCAACAAACATGCACAGACATCATACATTACAGAGAACAAACATGACAGGTTGTTGAGCAAGATGAAACAGTGATTTTATTAAAGTGGATATCTATATATATAGTCAGTCAATAAATAGTAATAGTAATTTAACAGTAATTAAGACAACAATGAGCAGCAGAGACTGGTGTAGGCAATTATGGGAATATTCAGGGCCCGGACTGTAGGTCAGTGAGGGTGAAAGGGGGGATTTGAGGGGAAAGGGAACTGCTCAGTGGATCATGTTTGTGTCCCCCGACAGCGTAGGCCTATAGCAGCAAATCTATACTAAAAGTTAAGAATTTATCAGCCCTATGATACCTGTTATACCTGTGGCTGAGGCCGTTATCAGCAAGTGACTGTATCTATACCTATCAGCCCTTCACACTATGTTTAAGCATGCTTTACTAAACAGAAAGGTTTTAAGTCTAGTCTTAAATGTGAAGGTGGTGTCTGCCTCTCGAACCCAGATTGGTCACTGGTTCCATAGTAGCGGTGCCTGATAGCAAAAGGCTCGTCCTCCCATTCTAATCCTAGGAACTACAAGTAAACCTGCACTAAACCTGAGTGTTCCATTAGGAACATACGGTACTATCAGGTCCTGCAGATATAATGGAGCTAGTCCATGTAGAGCCTTGTAGGTTAGGAGAAGGATTTTGAAGTTTATTCTTAACCCCACTGGGAGACAGTGAAGAGAAGCTAGCTCCTTTATGTCCTTATGACATCCTGTTGCCAGAGACACGTTGATCTGGCCTAATATGGAGTCTCCTATCAATGAGGAGCCAAGATGGGATGTGGTCTAAAAGGCATGTAGTAGGTTTAGATTTACTGATGCTGGTGGTCAGCTTGCGGAGGTCTATGGACAGAAAGCAGTCCAGAGTTGGATTAGGATCCATTTCCTGAAGTAGCAGTGTACCCCCGGCGGTCAGGGAGAGATCATAGTTGATTTTTTTTTTCTCTCACAGTAGTGATTTTATTGGTGAAGAAGCTCATAAATTCTCATAAAAGGAGCTGCAGGAATACGAGTCTCCACAGAGCTGTGGCTCTTTGTCAGCCTGGCTACAGTCTTACAGAGAAAGCATGGGTTGTTCTTGCTTTGTTCTGTTAATACTGCAGGAGTAATATTTAAGTTGGTACCCCCTTTAGTACTTTTACATGAGACTGTAGCGAGTCACATAAGTGACCATTACACTGACTTTGTAGTTGTAGTTGTAGTATATGTCTTTTACATACTCACGACCCTGCAGAGTTACAGTAAATAAATAATACTGCTTGGTGCACAGTATAATGGTGGGACATATTTTTTTTCACATTGACTTTCATAAACAAGGCAAAAGGCTACTGATTTCTCTTTTAAGGCTTTATTGCAGACCTGGGCAAAGTACGGCCCGCGGGCCACATCCGGCCCGCCTGCGTCTTCAATGCGGCCCGCGGACCGTGCACACAAAAAAAAAAAAAAATAAAGAAGGCAGCAAAAGTCAGCTGTCAGCACGGCATTACCGATAACGTCTTTCCAACCCTCCTCGTCTCTTCCACGCTGCTGTACTGCTTCATCCCATCTACTCTCTGGAGAGACACGGTCGCGCTCTGTACACTTTAAAAATGCTGCGCGAGTACGCTGAAATGTACGGTAAAGCGTGAAGTAACGCCACAGCGCATTCAGATGTTACCGCGGAGCTGCAGCCGACATCGTCATCTGCTCTTAAAAAGCTCAGACCTTGTCCAACTTTCAGAACTTTGGGATTTGATCGTTTTTAAAACTAGTTTTAACTCTAATGGTTTTCTTCTGTAAAAATATCTTCACATCATCTGTGCTGCTCTGCACTGTGCTGGAGTGTTTTTCAACATACAACCAGCACACAATCAAAGTAGAGCTGGACACACACACAGGACAGAGGAGTGAGCAGTAAACACACAGACCAGTTCACATCACCAACACCCTCCGCCACACACCCCTGTGTTTTTTTTCGTCAATGCGACTTTATAATATCGCTATAATTCTGTTCATTCAACTCCGCGCAACTCTCTCTCTCCCTCCCGTCCGCGTTCACACACACGTACACACATAAGCGCACATGCATGCGCACACACCGAGAGCAGCTGATCTGCCCGCTCCTCCTTTCAATGCACCATGTCTGACGCCTTGTTGTGCCTTTAGTAGTTCCATATATCTGATTATAGTTTTATATGCTATTAATGTATTTATGTGGTTATATCACATTATTTATTTGAACCTTTATTTTACCAGAAAAAGTCATTTTACAAAACAAGAACAGGCTGACGCATGAGGTCAGTGTTGAGTTCAAATAGTGAAATAAAAACCTTCAGCTTCAGATGTTTTTGTAATCCATTCCTTAGATTAGAACTAAACTAGGCTCAAATTAAAGTAAGAACTTTAATTTCAATTTGGTGAGTCATCCAGGAAACATGAAAAAGGACAGGTCTGTCTGAGCAAACTCATTCTACACATCCTGTAATGTATGGAGTTGAGGTGGGGGAAGGTCCAGGCAGCGTTCAAGTAAGCATGTATTTATTCGTCTTATCACTCAGAACTAACTGAGGCAATTAAGATTTAACTGAATCGATTCAAAATGCTTCTTGTAGCTTTAAAACTGTCATAGATAAGCATACAGGTGCATATTTAACCTTTATAAACCCCAATGACCAACTCGCCGACCGATGTGACACACAGATGCCAGCACACATTGGTCTGTGGGAAACACTGCTTACAGTGATGAAACAAGAGCATATTTATAAAGGTAGACACTGTGCCAGTGATCTCCAATTCAACTCATATTATTATTTATGAAACAAATGTGGCCCTTTGCTTTTCTAATGGAAGTCTATGTGGCCCTCGCAAAAAAATAATTGCCCACCCCTGCTTTATTGCTACACACTTTTTACATTGTCATCTTTGTTAGGGTCCTTTGGCTCTCATTCACTCTTCTGTTTCCTCTCCCACTTCTGCTTTGTGTGTCTTCTTTACCACATGCACACACACGGTGCATAATAGACAAAGGTTATAATGAAGACAACTATTTGTGTTAACTAAAACAAAGAACACAATCCCAAACATCTAATTGTCAGGCAAAAATGGCCTATTTTTTAGCACCCAAAAAAAATACAACAGCTACCAGGGGATGGGGCTGGCAGTGGGAGAGAAAGAGACAGAGGGTTGGAAGAGACCAACATTGGTATTACATGGCCAGACTTCATGGCCTATTACAGATTTTTTGGGTCCTGTCCTGTCTTCATTTTCAGGCTGTAAATTGTAGCATAGAAAATGTCATTCATTCATAGAGTTTTGATCAAAAAAGCAGTTTTTTTAAGTAAAATGGCTCAGCAGATAAAGGAATTTGGGTGGCATGCAATGCAAGATCTTTTACCCTGGTAAATTCAGGGTAACAACAGCAATAGTAAATCTCGTACTCTTTAACATTGCTGATGCCAAGCCACAAATCTCACCCTCAACAAGAAACTGACCTCAACTAAATTGTAGTACAGGTGCCTCAAAAAGTTGTTACATTCATATGTGTAGAAAAGGGACAAGATTGTCTGTTGTCTGAAGGTTTTGTCAGAAACCGATAGCTCAACATTGGCATACTTTTAATACTCCAAAGTTTTAATTATCAAGTTTAATAAGTTAATGTCCTTTCCAATTAGGTTGAAAAAATATGTGAGTATGTAACAGCATAGCAACCAGAAGGAGTAGAACAATACTTACTGTCAGATATCATTAGATATCAATATATATTAAATGTTTATCATTTTGTGTGTGTGTGTGTGTGTGTGTGTGTATATATATATATATATATATATATATATATATATATATATATATACACACACAAAATGATAAACATTTAATTTGTTAATTCTGTCTGTTATTGTTCTGGATATTTGTATTTGACATGGTAATGACGTGGCAATAATATTTTATATGACCTCTTTCAACTTGAGAAAAGTGGTGTGGGCAGTGGTCAAGTTAATATTTTGTATGCTTTAAAAGTAACATCATCTAACACAGTAAGCTCACCATATGGCATGTGTTACCTGCATAAAAGATTTTAAAATCAATTGCAGGCTTTGACAGGACTAATTTAAAAAAACTGGACTTGATATAAACATTAATATATGATAGAACTGCAAATTACTAATGTATGTAATGTGTATGTGATGTTGCAGAATGTGGGTCGCCAGAACAATGACAGTGACTGCGGGGCATTTGTGCTACAAGTAAGTTTCTCTTTAGTAAATAAATTGTTCTTTTAGCACTATATTTACTTTGGGGAGTGCATTAGTTCAATATGTTCAATCTATGTTCAGTCTAATTCAGACAAAAATGCTCATTATCTGTACATACAGTGCCACTTAAAAGTATTTGTACCCTTCAGAATTTTCTTTATTTCTGAATAAAAATAACTAAAGGCATCATTGAATTTTTACGGTCCTGAAATTATTATTTAGGAATATGACCAAAATATTATTATTATTATTGTGTGCATGTGGACTTATACAATTACAAGTAAATTTCAAGGCCAAAATTAGGTCACCCCAGAAGCGAGACGGTTACTTGTGTGAGCGGTCACAAAGTACTAAAGGCCTCTCTCACATCACACCAAAAGAGAATTGTTTGGTTTAAATGAGAGTTGTCCTGTTTGGAGACAAAAAAACAGACGCTTCCAGCATAGGGACATCATCCTGTTTACTGAACATGGGGGCTCACACTAAAATTAGGGTTTACATGCTTTTGCAACTCACATGTATGTACAAATAATTAATTTTCTTGAATGTGTGCAAAAATATTATAATTCTGTTAATTGGGTTCTCTTTGTTTACTATTAGGACTTGAAAGTCCAATGTTTATGCGAAAATACAGAACACTAACAGGGGTACAAATACTTTAAAGTGGCAATGTATATGGTGAAATGATAATGAGATATAGTGCCTTCCACTTGATAATTTCTCTTCAAATTGACCTTTTATTGACTTTAGTATGGACATGGCAGAGAAAAGTAGAATAGTCAATGCTCCAAAAGCTTGTTCTAATTTTTCCCCCCAATCTCTTCCCATTTGTCTTTTGTTTTTAAATCATTCTGTGGAAGGTATTGTCATATTGTTACATTTTGATATTGTGCTATCCCTACTTTGCAATGTCTGTTCACACACAGTGAAGCAGCCACGCAGGGTGCTTTTTTGGCCTTCGGGTGTATTGTCTGTTGCTGATCAACCATCCCCACAGAGAGTCTTAAAGAAAATACAGTGGCTTATGCGTGAATGACAGACACAGGATTGTGTGTGTGCCCACCATGTTTTTCTTTTCAGTTAGTAACTGGAAAAGTATTGTCGTATTGTTTATTTAAGCATCTATGAAGCTGGTTACTCTGAACCATACAAATCCATGTCAACACAAGTCAGTGGAAATATAATACACCATTGATGGTGTTATTGTGATTTTTTTTAATTCCTGTACACCAGTAATTTGTTTTTCTTTATTTCCTTCACCCATCCTACAGTATTGCAAATGTTTGGCACTAGGGCAGCCATTCAGCTTTGGTCAACAGGATATGCCCTGGCTTAGGAGGCAAATGTACAAAGAACTATGTCACTGCAAGCTTATCCTGTGACCTACCACCTTCACCGCACCCCCTGCCATCTCCACTAATGCTGCCTTCAAAACCTAAAAAGATGTATGGACAAACAACCAGGCAAGGGCAGCAAACAATTGACAGGATTGGAAAAAAAACTTTTTACTTCATTGTTCAGTTTGTTTTGTATGTTTTTGCTTCCCTCTATTCACACTTTAAAAAATGTTTATTTAATTTCCATGTCATGGGTATTCCTTTGTGGTTGACAGAGGCCAAGACTAGCTTCCGACAGTACAGAAGTTTAACCTAATTACTGCTTTGGTGTAAGGTGCCTGAACAGTGAGTGCAGGAGTAGCATAGGTAGATACAAAAACATCTGAACCAGTTTGTGTAAGCTGCGTAACTGTTTTTTTTTAAATCCTTCCATCTGTTTATATTTCTCAGCAAGCATCTTTGCAACACTTAAAATGAAACACCCTCATGCTTCGATAAGTTACGTGATCTTATTAACTCCATACAAAATGTTTGCTAGTTTAGTACAATGTGAAATATCCAATGTACAATATATACAGTATGTTTAGCTGGATTGATACTAATGCTGGAAATGGAGCACAAAACAAAAAGTCTGTATGTGCCAGAAACTCCTGTCAGCCTTTACATTTATAAAAACTCGACAACTTACGGTCAGTGGTCTGATTTCCATCCCTGGTTAGCTGCACAAATAAAGCAGAATGATGTATTGACCCAAAGAATGGGTATATTGACTTTGAATTAAACTTTTGTCTTGTTTTGCTGTCAGTAAATGTGGTGAGATGCTTATTGCTTTAAACAATGTAAAAAGGAGGACTATCTTTCTTGTTTTTCTTTGGAAAAAGCCATTTTTGTTAAGGACCACAACAGCTACACAACTGGTACCGTAGTGGAGTTGCAGTGCTTTCCCCCTTCTTTTTATAATAAAATACAAAATTGTGGATAGCTGTGTGTTTTTTGATTTTTGCAATATCTTTTTCCAAAGAGGACATGTTGCAGAAAAATTGACAGTTTTATATATCTTCTACAATGCATTACGGTTGCTGAAAATAAAACTATGTAGCAAACGATTGATTGTGTATTTTATTAATGCTATATGTTGGCATTAGCTGTGTATGCTGTCATGTGCAACACATTTGTTCTTAATATGTTCTCTTTATTAAATAAAATTAGTGGAACAATGTCAGGATATGTATGAAATATCCAATATTTATGAGTAGGGCTCATAAACATTGGAACTTGGAAGACCGCAGGATTTTGTCCATTGTGAAGAAGAAAACTTGAATAATATCTGGCCAAGTCAAGAACAGTCTGGATAGACATGTCATTGCCAAAATCTATAGTCTAGTGACAGCTTTTCTGACTGCTTCAAAACAACTGGTCACGCTCAGGAACAGAATGATGATGATGATCCAAAGTTTACCACATCTTCAGTCAAACATGGTGGAGGCGGTGTCACTGCTGTTTATTGGTTACTGAAAGAAGCAGCATTGTAAATACTGGGGCATAGGTATATATACTCTCAGCTCAGATTTAGCCAAATGCTGGAAACTTGTAAATGATATTGCAGATTGATAATTAACCCAAAAATATAGTGACAGCAACCAGAGAGTTTCTGAAGACAAAGACAGTAATAACTGGCCAAGTCACCTCAACCCATCAGAGACTGCAAATGATTTTTCATCTAAGCTTTCAAGGCAATCCTTATGTTTGTAATTATGTTAGTTTGTTCTATTACATAAAGCCACCAAAAATGTGTGTGAAAATGGCTAGAATTCCTGAATGGTAGTTGCATAGTTTTGACTTCACTCACATTTTGTGGTGGTGTTCAGAGGCCAAATGCCAACAAAATAATAATAATATGCATATGCATGTTGGAAGTTGAGTTAATATTGTGTTTGGAACTCTCATATTTGCCAATAATTCATGAAACACACACTCAGAAATTAAAAACATTTTATGTAGCTTTTTTTTAAGACAAATTAAGACAAAAAAACTGCAGAGTTTACACGATCAAGACAAGCTACTTTAGATTAAATTGCCTCACCAATTATGTGATGCTATGCATACATTGCAGCTACACAATTTAAAAACGTATACAATTTAAATAGCTGGAATGAGAATTAGTTGCTTTAAGGTGTACATCTATTCAACCAAATTGTTAGTGATGTGTAGCAATTAGTAGCCTTTTAGGATGCTTTTGGAAGTACTAATAGAAAACCTCATAAGAGTGAGGTCAAACTGTAAGGCATCACCAAATCAGGTGATGTACCAATGAGGTGAATTCTTTTCTTTTTAAGCCTCTTTGCATTATATATTCTAACTGCCTGTACCTCTTGGAGAAGACACTTTCCTCATACCGTTAGTTAAGATTTTCCAAATACTCAATGTAAAAAAATGCAATGGAACGCCACTCAAAGTGCTACTTGTGAACCGGTAAAATGTTCCAGGCATTCGGGGTTGTGAGTATACTACTGTAGAGGCAGCTGTTTTACCTTTTTTGAATATAAATAAATGAATTTTCTGTTGCAGGGTATAGCCTTCTAGTCAGCGTCTCTCAGACAAATGCCTCAACATAAAATGGTTTCGGATTTTTTTTTTAGTTTAGCCCCACCAGTTTGCAGCAAAACCCGCCTTCTTTTGTGACGTCACGAGCAAAATAGACGAATGGAAAACCTCCAGAGGCGGGACTACAGCTAAATGACGGCGAAGTGTTGCAATGAGAACGCGCCTTTGAGCGTTCAACGTATATAAGACATTTCTACAGTAGGGTCTTTCTTTGGAATAATGTCGGCTGAATATGATATTAGGTAAGAGGAACCTTGTCCTACAAAATGCTTACACACTCGAAATATGTATTTGTTTACGTTCGATTATAATAGCCACTAACTCTTCGGAATACATTGATCGTAGCTTTACCGTGTTTTTTGTGGTGGCTTTAATCGCTTACATCAAACTACCGTAGCATAGCAATTGCATTTCATTACCATGGTGAAAATGGGGTTCTGGTTTGTAAAACTCGAATGTGTTGTCGTTACATATATTTCTGGCGTAATGTGTTTTGTTATTTGTACTAATGATAGCGATAGTGCTGGTCCCGAACAACTAAATTAAATGGTAACCGGCGCCTTGAGAAGCACGTGAATTAGCACGGTCTCGGCCTTCACATGGCGGATTTCAAACGTTGTCTGTCGTGGTTAATTTTACACTGAAAGTTAAAAGTATAGTGGAACGGTGGGACAATAAGCTATTTCCACGGTAGACGCAGTTTCTTGTAGACTGTTGCGCATATTTAAAGCTATTTGGTCTCCTTGTTCATTAGGCGCACATGGTCGTGGTAGTGTTAACCGGTAGTTTGGACAATGCCGGTTAGCAGAGGCCGCTCGTTTCTGTCGGGCGTTTTCGGCAAAAAATACCATCAGAAGGTATAATGCCCTTTAGAATTTCGTGTCAGTCGTGGTGTAAGGTGTTGATGCTTAGGTTTTTTTTCAACATTATGTTTAAAAGGGTATTGTAAACGTGAAGGGCCTGTTAGGTAGTGGCTAATGTGTTAGCAGGCCATTGAATAAGCTTCTTTTTTTTCCTTTTGGTTCCTGGTGGTTTAATGCACAAAGGAATTTTAGAAATCTATTCAAACTCCAATTCGGCTGTGTTCTACGTAGCTTTTGTAATTGTTTTTTTCCGCCGGCTCAATTGTCACCGATAGCACAAGTTTTAGAAACCACCATCTTGAATATTCTGTCTGTAGAAATGGCGGAGTGCTGAAAAGGGCGTTAAAGACGAGAGCACTTCTGTAGTCATTTTCATCACCCAGCCACAGCTATGACAACAAAACGGAGAACGTGGCGAAAAATCTTAGTTTAATTGCTGCAAAGACATTTCTAAAATACTTAGACAGTGTAAACGTGGACTTTATTGGTTTTTATTGATGGTTTTTATTTGTCGTTTCCAGTGACAATGGCCCGGAGGGCATGGAGCCAGAGGGGACCATTGAAGTGAGTTTTTTTTTTTTTTTTTTGCATGTGCCCAAAGGAAGTGATCTTAAAAATGCGTATTTTTAAAGACTTGAGCAAGACTATATGCCAGATATTTTTTAATTTCTTTGCCTTTATCTCTTCAGACCAACTGGACCCAGATCGTGGACAGTTTTGATGTGATGGACTTGCGCGAGCCTTTGCTCAGGGGAATATATGCCTATGGTTTTGAGAAGCCTTCTGCCATCCAGCAAAGAGCTATTCTCCCTTGTATCAAGGGTGAGTCTGTGTGAGCATTTTAACTTTTAACGCAACTTGTTAGCTTTATGTGTAGTTTATACACCGTGTAACAAAAATGTGCAAGTCAGTGGAATATGTAATGAATTCTACCTCAAAATGCTGTGACTTTTGCATTCATAACCTAAACTTTTCCTTTTAGGTTACGACGTGATTGCTCAGGCCCAGTCTGGAACTGGGAAGACTGCAACCTTTGCCATTTCCATTCTACAGCAGATTGATGTGGAGCTGAAAGGAACTCAGGCTCTAGTTCTTGCTCCCACCAGGGAACTGGCTCAGCAGGTTAGCTTATACTCATACATTCCTATCCAGAATCTTCATAAGATAACTGCCCAACAAATCAGTGACTTTTCTCCTTTTTTAGATCCAGAAGGTGGTGATGGCTCTGGGTGATTACCTGGGAGCCAGTTGCTATGCCTGTATCGGAGGGACCAACATCCGCAGTGAGGTCCAGAAGCTGCAGGCTGAAGCCCCTCACATTGTTGTGGGAACCCCTGGCCGCGTGTTTGACATGTTGAGTCGCAAATACCTCGGTATGTCATGGTGGGAATTTGTTTGCAACTGACACACGATGTGGAATGTCAATACTGTGGTCATAAATGAAGTCGGTTTCAGTTTACTTTTGTGGCATGGTAACTGCTGCAGTCACTTCATTTGAAAAGAACTGATGTATAATGATGAAGCACATGCGTGTCAACTGACTCTGTAGCACCCTGTTGTGTGGTGGCACTGGTTGGCGTTTTGCTGACTTGTGTCTTCTAGACAAAAGGGGCTCAGGGACATGATCACACCTATACAACTTCTGAATGCAGCAACTATTACAGTGGATGTCGTCACCAGTAGTCATGCAGTTCAACTCATGAGACAGCCCATGTTGAATAGACGTATCTTCTGTTCTACAGCTTCTGCACAAATCAAGATGTTTGTGCTGGATGAGGCCGATGAAATGCTAAGTCGAGGATTCAAGGACCAAATCTATGAGATTTTCCAGAAGCTGCCAAGTCAGGCACAGGTAAGTACAGATGTTTTCAGAGTCAGGAGATGTAAAAGGAAATTGTTGAGATATATGTGGATATATTGCTCACTAACAATTTTTTTTTGTAAACTTCAGGTCGTCCTGTTATCGGCCACTATGCCAGCTGATGTTTTGGAGGTCACAAAGAAATTCATGCGTGATCCTGTCCAAATCCTTGTAAAGAAAGAGGAGCTGACCCTTGAGGGCATCCGCCAGTTTTACATAAATGTGGAAAAGGAGGTAAAATGACTAGAGATTTGGTGATCTTTGGTATCGGCGCCCTACTCTGCGCAAAATGAGAGTGGTGATGAATTTTTCAGTCGACAACCAGGGAAAGCTTGTACACTTTAACTCAGCTCCCAGCTCATGGGGAGGGGGGGGGGGGTCAAAGACTTGTTTCAGCACTGCTAGCTAACAAACTACCGGCCAGTTCAAAAGCAAAACATGAAAGTGGACTGTCTTTCCCTGGTTGCTGACCCTTAAATCCTTCCTGCATTAAATGTAACCTCCTTTTGTAATGCCATGCATGCACATCTACATGTGTGATAAAACTAAATGTCTCTGGAATGTTTCTCAGGAGTGGAAGCTGGATACGCTGTGTGACCTGTACGAAACTCTAACCATCACACAAGCTGTCATATTCATCAACACGAGGAGAAAAGTGGACTGGCTCACTGAAAAAATGCATGCCAGAGACTTCACTGTGTCTGCTTTGGTAGGAACACTCTTCTGCTGTATTGTGTTATCTAGTAGACTTGATCTACATTGGAGAAGGAGTGTGTGAGAGAGAGTCCTAACATTATTTTGGCTTGTTTTTAAGCATGGTGACATGGACCAGAAGGAGAGAGATTTGATCATGAGGGAGTTCCGCTCTGGCTCCAGCCGAGTCCTTATTACCACTGACCTTCTGGTATGTACAGTAACAGGCTGAATACATGCCAGTAAATAACTTCCATTATTGGCAAAGCATTATATTATCTGATCAGCTGTCTACCCACACAACTTTAAGCAATTGGATTAGCCAGAAAATTCCAAGGCTCCCTCTCCTTGCATCTGCAGTGTTTGCAAAGGACTGAATGTTCCTTGGTAGAGAAACCTATCTGCCCTCCACTGTACCTGGGTTGGAGTCCCAGGCTCACAACTATTTGGCAGATTACATTTAAATATTATGTAATTTAGTTTTTTACACTGCATTGCAGCCTTAAATCAATAAGTGACTTCTTACCCTGAAACCTAAAGGAAGTTTTGTTACTCCTCAGGCCAGAGGTATTGATGTTCAGCAGGTGTCCCTTGTCATAAACTACGACCTGCCGACCAATAGGGAAAACTACATTCACAGGTAAGATCACTGTTAATTAAATACAGAAGTGCTTGATAGAATGCAGTCTTCAAGTAATTTCTATACAGGTTTTGGAGTAATCTTGTGTAGTGCATGTTTAAAGCAAATCTAGTATCTTCCAGTGTTGATGATGCATGCCAAAAACTCAGACCCCACAGGAAATGAAATTGTGGTTGTAATTAGGTGACAAAATGACACTTGGTGTATTTTACTAGCCCTCAAAATGAAAGCACACAATATAAGATAAAACTAAGTTACCAAAATTGATTTTTGTAGCTAATTTACATTTGAGATGAACACTTGCAGTAAATGTTATATTCCATTAAGTGCTACGTTCAGTAAAACTGTTGTCCTTGTTTGTTAGGATTGGTCGAGGTGGCCGTTTTGGCAGAAAGGGAGTAGCCATTAACATGGTGACTGAGGATGACAAGCGAACCCTGAGGGACATTGAAACATTCTACAACACCACCGTTGAGGAGATGCCCATGAATGTGGCTGATCTTATCTAGACGACTTATGCCCTTTGTCCAGCCCAACCTAATTATTTTAGAAGTCATATCTTGTTTCTTACTATTTGAAATCTTAAAACATTTGCTAAATTTCACCTGACATTACCCTTTACATCCAGAGAACTGGAGAATGACTCACTGAATTTCATCAGCCTGCCATAGTCCCTTGTTTCATAAGTTCTCCAAAGCATAACTTTATTTTTTTTCTTTTGTTAGCATTGTATATCTTTTCAATTGAGGTAATTGATAAGCATTTCCAAAAACAAAGCTTTTGTAAAATGTGACTCAGCAGATATGCTGGCTGCAGTTCAGTTAGGCTACACTTTCACACTGTTCGACATGAAATGGGCAAGTGCTGTGTTTGACCAGATCAGTATTTAAATGACCTACACATCGGATCATGTTCGGAACAGCTGTTTTGGGGGTTTAGAGTGCACAGGGCATATTCAATAAAAAGACATGTACAGTAAAATACATTATGAATGAGTGGTTTACCAGTTTGATTCATTTACTGCTGTTTCTATTTTTGTGGCCCTTTCCTTGATTTATGCAGTAGTACTCTGTTGAAGGCTGGCTGCAGTTACACAGATAATGGTGAGTTCAACAGACACGTCCTGGTGAGATCTTTTTTTTTTTCCAGTCTTTCACGTTGTTCATTTAGTTCCTTTTAGAATTATGGATAATGAGTTAATGTCAAGACAGTGGTTATGTTTTGTGGCCTACCTCACCAAAAGTGTTGGCGGGGCATGACTGACATGAAAGGACCAAACTTAAGATGAGCAATTGGGTTATACCCCTCCACCAAAAGCCTTTTTAAGCTCACAAATGACTGTCACCATGGGGTATACATTGTCAGCGCTATTTTTAAAGATGAACTTATGGATTGTTAACCTTTCTTTCTTTTTTTTGAATCAGAAACAGTGTATCACTTTTTCTACATTGGATTCTGTATAGTATTTATTTTAACGGTCTTTAAAAAAAAAAAAAATAAAGCTTTCTTCTTTTTAAACTGGCCTTTGCATTGTTGAGTAGCTCTTTTTGCAAAATCCTGCATGAAAATCCTGAAAAGGTGACGGTACATGTATGGCTTTGGTGACTGCTGAGCTCTAATATATATAAGTATATATATATATATATATATATAGGGCATGATGAGGTTTTGACATTACTTGGTTTCCATGATGATTTAATAAGTCTAATCAAAATAAAAAGGCTTAAATATTTTCCTTTACTTGATGCAAATGACAATTTTACCTTCATAAATGACTGGAAAATATTTTGCACATTTTAGAGAGCAGAATGTTCTTCCTTTGTACCAGTGTACAAAGGATGTGTACATTGTCTTTGTGCCAAGTACATCATTATTATCATCATTCATTAGCTCAATTCAAAAAGTTAAACATCTATCTAAATCAGGTCTGATTTAAGGCTGTTCCATACTCCGCGAGACAAAGAGCGGAGAACGCGCTCCACGGGTGGTAAGAGATACAAAAAACTGAGGCACTAAGGTACCATACTCCGCGAGACGCGTGTGTGCAGAACTCCTCATACGGCCCGCCCACTAAACTATAAGGAAAGACTTTACTGAGTTTTTTAACACACCACAAGGACTTGTGCCATGGCAAGAGGGCATTATACAGAGAGGGTGCCTGCAACAGCGTGAGATGTCCGGCGATGAGTTGTGAAAATGCGACATTAAAAGTAACAATAGCAAAGATTCAGTGTTTGTGCCTTTATGACCACATTTGCACATCTACTGTGTTCCAATGTGCCTGCGATACTTCAAACTGTCCGGTGATGAGCTGTGAAGATGCGACATTAAAAGTAACAATAGCAAAGATATACAGACATTGTTAACGAGCCTATTATGCCCGGGTATGTAGGAGTATATAGAATGGTAATAACAGTCACCATCTGGTATGTGTGAATGCCTTTCTTTCTTTTATTGCTCATCATGCAAAACCAGTATGGTCTTATCTAAATCTGTTGAATCAGTGCTGTTTATACACCTACCTATATACCTGGAGAGGCTCTTGCGCTTCTCCACTTTCATCACGCCCACAATAAATTCCGACCAACCCAGCTTTAGGAGCAGCAGACATCAGTAAAATGTCAGGTAGACTAGGGCTGTGTCCCATTTCAGGGTCTGCATCCTTCGGAGGACGCAGCCTACGCGGTCTCAGGAGGCCGCGTCCTCCTGAGGATCCTCCGGAGGATCCTCCACCGTTGGTAAATGGGACGGTCTGGCCTTCAAATCACTTCCTGATTGTGGTGCGACGTCATAAATTTTGCCCCGGGAAAAACAAAAGCAGCGACAGCGACACAACACGGACTACACAACAAGCGGGACAACAGTGTGGATTTAGACATTTGGAATATTTTAATATATTTATTTGTTGTTGGAGGAAGAGGAGAGGCGGCTCCAGCGGCAGCAAAACCGGTGACGGCTCATTTTCTTCAGGCTGGGAGAGCGCAGTGGGGAGGTGACGGTAAGCTGCTGTTTAACCATATTATTGATCATAATTAATACACCAGTTACTGAGCAAACGCTAGATATATAACCAGTAGATAGACAAATATGATTAAATGTAATTTATATTTGATTCAATTGTAAGACTTGATACAGGGTCTGTTTGTAATTTTAATACTTTAAATAAATAGCTAAATGTGTAAGAACCCTGCAAATAACCCTGAAAGCACTGCTTTAATGTGTCATTAAGCATCAGGTCTGTCACTACACCAGAGAATTACTGCTGGGTGGAGGAGAGTGGGGCTCCCTGCAGGACCAGCTGTCTGTCCTGGAGGAGGTGTACTGACCATCATCACCTTTGGAGGGTGAGGATACATATTTTATAGCTTTTCATATTTTAAGCTGCGTTGGAAGCCGCTCTGTTGAAGTTATTATTTTTATTTTTGCCCTTTTTAAAAACATCTTTAGTAACATGGCAGCCGCCGATCGTCAGCTCTGCAAACCCTGATGGACGATGTGGTGGACAGAGGAGACAGACACCCCCCTCCCCCAGATGATGTCCCACTCACAGCCAGAGGACTCCAAGGTCTTCACCGTGGCATCATCCAGTCCAGCAGCACCAAGGACTCCTGCTCAGCCAAACATTTATATATATGTTCTTTGTGAATAGTATTTTCTGCTGATCTTTATAAATAATAAACTGCACATTTTCATAATGCCCACTGGTAAATAGTTAGAAATGTTCAAACTGTGTCTTTGTAAATATTGTACATAACACAACACACACACAATAAATGATTTACTGTGGTCACTGAGAAGTTCAAAAGTTTACTTCAATTATAAATAGGTAATGAAACACATAATGTAACAAGGTGAGAAGAGTTTAAGAACACAGAGACAAGAACGATTTAATACACAATTTAATAAGTAACATTTAAATAACACAGAACATAAAATCACTGCTGTCCACATCCTCTCAATGAGCTGAGGTCTGTCCGTTCTTTCTCTGCTCTCTCCCTCTCTCTCTATCTCTCTCCCTCTCTCTCTACCTCTCCCTCCCTCTCCAGCCTCATCTCCTCCGTTATCAGTTGTCAGGTTTCTTTTGTTTCTCTCTGCTCCTTCTACAACAAAATGCCAACAGGCAGAATGACCGTTTGATATAATAACGATAATATTGCTCCTCACGTGAACTATACTTTATACTATACTACAGTAAACAGTCCAGAAACATTCAATCAAAGCATTTACTTCACAGCGCCTCGTATCAACAGGACGTCATGTTTGTAAATATAAAACTCATTTTTTTAATGCCACTGTCACTACTAGCATTTTAAAACTCTCGAACTACTGCTCTTTACTTACATTTAAATGTGAATTCGGCACTCCTGCCGCTGCCGCTCGCTTGGTCCGTCATCGTACTATTGGACAAAAAGTAGGTCCGCAAAGCATTGTGGGATATTTAAGGCCACGAAGGATGGTAGCGATGCGTCCTCCAAATTCAGGCAAAAGGAGGACGCATTTGGAGGACGCATTTGAAGGACCCTTCGACTTTTGGCGAATTGGGACAGCCTTCGCGCAGCTTTGTGACGTAAGCGGCCTTAAAATGCGCACTCCGAAGGATGCAGACCCTGAAATGAGACACAGCCTAGGTGGGAGTCATTTAGTGCTGATCTCGAAGGGTCTTAATGTTTACACAGGTTTGCAGTGCATGGCAAAGAGACGTAAAAACGTAATGACGTGCCTTACGACATATGCGTACTGATTGACGCATGACGCAACGTGCGTCCCTCTCCCTCTCTATCGTTTCGCTTTAACTCTAATGGCTCTAGCATCGCTCCCTGCTGCCCGGTGCGAGCGACACGATGCACAGGGAGAGGGACGCTCCGCTCCCCTGCGATCCTAGAGCCCCCAGTACTCCGGCACATTCCCCAGAGAGGTTGCTCTCTGGCCGGGCAGCCCACTCCCATGCACCCAGTCCATGAATTCTAATAGGGCTACTATACTACAACTAATAATAACAATATTTCGTGCGCACGTTATACATAATTCGTGGCCACGATGTATTTCTTTTTGACCATGTCACAGAGGGGCTCCGTAGTTTTGGAGAACTTCACTTGTACAGACGCTCGCTGATAGCAGGTTGTCTGCAGAAGCATGTTTAGTCTCGTGGTGAATTGTGTCGAAGTGCTGAACCGGTGTTTTGCACCTTCCGAGCCCTCTGCAGAGCTGGAACCAACAACCAAGCCCTGCAGCACCGCGTGACGCACCACGATGCAGACAGAGAGAGGGATAATGTTCTGCTCAGAGAATCCTGATGCAAACGTTACACAATGAGTTAAAAACAAAAACTAAAATTACCTGTTGATTTTGTATGATTTACTCTGTTTGGCTGGCGGGCCAAAAATAACACATTTTAAGATAAAAGCCGCGGGCCATAGAAAATCCGACCGCGGGCCGCAGTTTGGACACCCCTGATTTACATCAAGTGAAATATTTAAAGCATTCTTTTAACTAAAGATTATGGCTTGCAGTTAATGAAAACAATGTGATTCTTATGGGGTAAATAATTCTGGTTCAGTAGGCTACACAATCATGGGAACAACTGCTGGTTTGAGAGATGTCACTGACACCCTCCCACCCTTGTGGAGGGTAAATCATAAAACAAAAATAATGTTTCATGATACAACCTAAGACACCACAGGCCAAAGAGCATCTCCACTCACTAGGCCTGCTTCCACAACAGCTTCTTTCCAGCTGCTGTCAGACTGTTGGCACAGGATTTTAAAATGGGAAGGACATAACACACTTACCGTAATAGCTGGTGCCATGACACAACGATGTTCTTGTTTTGATGCTGCAATAGCAGTACAATGTGCAATCAAGAAAATGTTTCTATGTGCAATAACGATGTGAAAATCCTAAAGTCCAATTGTGCTATAGTTACAACTTTGCATATACAACATATGTTTCAGTTATTCTACTCATTTTAAATGTTGTAATATTTTATACTATTTTCTAGTGTGTGATTTTCCTCTTAACCATAAAAAACGTTAAATAAAGTTGACTTTTAGAGATATACAGGCCCTTTCCAAAAAAATAGAATATCAAGGAAAAGTTCATTAATTTTCATAATTCTATTCAAAAAGTTAAACTTTCATAGATTAGATTCAGAGCCCACATTTTAAACGATTTCAAGTATTTATTTGTTTGTTTTTACATAATTTGGTCTCCCACCTCATAAAACCCACGAAAACAGGAATTCAAAAAATTAGAATACTGTAAAGAAATCAGCCCAAATTATGCAGGCCATGGACGTTTTAAACTGAAAGTCACACACTGATCATCTACTGAACTCAAAGCACCTCCACAGGTTTCCCCAGGTGTCATTTAATTGCTTCAGATCAGCCCACATTCTCTTACAAACCACTTCTACCTCCACTCACCTGTGCAATAACTGTTAATATGTATACTGTTTTTTGATTCTATTCTATTCTATATTTTATTGGTAGTTTATTTTATCATGTATATATCTTTTCTTAACTTATCCTTTGCTGTCTGTATCTGCTGTTGCAAAAATGCAATTTCCCCATTGTGGGACTAATAAAGGTTTTTTAATCTTAATGCCACAAGCTGATTGCCTCAATGGCACGGCCCATCAAGGCAGTGATTAAGGCAAAGGGATTCCCAACCAAGTATTGACATATCGCATAGACAGTACCATACTTTGATTGATTTGTTGTGATCCTATAATTTCTTTCTTTTTTCTTCTTGCAAAAAAAAAGTAAACGCAGATTTCTTCACAGTTTTCAAATTTTTTGAATTCCTGTTTTTGTGGGTTTTATGAGCTGGGAGCCCAGATTATGTAAAATTAAACAAATAAATACTTGAAATTGGTTAAAATGTGGGCTCTGAATCTATAATCTATGAAATTTTAACTTTTTGAATGGAATTATGGAAATTAATGAACTTTTCCTTGATATTCTAATTTTCTGGAAAGGGTCTGTACACAAAACAATCCAATGTACCTGTGCTGCTCTGTACCTGTGCAAATGGCAATATGTTCTATTCCATTACAAAAAAACAAGTATTGTAAAGTATTGTATCCAAATATATCAGTAGAAAATTAAGTGGAAGAGGAAGTGTGGAAGAAAAAGATGCACAAGCAGCAGGGATGAAGAGCTCAGACGAGTCAGAGCCCCTCCCTCCATCATGTGAAACATCTACAGAGGGGCTGTATGAAGCCTGCACCTGCAGGAAGACGCTGCATCGCATAGTGAGAGCAGCTGAGAGGATCATCGTTGTCCCTCGTCTATCCC
This sequence comes from Parambassis ranga, assembly GCF_900634625.1. Lineage (NCBI taxonomy): Eukaryota > Metazoa > Chordata > Actinopteri > Ambassidae > Parambassis > Parambassis ranga. Next base: position 1,364,490 of record NC_041038.1, read on the forward strand.
TCGAAGATCGCATCACAGGAGACCCCACCCACCCTTCACACCGCTTCTTCAGTCTGCTGCCATCAGGAAAGAGACTGCGAAGCCTTCGGGCCAGGACCAACAGACTGAGGGATAGCTTCATCCACCAGGCTGTCAGGAAGCTGAACTCTCTTCCTGCCCATAGAGAATCTCTGGGGAATTATCAAGAAGAAGATGAGAGACACCAGACCCAAAAATGCAGATGAGCTGAACTCTGAGACTGCTATTACCATCGATATTACTTAAAAATTGAAGTTCTGTATGTCCTAGTGTCTTAAGCCTTAAGCAAAATAACAGATGCAACATTGTCACTTCTATGAACAAGTCCTCAATGCAACCGACCAATTTGAGGCTTTCTACTATTTACTTTGAGGTCTGTTATTAATGCAGACATCACCCACCCACCCACGCTCTGAATATTCTGCCATGTAGTGACCCATTGTAAACTCAGACATAAACTCACATGAAACTTAAATATCAGTTCAATGACAGATTAGCCCAGACCTGCCTTACAAAACCGAATGAGTTTGCCGTGGCTTCTTTTTAAATCTACTTAGAAACTACTGAATAATATGTACTATGGTTGCACGTGATTGAGGTTCCAGATGAGACACCCTCCCTTTGAGACTTAAGGGGCTCATTTGTCATCATTAAAGGGTTAGGTGAATGAACAGAAGACACATTTTTATTTGTAATAATACAAAAGAGAGGAAATGTGCTTTAGTGCTTAGACATCATTACACTGCTGTCATTGTGAGGCCACGTGTAGAACTGGAAGCCCCATGGCTAGATACTGGTGATGGTGGGGAGGAGAGATGCTGACTGTCTGACCTGATGAGGAGGATGAGGAGCATAGCCAAGGTCATGATGGAGACTAGTGGTGAAAGGGGTGTAGATGGATTACACAAAGACATGCAGGTCAGGTTATGTCTGAGTAAATAATGCCATATGTAGAATTTCTGATAGCTTCAGCCTTGTTTTTTTCAGTTTTACTGTTATATTAAAATCAGTGCTTAAGGACTCTAAATGGGAGTCCATGTCCTGGTATGATGACATCAGCGATACGTAGCGCCTTCTGGCGGTTGACTTTTTGTACTGCAGTGTTCATACTAAGATTCTGCCAGGTGTTCTCATCTGAGCAGCACTCAAATAAATCCCCTGCAATAAGCACAGTACCCACTGAGGTTCCTTTCACCTGGATGCTGACATCTTGTCCAGTGTGGCCTGGGGTGGGAATAACAGATACCTGTGGATGAAAGGGAGATAAAAGAGAGATAACATCTACATCTAAAACTCAAACAGCTTTTTCATTATGAGGCACTATGTCAGACATTTGCTGTGATGACAGACACAGTCTTTTAATAAATATAATAAAGCCAACAAGGATCCTGATGCTGCATTCTGAAGCATGTTTTTGTGGTGAGATGAGCCGATTGTGGTACAGGCAATGAAAAGGGTGCAGTCTGTACAGCAACAGCTAATTGTCCCTATCAATAACAAATATGATCATGAGTTATGAGTTATGGCACAACAATGGCAACTTAATATGGAACATGTAGAAAGGACTGGAATCTTAGTTTTAAAGTTTTAAAACATGCCCAGAGTATTTAGCATCTTCATTATAATTAAGTCTTCTTTAATCCATAACTATCAGACCTCAGTACATCATTACCAAATGAATGGGAATACACCTTTAAACAATCAATACACTGATTAATAATAACATTTTCATAGACTCACTTAAAGCAACATTTTCTAGATCTATCTGAACATAGCATTATTCTGATTTCAGATTCTTTATATGTATGGCCCCTATCTATGCTGTTATCCTTTTAGCTTTTTTTCTTGAATGTATGTTGGTGATTTTTATTAGAGTTGTGATAGATTCTGTCCTCCCACCTTTTTGAAAGATACTTACATGCTCATCGATAGTGTAAGGCTGTCCTTCTGACAGCTTGTTGGGAAGGTATGTGTCCCCTTTACTTATGTCAAAGCCGACAATCGTCATTGCTGTTGGAAAAAGACTCAGGTTTCCAATATGGTCTGAATGTCCATGAGTTCCCACAACCACGTTGATGTCTTCAGGTTTCAGGCCTCTTTCTTTCAAAGACATTACAAGGAAGTCCTTGTCCCACGGTCCGCCGGTATCAACAAGAATGATTTTAAGTCCTGTTATAAGGGTAATGGTGCCATCTGCTTTAAAAGTCCCGTCGGTCTGAGATAAACAGTACCCGACTTTAAGAACCGCAAGGGAGTATGGCTCCCCAGAGAAATCCAGGCTAGTCTCTGATAGGGAAACATTTTGAATCTGAGCAGACACCACTGTCTCCATGATATCCACAGACGTCACTTCCGCCTCTTGTTCTTCTTCTTTATTTTCGCCAGACTAGATGCCATATGGCATATTGCTGCCTCTCACAGGCCAGGTTTAGTAATGATTTGATGTATGCATCTCACTTCCGCCTCCCTCGAACTGAGAGACAAAATAGCCGGCATATCAACACCAAATAAAGCAACCACCAATCGATATAATAATTTTTTTGCAGGAGGAATAATATTTATCTACTCTGTTTATCTACTATATTTTTATCCATGCCATCTCATTTAAAATGGTATTTATTTATTTCTATAATTAAATTTATTGTTTTATGAATTGTATCTATTTTTATATATTAATATGTTACATTGTAAAGTATTTTCCCCTCTTATTTCTTAGGGTAATATGTATTCCTGTATTTAAGAATATAAGGAGTGCATGTCTGTTTGTCTTGTATATTGTATGTTCTACATTTTTTATATATTGTTCAATAAAGGGACAGAATAACCATCACCGTTCAAGCGGTCCATGTTGGGTTATATTTGTTTTTCTTTATTTAAATTGTATGTTGCTTTTTTCTTTAGAAAGGCATAGCTAAAACATTTTTTTATATAAAATAATTTAGTGTAAAGTAAAGAGACAATGACCACTGCAGCGTTGTTCTTTGTTTTATTTGTGATTGTAGTATGTTCGGAACGGATCGTCTATCCTTAAAGTAGTTTTGGATTTCCTTAAACACGATGCACGCAGTCTGCCGGAAATCCGCAAAAGAAGAGGAGAAGCGAAGAAGAAGATTTTTTCCCCTAGCTGGTGGAACGCTTGCTGTGTTACTCGCAGTGGAGGACCCTTTTTCTGTTACACACGTAAAACGTCACACGTCAGCTGTACAATGGCGGCTTCACCAGATTTGGTAGTAGGATCGTCGTTTATGGATCACTTTAAATGGTTTTTAGTGAGCTATTTCATGCCAGAATCATGCTACGACGAGTTCTTTCTCAGTTTCAACGTTTTGAACGGTAAGGGTCTTAGTTTATTAACCTTAATAATACAGACAGGTATAATTCGTGTGTCTTGTTGTGGTGACAGTAACTTGCTACGTTGCCAGTTTAGGTAACCCACACTTACACTGTTTGTGTACACGCCGAGCTGAAAATGCATAAAATGTATACTATACACATCCGTATCACAACACAGTCATATATGATACCGCTTTAGCGGCTGTCATGACACAGTCTTCTGTGACATTGAGCAAGCTTAAAGTTTAGCTGCTAATCTGTCACCAAATCAGTTCACTATGGATTGGGGAATTGAATTTTCCTTCCATTACTGTACGGTAGCCAAAACCTAAACTGGTTGCATATAGCCTATCTTAATGAAACAGACGTGATAATAGTGGCATGTCTCCTTTAAAGAAACTGGGCAGTGAGTGTGCGCGAGAGTGGGTGTGTACGAGATGAGCGAAAGGTCACGTGCGAGTTGCGAGTGGTGAGTTGTTTGTTAGCGGCAGGAATTAAATGTACAGTACGGAGTAAAACAATAAAGCTGCAGCCCTGCAATGACATATTTAACCAACAGATGTCGCGGTGCGGCCTTATTTTACTGTCTATGCATGCGTAGTCAAGGCGGGGGCGGGGCCTTGCTTGCTTCCGACTCATGTTTGGTCTGTTTTGTATATGTGCATTACTCAGGTGGCAAACTAATGTGTTTATGTTTTTATATTTTTCATCAGTGCCATGTCTAAAGATTGTTCTGAGCAAAGTCCTTGGGATCGGCATCATACTGGGATCAGTGATGGGTAAATCAACTCACCTTCTCGTTTTAACAGGGTCAGAGAAGAAATTTGGCAATTTTCTTTGTCTGCATCAATTTAAAAGTAATCCTATATGCATAAAAATATAAAGTAAAACATACATTTTACATTTGGGACTATAAAATCTAAAACACATGGGTAATAATGTCCTAGTTTGCAAATGCCACTGTTGCCTCAACAAGTTTGATCAACAAGTTTGCAGTTTGTTTTAGTCAAGGTTAAGTCAATAAAAAGTAATTACAAGGACAAAATGTAATTTTTTTCTCACTTTTAGTTTAATATTGACTCGACTCGGTTTATTTTCTTACTGTATTACTTTTTAAAAAACTGATATCAGGTGAAGTCAAATGTTTTTCTCCATTCTCTGTCCTTCTTTACAGTCAAACTGCCACAGATCCTAAAGCTGATGGGAGCAAAAAGCGCTGAAGGGCTGAGCTTTAATTCCGTGCTATTGGAACTGTTGGCAGTCACAGGAACAATGGCCTACAGTGTGGTCAACAAGTTCCCTTTTAGGTTGGAAACATATTGTTGTTAACTCTGTAAAAACATAATGCGAACAGTACCATCTTCTTGTATTTTACAAATGCTGTTATGTAATAGTATACTAGAGTGTATGGCTGTATGCCGGGTGCTAGCATTGGTTTCATATTTTGAATAATGTGCACTGCATGTTACTTTAGTGCCTGGGGTGAGGCTCTGTTCCTGATGGTGCAGACAGTAACCATCGGCTTCCTTATTCAGCATTACCAAGGAAGAACCAGCAGAGGTAAGAAGGGGCAGCCTCTTTTTACGGCTGGGGCATTTGTTGTCAAGGTGGCCACCCTAACTATAAAACTGCTGGAAACCCTGCCTCTGCTGCACCTTAGTCACATGTTTTACGGCAGTCCTTGAAAGTTCAGAACTCCAGCGCAGTCGCTGTTTATACTTTACCCTTAGTAAAAGTTAGAGCTTTTCTGTCCTGTTAAGATTTTTGTTCCAGAGATTTAGTTTAATAAATTAAGTCATTTAAAAGTGTATGTGAATGGATCACAAATGTGTGTGTTAACAGATGTAGATAAATTATTTAGGGGCATCATTTAAGGCAAGAATTTTGTCTGCCCACCTTGACTACTGTAACTCTCTTTTTGTTTAGGTCCAGGAAAATGCATAGGAGTGATTTTGAGATTTTAGCCCAGTCTTTGCTCTGATCGGGTCTTTTCTTTTTATCTCTCCCAGGTCTCCTGTTTGTTATTGTATATTTTGGCCTGTTGATTCCCCTGCTGTCTCCATTGACTCCTGTGTCAGTGGTTACCTTCATGCAGGCTTCCAACATGCCAGCCATCATCGTTGGCAGGGTAGGCAAATATAATGCTCATACGCACTAAAATATAATGTAGTCTAATCCCTGTCTTGCTCAAATCATCATTGATGGCAGTGAGTTGAATTTATTTTCATGAATTTACATTCACCAAACTTGAAAAATACTAAAAAATGAAAATGGCCTGTCTAACAAAGCTACTAGTTGTGAAAATGCATAACAAATCTGACAGTACCTATGTTTGTCTCAGTTAATCCAGGCAGCCACTAACTTTCAAAATGGGCACACTGGTCAATTGTCTGCTGTGTCTGTATTCCTGTTATTTGCTGGATCTCTTGCTCGCATCTTCACCTCACTACAGGTAAGAAGGCTTTGTGTGCACATTGTTTCGTTGCCTTTAGTTGAAGCCTTAACTATCATCTTCATTTACATAGAATGCATGAGTGATATGCATTTAAAACTATATTATGATATTTTTGGGTATTTATTGAGATAACGTTATTCATGACAATATCTACATAGTAGCATTCACTACTGCGTTTTTAGCTATAAGTGATTAATACTGTCTGGACAGATTCCTGGTTGACGGTTGACCTGTCAATCAGAATTGTCTCTAGGCACTTTACAGGAACTCAGCAAGCAGTTAAAAGCAGGCAGTGGCAAGGAAAATGCCCCTTTTAACAGGAAAAAAACATTAAGCAGGACCTGGCTAATAAGGGGAGGTAGATCATCCCAGGACTTGGGTGATGATCTTATCTTGAGCTGCTGATGCACAGGTTTGTAATATGGAAGGCTAAGTTCCACTTGACTGCCCACTGGTTTTTCCAGCTGTAAGAAAGTGCACCGAAAACATTACCAACTCCCACAGCTCTTAGTCTCAATCTTAGTATCACACAAAACAACAACACAGCAATGAATGAGAATTCAGTTGAAATCAAATCATATATACACAAAGATAAAGAGCTAGCATACCAATAGCAATGTGTAGACAATGGGAAAAGCTTTATTCTTTACTTCAGAGCAACTTGATGTTGGTATCTCTGTCTCAAGTGTTTAGACATTCTTCACACTTGAGTGAGTGAGTGTTTCCACCCTTAGTAACCACTTTTCTTCTTTTTTCAGCACATTAGTGCCCAGTTTCAGATTATAGAGGTAGCTCCTTGTTTACAAGTAAACGTGCTTCACACATGCTGTGGATGAGTTGCACAAAAAAAATATGTCATCAGCCAGACTTTGTTGTATTACTAGATGGCTAATTTTCAGCGTCCTGCCTATTTTTCTGTAACAAATATCTTGTTAAATGCTACTTTATCTTCTTACAGGAAACTGGAGACTCTCTGATGGCTCTCACCTACGTCATATCCTCCAGCTGCAATGGCATTATTGCCCTGCAGATTCTTTACTACTGGAACAGCTCCACAGAAAGCAAGAGGAAAAAAGAATAAGCAAGAATTAACCTCATTTGTAGTGATTTCATTTCCTTACCCAACTTTAGCCATTCTCAAATGGTGTCTGCAAAACATGAAAAAGAAAAAGGTGCCATTTGTACCCCCTGTAACAGTGGGACCATTTTTCCCGGAGACACATTAAGTAGTGACTGTTCTGCATTTTTCCTAATGCAGCTTCCTCTATGATGAGCTTGTGATTATGATGCAGAGTTAAAATGTGGGAAATTATGTTTTCACACTGTAGAATTTTTGTAATATATAGTATATATATATCATTGAGATGAGCTACATGAATTACAGTTTGGTGGTCAAGGACCAATTTAACATCATGCTTGGTTCATTTTTTTAACAAAATATATCAGGAACATAATTTGGCTTGAAAAGACACTCTGAACACTCATGCTGAATAGACTCAAGCTGTTAAAGATCAGTGTGACCTCACCAAATAATATTTGCCCATAACATAAGAATTCCTAGGCTAAATCATTTGACAGTACATTTTTATATTCAACTGCAATTCGACTGAAGCTGCTTGGATGAGCGGCGAAACGTCTTCAAGAAAACTCTACAAGTCCAGAAGCCTTGCTTCAACCTTCTGAATGAAAATGACCTGGATGTCTGAGAATCTTCATCAACATCTTGTTTGATCATTTTACATAAACCATACCCCCTATCCCACTCTGCTGCAGCACAACCTGGTTATGAATTATCTGTAATTTTGTTTTTAGTAGACTACACTGTTAATACATGCCCCAAAGTGCAGCCTTGGTGCCATTCTGTTATGTTAGAATGTCTTCATTTGGACAGGGGGAGGGTGAGGTGCATGACCAGCTTGAAGTGTTTTAGAGTTGATAATATCACAGAAATATCACTGGTTGAAGTCCAACTTATCTCTGTATTTGTTTTGCAAGGTCTCCTTGCCGCTGTTTATTATTATGAGATCTGTGGGCCAAAGGAAAGTAGATGACATTCCTGAAATTATCTGGTGGCAAAGTGACCACTAACCAGGACAAAATCAGAAGTTTGGCTGTGGATTTCTACCATTCAGATATTGTGTAACTGACACTACCATCATGAAAAAATATCTTATCCATAATTACTGGAGGTATGTAAAAACCTAAACTTTTGATTTGACTTGTTAGAACAGAAGCATCGTTTTGGCAAGGTGAATCACCCTTTATTGATTTCTTTCTGCACTCAGGACATTTGTATTTGGTGATAGGTTTCTAAATTAGATTTGTTTATTATATAGTGGTGCTGAATTTATGGTGAAAATGGGAGCTGTGTTAAGTTGTCCAGAGCTGTCATCATCTGTGCCGTGTGGTTTCTGGTTAGTTTATACAGACAACGTTGATATGTTTATAACTGGCCAGGGGTACAATGCATGTCCCTGTGCACCTGCAAGATAGATGGCCTCATCTAATAACTGCTAATTCTGAGGTTTTATCAGTGGGTCTGTGGGGACATCAGGTTGTGCCCTGTTTGCTAAGTACACTGCAGTGTTGGTACCGGGGCTGAATGTCTCACCCAGGGGTCCCAATTTGCACATGTGCACTGCAGTTATGTTTAAAATCCAGCACTTCACCAAATGGATTTGTGAGGCTGTGAGTTTACCCAAAAGTTTGAAGATTACATTCAGACCTGTGTAATTAACTATAAGCTAAAATAGGCTTCTTTGACTGTCCATGTTTTGTTTTTTTCCACTTCCAAAATAAACCTTTTCCCAACCATGTTTGAAATCTGATCCGAGACCCTAAAAGTGGATTACCTGTTGCCTTCCACCACTGGTTATGATATAATGTCACTGCAGCAGAGTGCATGATGAGCAGGAGTCAGCATGCAGTGTTTTTATTTTTAAAATTGACTGAATATGTATGCCATTCTTGTGCTTCTTTAACAGTCACAAATTGGGCAAATATGTTGAGCACTTTCACCTCAGAGGTATGATATTGTTGTGAATGCGATCCTATAAAAATGGAATTAATCCCAATACTAGAAAATGCATTTTCAAAAGAAAATGTGTTTGATAACTGCATGCTGAAGGATTTGCTCTGAATTGTTGAGGAGTTTGCCAAGCAGAGCAAAGAAACAACCAATCGGAATGTGCACAAAGTATTCATGAGTTGCTCTTACTGAAGGTCACTTTGATCCAAGGTAACACCAGCATTCCTCTTTCTTTATTCCCCTTCCTCTCAGGGTTACCTAACCTCAGGATGTCTCACAGAAAACCCACAACAGAACTTGTGTTCCACTGAGCATCATTGATGGACAAATAAGAGAATCGTAACCTAGTACTTCTGAAACCACTAATATGGATTAGCTTGGTGAATCTGCTAAAATCATTTTAATAGGTCTATATAACTGTGAAGACTTACAGGAACACACAACAAATAAACTTCTTTCGGACAGCTGTAGTCCTACATGATCCCCTGCTGCATGTTTAGTATTCACTGGATGCTGTCTCAGTGTTTCACCAAATGAGGGCAGCACAGAAATACCACAGAAAGTTTGAAGTTGGTATTTTACAGAGACCGACATAATTGAAGTCCAGTAGTAAGACGTTGGATGATGAAATGTGCATTCAGTATTAATGTAATGCATTCTGTGTATGATGCCAGTGTATGGATTAACCATTGTATTATACCTTTGGCTGATGTTGGAGGACAGAGGTCAGACAAGGATGAGTCTTGAGATAGGATCCTGTTACCTACAGGTGGGACGATGGACCCACACAACAAAGCATCATAGGGACTATATTCTGATATATTGTCTTCACACTTTGCTCTTAGAAGTCAGGTTGTTGGATCTTCTGTTCCAGCCTAAAATGCAAGAATCCATGAGAGGCCCTAGGCAAAAATTCAGGACCATTATTTATTTTGGTAACTTTTTTATTTATTTTTTTTTTTAAATTTTAGATACTGTATTAATCCCAGAGGGAAATTCTTTACGGCTGCTGCCAAGCAGTGTCATACAATGACTAGCAAGGCGCGCCACAGGCTAGGGTGAAGTGTCTTGCCCAAGAACACACAACAGTGACTAGGGAGGAGTTGAGATCGAACCACCAACCTTCCGGTTACTAGACAACCCTGCTATACCACTGCGCCACTGTTGTCCCCAACAATACCCAAAACCAAATGGCCTGGTTATGAAGTTAGGAAGTTATTAAGTGCTTGATCCACATAAATATGTGATGCAAAGATTCATTTTTATCAGTGCTCAGCTGGTGTAACATTTAGCTGTGTGGAACTTAAATTAAATAAATAAGTCACCATCATGAAGAATGCATGAGGGTCAGGCCTTTTCTTGACACCACTATGATTTGGATGTGACAAACAGTGCACTGCTATGCTGTTTAATATAATTTGTTCCTTTATGTTGATGAAGGTTCACAGTCATCCAGCTCATTTTAATTTAAGAGGTTGAAGCAGGGCAACTGGTCTTATAGAGTTTTTTGAGGACATTTTGCTGCCTCTCCAAGCAGCTTTAACTTTATCTCTTACACCCTAATTTGTATTTCATATAAATGTTGTCCTTTTAGTGAATTATTGAATCTTGTATTGTTACAGCTAATTTGTTACAATCAGAGCAGGCCTTACTAACAACCTATGAGCTCCTTTCCTAATTGAAGAGATATTCAGTATGTTTTAAAAAACTGCATCTAAACTACAAACATACCAAACAGGAAAGCTATACTGCCTGAAGCAGCCACTAGGTGGTGCACTCCTATGTGGCAAATCACACTTCTGCTTTTCCCACACAGTCCACTGTTCCCCCTTGACAGGACGCTGGAGCACAAAGATACTTAAACCATAACTACTTTGAAACAAACAAAACCCAAAACATTGCGTTGACATACTCATTTCTGTCTTTTTGTTTTGCAGCAAGTGCATAGATGTAAATTACATAGCAGGAGAGGAGCTGAGATACAAAACCATTTGCTGTACAAGCTTCATGATTAGATAGTTTGTCTCCAATATAAAAGCAAATTCACACTTAAAACTCCACTTGGTAACCACTACCTGATTCACATACACATAAGGTTCTCAGACTGAGAGAATGACAACAGGTCTTTGAAAAGGCTTAAGTCACTCTCAGCCGATCCATGGCAACCACTTTCTGAGGCATCCCTGCTTGTTGCTAGGTGATGGGGTGTACTGGACCAGAAAATCCTTCCATTGACCACAGCCAAAACAACCCCAGCAAAGTAGGCTATATGCTGTAGGCTATACACGGATTTCACAAATCCACAGGTTCCTATGTTCCGTCGTTTTCACTCTCTTTTCCAGTCTCACTTTTTATAAATGAATCCCAGACAACCTCTTCTCCATGTCTGCATGATTCAGTTAAAGTGTCAGGACAGTTTTTTATGTGCCAGGCATCACTGATTGACAGAGGTCTAGTTCAGTGACTATGTCTACGGTCCATATCCGCAATAACTCAAGTGATGCAAGCATATGTAATAAGTTATAAAATATGCGCCGTGTAGTAGCTGTAGTTTTTCTCTTTGCAGCTGTTCTCATCCTCCCCCCTCCTCCTGTTGATCCGGTACCCTCATCCTTTCTCCCGTTCCTCGCTCTCCATTCACCTCCCACTGACCGATTAGCCGGCGCGGGTTCTCTCTTATTTCCATGAGAAAAGCGACGGCCGGTGAAAGGGTTAAGCCTAAGGACGAAGCCTCAAAAAGCAACCCTAATTTTCTGCTCTGTAGGGGAGTAAGGAAAGCGGGGGGAGGAAACAAAGACGCCCAGGGGAGGAGCGGAGAGTCCAACTTTACTATATGCACCTGCTGCCTGAAAAGCCGCGCACAATGCGCCTCCGAAACGGCCAATTACGACCGGGCCATCCACCCGCTTTTTCTGTGGAGACGGAAGAAAGGGGGAGAAGAGGGGGTGAGTGAATTTTAAAAGAGGGTAAAGTTCGGTAGGAAAGTAAATAATCAAGCTTTAAATCATTGTGGGCACTACAGACTACCGCCCTTTTCTCCTCCAGCCACATCTTCCCACCAGACAAGACTCCCATGTTCTAGACTACAGTTTTCTTCTTCTTCTTCTTCTTCTTCTTCTTCTTCTTCCATTGACAATATGGATAATAAAACATATTTTGGCTTTGGTATGATATTTTGTGAAAGGATAGACTGGTCAGTAATTTCCCAGAAAGGCCATTTTTTTTTACCTATACAGGCAAAATATTGTCAATAAATCATTTAAATCAAATCAGTTAAATAGGCTGTTGAATGTGGGGCAGGTATTAAAATACATTAAAAATATTAGTGACAGGTTAAGTGCGTAACAGTGTCCAATTAACACTGTGTTCCATGTGAAATTTATTAGGTGGTGATTGAAGTTTTAGTGAGTTGGGGCCTGATGGGGACAGAGCATCTGTGCAAAACTGCATGCAGATGTTAATGTCTACCAAAACTGGGCCCAAGGAAGGACAACACCGTCATGTGTTCCCGAGGGTGGTTCATGTTGGGCAGTCCCACAGAGGAGATACTGTATAACAAATTTCTGACAATCTGGACTCTGGCTATGGTAAAAAAGAGGTAGGACATACTATGCATTGTAGACATGGTCTTTGTCACCTCACCAGAGCAAGAAGCAGCCTTGCAGGTGGTTTTAATGTTGTGACTGAAATATAGTGATGTATATTGAGATTTGTTTCTTATATTCTCCCCTTATATTCTGCAGATAAATAGAGTGAATGACAAGAATGCATACTAGAAAAGATGGCCACTCACAGTGTTGAAAAACTGAAACACACTGACTTAAGTACTGCAAAGATTTGTACATTTTTTTATTCATTTCATTATTACCATTTTTGTTCAATCAAAAAGCAACTAAGACTCTTGTATGAGCCTTAAAACAGACTGTACACTATTTACACTTTTTTTAAATGTCACCTCTACAGGTGAGTTTACATACAAGAATCTCTAAAAAATATTCCACAAAAATAAAAATTGCCGTTTCAATTTAAACATTTACACACTTTTCAAAAATGTGTCAGGGAAGTAGTGGAATACTCAATCTTCACTTTCACTGTGAAATTGTCGACATGTTTGTTCCAGGTAGATGCTTGTCTTGTCAGTTTGATAGAAACCATTCCTATTTTTTCTCCCTGGAAGAGATGTTGGAACGAACAAAACGGTTGCTTTGCTCAGGTTTAATGTGAAACTTCCTTTGTTTTAATAAGCTGCTAGAAGAATGTATCAGTTTCCTTCAAAACACAACATCTTGCAAGGCCTTTTGTGAGTCCAGTGTACTTGGAGGAAGACATAACTGGTGAATCTTGCTGTACTTTATTTGGAATTTAAAAAAAAACAACTGAAATGTAGCATAAAATTCATTTACTTTATGAAAAACCTATGACAATGAAAACAAGTAGGGTGCTGGCCAGAGCAACAGGCTATAGCCAAAACATACATTTAAAGATCAAATCTAAAACTAAATAAAGACATTAAAACTTTTACACAGCTAAAAAAAAACATTTTCTCAGAACCAAAGCCCTCAGTTTTCAGTGATTTGGTTGACTGTGGATACTGCTTGTAGAACCAACTTTTGGAAGCCAGTTGATCTGTTCATTTCCTGTGGATGGAGTGCTGATTGTCCAACAGGTGTTTTCCATGTCATCCAACAAGAATTCAGCTGTTAAAAAAAAAAAAAAAAAAACTAGAACAAAATGTAAAATCACTTAACAAAAGCCAAGGCACAAGAGTTCGTAGTTCCGTAATTAAAGTTGGGCAATTTCTTCTTCCCACTGGAATCACACCAGCTTTAACATATCAACCAGAATCCACAGCACCGGGAACTGGCTTCATGCTCCACTCTCACTACTTGGTCCCTTTTAGCACTGACTCTATATGGTAAACTTGTGAGTGCCTGGTCACAAGCATTTAAGGTGGGTTTTTGAGTCGTTTGAGTAATTATGGCTAGGTTTTAAAAATATAAAAACACACAAAAATACATTTCCGAATATGTACACAATAAACACAGAAACTACTGTCTTCAGCGTGTTCAACAGCCTATAAGCAGCGAGCAGAGTCTCAGCTCTGTGTGCTCTGGTTGGATGTGTGAGGCTTGTGTGGCACCAAAGAGGTAGAAAAAGAGCCTTTTAGTTATGAGGCACCTCTGAACAGACCAGAGTATAGGGAGGGAAAGGTGTTTTCGCTCACATCTCATGTCTCTTTGTATTGCCAATCTAAAGTACTCCACACGATCTATTCTCCAGTCTAACCAGCTGTGCGCATTGTGAGCACTGCTTCTCTTATTCAGCACACCCACCACCAGAAGTTTCAATCTTAGATGTGTGTGAGTGGAACGGTTCCAGTGAGGTAGTGTTGCTGGACGTTGGTGTAGCCCCTCTGTGTTGTTGAGGGGTCAGTGGTGTCCACTCCTTGTCCAGGAATGTACATGCTGATCATGTCCCTGAGGTCACCTTGCAAAGCTCCCCTGTGGTGGTTTGATGTTGCTCTTGGAGGGGAGTGGGATACTGGTTCTGGTTTCACCATGGACATGGCAACAGGGCTTGGCTGCTGGGGACTGCTGCTGTATGACAGTGTGCTGTGGAATGAAACAAAATGGTACATGTTCAACTAACATCCAGTATGCAGAGTTTATGAGTACAGTAGTGATAATAATCTTTGTGTTTTTTAGAAAAATCATCTTTAAATCTTTCAGAAAAAAAGCCAACAAGCAGCAGTAAAAATGACAACAGAAGAACACATTGACTATAGTGCAATTGTATTTTATGTGATGATGATTGATGATTGTGAATTATGGGAGTGCAGACACTGCACAACATAAAACTTAGTTTCCTCGTTAAGCCATGTCCATATAATCATTAAATGCTTTCACAGCAGCAGGACTACCTTCACATTTAGCTGTGAAATGAAATATCTACACTAGCAGAGGCATCTTTTGTTTATTACGTTACATTAAAACACAGTTTTGAGGTGTAAATTTCTATCGTTTTAGCCGTGTCTCACTCTTTTTTCCTTGGTAATAAAAGATGCATCAGGTATCACACTGGATTCAGTTTACATACAGAACGGAATACGGAATACAGTGGACTGCACAAACTGAATAACCAAGGAGTAAGCTTTTAAATGTTGCTCTATGCTGCAGATTGTAATAAATCAGTAGAGGCACCCCCTGAATTAGTACACAGCTACAGACTGTGTGTCATTGAGGAGTTAGCATGGCATTATCCATAGGATGAGTCAGGAACAGGTTAACTACTTTGTGTTTAGTCAATACAGTTGACCCTACAAACCATGGGCCTCACAGTTAGACACTGAGCCCGTCCAAATGAATGTAAACATTTCTATAAAATGACAAATGGTAAAGAAGTGCAGTTATTAAACTTGCCATTATTCTCAAATAGGACATTTAAGCTACAACTATTGAATTTCAGTGGTACTGAGGACAGGGGGTGCTGTCCTGCGAGCTATAGAGTAAGCTGCCTGCAATGATGTTGGGATTGTCTATTTACTGGTTCAAAAGCCTTTTGTTGTGTTAATGTTATGCGCAATTCTATGAGCTGACAGAAAATTTAAAAAAAAGTAACTAACTATTAAACAATACCTGAGAAGTCTGTCATTTGACTTGACTCAGTTTTTGAAAGTTGATTTAAAAAAAATAAAAATCTTTCGGGGAACTTTAAAAGATCAAGCTCCATATAGAAATCAGGCAGCAAAGAGATATTAGAATTAATTTCAACATTGTTCACTCTTACAACGGAATGTCTATCAAAAGTGTGCTGTCTTTTTGGACACATGAGACCTATGGCAGGAGGCAAAAAACAACATAACTGGGACAATGTTGTGTGAAGAATAGAGGATCGTGTGTAGAGGACCACACACAGAGTAGCTTTGCCTGCCATCAAGTCATCCTGATCAACATTCCTGGCAAGACCCAGTCCAGAGCAGAGCATCACATGCATAACAAGTAGGCAGCAAACTAAACCCTGTTGTTCCTATGCAGCTCTCTTGTGATTCCATTTATCTCAAAAGCTCCACCCAATAAAGTTCACTTTCAAATCTGTTAGTTTTGCATTATGAGTTTTCAGTGCATCTTCAAGCAATACTTGTTAGTTCTTCCTGTCCTATTTTGTACAGCAATCCTCCAGTTATTCAGATAAAACATCTGATCCACTGAACATCTCTAACACCTCACTGTCACAACAGGTTTCAACTGATTTAATAAATTCACGATAACAGTTATCACTAGAAGTAAATGAAAACATTATTAAATTAAACGCCCCATAATTTTTTTGTATTTTGCTTTTGGCATCTTAAAAAAAAACTGACTGTGGTTTCTGTGCAAGTTTCAAGACTCGTTGGGTCACGTGATAAGATTGGGGTTTTTCCCTTTACAAATTAAGCAACAATAGGCTACACAAACCTGATTTGGTCAACTTTGATTAAGTGGACTTACATATTTTCAATGAGCAGCATGTAAAAGGTAGATTTTTTTTCTTGCATTTGTTTTAAACTGATCATTCACGTGACATGATCGCAATATTATACTGCTCTTGCAAAATAACACACATTTCCTCACCTGTATGAACTGGCTCCGTTCATGTAAGTTGGTGCCGCCGTCATTGCAGGTGCGTACTGGAGAGCTGACAGGTCATAGCGGTGAAGCTGCTGTGTGTAGCCGAGCGCCTCTCCCTGCATGCCGGCATATCCTCCACTAGGACCCCAGCCATAGTTTTCCATCCTGGGACTTCCACCTTGGCCTTGCGCTGCCGCTGCCAGAAGGTTTCCCGCTGACAGTGTATACTTTCCTACCTGGGTGTCTTTCTTGAGAAGGGGTTTTGTCTTGCGGCGGGGCTTGTACTTGTAGTCGGGGTACTCCTTCATGTGGACGGCGCGGAGCCGTTTGGCCTCATCAATGAAGGGCCGCTTCTCAGCGTCGGTTAGGAGTTTCCACTCCGCTCCCAGCCGCTTACTGATCTCTGAGTTGTGCATTTTGGGATTTTCCTGAGCCATCTTGCGCCTCTGTCCTCTGGACCAGACCATGAAAGCATTCATGGGCCGCTTAACTTTGTCCATGGGGTCGCCTCCAGGTGCGCACGCCGTCTTTGTGCTGGGGTGAGAGTTTCCATTACTGCCCAGATTCCCGGTAATGTTACCTGTGACCGGTGACATTCCCTGGGATGTCTGATGAGAAGGGGGCTGGCCGGTTGGCTTCAGCTCGTGTTCCATCATGTACATGTTTGCGGATCAAAGTAAGTTACGATGAGTTGAAATTAAGGCGCACGCGTTTTTGTAAGGTGTCCGCAGGTTCAACTGGAAGCGCCGGGTGATCCAAATTAAGTAGCTAATTACACACACACCCGCAAAACGGAACAGACGGCAGCGGACGACCAGTTAGTTCAGTTCTTACTATAAATCTGGCGTGGCAGCCATTATTTCTTGATGTGCTACACTTAAACTATTAAAAAATTCAGCGAATACAAATGTAGCTGTTGCTTCACAGTGCTGGGAAACCACTTGTTGTCAGTCGGCCAGCTCACTCACTGAACTGCTCTATCTCTTCACTCCTCAAGTCCTCCTATTCACTGGCTGTCCAGCATGGGCCAATAGAAACCCAAGGGCTTAGTCTCTGCGCGTGCATTTGCAAGTGAAAGGGCTCTCTGAAGGTGCATAGACACTTGTTGAGGACAGAGTCGGGAGAGGGGAGTCATTCTGGGTAGACTATCAGCCAATCTTAATAATTCGTTACCATCCGTCCCACGCACACGCACACACAGGCAAATATAATGTCACTTTGAGGTTGCATTTAGCTCCTCTTCTGCAAGATAAATAGCATTTGCAAAGCAGGGGTGTTATTTAATAGTTTAGACGATTTTGCAAAAGCTATGTTGTAAATGCTGGTTAAAAAATAATCAATCAGCAGGTAGCCCTCATGTCGTATATTTGCTTGGTGTTTGGGATTTTATTGCAACATCTTTTTTTATACTAAGATCAGAATTCAAAAACTTGTCATGACTTAAAAACGGAGGGGACAAATGTCTAGTAAAAAGCATGTCTTTTGTATAACATTTAGCTTGCAGTTGCTTAACAATTAAGTATTTTTTTATTTCATAATTATTTAGTGATAGATTTGAACTACCAGCACCTGTTGCTTTAAGACTTGCAGCCTATGCAGGATATCCTTCTTCATTAATCTGTGTTGACAGATGATAGTAAGCAAAATATTGTAGTTGAGGTTTTGTGTTTGTGTAAACATCATAAGAGTTATAACTGAAAATGTATGAAGACTTATGAGGGTGTCATATAGTCAGATGTTGTCTCATATAGCAGAATCCCCACCACATTGTGGTTCTTCTTCTGCTTCTCCAAGTCATTTTCTTCACCTGTGCCAAAACTAAAGTACTTAGTCTCTGTATGTCTGTCACACAACAACAACAACATTGTTGTACATCTGCATGACAAAGAGAAGTTTTCACCCTGATCTAAAATTCCAATCATTTTATCTGCGCCCACCAGAACATTCTTTTATATCATGTGAATTATTCTCATTTTCTAATTATGCACATCACACATCTCCTTTGACTTTTGTCATGATGTTGAAGTTGCACTCAGCTCACTGCACATTTGGTGACACGGAGGACTCCAGGCCCAGTTCCTGCCCATCAAATGAACTATTTTACACATGAGCAGGTAAAGTAAGCATAGAGTGGGTTGAGCCCTCTGAGGGTCAGGTTAGGCTTGTGCCCTTTTATTGTTGTCTGCAAGAAAGGTATTCTGCATATGGGTACCCTGTTTGTACAGCCATAGGGCTTACTGATAATTAAATCTCCTGCACCTACCAGAAAGTAGTATTTATAATGACTGTGCCCTGATCTGAATGTTTATATTTCAGATCAGTCACTATTTTGAAGTGAAAGTCATATTCTCAAATGCAGACAGCACCTTATAATGTTGAGACAGAAGATGGTACTACAAAAAAGTCAAATGCAAACTTTCCATACATATCCACAGAAAGTTAATGCTATCTTATAATCTTGACTAAATTGTTTTAATCTCATCCTTGTGTTTTGTATACTTCATACTATATACAAATTGAATACAGTTTCCTGAGTGCACAAATGCGTTGTCTGAATTCTTCTAATGTGTGAAACTTTTAAATATCACAGTGATATCTAAGCTCTCAAGTTTGATCAGCATTTTCCTCTAATATCAGCATGAGAGTGTTTAATCTGGTGCTCAGCAAAAAAAAGCATTTCTGAAGTCCAAACCTAGTGGTAGGGGAGTGGCTCCAAATCTCCCATTCCCAGCTTTACATTCAAATTGCATGCTTTTTTCAGATTATGATTATGACTTACTTGCAACCAGCAGTCACATGACAAAAATGTCCTGCAGCTGATCTGCAAGCTTTCTACAGTTGATCTGCAGTGGGTGAAAAACTGATATGTCAATATGGATCCACCAGTCATCGTAAACTTACATCAGGTTATTTCCAGTCAGGGTGTATTCCTTGGGCATCACCACTAACTACACCAGACCCTATGGAGACAAAGTAGACCCTGGAAGAAGAAGTGTTCCAAGTCAAACTAAACCTCCTCAGACATATCCACCATCTCCTCTGCTTGCATCATCTCATTTCCCTCCACTCTTCTGCTTCATGAAATCCCCACATCTAAACATTTTTTGCTGACCTGGACAAAAGTAAGGGGGAGAGTTCTCTCCCGATGCCTTTAAGTGTTTTAAGTGCAACCTGTCTCTTTGTTGCTCTCCTCACATTCCCCTCAACCCATGTAATGGTCAACCAATTAATTCTCCAACTTTTTAGACCCCATGGTATTCCAGCTGACAGTGTGTCTGCCCATGGCCCCCAGTTTATCTCAGAAGTGTAAAAACATTTTTCTGTGGCTCTGGGGGCCACCACCCTGTTTCACAAGATTTTGTCCCCAACTCAATGGTAAGACTAGGGCACCAGTCAGGAACTATAGGTAGTTTTGAGAAGCTTCACTAATTATAACCTCACAACTTGGAGCTTCCATCTCCCTTGGACTGAGCATGCACAACCCTCTAACCACTCTCTACCTCTGGTCTCTCCCTCTCTGATGTGACAAATCCTTACAAAAGCTTCCAGAAAGCTGCAGCTTTTGTGGGTTGTTCCCGGGCTGCATTGGTCAGTCATGGGTGGCCAAGGCTCATTGATCATGTGGGGAGGGAAGGCTAGTCTGTGTGGTCCTATCCAACTGACAAGTTACTGTATAGCCTAAATTGCTAAAAAAAAAAAAAAAAAAGAAAAGAAAAGAAAAGAAACGGTACATTTAGGCACATGGTCATAATTTTATATCTGATCAATGTATACTGCAGTGTAAATGAGCCCACACTGACTGAACATGTGACATGAAGGAAAAAGAGTACTCTGAGAGTAAAATTGGACATTATGGGAAGAACATGAATTAACATCTATAGAGTCAGCTGAGTTAGTATGACTTCACAGAAGGAACAGCACCTATATTTTTCATGATACCAAGAATTCAGATAATTAATAGCTCTGATGTGTTTTGGCTTGTGTCCAGTAACACTCATCACTCCCCATAAACATTTAGCCTACAAACAGCAGATGAATAAATCCAGTGAACAAGTGATAGGTATGGTAACCCAGGAATTCTGTGCGTTTTCAGCAGTGAATGAAGGGAAAACCACAGCTAATGTAGAGTGAGTGCTAATGTTGTTCTGTGTCATCTTATAGTATTGTTTCACTTGAGGCATCTGTGTTTTCCTGCTCTCTGGAGATGATGTATATTTAGTCAATTATGCCATAACATTTCCTGCCCACTCTGGAATCTGGACTCAGCCATGGGGGCAGGCCCTCAAGTCACATGACTTTTTAGTATAAAGAGGTTTTACCATGACATTTTAATTATTGCTTTTATTCACCACACAGACAAAACAATGAGAGAATTCAAATGTTATGGAATGCACTGAGGTAAAAAAACAGCTTGATGGAAAGGAGGGGAAATCAGAATGAACAGAAATTAAGTGGGATCAAATAGGAAGAAGTAAGTAGGGCAGTGGGGGTAGGGTGTAGATTAAAGGGTGAGAAAGAAAACGGGCAGAGAAAACAGGCAAAAGAAAGCCACAAAATGAAGGAGAAAGGCAGGCAATGGAAGGGAGAACAAGTGAGGAAGAGGAGGGACAAAACTATAAAGGGATGGATGATGAAGGGGTGGGGTGTGAGGTTTTTGTGCAGGAGGGTGGTTTTGGGTGACAGGCCTCATTGAATGGGGTTCTATTCTTTCCTGTGCTGGCTTCTCTTCTCATGCAAAACAGGCCAGTTCAGTCTCCCAGCCATCCGTCACACAGAGAAAGACCATGGCAGGCCTTTTACGAGTCTCACACTTGCATAATCCACCCTCCTCACCCCAGCCCTCCATTTCTCAACCCCACGATCCAGCACCCAACAGGGGGTGGAGTGGGTGACAAGAGTTTGTATATGCTGGGCAAGTGGGGGATGGACACGGGGTATCCTCACCACAAAATTTGCCTTTGGAAGGACAGCCGCCTAGGCTGATTTAGAGATTTAACATGTTTTAAAGCTTGACTCAAATCATATTTGAATACTGGGACGCAGTTGGAAAGGAGTGACATTTTTATTTGTATTATTTTGTGTGTTGGTTAAGGGCCCTTATTTATATTCACTGTGACAATGCTGAATTTGTCACATATATGGAGGTGGATGGACATGAATGAAACACAAAAATAAGACATAGAGATGAAACAGAAAAATAACATTTATATTGCCATGAGAAATACACATACAAAGGCAGTAGCAGGCATCAATTTTGAGCTTGTATTTTATACAACTGAGAGTTAGAGGAGACCTTAGGTTAATGGGAGTCTTTGTGGAGGATAAAAACTAAACGCTGGTATTCTGTGTTCAGTTTCGACTGTGATGAGAGGAAATCTATTTTAGAAAACCTGATATGTCTTGATAATAATACCAAGAACTCAAAATATACTCTGGGCATAAACCATTTAATGTTGTGTATACCAAAAGTAGTATTTTAAATTCACTCATCGATACATGTTGCATACATGTGCAGTTCAGTTCAGTTCAATTCAGTTTTATTTGTATAGCATCTTTTATAATTAAATTTGTATTTAGACACTTTACATGAACCTTCTAAGCAAGCAGGCGAGGTGACAGTGGCAGCAGTGCTGAAAAACTATGTATTGTATTAGTTATATTTTAGCTGAGATGTTGTTTAAGTTAATTATACTAGTACTAGCATGCTGATCTGGAGGGAGAGAGACCTGCAGAAAGACACGCGCACGCGCGCACACACACACACACACACACACACCACAAGAAAGACTGGTCACACAAATACTGGATCATGAATATGGGTTGGCCTAATGAGAAGAGAGGAGAGAAGAGGAGGTGGGAGAGCTGCTTAGTGGATCATGCTGGTGTTGCCTATAGGAGCATAACTATTTAAAACTAAGAATTAGTCAATCTTATTCTACCTATAACTGTAGCCATATCAACAAGTGACTATAACTATACCTATCAGCCCTACACATGTTGTTTTAGACTAGCTTTATGTCTTGCTTAACAGAAAGGTTTAAGCCTGGTCTTAAAGGGTGAAGGTTTTGCTTGATGGACAAGTTTTTCAGCATCACTCTGAGACGTGTTTAATGTGAGGGGTAAATGACACATCCAGGTCGAGTCATCCTGTCCAAAATGTCCTTGAGACATGCCTGAAGTCTGACAAATGGCTCCTTTTTTTAAGCTTCATGGATAAGTATAACTGGGTATCAGCATAACGAGTGATAGTCCAGCAGCAGAGAGTCTGCAGAAAGATATAGAGAGAGTGTAGAGAACCACAAACACAAATCTATCAAGGAGAGAGGACACACAGGATGTATTCCGGAGTAGGTTTGAAGAAGTGGAGGGAAGGGGGGGGGGACTGCAGTGTGGGTCACAGTGGAGTTAAAGCTTTCCAGCAGTGAAGTAGTGCAATAATTCACTATCCTCAGCAACTAACCTTAAATCAGCAGATTAGATATAAAAATATTGATTTCTTCCTTACGTTTTCCACTCTTTGTAACACATTTGGGTGTTTGAATCAATGGTATAAATGCAAAATGTCGTTTATTTACATTTTTAACAACCGGAATAATAATATGATTTATAATGGCGTTTAGGTTCTCTCTACCTCATGTCATCATTTTATTTCTATAGAGGTGCAGAACTTGCATTTTGGAGAGAGAGCTAGTTAAATACTGGTTCATACATTGTGGCAGCTTGGCTGGCTGACAACCCTCTAGCTTGAAATGTTTTCAGGTTAGCTGTTTAAAAGAACACTATTGCCCTCTAGTGGAGTGAGTTTTTTCTATTATCTCACCATTTAGTATATATCTTCATAAAAGACTCACAGAACTGATCATATGGCGCTTCAACATTTTAGCTGCTTTGGTAGTCTGTGGAAATAACACTTAGTAGTTATTATTTTGGCACATTGTAACTTCATTACTGTTTAATGGGTCATGCTGGAATTTACACATATACTATTTAACAACTATTACCTTTGTTAATCTACCTTTTAATTGCTTTTATGTTTATTTGAAATGTTGAAAAAGTTTCTGTAGTAACACCCATATGAGGGTGTGTACAAAAAGCTGAAGTCCTTTGATAGACCTGTACATCCTTCTCCTGCTTTGTAGGAATTAACAATCTTTGGCTGAACTTGTTTCTGTAATAATCCTGTAGACTGGACCAAGTGACTTCAAACCTTACCTAAATATAGGTTTATATTCAGCCCTGTTATGATGATCGGTATCATTTTTTTTTTAAATGAATAGTATAGAAAAACACAACAACCTGCCAAGTAACACATACATTAACATTCCATATACAATTCTAACAAAATAATGCACTTTGTAGTGTTTGTAGTGTAGTGTAGCACAGTTATGACACTACAAAGTCGGTGTCCTTGGTGGAATGAATCTCAGGATACTGTGGGGTTCCTCGAGGCAGCAGGAACTGGGTTCTTCAAGGGAAGGGAGAGGGCAGCTGATGATTTTATGGTGCTGTTGACCCACTAGAGCACCTTCCTCTTGTCACTGTACAGCTGGGAAACCACACACATATGCACTAAGCCAGGATTTTGTGTGATGTACTTCCTAAGGACCCTCAGAAAGTAATTTGCTTTACCAGTGCTGTTTGCTGTCCAGGTCAGATCTTCCTTTATTTGGACACAAGTCTGGTACTCTTTCCACCAAGATCCTGGTAATGAACGGACTGGATGTTTTTTTTTTCTCCTGAAGTCTGAAAGGGTGTAGAGTAATGGGCTCAAGAAATATTGATTTTTTTTTACCATGAATATTATTAATAGATTAAAGCTGCAAGCAGCATTGCGGACCCTCACACACCTCGTCCCCCCACACCACGCTGTCTCCTCTCCTATGCTCTCCTCTCTTCTCATTTCCAGAGACGTACAACAAACACATGTTTACAACAGAAATTTCCTACTGCCAGTCGGTGGCGCTGTGACGGTATCATCCTATTAGCATATATATCTGTTCAGACTCGGGTCCATAGCAGTACTGTAAGATTTTGTCCACATTGCATGAAGTATGTTGGTGGTACTGCAGAAAATATGTACACAGTTAAATACAGAAATATTTAGCTGAATAAATTGTGAGCTATCCTTACAAGCACCTTTTTCCTCTGGTCTTATAGTGACAGTATTTTCCTTGCTGAATTGGGTTGTTAGCTGTGTCCAAAGCCAGCCTGGAGAAGTGGATTGTACTTTGTCAGGCCTTTATCTTCAGACCTGTCCAACTTGTGAGTCCCACTTGAAGACTAAGCTTCTGCTGGTATAGCACTGAGGCATGCAATCCCCCTGACCACTATAAGGTGGCGATCCCTCAGGGGAAAACTGAAACATAAACATGAAATAAATAAAATATCCTTAATCCAGATTTTATTCATCAACAACATAACATTTATCTGGATGGTCTCATCATGTAATGTTTTCTGTTTTTTTATTATTTGTTTGTTTTATTTGTATTTTTTTTAAAGCACTCTACTCATGTCGACTTTACAACCACAGTCTCCTATTTCCCTTTGCAAAAACTTTCACAAAAAATGGATACATTGCAGTGTCCTGCTAAAGCTGGAGTGGCAAAAGTGCCCCTTCTTGTCGGACTTTTCCGCTACCGATGATAATTTTGTCAATACGTAATATATTAATTTTGTGAGTATATTAACATGTGCTTTCTCAACTCCTAAAAATTTTATTTGAGGGGGCACTGCACCCTCTTGCCTCTGCCTAGAACCGGCCTCGTATATCAACAAAATAATTGCTGACTAAGCAACCTGTAGACCTTCAGTAACATTTTTACTTACTATTTATGTAAGCTATGTAGTCTTATAATACAATGTATGAACATAATAACTCATTTAACTTATTTAATTAGCTAAACTGTGTAGTGTTGTTTCGTTTGTTCCCGCGTGTGTCTTATCAGATAAGGGACCTGCTCGCAAACTCGACCACGTGACCAGCCAAAACAAACCAGGTCATCAGCGTTACGACGTCATTTACGGTAATAGGAGGAGCACGCTGAAATCAGCTGCGGAGCTACTGTATGTGATGCACATCCTTCTCATCAAAAAACTTCATTGGTATCCAGCAGATTTGGAATCATAAGGTAAGTCTGTTTTACATTCCTTTATTCTTTCCGCTTGGCAGCAGGGTCACTGCTGAAAAAACAAAATAAATGTATTGAATGGATTTAAAGCTTAACTTGTTAAGTGTCCTAGTAACTTAGGCTACTCGATATTTGTACATTAACCTTATAACACTTCTTGTCACATAAAGTCAAAATTTGAATTAATGCAAAAAAGGGACAATTGGGTTACTTTTTATATGTGCAAAGCCTTTATCTCTGTAGTGGTCAGCTAGAAATGCTCAAGTATGTAGGACTTCTGTCGGCCTATTATCCAGACAGTTTGCTAATCCTTTTTTGACCCTGCAGCATTAACCTGCCTGACTGGGCAGGTTAGTCTCCACTAGGTTACCGGATGTGAAAAGAACCTAGTCATTAAATCTCTTAGCACAGAGCACAGAGTAGTGCATGAATAGCTCCCATAGGAAGTCAAATACCAAAAGGAAACCACAAGACCAAAAGATCTTTCTCACTGATGACTAGTTGTTTACTGCAATATAAAGTCCTGCATCTCTGTAGAAACAGCAAATTCATAACAGTAGTAGAGCATGAGTAGAGAGAACTCTGGGGAGTGCCCATTACTTTTTCTATAGTTGGTTTCAGCCTTCAGGTCATACAATTTTATTATGCTGCTATAAAAAGAATAATACAAAACAATTTGAAGCTTGCATGTCCCTCTCCAAAATAATGTAACCACACATTGCAGCTTTGCAGACCACAACTGTGAATAAGACAAAATCCCATTGATGAAATGTACTGGCACGTGTAAAACAAGCATGATTGTGTAAACAGAGCTTGAGTTTAACACATTTGCTGAAAGAGAATGTACCAATTTCATTGCTGTAATGGCATGTGCAGCCACTGGATGGTGTCGTTTGATGACATGAAACTGTTGAATGCTCTGTCACTATTTTCAAAAGTATTGTGAAAGCTACACACTAATGACATTATCCTGTATATTATTTATGCAAAAATACACTTTATTGTAGAATTAGTGCCTTGATGTATCAGCTGAGATGAACCAACAGCAGCCTTTTGTGTTTTTGAGTAAGTGTCTTAAGTTGGACCATATGGATGTGGGGGAGGTGAAGGAGACTGGTCTGGAGCAGCTGGTACTGTTCTGCTTAACAGAGGACACCAGTTAGAATGATAAGAAGCTTTACCTCTAAATTTCGAACCAGAGTTACCCCTTGCAGATCAGGATACTAACTATTTTTTGTCACGTTACTGGTCAATAATAATTTTCAGGTGTGCAGTTTATTGAGACTTGTAAAATGTGATTGTGTGATGACTTTCTCTGGCCACTTTAATGCACTAATACTTAAATAATAATAGATGTTGAAAGGCTGCACATTTCTCCTTCTGTAGACCCTACCACACAAAGAACCCTCTGCTGAAACCCTTCAATGTAGCAAATGTACAGAAAGCAGTAGGAAAACTTTCTGATGACTTAACGCCTCAGTAACTTTGTGACCCACCCATTTATTTCTCTGGATGCCTTTATATCAGCACGTGTGACATCAGACACAAAAGCCTTGCTTTGTTTAGCTAAAAGAAATGTAACAAAACCACAGCGGAAATGCGCCCACTCCACCCCTTCAAAATAAAACCATTCATGTTGTCGCTGGAAAGACAATCTATGGTAGATGTGCCGGGACAAGGAACACCCCCCCACACACATGCGCTATTTCACTAAGCCTGTCGGTTTAGATACAGTTTAGATAAAATAATAACTAATACTAATAAAAGGGTTAATCACTTTTCATTTTTCAAAAAAAAAAAAAAATACAAAAAGTAAGCGAACCTTATGGTTCGCCTCTGCCTCGGACCTTTTTGTGGTTTGTCCGGGTGTACGCTTTTATTTTGATAGCATCCGGAAAAGAAAAAAAAAAATATATATATATATATATATATATATATACATATATATATATATTATTCTCTTTCGCTCTCCTTTAACGGACCGTGTGTCTTTGCCCTCGGCGGAATGGCCTCTTAGTGCACATAAAGAGAATTTTAGGCTCAGCACTGAAAGGGACACCAGCAGATCTAAGCTCCGCGGCGCTCCGCTAGGTTGTTCCGAATCTATGGCCTTATCTTTACCGGCGGGAGATCAGCTGCATCTGAAGCCTTCGAGATGCTCCTTGCTCTCTGCAGCTGTACAATAACAACGTCACCGTTACCGGCCAGGGGACACCACTATGTTTTTCAGACGGAGAGCAAGGTAATGATATTAGCAGCCTAGCAGAAAGCCATGAGATGAAAAAAAGGGCGAATACATCCATTAGCAAAACCGGGATGCAGTGATTGTGGTGTAGCCTAACAAAGGCGGCGCTGTGCTGTCCCTGCAGAGAAAGAAAGAAAAGATGTAGGTGGAGGGCTCTGAGGCACTCAAAGGCCTTTCTCTTAATATTTAGTGGGCCCATGGCCTGTGTTTCTTTGTGTTGTGTTGTGGTGGCTGTGTGCGGTATACGGCCCATTTTGTTGCATGTGTACACCCATCAGCTTCTGCTTGCCAGATGTTTGAATTGTCTTTCTTTCTTTCAGTGTTCAGTTGTAGGTCAGATTCAGGGAGAGTAGTTGTGTTCCTTCGTTTTGTACCATGGTGTCTCCTTCAGGAAGTGTTATTTACCTGTATTACACAGTCTGGCCTATTATACTTAAAGATGGTAATTAACTAATCGTTTCAGTTGAAACAATTTGGTATGTCTGTAGTGTCAGACTACAAACAATTAGCCTTCATAAAATATGTTAGTGTTCTAAATGAATTTTAATTGTAAAAGTAAAATACCAGTGTTCTCATCTCATCTTATTTTTCTAAATGATAGCAGCACTGGCTTCTTGAGTGAATCAAACCAAATCATTTGTGTTAATAACATATGGACACATCTAAACTGTTATTAATATTACCAGGGAAGTATTTGACTGTTCCCTGTCCACAGCCTCCCATGGTAGTGTACTATAGTGAGCGATGCTCATTAGTGGGTCTTCCAGTTGAGTGATTAATGATAGATGACTCAGTTATGAGTGAAGCTGCAAACTCAAATTCCATCAAACATCAGAAACCTTCGCTATCAACAAATCTTGTGTCTTCAACCTCAGTCATCTTTCTAACCCAGGTGTTGTAACATTGACTTAATCTAAAATGACCAAAATCTGTCGGTTACAGCTTTGGCACAGAGATGATGTTATACAGTCTTATGGCATGAGGCAGGAAGGATTTCCTGTAACGATCTGTGTGACAACGAAGCTGTCTAAGCCTCTTGGAAAAGGCGCTCCGTTGTCTGTCCAGTACAGAGAGGGTGTTCGGTGTTATCCATGATAGATAACAGTTTGTTCAGTGTCTTCTTCTCCACGACTGCTTCAAACGTCTCCTGTCTGCAGCCAATGACAGAGCCAGCCCTCCTGATCAGTTTGTTCAGTCTGTTGGTTTCACTGGCTACAATAAATAAAACATGTTTCTTTAGGATTAGATGATAATCGCATTTCAATAAAACTTGAAAAATTTTGACTAATTTCTTGAGAAAGTGAGCAATTATTTCGAAAACACTACTCTGTCTCTGGTTGATATACTCTGACTCTGAATAGTGTACACTATACACACTACTGCAACAACAATCTCTACATTTGTTGCTGTGTTCTTGCATCCCTTTGTCTAGACTTTAGTCTCAGTATTCATTTTAATACTCATATGGCCTTTGTTCACATTCTATCTTTTATACTGACACAGTTGGAAGTAGTTGACTGTTAAAAATCATCTTCATTAGCTAGAGGTTCATCCAGACTTTGGGTGGGGATGTACAGTATATGAGGACTGCAGTAGGCTATGTCTGAATATTTTCAGATTACCTTCTACTCTGTGATGACAATGATGTAAGTCATGTTTCATTCTTCTCACTTAGATGTCTCATTGTGTCTCCCCCTCTTTTCATCTCTCTTACCCCCACCACTTTCCCACCCACTGTTTCCATTCTTCATCCCCTTTTTTAATATGACATTATCTCCTCCCTTTCCTAACATCATCCATCCATCCATCCATCCATTCAATCAGCTTCTGTCTTTCTCTTCCCTCTTTCTCTTTCTATCATTTCCTTCGTTTTGACATCTTCTTTTGTAAACCATCCTAATCATAATCTTCCACCTCCCCTCTTCCTGATTCTTTGCCTAACCTTTTTTCCAACCCACCTTTTTCCCTATCCATACTCTCAGGATGTTGCGATGGCTAATATGTGGTAGGTTGGGTCCAGTTTGGCTGTGGAAAGCCCTGCTGCTGTTTGTGGCCATCGCGTTTGCTGGACAACTGCTGGGGGTCATCTTCAACAAGAGGTAAAGTGCTGTAATTTACAGTTCCACCACAATGTTCTACTGTTATAACCTGTATATAATCTGACTTTAAAAGTGGTTTCTGGTTGCTTGTTAAATGCTGCACTTTCTAATGCTGTATAAACTACATAATAACCATGTGCAATTAACTGTTAATAAACAAGCTCTAAGAATAAAAAAGTGTTCATTCAAATGTCATCTGAAGTTAAAATGTTCCTTTTCTACCACTCTAGCAATGTCCAGCCAGCTGCTCGCACCATCTTCTCAGCTCCTGATGGTCAGGGGCCATCTCTAGGCTCCTGTCAACCTCATGCCCACATCATGTTCCTCAAGACCCACAAGACAGCCAGCAGCACTGTGCTCAACATGCTGTACCGCTTTGGCGAAGAGCGGAACCTCCGCTTTGCCCTGCCACTGGGTTACCAG
Organism: Parambassis ranga; assembly: GCF_900634625.1. Taxonomy (NCBI): domain Eukaryota; kingdom Metazoa; phylum Chordata; class Actinopteri; family Ambassidae; genus Parambassis; species Parambassis ranga. The sequence continues at coordinate 1,394,826 of NC_041038.1, forward strand.
CTGGGCTACCCGCTGCCCTTCAATGCACACAGGGTCAAAGGGTATCGAGGTCCTAGAGCTGTGCAATTCGACATCATGGGCAATCACATGAGATTTAATAAGCCAGAGGTGAGTTTTTCCAGAAGAGGAAAGAGGGAAATATATTAATGTAGAGAAGATTGAAACAAGGCGTCTGGACTTGTAGAGTTTTCTTGAAGACGTTTCGCTGCTCATCCAAGCAGCTTCATCAGTTCAGAACAAAACTGATGAAGCAGTGAAACGCATGATGACCTGGATGACTGAGAATCTTCATCAACATGAAGTATATTAATAATAGCTTGACATTATAATGATGGTCATAGAATATTCTGCAGTCACATAGATACATTTTAAAGTTAGGAACCATTAACAAAAATCAAACAGATCAGATCATCCAGCGAACTGCATTATTATTGGTGTCTTGGTGTTTGTATATAACCAGGAGCGAGTGAAGAGAAGCTTAAATGGGAGAAATATGACCCACTTTGCAGGATCCTGTCAGTACTCTGGCTGCTGTATTCTGGATCAATACATAAAAAAATTACCTAACCTTTCTGACCAAGATCTTTTTCTTTTTCTCTTTAGGTAGAAAAGGTGATGCCTGAAGACACGTTCTACTTTTCTATAATCAGGGACCCGGTTGCCCTGGCAGAGTCCTCCTTCGCTTATTACAAAGAAGTAGCACCTGCTTTTCGAAAAGCTAAAGGGTTGGGTGACTTTGCTGATGACCCTAAGAAGTACTACGACCCTCGTCTCCGCAACAACCACTATGCCCGCAATCTGCTGTGGTTTGACTTTGGCATGGACCACAATGCTAATTTCTCTGTGGCACTAGCTCGACATGGTGAGGCCATGATTCGCCGCACTTTCAAGCTGATTCTAGTCTCAGAGTACTTTGACCAGTCCATGATCTTGCTAAGACATGCCCTCTGCTGGCCACTGGATGCTATAGTCTCATTCAGTCTTAATGCTCGACAGCAGAAACCCAGCACCTTGGGGGGGATAGGTGGGAGCTGGGTGGGAAAAGCAGTAGCAGCGGCTGGAGTTGGTGTCAAAGCTGGACTTTCACAAGCCAAGACACCACCCAATCTGTCCCTAACAGAGGATCAACGGGAAAAGCTGCGTCAGTGGAATGCCTTAGATTGGTACATTTATAAAGCCTTTAACCTGTCCTTCTGGGAAGAAATCAACAGGTTTGGCCATGCCCGGATGGAACAAGAAGTGTCTATTCTCAGAACACGACGGGAAGAACTGGCTCGGGTTTGTCTCAGGGATGGTGGGAAACCTGTAGAGGCACACCGGATCCGAGACAAAAATATCAGACCCTTCCAGAGTGGATTAGTGAAGATTCTTGGCTATGAGCTCCAGCCTGGGCTCGACAATTCCACAAGGATGGCCTGTCTAAGGATGATCAGACCTGAGATCCAATACAAAGACTTGTTAGATGCTAAACAGTTCCCACGTGCTCCTGCTATCCAAGCTCCACCAGGACAACAGGGATCAATGGTAGCAGGGGGTGGGGCTTTTTTAAGACAAGACTCGTCCCGGACAGTAGAAAAATCGGTTGGTGCAGAAGCAGGCGGGAGGACAGTGGAGGAGGTAGGGGAGAACTGGGATGGAAGCCGTTTAATGAAGAGCAACCAGACTTTTAAGCAAAGGCAAGAAAAAGGAAGATTAAGATAGGTAAGGTTCTGTAAAATAGGACCTTCATTTCAAATAGATGGACAAATGAAACTGAGCTGAGTTTTGTTTACATGTGAGAAAAAAAAGTGGCGCTGCATTTTTCTCCACTTTTGCTTGTTTTCCTAAATACTCTTTCTGATTATGGTTAATGTAATCAATGTGGACTGTGATATTTTCATGGCTGCAATAACAGGGGAGGAAGGGTATGTTCTGTTTGTTTTTTTAAAAATGGAGAAAAACTCTGTCAGTGCTGTCAGTGTTTTATCTCGACAGGGATGTGGCAGCATGTTCATTGTATTGTGAAAAGGTACAGTCAGGACCAGTTTGTGTTTCTCATATAGTACCATTACGCTAAGCTAAGCATCCAAGCCATGCCATGCCAAGAGAGGTGGGATGTTCTAGTAAATCCTGTGAAATATTGAAGCATGCATTTAGATCCATGGCTGGGCTGCTGAAGACAACATTAAAGAAATAACAGTACATCTCAGGTAGATGGTTCTGTGGAACTACCATCTGGAAAGTTAGGATATCTCAGAGGGAAGATATAACCAAGCAACCAGTTTTAAACAAAATTCAAGTAATGTGAACCAAAGGTCATGATGCAATGTTTTGTTGTAGTAGTGTAGTTCCAACTGTATGAATAATGCATGCCTACCAATGAAAATACTGAAAATATAATATCAAATAAACACTACAATTACAATAGGGCCTTCGCACCACTCGGTGCTCGGGCTCTAAATATGTAAACTGAAATAGAGCCGGGTCTTTGCAGAATGCTGGAAAACACAGAGGCACATTACCTATTATTTTATCACACTTTGTCATACACAGATTTTTGCGGATTTCTTTTTTACTTCCTGGAATTTTGAACAACAAACTTGCAAAGATGTTTTTTTTCTAGCATCCTAAAAAGTTTCGCAGCTTTGAAGAGTAAATATTCTGTCTGCTTATTTGTGACCTATGTTTCTCAGCATAATCAAAAAGGGTACTTGGTAGAATGAAACATATTTATTATATTTATTGTTATTTGTCTATATTGATTTTCCTTGCGGATAAATGCATTTTCACACAAAACAATTTGTACATTTATGTAGTATACAATATACAAAGGTATTAAAAACCTGCTATTTCTTTCCACCAAGGAGGTAGAGATTCTGTTCTGTAGAAATTAGATCACACAGCAAGCAGAATTTTATTTTTGCATGAAGTACACTACTTATGTTTGCATATGATTACTGGGTTAGACAAATAGATGCTTAACTCTGCTCAGATTTAATGGAAATACATGAGAAGCACAAACTGTATTTAGCACTAATTGTTAATATGATGGAAAGCTTTGGGCTAAGTATTGAGCCCTGTCTGTGAACACTAACCTGAACAGCATTCTGAAATATTTTAATGTCACAACAAAAAGGATCCGAGGCCTCTGTCCTCTGTCTTTGATGCTCACTAGTGTGGCGAGGCTGGTCCCCATTTGGGCATATTCTTTAAAAAAACAGCTAGAGAAGAGGGATTGTATCCACCTGTCTATTAGACAAATTGTCACGGAGGTCTTTCACCATCATGATGTGATTATATTAAAGTTTATATTAATCTCAGAGTTGCTGCACCTCTGTAAGATTCACTAGAGTTGGACCAACTTAACAAATAGCAACTCATTCAAATAATGAACACAACATGTTTCCATCAGCTGGTGCAGATTCTAGTCCTTCAGAGTCAGGGAGGATCAACATAATAATAAGGCAAAGGGCCAGTTCTCCTTTTATTTCAGGTCATTGTGAGTCCTTTGCCTTTATTATGTGCTGTTGCCTGTCTTCCCTCTCTTCTTCCCTCCTTCTCCCCACCCTGTTCCTGTCCTTTTTGTGTGCACTGTCTTGTTTGGCTGTGCTTAACTTCACTTGATTTTGGGTGTGTCATTCTGGAGCCCATAGGCACTTTTTTTTAGCTTGCCATGTTTTTACTTGTCTGTCATTGGCTTACCATAACACCAGGCTTTGTTTCACTCTATTTCACAAATACTAAACATGTTTAAAGAGAACAACTTTTTTAAAAAAGTTAAGACTAAAACACATGAGTACATGATTTTATCTGCCAGCTGTACCCAACTCATTGGATGTGATTGGTTACCACATGTCAATTACATTAATAATCAACCCAAAAATTGTTTTATAAGGGACAACATCCAAGAAGAATTCTTCTAAGAATAAAACATCGGCAATGTGTAACTGATACGCAAAAATACCAGACATTCTCTCATTTCTTTTACCAGTATCAGAACTGATTTTCTTACCTCTTACCTCAGGATCTTAGCAGTGCTCTGTGTTCATCTCTATGTGTGACATCTCAAAGATCTCTCAAAAATGTATGACTACATGCAGATTCTCATTTGGTGACTCACATAAAGATGTATGTGTATATACCGTACTCATCATTGTTAGGACTGGGCACAGCTCCAGATTCACATTGTTGACAGCAAAACTGATTTTTTTTTAAAGAAAATAATATTGAACAGCAGTTGTTTGCATTAAAAGATGATCTCACTGACCTACAACACACTTTCTGTCATTATAAAATCAGAATTGTATCCGTATGAAGTATGGGTGTTTTTCTTCTGTTTTGCTTGTACTGAGATCTTTCAATCCAGGTTCTACCTCAGACCACTGAAGCAAAGATACTAATACAAAATTAGAATCTTCTGCTGATACTGACATAATTCACTGATAAGATATCATATCAAGATAAGATAAAATGATGAAGATCTGGATTCCAGATAAACAACGAATGTGCTCAAGAAAAAAAGCTCTGGGGTCAATATTAAAGGTAGGGTAGGAGATTTCATTCTGATGCACTTTTTGTTAAATTAGTGTAACATCTCTTTACAATCTGATAGCAACCAATTAGTTTGTCAGTTTCACATTAAAACTAAGAATATTAATCTGGAAGCAATAAAATGCTAAAAACATAAGCCAATCCTCCGGGACGACCCTGCACGGACTATTGGCTGGTTGTCACTCTCTTCCTGCTCTGTGTGCACCAGAGGTACGTGCATGATGGTCCAAGTCACAGAACACAGCTCGTCTAATGCACATCCATGTGATTGGGAGGTGTGGCTTCAGGGTGAGCTCCAAGAGGCGTGTGTTTACTTTCGAAATCTGGCTGACTCACTGAGTTTTCAAAATCTCCTACCCTACCTTTAAAATTCACACACTTGCTAGTTCATGTAGTAAAATCAGATTGGATCTGAATCAAAGGTTGATTGGTGGATCTCTTTTCACTATATTAAGTGTTTCTACTTCTATCAAAACCCAACTTGGCACTGTACAGCACAGAGATCCCTCACTGCATTTGCTAGCAACAAATGGCTTTTTGAAGGAATTGTGCCAACACTACAGGACTTCGTAGAGTGACATTTTATTGTTTTTTTTTATGGTGAAACACATGAATATGGCACCTGCAATCACAACTGAACAATCGTTTGCAAACATCCTTTCTATTCTATTTTAAGGACATTTCTAGCTGAACATGTTGTGCATAGTACAGAAGAATGCAGACAGAGCTGGACTTGTGTAAAACCTCTTTAAATCAGTAACAGGTCAAAAAAAGCAGAACCTCTCGTACAAAATATGATAAATCATGGTCATCATCTCATTAGAGCAGTTTCTATCTCTGTTGTTCTCACTATCGTGGCAGGAAGTACACACTGTAAATCTCAAGTTTACAGAACAGAAAAGATATGATAAGATATGATTCATAAGGCATTAGTGAACTCACTTGAAACTGTGTATTTTGTTAAACTTTGTAGTAAACCACCACTTTCTGTTTTGTTGTACTGAATAAACCAATATTTGTACTCCACCAGCTGTATAGTAGATTTGGTAGCTGCATCTTGCAAGAAATGGCAAGCTCCATGAGAGCAGGTATTGTCACATTCCAAATACCCCACTACTTCCGCACACACACCATCACTGACATGCAACAGCTTGTAGCGAGCCATTATTGTAGTCATAATCATCAGCATTACATTGTGGTCAATCCAGACACTCTAACTGAAGTAGCATTTTTATACTGAGAAATCACCTTTTGGTCCATTAGCCTATATATATATATATGCATGTATATATGTAGTTTAACATGTGATTTTTAGTCAATTTTCCTAATTAAAAAAATTAAATGTTTATCCAATCTTAATACAATATAATCCCAATACAAATCTAAAAGTCACCTTTCCTTAACTGCAAATCAGCTAATAGATTATTATGCACTATTGCAATTACAGATAAAGTCTTTTCAGTTTAACCCATATTTACATCTTCACTTGTTAAAGCATGCATTTTTTTCCCATTAGGTAACAGCTAAAAAAATGGAACTGAACTTCATCTGCAGTGGTATTGAATGTGTAATGGTGGACGTTTCAACAATGACAAAGCACACGGTTGCATTTTTTTGTACGCATTTCATACACTTTATACAAGGCACACACATAGTTGAACTATTCTTTTAATCAAAAACATACATTAAAAGTATAAGTTAAAACCAGGTCATTTAACATTTTAACATTTATTCTTCTCTGAATAAAAACATCACAAAGAACTGTTGCTTGAAAGTTTGTAATCACATAGATGTCACTTTTTCATTTCTTTGGTCATCAATGTTTGAATATGGAACACCTAAGACAAAACATACAGCAAAGGTTAGGACTTCCTAAACAGACACTATCAACACTGACACAAACAGTCTAGATGACTGATTATTATTATAGAAAGATTATATAAGTGTATTCTTAATGATTCATTCTTACCTGTTGATTTCATCCTGAGCTTTTTCTCCTTATTTTTCTGTTTGCTGTGGAGAGGAAAAAACTGAGGTGAGACTTGTCAAAATTACCCTGATTAACACATTCTGACAATAGCCAAGAGTACAGGAAATTAATTGAAGTGAGAAGACAGTCAACCAGACAGCCCTTTCCCTTCCCAGTGCTGACAAAGTATACTCCCAGAAAAAAAGGTGATGAATATTCTCTCACCCACTGGGAGGTGACTGCTGCTTCTGAATTACATAAACTTGTGACCTGGAAAGAAAATGAAACTTTTTTTCTCACTCGTCACATCATTGCTGCCAAAATGAGTAATTCAAAAACTAACAACCTGTTGTAAAATTTAGACAACTGGATTCATAGCTTTGTCTCATTTTGACATTTCACCACTACCCGAGTGGCTTCCTCAGTTCTACTGCTGTTCAGGTGGGTCTATGCAATCTAGTCTAAGCAGCCCAGTTGCAGTGAAGAATGATCTGATCTCTACATTGGTGAAACCAAACAACCACTTCACAAACGAGTGGCACGGAACAGGAGAGCCACCGCCTCAGGACAAGATTCAGCAGTCCATCCAAACCTACTATTAACCACAATAGGGACTTAAGTCATGTGAGCTTCACTATGGATCCATCTACAGAGGAAGCCACTCGAGGAGTGTTGAAACATCTTTAGAAAATCGATTTTTTTTTTCTAAATTGAGCCCTAAATTGAGCAGACCCACTCTTACAATATAATGAATAGATAGGTTCATCAGCACTTAGTTCGGATGAACAAGTCCAGAGGCAGGGTGATGACCCCCGCAAATATCTGTCATACACAAGCACACATAAAAAAGGATCTCTTAACACTTACTTGGCTTTGCTTCTGCAAACACACACAATGGTGGTCACAATAATGATGACAGTCACAACAACCAAGACCGCAATCAGGATAATCCACTTGGTTTCTATAATAAAAAACAAATTACATTACAAGCTAGTATCATGCATGCTGAGATTTTACTTTAGTAAAAATATTCATTCTATTTTTAGGTTTTGTGACTGATCAGTCTACTGAATCTAGTTACAAAATCTCAGAAGTCTGAGTTCTTGTGTACATTGTCAGCTTTTTTCATTCCCCGAATGAAGTAAAGTTTGAACAGCCCATACCTAGTCCTCCACTGGGTGTTCTCTCCACCTCACAGTTTTTGCCTTCAAAACCATCTGCACACTGACAGGTGTATGTGTTGTTGGTGGCCTCTGTGCATGTTCCTCCATTCTGACAGGGGTAGGAAAGGCAGGGGCTTGCTGCAACCACAGAACAAAATATTTTTATGACCCAAGTAAAAAGAATGAGAGAGAATGGGTCAGACCTTGTGAGTTTACACATAGACACACATCACACACACACCTCTGTAGCAGTCACGCTTGAAGTCGTAGATGGTACAGACATAACCGTTCTGGCAGGTCTTGGGCTGGCAGACAGCGCCGGTGCTTGTGCATTCACAGGTCTGAGAACAATCTTCGGTCACAAATGTCTCTTTCAGCTGTAGGATGACGTGAGAGGAAAAGATGAAACAAGATACTAAGTAATACTAACAAATAATAATTTTCTGTAAATAATGTCTTTACTGTTTATTTTTTACCGAGGTATATGTTTAGTATGCTGAGTGCCTGTATATTGCTGCTGCAATAGCAAAATTTCCCAGCTTGGGATGAATAAAGTACCATACTTCTATTCTATTCTATTCTATTCTATTCTATTCTATTCTATTCTAGGTTACTTACAGGGTAATATCTGTTGAGGAAGGTGCAGCCACACTGTGTGTACGGCACACAGATTCCTTCACTCATGACAAAACCTTGGGCACACTGGCAACCCTCCATACAGGAGGTGGTGTCACACTCAGAGGGGGCAGACAGGTCGGCACAGGAAGAGGGGCAAGGTGACATACAGGCGGAGTAAGTGCTATTGGCACCACAGGCGAGGACTAAAAGAGAGAGAGAGAAGTCAAAATCCTGCCTGATATGTATATGTATTGTAAACCTGGTGATAAAAAGCTGCTGAACAACTTCAATGAAATAAAAATAAATTGCAGACTAAAAATAGTCCAGCCTAAAGGTACAAATGCATAGACTAGTTAAGTAGTAATTTAAATGTGTTGCTGATATAAAATGATGCATTTGTGCTGTTCTATTAATGCACTGTGATTTGTTGTGCTCATCATCTTACCGCAGCCCAGCTGCTGCCTCCAGAATCCCAGTTTAACTCCTGCCTCCTGACAGGCTGCCGCATATGCTTCATAGCTGGCACAGCGCAGCTCTGAAACATGGCGCTCAGCACACAGGTCAAACACGCAGTCACTGTGGGGACAAATACAGGCATATTCGAAGCTTAAAAAAAGGTTGCTACCATGAGTATAGCATCATATACTATATATACTCCAGGGAAAACTGTACTTAATCTGTTCCCAAAGAACTGTTAGCAACAGTAAAACACAAACTACTCACTCCTGGTAGGCTTTGGGTAGTAGAGTTGCATGACAGGCAGCAAATGGTCCCTTGGAGTCAGACAGTGCACCACACTGAGTCACAGAGTTGTAGTCATTGAGCTCAGAAGAAGAACAGTCTGAAGTCTCAAAGCCTGAATCGGGATCAGTCTCAACCTCTCGCCTGGAAAGAGAAGAAACAGAGCTTTGTTAAAGTCACTGTCCAAACTGACTTTTATTTATGAGCTTGCCTATTGTAATCAATCACCATTTATAATAAAATGCTGTGGCTGATTGGTGCAATATGTATGTATTTGCTGCTGCACCTATAGTGATGACGTTAGTGTGGTCCTACCTGTGGACGTGGACAGTATTATGAAGGTCATAGATCTTTAATCCATCAACCTGTCGGTCACTGACCCTCCAGCTATCTCCAAAAGCATTAAGATCTCTGACCACAGTCCCATCTGGCTTCATGTATTCGTTTCTAGAGAGGCCATCATAGTTCCCACACAGTCCTCTGACAGAGTGCCTATAGGTGCTGGGGAGTATGATTTCTGAAATTCATGGACACAAAGGAGAGAAATTAATACATTGAAGCCAAAAAATGGCCTAATTAGTGAGGACAGAATTTTTCTTGTCTTTTACCTCCACGACTGCTGCCATCAAATCGTACAGTAAGTCCAAAATCAGTGGTGAGCTGGATCTGCCTAGAATTCATTGTGATGCTCAAACCACCAACTGGGTTAAGAGGAGGTGCTATACGCTCCCCGTTCACCTACAAGAGATACAGCATGATTGCAAGACACACGCAGAAAATGAATAGTGCATTTGTCAAATAAACTACATACCAGGACAGTCTTTTTCTGCAGGAACCGGACGTTGACACCATAAACATCAATATACATTTCATCCAGAAAGGACACCCTCTTATTGCCCCCACGCCTGATGTTCTTTCCCCTCACCACCAAGGGCTCCTGGGACTGCTGCAGGTTATGAGTCTGAGTCAGGACATAGGTATAGGGACCCTGGAAGTGATGGGTGAATCCATCAAAGGTTCTGTAGTGAGGATCCCCAGAGATGCTACACTTGTCAAACTCTAGGAGATGAGACACCAAATAAAAATATAGTAAGACTTAAATCTGTGTTATAAACTGAAAAATTAGAGGAGTGGACTCACTGGTGGGTTTGCAGTAAAGGTCTCCATTTTTGTCCAAGGTGCATACAGAGTTCATGTCACACCTGTGTTCTTTGCATGTGATTTTGCCACCAGGGTTACAAGTACATGACTGAGCACATTTATCTGTCAGCCATTTGTCTCCCACCTGTAAAAGAAAGATTTAATACATATACAGTGTTTAAATACAGCTCATACCACATTTAAAAAGTTGAAATAGTCATAAGCTAATCCAAGGATAAAAATCCTTGTCAGTTTTGGTGATCAAAAGTTATAGCGAATAATATAGTTGGTTTGCTGAACTGGCTAAAAACACTAGTTGTTTACCACATTAGCACTTCCTAACCAGTCAGTCAGCATGGATGGAGGATGTCTACAACCCAAGCTATACTTAAACTGCCTGAACTAATAGCTACATGGGACAGGTTTCTTGTTTAGTTCACTTTGTTTCACTTTTTTCACCTTTAGCTTTTAATATTATGAGTTTCTGTTTTTATTGTTGATGACATTCTAGGATACCGCATTTTGATCAAGTCCTACTTCACTCACATCATGATACTCCCTGTCTGAGTCCAGACAGCCACACTGATCCAGAGGAACACACTGGCCGTCACTGAGGACAAAGTTGGCATTACACTGGCAGCCTTCCACACAGGTGGTTGGAGGGAGGTGGCAGAAAATGGGGAAGAGGTCAGAGCAAGTCGAGGGGCAGGGGGCGGTGCAGTCTGAATAGTGGCTGTTGGGAGGGCAGGGTAGGGCTACAGAGAAAGAGAGGAACTGAGTATGTAAATACAGCATTAAGACCACAATCTGTGCTTTATTTAGTGTTGATGCAACTCACGACAGAAGGTGTTGTTTCTCCAGCTGATGGTGACTCCAGCACTCTGACAGGCCTGAGCATACGCCTCCACATTGTCACAGAGTGTTGCCTGCATGCCGTCATATTCACACATGTCATAGATGCAGTTACCCAGGAAAGCCTCAGGGGGAACCACAGAGTGGCAGGGTTTGAAGCTGACTGAAAGGATGGCCTCAGCACACTGAGCCTCAAACAGCTTTTCTTCTTCTGCGGTGCAGTTGGGGTGAATGTCTGGACGAGTGTCTGGCTGACAGCTACAGAGAAGAATGTTAATCACCGCGTTGGTCAGTCTCCAGGATGCTAGCTGATGAATAAACTTCTACTGTATTTGCTGGCTATATTAGTATGCATTTGAAGAAGTACTCACTGGAAAAGTCTGAAAAACTCAAAGGCTTTAAAGACTGTTATGAAATATTGATTGATGACCTATCTATCATCTCTTTTGCTGTTGGCAGTATAATGTGCTCTGATGACTCTGCCATAGTGGGATTTATTAGCAAAGGTGGAGAGTCTGAGTACAGGACTGTGGTGGACAGCTTTGTCACATGGTGTGAGCAGAACCATCTGCTGCTCAATGTGGCAAAGACAAGGGAGCTGGTTGTGGACCTGAGGAGGACCAAGACACACGTGGCTCCAGTTTCCATCGGTGAGCAGAGTGTGGACTTTGTTGAGGATTACAAATACCTGGGAGTGGTGTTGGACAATAAATTTGACTGGACTAAAAACACTGAAGCCCTCTACAAGAAGGGCCAGAGCCGCCTCTGTTTTCTGAGGAGGCTTCAATCCTTCAGTCCATCTGTCGGACTATGCTGAGGATTTTTTATGAGTCTGTGGTTGCCAGTGCCATTTTGTTTGCTGTTGTGTGCTGGGGCAGCAGACTGAAAGCAGCGGACACAAACAGACTCAATAAACTGATCAGAAGGGCCGGTGATGTTGTGGGGGTGGAGCTGGATTCCCTGACAGCAGTGTCAGACAGAAGGATGCTGTCTAAGCTGCAGGGGATCCTGGAGAACAGCTTCCATCCTCTCCACCACGCGCTGCTCAGGTGCAGGAGTACTTTCAGTGCCAGACTGATCCCTCCTAAATGCACCTCTGAGCGCCACAGGAGGTCATTCCTTCCTGTGGCGCTCAAACTGTACAACTCCTCCCTCTGAGATCAGACAGTCTGATCTAACACACTGTCTTGTTAATTATATCCATATTGGATTTATTGTAGACAAGATTTTACTGCACACAGTATTAGTTGTATTATATATCATCAGTTTTCACTTGCCTGGATTTTACTTGAATGTTTATTAATGTTTAGAATTTTATTAGGTTTTATTTTTATTCTACTCTTACTACTTTACCGTATTTTATATTTCTAACCTGTTTTTTTGATTCTGATTCTGATTCTGAGTAATGGTTGGTACCCACTGACCCTGGATCACTGTCTCCCTCTGATTTCCAGCTGTTGCCCAGTTCAATCACATTCTTGGCGGGCTTTTTGTTAGGCATCAGGTTGTCGTCAGAGGAGTTGTGGTTGTAGTTCCCACACATGCCGCACACCTGAAAAAAAAGTTGACCAACCACATAATTAATTTTTTGGCAGGCGTTTTGCTAAAAACAAAATGCAGTGGTCATATGTCTTAATACCTTGTTGAAGTATTCTCCAGGAATAGTGACCTCCAGGTGATGAACTCCGTCAAACTTCACTCTGAGACCAAAATTTGTGTCCAGTAGAACATAGGATCCACTGGTTATAACTGTGGCACTAACCAAATCAATGGAAACTGGGGTTCGCACACGTCGTTTATTCAGCTGAAAATCGAAAAAAAATGTCAGCCATTCACTGATCATTTTGTTTTGCTCTGTTATAAAACAGTGCTCCATACCAGAACTCTGCGGCTTTTCTGGAGTTCAACCACTGTGTCATGAGGCAGATAAACTGTGACGGAGCGAACATAAGATGCTTCTGGTTGACCACGCTCTTCATTTTTAGCCACTACTTTGAATGGAGTTACCATGGTTGTATTGCACACCTGAATGTTTCAGAAAAAGAATGTGAGAAATCTGTTTTACTTATCATGTTTACTGTAGATTGAATGAATTACTGACAACAGACAATACAGATGCGTGATGTGAGAAATTCAATCCCTACCTCCACCAATGTGTATGTGCAGGTGCCCATGAATGTGTGCATTACACCATCAAATGTGTAATAGTGAGGATCTCCAGCCACATGACACACTCCCTTACCTGTGGAAATAAGCCAAATAATGTCTGAGGCGGAAACAACTCCACATGCAGATCATTCAGTCTGTTGTTCAGTTTACCTGTCGAGTGACAGTCTAGCACTCCTTCCACCACTTTACACTCCTGTGCAGGGCTGCACTGCCAGGGCTCACAGGTAATGTTGTAATTGCCCATACACTTACACCGCTCTGTGCAATTAGTATTTGTAAACCAGGCGTCTCCAACCTACATTTGCATACAAATATTGCCCCAAAACAACTTTAACACACATCAGAAAAGTCCATGAAAATAAACGTCATTCTGTCCAAGCACACCTACCGGGCGGTATTTTCCATTTTCATCAGTACATCCACACTGGTCAAGTGGGACGCATTTGTCTCCACTGAGGATGAGGCCAGGGTTACAGTAGCAGCCCTCAACACAGGGTTTGTTGCAGGAGCCACCAGGGCCTGCTGGGTTCTGACAGCTGGGCTGGGGGCAGGCGGGTCCACATGAGTTGTAATGACTGCCCGGTGGACACTTCAGAGCTGGTGGGATGAGGAAAAGGAAATTTGTTATAAACAAGGCAAAACGCATTGTGCACACAGCTTGGCATCAACAACAAATTCTGGGATAGTGGTTTCAGCAGTAACAAACACATTGCTATAGATACACCAAAACCCACAGACTTACGACAGAATGTATTGTTTCTCCATGCAATGGACACTCCTGCAGCAGCACACATGTCAGCATAACTCTGAATGGCCTGGCACAGAGCCACAGGTTGACCTCCAGTGGCACACATGTCATATACACAGTTTCCAAAGTATGGCTCCGGGGGCACAACGGAGTGACAAGGCTTAAAAATCCCTAAAATTGAGAAGAGATGTAGAAAAGATTATAATAATCACTTTGTCATTTAATTTCCACCTGAGGTTAATACGCATTGTCACAAAGTGCTTTTCTAAAGAGGCAGCTTCTTGTTTTAAGAAATGAAGCTAACAAGTATGTGTCAAAAATACAATTCCTCAAGTGGTCACTCACTGGCACTCCTTCCAATACAGCTTTATGTTTGCTTTACAGCAGAAAAAAAACTGTTCTAAAAGCTGGTCTAAGTTCTTAGTATGAAGTGTGTGTGTGTCACTGACCATTGGGATCTGTGATCATGCCACAGCTGGTGGGCTTCTTGGCGTCATCCTCCACCTTGTCATCACAGTCTTCCTGTCCTCCACCATTAGTACAACTGGAAAGACAGTGAGGCCTTCATTAGAAAGGATCAAGTAATTTTATGTCCATTCATTGTCTGCTGCTTATTAAGGGCTGCGTTGCAGAGGTACCAGATTAAAAAAAGACAACATGAGGTGAACCCATGTTGCTCTCAGCTGGGTCCAATACGGAGCAGCTGTCCACCATGTTCTCACTGACAAAAGCCTTCCCTGGGGCATGGCTCCCAGGTGAGACCCTAGATTCCATTTCGTTAGGAGAGAAACTGAATTCTTTGTAATCCTGTGTTCTGTTTTACTTGTTTCTGTTGTAGTCTGTGTTTTGTTATGAGTGTTTACGCTCCCTGGTTACTTTAGTAGAATTGTATTTCATAGTTCCGTTTTTAATTCTGTTCCTGACCTCCCTCGTGTGTTTGTAGTTGTTCCGTCAAAGTCCGTCTTCCCATGTGTTTTACTTTCTAGTGTTTTCCCTCTGTTATGATTGCTTGCTTAATGTGTCTCACCTGTGTCTTGTTACCCTCATGTATATAAGTCCTTGTCACTTTGCCTGCTCACCTCTGTCTTGTGTCTGTGTTGTGTTGGATTTCCTGGTACCTGCGCTTTGGTTATGTTTTATTTTCCCTTGGGGTCTTTTGTAGTGATTATTGGTCTTTGTGTTTATGGACTTTGGTTTTTTATTTATTATGAGTCTCATTTTTGGTTAAATGTTTGTCTTTGAGTAGTCTGCGTTTGGGTCCTCCCTGCACACATCCTGACAGTTCTCTGTCAAGCTGCTGCTGCTGCAAAAACACTTCCTATGCAGATGCATCCCATTAAAACTGGTCCTGCTTTGTTTTACTTTGTATGAATAATTACTGACATTCAGAGTAACAAACATATAAAGAAAATGGAAATGTGAGCGTTAACAGGATCAAATGAACATCCGTTGTAGTGTGATATCACTCACTCAGGCCGCGGGTCTGGAACCTGCCAGCTGTCTCCCAGTTCATTGGTGTTAGCAGCTGGTGTATTGTCTGGTTTTAAGTTGTCATCCTTGGGGTTCCCATTGAAGTTACCTGCAAGAGCAACAAACATTATGACTCTGTAATCAGTCAGTTTTAGGGATGGCACTCTTTTTGGCTTAAATTTAAATGTGATTGTCATAAAAAATATTCATATTTTTGCAGTGGGTCTTACCACACATGCCACAAAGCAATCCATTATAGGAGGTTGGGACAGTGACATCAGCATGGTGATTGCCATCAAATCGTACCCTTAGGCCAAATGATGTCTCTAGGACAACAAACTTTCCACTGAAGTAGATCTCAATTCCACTGATGGAGTTAACAGGCGGGACAACCACTGTACCATTGACCTGATGAATAAATACAGATGGAGACATTTAATCATAGCAGTGGTTGGTGCTTTGACTACTAATCAAAATGTTGAAATTTGAGATTTGTGCTATGCTTCACGACAAAATACACAACTTTTGCTATCAGTATCAGGTAACATACCTGGACTACACGGCCCTTGCCAAGGATGACTGTTACACCATTCACATTGATCACCACGGAACTGACATAAGACACCTGCTTGTTACTTCCTCTGTGCTCGTTCTGTGTATCGACAGAGAAATAGGGCATGCCAGAGGAGACGTTGCATGGTTTGGTCAAGGTGTAGGAACAGGCTCCCATGTAGTGGTGGGTGTGTTTGTCAAAGGTGGTGTAATGAGGGTCACCAGATACTGAACAGATACCATTTCCTGAACAAGAGAAATAGAAATGTCTGTTTGATTTATATACCATGTAGAAACAGATCATCCTTTGATTCAAATGGAAAAGACAAACAGACTTCATTTTACGCCTATTTAATTCACAATAAAAGGTCACTGTTTAACACGATAAACATACCTAGAGGGCGACATTCATATTCTCCGTTGTGCAGCTGGCAGCTCTCAGTGGTTGGTTTACAGCTGGTGTTATGACATTGGATCGAGCCTCCACTGTGACATACACACCTCTGCTCACAGCCCTCTAAATACCAGTCATCCCCCGCCTGACAAAAAAATGCCAAAATATATATGAACTTTTTCTTTATCTCTAGAATAGATAAATAAAACTGTGGCCTTGGAAGAAACATTTTGTTGTTCTAGTTTCTATCATTGTCTTCCTGAACACTCTGATATGATGAACCTGTTGAAGGTTTACTTGGTTCATTTTCACTTCTCTTTCATATGGATCTTCTGAAAAGCTCTGTTTGGTCAGCATCTGCACAAACAAGTCTACACAAACATGTCACCTGCATGCAAGGAAAAGCCTAGAGACTTTTTGCTGCCATGCTTTACATACAGATAGAGTTTCTTCAACATAGTGTCACCATGCACCAAGAGTAGACCCATGTGGCTGTGATAGACCCCATAAAACATCAAGCATTGAAAGCAATCAGTGTTGTAGTGTTCAAAACATCTGCACCACACAATCTAATATTTTACTCTTTGTTGTTTACTTTCAGCCAACACAATGGTCTGGCTTGAGTGGAAGCCACTGTCATAACTCTAGTGTTTTCTGGTGATGGAAGACAAAATAAATAAATGTAGTAAAGGAAGTTTTCTTACAGCCTTTGAAACATTTGAGCACTTTAAGTTTTCACATTTATACCCTTACATTCATACCAGCCTTGTTTTATGTCAGTCTAAACATTTGACCTTGCAGTTCAGGATAAATTGAATTTGTTGTTCCTACTTACAGGATGATAGGCTCCACTGGTGTCAACACAACCACAATCCTTCAGTGACACACATTGGTCATTGCTAAGGACGAAGCCAGGGTTACACTTGCAGCCTTCCACACACACGTTCTCACACCCAGGTGGTCCAACCACACCCAGGCATGTCTCAGGACAGGAACTCACACACAGAGAGTAGGAGCTGTTGGGAGGACAGGCCAGGGCTATATAGCAGAGAGACAAATGATAGATAAGAGGAAGGTAGCAAGAAAGATAAAAAACAGGACAGTAGGATTCAAAAGGAGATGAACATGGATATTTTACACTGAAACATGTTCACATAGTTATAAGGGACTAGAACTCTCACTTAATGTGTCTTAGTCTTAGGTTTTAAAACACCTGATGCAGAATCCAGAGAAACAATAATCAATAACACTGAGTACTCACGACAGAAGTCGGGAGTCCTCCAAGGGTAGACTTTAGCTTTTGCACTCTGGCAGGCATCGGTGTAGGCCTGGAGCTGGTCACAGAGCACGTGCTGCTGCCCGTTGAATTGACACATGTCATACACACAGCTTTGGAAAAATGGTGTGGGATTCACCACACTGATACACTCCCTGCAACAAAGAAAAAGTTCACATTTCCAAGTGAAAATCTTTCCTAAAAAATCTTGTCTCACCCTCTAAATTGTGGTAGACTGATCTAGATAGTAAAACTAAATTCACTATGCAGTTGATATTGTTATGTAGGACTAGCCATTAGCTTAACATTAACCTTGCCCTTTTTATTTAATCAGTTTTTGTAAAATATGCTTTCAACTACAACTACAGGTTGTAGGAGCAGTCAAGTGTTTAGACTGTTATAAGGAGCTTTGTAATGAACATCTTTAGGCAGCCTTTTTTATAGATATTTGTTTTATTTGTGGTGCAAAGCATCATGAAGAACCTGATTCAGATTCAGACGCTATGGCTCTTTATGACCTTGACTGTGTGACTGTGGGAGTGTGCTCTATTGTGTAGTTCAGGGTCAAAAAAGTACAAAAGTTCAAAAGCTTAACAACAAGCTATAACTGTAATCTCAAATAAGATATGAGTCCAATAATCTTCAGAAAGATACCATAATCTTTGCAATAGAAAGGTCTACAAACACTTTAGTTCTATGATAAACATTGGTCACCTGTTTTAAAATATAACTGTGCAGTTTTAAGCCACATACAACTAACTAATAAACAATCACTTTTGCTATTCAAAAACATGTTACCATCACTGTCTGTTCTACTCTTTGACCAAGATATTTAATTTGATACACGCCCTACACTACACTACAGACACTGCTAAGAACAGGGAGTGCCTTATTTACTGTATGATATGTACATAGATATGATGTCTAACTTTACAATCACAATGTACTGATAATAACGCATAGTTGGAATGTTATCTTACCTGAAGGGTCCAGCAGGGTCCTTAATTTTGCCACATTTGTCTGGTTTCACCACCTCAGCCTCAAGTTTGGGGTCACAGTCTGGGTCAGGCTTTGTCCCTGGGGTACAACTGATCAACAAAAAAGAGTTTTTTCCTTTAAAAAAAACTAGAATGGAAAAACATGTATTCATGGCAGGGAAGACTCATCACCCCACATTCGACCCCCGCCTGTGATTGATTTCTCCACTGGTTTTAAAGATGGTCAATTATACATATCATATATAATCATACATAATGTATGATTGACATTCCCTCTTGTTGCTAAACTCATGTTCACAATGTCCATGTTCATAACGCAGCTTAGCCACATGCTTGAAGAAAGTTGGAAGGAAACCTGTAAATTCTCAGACTATAGTGCGTAGTTGGATGTGTATTAACTCACATGTCATCTTCATCTTCTGTTGTCTGCCAGCTGTTCCCAAAGTCATTGACATTTCCTACCAGAGAGCCATCTGGTTTAGTGAAGTCATTGTTTGGATTTCCATCATAGTCACCACAGAGGCCACACATTTGGTCATGGTAGGAGCTGGAGGGACAAAAACAGCAGGATTAAGAGATGAGGAGATCTTAAGATGCCTTTCGACTTAAAAGGCCAAACACTGTTTGGCCTTTTAATGGATTCTAAACCCTAAGACAGAAATCTGTTAAGCCAGGGTAGCATCAATGAAAGATACACAATCAATGGATTTACAAAATCTTTGAATTTTGAACAACCATTTTAGACCAATATATAAATGTCTCACAGAGTTGCACAGCTTTAACTATTATTTTTGTTTTAAAAAAAATCACATATTCACAAATCCCTATACTAACCTTGGAACTGTGATTTGGGCATAATGGTTTCCATCCCAACGCACTTGCAGGCCAAAAGGTGTCTGCAGAGTGATGAACTGACCAGCAAGACTAAGGGATATGAGGGGAGATGGGGAGTGAGGCAGGGCCACCCGACGTCCATTCACCTATACCAAAGAGATAAAGATAAAGATCATGCTAAAGATAATGTTAAATGAGGCTGCAGATATAGTGGAATTTGTTTGCATGAGAAGGCAAAACACTGAGACAAAAAAAAACTTTGATTTGACTAATCCACAGAGGGAGATGCAGATGAAGACTGTGGATAGATCTATGGGATTATGGCGATGGAAAGTAATAAAAGGAACAAGAGTAAGAAAAGGTGAGGAGAATACAA
Source organism: Parambassis ranga (assembly GCF_900634625.1). Lineage (NCBI taxonomy): Eukaryota > Metazoa > Chordata > Actinopteri > Ambassidae > Parambassis > Parambassis ranga. The sequence goes on from NC_041038.1 coordinate 1,414,656, forward strand.
AGAATGTTCTAAAATGTAATTTCACTAAACCAGAGGATTAAGACAGATATAGACAAAGAACTACAGCTGCAGTGTGTAACAGCTGCTGTGTAGTGCTTTATGTTTCATCTTTCCTTGTGATTGTAAATATAAGCTGTCAGCCTCACAAGAAGTCAATATTAGCATATACCAATTTAAGATGTTATGTAGGAAATATAAGCCACACTGACCAATGTTTTCCTGGCCTTCATCAGGGTCACAGTTATTCCATTCACTGTGACATAGAGTTTTCTAAGATAGGATAAACCAGGCAGTCCTCTCTCCTCATTTTTCCCCTCCACAGAGAACCAAGGGCCTGCACGGGGAAAAAGACACCATTTAAAATTAAATTAAATTAAAATTAAATTTGAAAACTTTATTAGTCCCACAATGGGGAAATTGCTTAAGGCAACCCAGCAAAGAGCGTCATACGAATTTGTGTGTCATCCTCCAAAATACTGTGTATATTAAAATTGTTATTTCACTTTTTCATAGTTGTATTGCCACCTTTCTGTGTAGGGTAACATCAGTTAGATATGTTGCTGTAATGTTTAAATTGGTTGTTGTCTCATTTTGACAAACACCAATAATGCTGACAAAAGTTGACAGATGGGTATAGAGTTATGAGTGGAACATTTCACCAGGTATTGAATTAGGAAGTGTCCACTGTAGGACAACCTACCTAAATGTTTTTTTTGTCCACCATGTTGAGAAGTCCATCAAAATACATTTGACCTGCACTGTATTTGTAAAACCACAGGAAGGCGCTAAATAACAGCCCCTTCCTGGCACTAAATGTAAACACATGCCATATCTATTGATATAAATATGGACCACTTCTGTTTTCTTTGTGAGAAAAGGCTGAAAGAATTTCCTACCTGTGTTATTTCTGCAGGTTCTGGCTAATGTATAAGTACAGGTTCCCATGAAGGTATAGAACTTCTTGTCAAATGTGTTGTAGTGAGGATCTCCAGAGACCACGCAGTCCTGAGAGCCTAAGAAGAAGCAACAACCCAAGAGTTCACAAACATGTAGTAACAGTGCAGTTCTCTGCTGCTAATGATTTATCTGCATTAAAAACACATCGGTTTTGTTATTATGTTGCAACTTAAGGTTAAGGTTATATGCAGAACTTGCAAGTGTACATGTTTAGGGTTATTAGAAATATACACAGGATAAATTTGCTGTATTGAAAACTAAGGTACACATTAAAAATGATGGAATATAAATAGGATGACATAATAATAATAAACGGCTAATAATGAATTTTTGAAATGTGTTGGCGCTATCAAATCCCAGCAGTGGGTATCTGAATCACAATCAGAATTTTCTTTACTTATCCTAAAGGGGAAATTCTTTTTGTTACAGACAAAAAATGAAAAGATAAGCATAGAATTAAAATTTAATAAATATCAAAGTACACTACCCCAGATTTGTACCTAAACCACCTCAGTATGAACTTACCAGTGGGATAGCAGCCAAGCTCTCCATTCTGGTGTTTACACTCGTGCATTGGGGGACAATCAAAGGCCTCACAAGTAACAAATGGAGGATCACATCTACACTTCAGCTTACAGTCCTCCACATAAAACTCCTCACCAGGCTAAGACACAAACAACCAATAAGTCAGTAAAGAGGACGGTGGGTGAAATGAATGCCAATCGTTTTTTCTGCTAGCCTAACAGACCAACTTCACTGTACCTGATAATACTGGCCATTGGTGTGTTTGCAGCCACAGGAACTCCTCTTGACGCACTTGCCAGCACTTAGGACATAGCCGGGATCACACACACAAGCCTCAGAGCAAGGGCCACTGCAGGAGGGAGGTTTACCAGAACATGTCTCTTGACATGGGTCTGCACAGTGCTCATAGTGGCTGTTGGGGGGGCATTTTAGTGCTTGGGGAATAACAAAAAACAGAGGTCAGACAGGAATAAAAGGGCTGGAATAGAAGCAGGTTCTGACTGCAGTGTATTTAGGACTCCTTTATGTCATTAAATGTTTCTTCCTTATTTACAGAGATGGTGAGGAACATTTTGCTATAGGACTAATTTAGTCCATCATTCATTCAAAAGTTTGAAGCAACACAACTGAACTTGTTAGAATTCTTTGAAGACATTTTGCTCTTATCTAAGTTGTTTTAAGATGCATCATGAAGCTTCTTGGAGGAGCAGTAACACAAGTCTACAAGGAACTCTAACAGCAGTTGCCTTGCTTCAAACTTTTGAATAAAAATGAAGTGAATGACCCAGAATCTTTATCAGCAATCACTCACGGCAGAAGGTTTCGTTCCTCCAGGGTTTAATGTTTACTCCACGGTCCTGGCATTCATTGACATAGGCTTCAATGGCTTCGCAGAGTATTGTATTAGCTCCATCCAGTTCACACAAGTCAAAGATGCAGTCCCTGAAATAAGTCTGTAAACACAAAGCGAGTTTGTTGAAGCACTTTAACCAGAAATACAAATGTCTCTTTGTTGACTGATATAGTATTTAGACTGGCTCATAGGCACCACATACAATAATTTATGGTGAGTCAATCCATCCTGTAAAAAAACCTAATGAGCAGTATACAAATATGAGAATTTGGAGATAAACTCAGTATTATATAATATATTTAGTAGTGTTTGTGGCAGAAGACTGCTGCTGGCTGCATGTACTTACATTAGGGTTGACTTTGGGGTGGCACGCAGCGAAAGGACCCTTTTTGTCCAGAAGGATGCCACAGTATCCAGAGCTCTCATATAGTTCTTGCTCTTCTTCATCACAAACAGGGATTGTGGTGTTGGGTTTCTTGTTACATCTGTCAACACAACCATTTAAAAAGTTCATATTAAACGTTACAGAAACAAATATTGGTAGTAAAAGTCTTTTCTGTATTTGATGGTATCAGAAAATATAAAAGTAACAATTTGTAAAGTTATTTTATCATTTAATAAAATAGATGTCAACAGAAATGGCTAATTGTTAAGACGATGAAAAAGTATCAGTGTACATTTCTATAATAGAAGGCATCTAAGAAAACCTGTAAGATGATCAGGTGGACGAGCTATAACATCACTAATTGCTTTGTCTGCAGTCCCTAATGTCAATATGTGCAAGTAAGGAGATGCCCATGAAAATCCCAGACATGTTAATTTGATCTTCCAGTCACAAATCACTTCATGGACTTATACTGGAATATGATTTTGGACATCTTAACACTAATTCCTCAATCAGTGTATCAGTATCAGCTTGTATCAGTGCAGAACTCACTCTGGATCAGTGTTCCAGCTGTGACCAAAATCATTGGGATTGCTGGTCAAGGTTCCATCAGGTTTACGGAAGTCATCTTTAGCATCTCCATCATAGTCTCCACACAGTCCACATAGCTTGCTCTGATAGCTGCAGATTATAAAACATTTGCAAGTTAAAATGTTGTCAGAGCTTGCTGTTCTTGCTGTTTCCCCTATGTGCATTGGCTTTACTTACTCTTTGATGACTTTGATGTCCATGAAGTGGTTTCCATCATAGCGAACAGTTACACCAAAATTCAAGGACACTGTGTAGTGCTTTCCTGACTTGAAAACTGAAACTCCATGAGCTGGAGCCACTGGTAGGTTGGTATTGGTCCCATTTACCTGTATGGGAAGGGATGGTGCGAATACCATTAGTTATTATAAGTTTATAATGAGACTGAGGTTGGTGAAAAGCAGCCAAAGATGGGGTGCTGTCGATAGAACAGTTTCATTTTGCAGTTTTTCTTCTTACCTGTACAGTGCCGCCTTTGAGAATGGAGACCTTTACCATGTGTACATATACATGTACAGCCTTTACATAAGAGATGGTAGGTGTGTTGTGGCGATGTTCATTGTCAGCATGGACCTCAAAGTATGGTAAAGTGGTGTCATTGCAGGGTTTAGACATCAAATAACTGCAGTTGCCCATGAAGTTGTATGTGCGTTTGTCAAAGGTGGTGTAGTGAGGATCCCCAGATGCTATGCATGTGGATGTACCTACAGAAGGAGCAAATTAGGAACTGTACATTAAGAGTTATTTTGTCACAGCTAAAACTTATTAAACAACCAGTTCTAAACTAGCAGTCTGAGCAGCAAACCTTTTACTTGTAACTTGAAATTAGACTACTGGATATAGTTTCTATTGCACTGAAAGTGTCTGGTCCCTATAGCAGCAGTCACAGAGTCACAGTACAGAGCAACAGGAGGTAAACTTTAAACTGTGTCTGATGATGATCCCAGCATCTGTAAGTAACATCGGTCTTTCACAGAGAAAGGATGCAAACATGAGCCCAACAATTGACACTGAATGACAGTGACTAAATGATCCTAGGTTATCAATAATAATAAACTATCATTGTTCAAACTAGATGAGTTTGAGCTGCAAATACTGGCTCCTGCACATTTTTATGTCGTCAAACATTATTACCTTTAGGATAACAGCCTGCAACCCCATTAACTTCTCGACACTCTTCAGTGGGGTCACAAGAGTTATCCACACATTCCAAAGTGTAGTTTCCTGCACAGCGACACAGTTTTGTGCAGCCATCTCCAAATACAATCTCACCAGGCTGAAAGAAAATTGAACACAGAAGGGTGTACATGATATGTAAATAAAGCTGCATAGCACTTTCTACTGTTTTGTCATAATACCTTTTTTTTCTTTGACAAAAAATACATTTGTGTTTGTTTGATTGCTGACCTCATAATAATTATTCTGGTCATCTAGACATCCACATGTCTCCAGTGGCACACAGCGCTGTCCTTTGAAGACAAACCCTGGTTTACAGAAGCAGCCGCTGATACAGGAGCCAGAACAGTTTGCCGATGGTTCCTTACAGGTGGGGATACAAGCTGGACCACATTCTAGATACTCTGAGTTAGGAGGACAAGGTTCTGCAGGGAAAGAAAATGTGGTAAAACAAAAATGTTAAAAAGGAAAGCTACATGAACATTTAAAATATTTGATAGAAACATGCCATACTTGGTGGTTTTGGTGTGGTGGGTCCAGGAGTTGTTGGTTTTGGTGTAGTGGGTCTAGGAGTTGTTGGTTTTGGTGTAGTTGTTCCTGCAATTGTGGGTTTTGCATTAAAAACACATCGGTTTTGTTATTACATTGCAACTTGATATTAAGGTTATATGCTCCTATGCTAAATCATCCATATTTTTGATTCAGCAATTTATGTTATTAACTGTGCCCGCTTGGGGGTCAGGCACTGGGTTTCTGTAAAGCAACTAGAGACCATCCTGATTGTATGAAGACATTATATATAAATAAAATTGTATTTAATTGAATTTTTTAAATGTGTTGGCGCTATCAAATCCCAGCAGTGGGTATCTGAATCACAATCAGAATTTTCTTTACTTATCCCAAAGGGGAAAATCTTTTTGTTACAGACAAAAAATGAAAAGATAAGCATAGAATTAAAATTTAATAAATATCAAAGTACACTACCCCAGATTTGTATCTAATCCAGTATGAACTTACCAGTGGGATAGCAGCCAAGCTCTCCATTCTGGTGTTTACACTCGTGCATTGGGGGACAATCAAAGGCCTCACAAGTAACAAATGGAGGATCACATCTACACTTCAGCTTACAGTCCTCCACATAAAACTCCTCACCAGGCTAAGACACAAACAACCAATAAGTCAGTAAAGAGGACGGTGGGTGAAATGAATGCCAATCGTTTTTTCTGCTAGCCTAACAGACCAACTTCACTGTACCTGATAATACTGGCCATTGGTGTGTTTGCAGCCACAGGAACTCCTCTTGACGCACTTGCCAGCACTTAGGACATAGCCGGGATCACACACACAAGCCTCAGAGCAAGGGCCACTGCAGGAGGGAGGTTTACCAGAACATGTCTCTTGACATGGGTCTGCACAGTGCTCGTAGTGGCTGTTGGGGGGGCATTTTAGTGCTTGGGGAATAACAAAAAACAGAGGTCAGACAGGAATAAAAGGGCTGGAATAGAAGCAGGTTCTGACTGCAGTGTATTTAGGACTCCTTTATGTCATTAAATGTTTCTTCCTTATTTACAGAGATGGTGAGGAACATTTTGCTATAGGACTAATTTAGTCCATCATTCATTCAAAAGTTTGAAGCAACACAACTGAACTTGTTAGAATTCCTTGAAGACATTTTGCTCTTATCTAAGTTGTTTTAAGATTCATCATGAAGCTTCTTGGAGGAGCAGTAACACAAGTCCACAAGGAACTCTAACAGCAGTTGCCTTGCTTCAAACTTTTGAATAAAAATGAAGTGAATGACCCAGAATCTTTATCAGCAATCACTCACGGCAGAAGGTTTCGTTCCTCCAGGGTTTAATGTTTACTCCACGGTCCTGGCATTCATTGACATAGGCTTCAATGGCTTCGCAGAGTATTGTATTAGCTCCATCCAGTTCACACAAGTCAAAGATGCAGTCCCTGAAATAAGTCTGTAAACACAAAGCGAGTTTGTTGAAGCACTTTAACCAGAAATACAAATGTCTCTTTGTTGACTGGTATAGTATTTATACTGGCTCATAGGCACCACATACAATAATTTATGGTGAGTCAATCCATCCTGTAAAAAACCTAATGAGCAGTATACAAATATGAGAATTTGGAGATAAACTCAGTATTATATAATATATTTAGTAGTGTTTGTGGCAGAAGACTGCTGCTGGCTGCATGTACTTACATTAGGGTTGACTTTGGGGTGGCACGCAGTGAAAGGACCCTTTTTGTCCAGAAGGATGCCACAGTATCCAGAGCTCTCATATAGTTCTTGCTCTTCTTCATCACAAACAGGGATTGTGGTGTTGGGTTTCTTGTTACATCTGTCAACACAACCATTTAATAAAAAGTTCATATTAAACGTTACAGAAACAAATATTGGTAGTAAAAGTCTTTTCTGTATTTGATGGTATCAGAAAATATAAAAGTAACAATTTGTAAAGTTATTTTATCATTTAATAAAATAGATGTCAACAGAAATGGCTAATTGTTAAGACGATGAAAAAGTATCAGTGTACATTTCTATAATAGAAGGCATCTAAGAAAACCTGTAAGATGATCAGGTGGACGAGCTATAACATCACTAATTGCTTTGTCTGCAGTCCCTAATGTCAATATGTGCAAGTAAGGAGATGCCCATGAAAATCCCAGACATGTTAATTTGATCTTCCAGTCACAAATCACTTCATGGACTTATACTGGAATATGATTTTGGACATCTTAACACTAATTCCTCAATCAGTGTATCAGTATCAGCTTGTATCAGTGCAGAACTCACTCTGGATCAGTGTTCCAGCTGTGACCAAAATCATTGGGATTGCTGGTCAAGGTTCCATCAGGTTTACGGAAGTCATCTTTAGCATCTCCATCATAGTCTCCACACAGTCCACATAGCTTGCTCTGATAGCTGCAGATTATAAAACATTTGCAAGTTAAAATGTTGTCAGAGCTTGCTGTTCTTGCTGTTTCCCCTATGTGCATTGGCTTTACTTACTCTTTGATGACTTTGATGTCCATGAAGTGGTTTCCATCATAGCGAACAGTTACACCAAAATTCAAGGACACTGTGTAGTGCTTTCCTGACTTGAAAACTGAAACTCCATGAGCTGGAGCCACTGGTAGGTTGGTATTGGTCCCATTTACCTGTATGGGAAGGGATGGTGCGAATACCATTAGTTATTATAAGTTTATAATGAGACTGAGGTTGGTGAAAAGCAGCCAAAGATGGGGTGCTGTCGATAGAACAGTTTCATTTTGCAGTTTTTCTTCTTACCTGTACAGTGCCGCCTTTGAGAATGGAGACCTTTACCATGTGTACATATACATGTACAGCCTTTACATAAGAGATGGTAGGTGTGTTGTGGCGATGTTCATTGTCAGCATGGACCTCAAAGTATGGTAAAGTGGTGTCATTGCAGGGTTTAGACATCAAATAACTGCAGTTGCCCATGAAGTTGTATGTGCGTTTGTCAAAGGTGGTGTAGTGAGGATCCCCAGATGCTATGCATGTGGATGTACCTACAGAAGGAGCAAATTAGGAACTGTACATTAAGAGTTATTTTGTCACAGCTAAAACTTATTAAACAACCAGTTCTAAACTAGCAGTCTGAGCAGCAAACCTTTTACTTGTAACTTGAAATTAGACTACTGGATATAGTTTCTATTGCACTGAAAGTGTCTGGTCCCTATAGCAGCAGTCACAGAGTCACAGTACAGAGCAACAGGAGGTAAACTTTAAACTGTGTCTGATGATGATCCCAGCATCTGTAAGTAACATCGGTCTTTCACAGAGAAAGGATGCAAACATGAGCCCAACAATTGACACTGAATGACAGTGACTAAATGATCCTAGGTTATCAATAATAATAAACTATCATTGTTCAAACTAGATGAGTTTGAGCTGCAAATACTGGCTCCTGCACATTTTTATGTCGTCAAACATTATTACCTTTAGGATAACAGCCTGCAACCCCATTAACTTCTCGACACTCTTCAGTGGGGTCACAAGAGTTATCCACACATTCCAAAGTGTAGTTTCCTGCACAGCGACACAGTTTTGTGCAGCCATCTCCAAATACAATCTCACCAGGCTGAAAGAAAATTGAACACAGAAGGGTGTACATGATATGTAAATAAAGCTGCATAGCACTTTCTACTGTTTTGTCATAATACCTTTTTTTTCTTTGACAAAAAATACATTTGTGTTTGTTTGATTGCTGACCTCATAATAATTATTCTGGTCATCTAGACATCCACATGTCTCCAGTGGCACACAGCGTTGTCCTTTGAAGACAAACCCTGGTTTACAGAAGCAGCCGCTGATACAGGAGCCAGAACAGTTTGCCGATGGTTCCTTACAGGTGGGGATACAAGCTGGACCACATTCTAGATACTCTGAGTTAGGAGGACAAGGTTCTGCAGGGAAAGAAAATGTGGTAAAACAAAAATGTTAAAAAGGAAAGCTACATGAACATTTAAAATATTTGATAGAAACATGCCATACTTGGTGGTTTTGGTGTGGTGGGTCCAGGAGTTGTTGGTTTTGGTGTAGTGGGTCTAGGAGTTGTTGGTTTTGGTGTAGTTGTTCCTGCAATTGTGGGTTTTGCATTAAAAACACATCGGTTTTGTTATTACATTGCAACTTGATATTAAGGTTATATGCTCCTATGCTAAATCATCCATATTTTTGATTCAGGAATTTATGTTATTAACTGTGCCCGCTTGGGGGTCAGGCACTGGGTTTCTGTAAAGCAACTAGAGACCATCCTGATTGTATGAAGACATTATATATAAATAAAATTGTATTTAATTGAATTTTTTAAATGTGTTGGCGCTATCAAATCCCAGCAGTGGGTATCTGAATCACAATCAGAATTTTCTTTACTTATCCCAAAGGGGAAAATCTTTTTGTTACAGACAAAAAATGAAAAGATAAGCATAGAATTAAAATTTAATAAATATCAAAGTACACTACCCCAGATTTGTATCTAATCCAGTATGAACTTACCAGTGGGATAGCAGCCAAGCTCTCCATTCTGGTGTTTACACTCGTGCATTGGGGGACAATCAAAGGCCTCACAAGTAACAAATGGAGGATCACATCTACACTTCAGCTTACAGTCCTCCACATAAAACTCCTCACCAGGCTAAGACACAAACAACCAATAAGTCAGTAAAGAGGACGGTGGGTGAAATGAATGCCAATCGTTTTTTCTGCTAGCCTAACAGACCAACTTCACTGTACCTGATAATACTGGCCATTGGTGTGTTTGCAGCCACAGGAACTCCTCTTGACGCACTTGCCAGCACTTAGGACATAGCCGGGATCACACACACAAGCCTCAGAGCAAGGGCCACTGCAGGAGGGAGGTTTACCAAAACATGTCTCTTGACATGGGTCTGCACAGTGCTCGTAGTGGCTGTTGGGGGGGCATTTTAGTGCTTGGGGAATAACAAAAAACAGAGGTCAGACAGGAATAAAAGGGCTGGAATAGAAGCAGGTTCTGACTGCAGTGTATTTAGGACTCCTTTATGTCATTAAATGTTTCTTCCTTATTTACAGAGATGGTGAGGAACATTTTGCTATAGGACTAATTTAGTCCATCATTCATTCAAAAGTTTGAAGCAACACAACTGAACTTGTTAGAATTCCTTGAAGACATTTTGCTCTTATCTAAGTTGTTTTAAGATGCATCATGAAGCTTCTTGGAGGAGCAGTAACACAAGTCCACAAGGAACTCTAACAGCAGTTGCCTTGCTTCAAACTTTTGAATAAAAATGAAGTGAATGACCCAGAATCTTTATCAGCAATCACTCACGGCAGAAGGTTTCGTTCCTCCAGGGTTTAATGTTTACTCCACGGTCCTGGCATTCATTGACATAGGCTTCAATGGCTTCGCAGAGTATTGTATTAGCTCCATCCAGTTCACACAAGTCAAAGATGCAGTCCCTGAAATAAGTCTGTAAATACAAAGCGAGTTTGTTGAAGCACTTTAACCAGAAATACAAATGTCTCTTTGTTGACTGGTATAGTATTTAGACTGGCTCATAGGCACCACATACAATAATTTATGGTGAGTCAATCCATCCTGTAAAAAAACCTAATGAGCAGTATACAAATATGAGAATTTAGAGATAAACTCAGTATTATATAATATATTTAGTAGTGTCTGTGGCAGAAGACTGCTGCTGGCTGCATGTACTTACATTAGGGTTGACTTTGGGGTGGCACGCAGCGAAAGGACCCTTTTTGTCCAGAAGGATGCCACAGTATCCAGAGCTCTCATATAGTTCTTGCTCTTCTTCATCACAAACAGGGATTGTGGTGTTGGGTTTCTTGTTACATCTGTCAACACAACCATTTAATAAAAAGTTCGCATTAAACGTTACAGAAACAAATATTGGTAGTAAAAGTCTTTTCTGTATTTGATGGTATCAGAAAATATAAAAGTAACAATTTGTAAAGTTATTTTATCATTTAATAAAATAGATGTCAACAGAAATGGCTAATTGTTAAGACAATGAAAAAGTATCAGTGTACATTTCTATAATAGAAAGCATCTAAAAAAACCTGTAAGATGATCAGGTGGACGAGCTATAACATCACTAATTGCTTTGTCTGCAGTCCCTAATGTCAATATGTGCAAGTAAGGAGATGCCCATGAAAATCCCAGACATGTTAATTTGATCTTCCAGTCACAAATCACTTCATGGACTTATACTGGAATATGATTTTAGACATCTTAACACTAATTCCTCAATCACGCCTAAAAAGGAAAGGCGACAGAACTTTTTGTGTCTCTACTCCCAGGCTGTTGATCATTTTGCTCCATTATTGTAAGCTTGTATCAGTGCAGAACTCACTCTGGATCAGTGTTCCAGCTGTGACCAAAATCATTGGGATTGCTGGTCAAGGTTCCATCAGGTTTACGGAAGTCATCTTTAGCATCTCCATCATAGTCTCCACACAGTCCACATAGCTTGTTCTGATAGCTGCAGATTATAAAACATTTGCAAGTTAAAATGTTGTCAGAGCTTGCTGTTCTTGCTGTTTCCCCTATGTGCATTGGCTTTACTTACTCTTTGATGACTTTGATGTCCATGAAGTGGTTTCCATCATAGCGAACAGTTACACCAAAATTCAAGGACACTGTGTAGTGCTTTCCTGACTTGAAAACTGAAACTCCGTGAGCTGGAGTCACTGGTAGGTTGGTATTGGTCCCATTTACCTGTATGGGAAGGGATGGTGCGAATACCATTAGTTATTATAAGTTTATAATGAGACTGAGGTTGGTGAAAAGCAGCCAAAGATGGGGTGCTGTCGATAGAACAGTTTCATTTTGCAGTTTTTCTTCTTACCTGTACAGTGCCGCCTTTGAGAATGGAGACCTTTACCATGTGTACATATACATGTACAGCCTTTACATAAGAGATGGTGGGTGTGTTGTGGCGATGTTCATTGTCAGCATGGACCTCAAAGTATGGTAAAGTGGTGTCATTGCAGGGTTTAGACATCAAATAACTGCAGTTGCCCATGAAGTTGTATGTGCGTTTGTCAAAGGTGGTGTAGTGAGGATCCCCAGATGCTATGCATGTAGATGTATCTACGGAAGGAGCAAATTGGAAACTGTACATTAAGAGTTATTTTGTCACAGCTAAAACGTATTAAACAACCAGTTCTAAACCAGCAGCAAACCTTTTACTTGTAACTTGAAATTAGACTACTGGATATAGTTTCTATTGCACTGAAAGTGTCTGGTCCCTATAGCAGCGGTCACAGAGTCACAGTATAGAGCAACAGGAGGTAAACTTTAAACTTTGTCTGATGATGATCCCAGCATCTGTAAGTAACATCGGTCTTTCACAGAGAAAGGATGCAAACATGAGCCCAACAATTGACACTGAATGACAGTGACTAAATGATCCTAGGTTATCAATAATAATGAACTATCATTGTTCAAACTAGATGAGTTTGAGCTGCTAATACTGGCTCCTGCACATTTTTATGTTGTCAAACATTATTACCTTTAGGATAACAGCCTGCAACCCCATTAACTTCTCGACACTCTTCAGTGGGGTCACAAGAGTTATCCACACATTCCAAAGTGTAGTTTCCTACACAGCGACACAGTTTTGTGCAGCCATCTCCAAATACAATCTCACCAGGCTGAAAGAAAATTGAACACAGAAGGGTGTACATGATATGTAAATAAAGCTGCATAGCACTTTCTACTGTTTTGTCATAATACCTTTTTTTTCTTTTACAAAAGATACATTTGTGTTTGTTTGATTGCTGACCTCATAATAATTATTCTGGTCATCTAGACATCCACATGTCTCCAGTGGCACACAGCGCTGTCCCTTGAAGACAAACCCTGGTTTACAGAAGCAGCCGCTGATACAGGAGCCAGAACAGTTTGCCGACGGTTCCTTACAGGTGGGGATACAAGCTGGACCACATTCTAGATACTCTGAGTTAGGAGGACAAGGTTCTGCAGGGAAAGAAAATGTGGTAAAACAAAAGTGTTAAAAAGGAAAGATCTATGAACATTTAAAATATTTGATAGAAACATGCCATACTTGGTGGTTTTGGTGTGGTGGGTCCAGGAGTTGTTGGTTTTGGCGTAGTGGGTCCAGGAGTTGTTGGTTTTGGTGTGGTTGGACCTGGAGTTGTCGGTTTTGGTGTAGTTGGTCCAGGAGTTGTTGGTTTTGGTGTGGTTGGTCCAGGCGTTGTTGGTTTTGGTGTAGTTGGCCCTGGAGTTGTTGGTTTTGGTGTAGTTGGTCCTGGAGTTGTTGGTTTTGGTGTAGTTGGTCCTGGAGTTGTTGGTTTTGGTGTAGTAGGTCCAGGAGTTGTTGGTTTTGGTGTAGTTGGTCCAGGAGTTGTTGGTTTTGGTGTAGTTGGTCCTGGAGTTGTCGGTTTTGGCGTGGTTGGTCCAGGAGTTGTCGGTTTTGATGTGGTTGGTCCAGGTGTTGTCGGTTTTGGTGTGGTTTGTCCAGGGGTTGTCGGTTTTGTTGTGGTTGGTCCTGGAGTTGTCGGTTTTGGTGTGGTTGGTCCAGGAGTTGTTGGTTTTGGTGTGGTTGGTCCAGGGGTTGTTGGTTTTGGTGTGGTTGGTCCAGGGGTTGTTGGTTTTGGTGTGGTTGGTCCAGGGGTTGTTACTGGTGGTAAAGGAGTTGTTGGCTGAGCTAGAAAATGTAAAAAGTGGATAGTAACACCAAAAATGTTACTGACAAAGCTTTTTATTTCTGATGGTGTAGAATCAACTTTGAGTTCTTCTGGGCAGACTCTCACCCTTGCAGGTCATGATGCACACTGCATCAACAGCAATATCTGTCTGAGCAGTTTCTCCATAGGTGCCCACAATCACAAACTGCAATGCATTTAAATGCAATTAAAAGTTATAAGCTTATGTACATGCATGTGCATACAGAAACACATACAGTAGATATTACCTGAGTATCAGCATTTCCCAGGTAGTGAACCGCTACAGGCTTCCAGCCTTGACCTTGGTTCCCCCTAACAGTGAAGAGAGCAGGTCCTAGACTTCCATCTGTCATCAGAAAAACCAATTTAAGCCAAAGAATCATGTTATTCATGTGGGACATTAAATCCAATCCACCCATTTACCTCTGGTCGTAGTGTGGACACTGAGCTGCATGTTGGTACTGGAACCATACAGGTAGTAGTGGAAGCTGAGCTCCAGACATCCTGCGTTGTTTATTACAGGACTTCTGATCTGAGAACTGGCACCAGGGATGGCATCAATAGAATCCAATAGCATGTAGGCGCCCACTACATATGAAAATATGAAAAAATGTTGCAGACAGCAAGTTGGAAGCTGAACTGATAATTCTTTCCATAAAGATTTTAGAAAAGAGGAACCACTCACATCCAGGTTTAGAAAAGTCATCCTCAGGTCCAGTGCCTGCTGTGTCGGTTGGTCCAACCCATTGACTAAAGCCAAAAATGTTAGGATCTTCATTGTTAACCGTCCATCCACACAGATTATCAATGGTGTCAAAATCACAACCAGAAACACAAGCTGTAGACAAAATATGTAGACATAAGTAAAAACAGCATTATGTATTTGCGTGTACATGTATGTGTGTGTGTGCATGAACTCACATGGACATGCTCCTTCAGTTATGACAATGTTGTCCAGAGCTGAGTCACAGGAATCAGAGAAGCCTCTCTGAGCCTCAAACACAATCTGTTGACAAACACAGAATGCATTTTCATCCCACATGACAACATCAATACATTTGCTTTTAGAAGACAAGAATGTATGCACTATTTTACTTTTACTACAGATTAGTAAGAAAGTGTTAAGTAAGTTAATAAAAACATTAATAAATACGTTAGTAGTAAGTCACTAAATTAACCTTTTTTCACACATGAACTCCAGATGAAGTCTGACTTTAAATAGTGTCTCTTATCCCGCCAATACAAAAGTGCAACTAATTTAAATCCAAAATCGTGAGGAGTCATTGTCAGCTTTGATTTAATAAAATGTATCCTTTGACTCTGCCTGCCTATGTTCTAGTGATAGGGAGAATACTGCCCCACCCTCCAAAAGCTTGTTCAGCTTTGGTGGGTTATTTTGATTTTACAGCTCAGGTTTATTGTTCAGGATGTGACTCCTCAATACCAAACACGTGTTCCTTGTATTAAAAGATGTGTCTCCCACATTTTCTTGATGACAAAATTGTTTTATGACTGTTTTTATGATGTTATTTAAGATAAGAGATTAGCTGCTGTGAAATACATGTACATGCTTGTACACATTGTTAGCTATTTGGCTGTTCTGTACAAGTATGGTACTCTTTCTCCAAATGCTAAGTCCAATCTGCTGTCTGATAACAGTATAACGGCATAGTCATACTCACAGTGATGCTCTGACTGCTGCGTTTTGACACTGTGACTGAACCCTTCAGCCAGGATGGACTCTGAATGCCAGTTTTCCTCCAGACCTCCTTCTCACCACTGTCTGTTTTGGACAGAACCCTCAACACATTGTCATTGTCCGTGCCATACATGTAGTATCGAAACTGAATGCAGATCTGAGAAGCCGATGAGGTGAGGGCAGGGCTAAGTAGACGAGCTGTCTGTCTATTAGACACGTTGTCGCACTCATGGTAGATATAGTAGCCGTCTGCAGACAGAATGACACAGAAGAATCTTCATCACCTTTACAATACTAGATGTTGATTGTACATAAATAAGGTATATTAAACACATCATACTGACTTCCATCAGGATAGTCTCCACTGGGGCCAGTGCCAGGTGTCGGGGTTGGACCTTTATGCCGTGTCCAGTCGCTGTTGTCTGCAATGTCCTGAGTAAACCTGCAGAATGGTTCACTGTCCTGATTAAAGTCACAGGACGTCAGTTCTGCTGCTAAAGAAACACAATCATATTAGTTACAGTGACATCATTTATATGCATATTTACTGCTAAATATTCTGTGTTTACTGTAGAATAATTATTGTTACTGCTATTTTTGTTCCCTCAGTGCAATAAACTTGTGACTGATTGTTAATTCTGAGAAAGCTTGGGCTGTTACGTGCTGTGCATAGGAATCATTGTTACTTAGATGTTTAAAGGTCAACAATGTCAGGTACAGTGGAGACTCAGTACAGTAAATTGTTATATTTGATTTTTATGGGCATGATCACATCAGTTTGAGTGACAAACAACAGGTGATACTCCCACTTCATATTTACATTCAATTTTATTTATATAGAGTCTTATACCTTTGAAATTGTCTCTAGGTGCTTTGTAGAGATGTGAATCCTACATGCATAATCTTCAGATTGAGGCTACTTAAACACAAGTCATTACAATTCATTTGAAAATTGACCTCTACTTTGTAGATAGACCAGTTTCTGTAGTTTGTTTTAGATGTTAACTGGTAAATGTTCCTGACACTTATAATAAGAAGCTGAAAAGAGATAAGACACATACTTCCCAAGGACACAACTGTAAATACATGGTGGTTTATGTGTGTGAGCATGCATTATTGTATATGTACTGATTATATTATGATGACCAAACAAACTCACCTTCTCTCTCTCCCTGTAATTTATCCAGACTGTAAAAAGACAGACAAGAAAACAATTAACTTATGTATTTCTATAAAAATATATTTATAGTAGTAGGTCCTGGTGCTTATAAGAATTGACTTGAAATTATCACACATGCCAAAACCCAGGTTAAAGGCAGAAACAAAAATCATACCTAAATACAAATACGTGGTCATATTATCAGGGCAAATTTGTGACAATTGCTATGATTTCATTAAAATAAATAAAAAAGAACAACAAAAAGAAGGAATTATAGATATGCCTAGTTAATACAATTCTCTACATGTAAATATGTTGTTTTAAATGATTGTTATTGAATAAGCACCAATGTAAAAGACTGCCATATAGAGGCATTGTCATTTACATTTTTATATAAATATATAAAAATAAGTTCATTACAGTTAGCCATTACTTGCCAGCTAATAAAGTCACTGTTTAATAATATAATGTTTTCTAATAGATAACATAATCAAAACAAATCATTTATTAATGATAGAATAATTTGTCAATAATTAGGGAAGAGACTCACCTCTGGTCTGTTTTTACTGGTCTACAGCTACACATCCATAACAGCAATATCAAAAATCTAAATGTGGCCATGGCTAACTAGCAGTTAGCTGTTGGAGAAGACAGAGGGACAGAGCAGAAGACTTTATATAGAGGAGAGAACAGGGAGGTGTGCTACCTGGAAGCCAGGATGAATGCATTAGTTGGGCGGTATGAATGTTTAATTGCGGAATTATATGATGTTGCAAAATGTGTAAATAAGTAACTATAAGTGATAGGGACAGGGTGTGTTCTCCATAGGTGTAAGTTGAAGGTGTGTGTGTGTGTTGTTAACCCATCAGCAGTTCAGGGGTAGGGTGGGGATGTCCATCAAACATTATATTACAAATGAGAACTGTAAGAATTCATACAGCTTATTGTGTAATAGGCAGAAAACTTTGAACAGATGGACACACCTTTCCAGCATGTAATGTGGAGTGCATTGCATGCTTGCTGACATGTTGCATTTGCTTTTCACAGATATATTAACATTGACAACTTACAGCATACATGTTTGTATTTTTTACCTGGACTAAGTAAAAAAACAATAAATCTGTGTATATTATAGTATCTTGGTGTATGATAGTATGCTGTATAATACATTAAAACTCCAAGTCTATCTGGCAGTAGCTGTCTGCTGGCTGAACTCTCATTTTTTCACTTCCTGAAGACCACTTGCCTTCTTTCTTTTTTAACATTGATGTAAAATTTTGTTATTACATTTACCATCATCATAAAATAGCTATTAAAAACTGCAACTAAAATATTTGCTTTTCATTAATTTGTCCAACCATTTTCTTTTCTATAATGGAATAAACACACACACACAGTTAGTCCTCTGACTTTGCTGTTAACTTTTTAAGGCAATCTTGTGTGTATATAGTACCACCACCTATGGCGTGCTTCTTTAAGTAACTGTAATTTATCAAATGTTGTTTTCCATAGCAACAAGACAGACTTAACTTTCCATGTGTACTTTGACCAGAGGCTCACTCCGCTTTATCTGTGGAATGGTGACAAACACACCAATCTGTTCCAAGTGTCCAAGTTCATTAAAATGAAAACATTTTTATAAATCATCTGATGGGGTTGAATATACAAACAAGTTCAGATGCTGATACAAGTACAAGTTGTTAGAGAGAGGTGCAAGTACATATTCAACACAGGTCTTAACATTGACTTTTGTGGAACTACCTCAGATAATAGCATGAATGTGCAGTAATCCCCCAGTAGCACACATTGTTGTCTGTGAGTAACTGAGCATTTACATGACAGAAGCTGTCAGCTGCACAGATATATCTATATATCTTTTTTGACAGGCTGATGGAAACTGGCTTGTAGTTATTAAGATTATTTTTATGATCTTATGCAGCGGTACTACACGTGGAGCTTTCCAGAGTAAAAATAACAATTCCAGATGAAAAGTTGAAAACATAGGTAGAACAGAGCTTTAGGAAACAAGTGTCCAGTGTAGGGAGGAAGGGAGGAAGCACAGCTTAAGCAGTACATCTTTTTTCAAAGATGAGTGTATGTGAATATTTGTTCAAAGTTGATAGTAAATGTTAAAGCCAACAGCAAAGACTCTAAAAGTAGCCATTTTGTTTGCACTATAGAAGAAAATCAAAAATGTATAAAATTGATTTTGCCTGGCTGATTCATCAAACTGTGCCAGATAAAGATTGTCACACCTAAAAGCAGCACTAACCCACTGGGGTAATTAGATTTTTCATTAGTTTGATGTGATTTCTATATCAATACAAATAAAATGTAGCATAATTCAGCAGAGGCGCTCCACAGCAGCACCAGCCTATTTTTCAACTATCTATTTAGATTTAATGTAAACAAACCTTAGATTATGATCACTACTGTTGTCCTAACAATGACCTTTTACAGATACCAAAGCAGTTTTTGTACCAAGCTGTGGACATGTAACACTAGACATTATAGCATGCAGGCTAATAGGGATTGATTCACTTTGGCCCTGTTCACACTGGGATTGAATCCGGATAGCCTTTAAGATGGATACGTTCAGACCTATTCTCAAATCTGGCCATCACACACTCAATCCAGCTTAACCAGGCTTCTTTGTTGTCCTACAAACCGCTAGGTGGCACCTCTTAAAATTCAGAGTCCGTTCAGGCCGTGGTAGGACAGCGTGCATGCAAGTGTCATGCGTTTTTTTCCCCATGTCATTCTTTCTGTCAATTTTTTCCATTATTTGAGATTTGTAGCCATATTGAAAACAAACTCGGGGCAAGCTGTCATAGTTCAACAGATACAGCTTTTGTACACAACCCGGACACTGTTCCTGTGAACCCGGAAGTATGATGTCCCCAGCGGGATTCGCTAGCCACATTTGTGTTCGGACCTGAGCCAGATTTAAGCCAATCCGGCTAGATCCACCTCTTAGAACTGGATATGGAGCCAGCCTGAAGTAAGAAGTGCAGTTTTTGTCAAATCTGTGTTTAAAATAAGTATCAGACACCCTGTTGAACCCTGCTGCTTATCAGAATAAGTGTTGCTTTTTAAAAAGACTTTCTTTGAGTGAAAATGACCTGATTCTCTGTCATCCACGTCATTTTCACTCCAAGCGATGTAACTGGAGTTTTCTTGAAGACTTTTTGCTGCTCCCTCACCTTCTGGGGTATTACATCAAAATGTGATGTGGACAGAAGATATTTTGAAAATCGTTTCCCTTCCATGCAAAGCTGCAACACCCAAACATATTGATCATAACAACTGCCTTATCTTAATTTCAATTTTAGTCATAGATAAGGTGGGCAAGGAAGAATGCAAATTTGACAGTAAAGACCAAAAGGACGAGAAGCAGCTGATAGCTTGCTTTGTTTTATTGCACTTGGTTAAATTATGGTCAATGAATCATAATGAACAGCAAGAATTTACACTGTGTCATTTCTCATGTTTAAACAACAATGAGTGAAAAAAAGCTTTTGCTGGAAGGTTTTTTTGGAAGTCTAATAAGTAACAAGGTTAATAATAATAATAGTGTGCCCCATTTTGAGTAGAGTTGAGTAGAATTACTCGTATAAAAAGAAACATAAGGTTTAAACACAGCTGCAGGTGATGACTGCAGTTGAATCATAAAAAGATAACACAGTTAACACAGTTATGTGTATGGCTGGGTGTATGTAGAATTTCCAGTTATAAAGATACTGCAGTATGAGGAAAGTAAGGACCTTTGTATTGGGTTTCATTATGAGGGAATTCTGTGTAATTTCTATGGGGTGTGGTTTGAATTTCAGGGAGGGTGTATCTTTTATGTTAATACTAAGAGAAGAACATGTTGACTCATCTCAAGGTAAACATGTGTTACTAAGGACAAATTAGGCTAAAGGGCATCAGATTTAGACAATGCCTTCTAGGAAAGAATACTAAAATTAAAAATATGTTGGCCAAAAAGTAGTTCCTCTGTTATATAGCAAAATACAGAGAGTTCCATATGAATAATTTATTTAAGACTTGGAAGGGGAAATTGAGTATTTCTAACCATACAAAACATACATATACTAGGAGAAGAAGCCTGTTGGCCGCCTGAAAATCCAAGATGGTGGCCTTTTTTCAAGTTAGAACTTGAATGACTGGTGCATTTTTAATCAGTCAAAAGTCAAAAACATACATTCTCTGACATTATAAATTCAATCCTACTATAACAAATTCAAAATTGCTGAGTTTTAATACTGCTTATTATTTTTTATGAAAGAAATGCCCAATGTATGGTCAAAAGTTGTTTAATTGTCTGTATAGGCAATATTTTCTACTGAAGTTACATAAGAATATTGTAGTCACCCGACTAGATACAGATCCAGATACAAACGGGAGCAAAACCAGTGCACACTGGTGACATCACTGCTTTAGTGTTGGCTGGTAGGCTACCTACGTTGTATAGTTTAGTGTCTCAAATGCTGTCAATCTGTTTAGCCGGTGTATATACACCAGCTAATAGCAGGTTTTCCCACAGTGCTTTATAGTTAGGGTGGCTGCTTTGACAACAAATGTCCCCTGCATTGATTCCTACCCCACAAAAAAAATAAACCATTCTGCCACACCCATGCATGCATAGACAGTAACTGTACATTTAATTCCTGCCACTAACAACTCGCCACTAACGGGCACACAACCTCTCTCTCATCTGGTACACACGTCTTGCGCACACTCATGCACGCTCACCCCCTCCCAGGTACGTGCACACACACACTCAACGCCCAGTTTCTTTAAGCCACTCTTATAACATCTGTTTTATTAGGATGAAAGATGGCCAGAGCTCAAAAACCTCCTATCTGAAAAATGTACTTTCTTGAGAAAAAGTAAAAAAAACTGTTTCTTTTTTTGCTTTGCTTTCATCCATCCTTTCCACAACAGGCTGCTGCAGTGTCAGGAGTACTTTCAGTTCTAGACTTATCCCTCCAAAATGCACAACTAAGCTTCACAGGAGGTATTCCCTGAGATCAGCCAATCCAATCTAACACATTGTCTAATGAATTGTATCCATATTGGATGTTTTTTTAAGTACTGTTATATTTTACTGCTTACAGTATTCCAGTTGTATTATATATGTAAACCCACTTTTGTGTTCCTTAACAGTTAATAGTTTTTACATTCTCATACACACAAAAAAATTACAAGTTAACAACATGAACATGTGTATATGACAAAAAAACAACAAAAATACTACTATAAACTCTTGTGGTGTAACAGACATCCATCCTCTGCGTGGAAGACTCCAGGAGCAAATCCTGGTGATGAGAGAGTGTACAATTTGTTGGACTAATTATTTTATTAATTTTCATTAAAATGTTCTAATGTTCTAATCTAATTCTAAATTAATATTTTTTTAATTATCAAATAACAAACTATAAAAAAATCAATGCAAAATTATTTGTTCAAGATTAAATTAGACATTTTCCTCCATCCGCTTTCACTTCCCCTTCCTTTTCTCTTGTCCCTATCAACTGTTTTGAGGTGGTTTTTGACCGAGTGGTTAAGGCTTTGGATTTGAAATTCAATGCAATCTTCCGGCGCAGGTTCGATCCCTGCTCGCACCAAAACTACCCAAAACTTATCCAAACCTGGACACTTTTAAATATTTCCTGTTTTCGTAAAGAGGACATGCAATACACCTACTGTCAGACTCTTTAAAGCGACGCTTTACTACGCAAAACAGCGCCTTCTGTACATACAAACACAACTGTTCTTCCACAAAAGGCACCGCTGGGATTCGAACCCAGGATCTCCTGTTTACTAGACAGGCGCTTTAACCAACTAAGCCACGGCGCCACCTGTCGCCCTAGCTAGGAAATCGATTTTCGATTTTCTCTGTTTTTATTCAATTACCGTACTGCCTTTAACACCATTGTTTGTGGAAGCTTAAAGTAATTTGAACCATAGATTTCCTCTTGTCAAAAGTTCGTTTTTTTCTTGAAAAGTCACCTTAACTGCTTGTTCTGGGGTTTGGCTCTGGGTTTCTTTTGTTTTGCAACAAAGACAGTACAAACATCATGTAAATATGAATATATAAAACTCATGGGGACAATTTCAATGAGCAACAATGTAATTGATGCTATGATAACATTCAATTTTACATTTTTCATTGCTAATGTGGAATTATGTTTCCCTAGTAGCCTACAAGATGATACTCAGGTCACATTAGATCAAACTACTGGATGTGTAACTTCATTCAGTCACCCTCTGGTGGGGATATCCAGATACCATAGTTTGTGTTGTGCAGAAGCTTTTTGTGTTATCTGCACTTTGCTGTAATATGATATCAGACACAGGAAGTAAAGTGTTTTGTTTGTTTTGTGTGTTTTTCTACTGTATGCATTACATAAAAAGGGCTTGCAACAAAAAGTATTTGCAACTAGGGCTAGTTTCTGGAGCTTTACTTTTTCTGCCTGTGCCGCATGAACTGAGATGGTGGTTTAAATGAGAAAGTCAGCACACTATGTGTATCTCAGAGACAGCTACTCATTCACATTATTGCTCCCTGGGAAAAATGACTAAGATTGTAAATAAGTGGAGCTTTTTTTTTTACACACAGTTTTTTTCCATGACAGCCCAAGTGAAACAAGCACGAAGTGTTACGCACAGTGGAGAAATGCTGTGGGCAGGGCTGGCTTAACACATATGCTATAACTATCAGGAATGTGTGCTCCACGTTCCATTTGTTCAGAACAGCTCTCTGTTTCTGTTAAAGCTGTCGCTTTGCTGAAAACATGTGGCCTACTGTGAATTGCAGGGATGGAAAAATATGCTCAGGATTACGCCTTGACATCTCAAACACCAAACTTTCACCACAGTGGAAGTAGCAAGTCACAGTACCATGAGGAATGAATCACAGCAGGCTATGTGGATAGAAGCCTACCACGTAATAGTGTTTTTATACATGATTCTTTAAAAGTTGTTTCCAAGCAGTGTTTAAGTTGAACATGTTCTGGTGAAAAAATATCTGGGTAAAATGTTGCATGTCCAAAAAAATACAACAAGTCAACGACAAGTGAGAATATGTCAAATCCAGCAAATAATGTATTATTAGCCAAGCTGTCTATTGCCTAATCCTGTTTATTCATGTAGCGGCACAGTTACTGGAAGCTGGAGCTGGCAGGAGATACCAATCAGGCAGGCAGGAAAGTGAAGTCCGTGAGTCATTAAAAGTTGAAAACAAAGCACCAAATAAGGGAACATCTTCATTCAAGGATTTTCCTTAAAAATGTAAGGTCAATATGCTCACACAGTCTATTTTTAAAAACATGTATTTCCATATATACAGTAACTTCCTTAAAATATGACTAGAACAGCCAGAACAGACTCTCTGTAGCCTTGCTCAGATCCAGTATTTATATGTGTTTTTGGTAGTCCTGTCTCAAGTGGAAAACCACATAGGTCCCTGGCCCTCAAGCAGTGGACACAGATGAGGAGGCACAGAGTGGCTTAAAAGTCAAAACACTCTTTATTCATTGTCCAGGAGGTCGGAAATCAAAAATCACAAAAACTGAAAATCACACAAGGTGTGGAATCAAAATGTGGCTTAGCGAGACAAGATACGAAAACAAGGCAGCAGTCAAAAAAATGTAATGTAATGTAACAAAATGTATGGCTTTATATCTTTTACCTCTACTCTGTCCTGGAGGAGTGTGATTCACATCATCCTAACTATATGGGCCGGTGAGTCACTGTTTGGGAGCACAGTATGATCTTACTGTGTGAAAGGGC
The DNA here is from genome assembly GCF_900634625.1 of Parambassis ranga. NCBI lineage: Eukaryota > Metazoa > Chordata > Actinopteri > Ambassidae > Parambassis > Parambassis ranga. The sequence goes on from NC_041038.1 coordinate 1,439,027, forward strand.
ACCAACCTCTATTCATAATATCTATAACATCTACTTGTTTTGTCTTCTTATTCAGACCTTCTTCTGGAACATGTTTATGCAGAAATCACCAAACCCATTCAGCTGTTGCCTTGTTTTTTGTCTGTGTTGTTGTTTTACGCACCTCTGTAGGCATGGACAGATCCAGGCATGGACACTTATCTATCAAATCAATGCACATCTTCAAAACACTCTGTGTGCTTTGTCTGGTTTATGATAGGTTTGTGGTACCTGGTTAAGTTATGTAACTGTACAGACTGTGCTTAGTTAATGCAAGCTTATTCATGAATGTTACACACAAGTGTCCTGTCTGAACATTTCGCCTAGGATTCTCAGAAATGTACCCACTTACTGAGTTCAACCACATTCGGAACAACAACAACAACAACAACACCAATTTAGCATGATTCTGCCCACAGCAATGAGATAGTTATTTAAATAAGTCAGATTAGGTTGTTAGGCTCGGTTGCTTGGAACACACTGTGAAGGCTGTGTAGGGTCACAATGAACTGAACCTTGCTGTCATGGGTGTTTTGCTTTTACAGCTGAACTTATATATTATATTTAATTTTTGAAAGTAACAGAAAAATGCCCAGGCACAAAGCACCATTTTGGTTTTGTTTCTTCATAGGTCTCTGTAAAAGCCTATAATTATTTTAATTATGATACTCTCCAGCATTCCATGAGGGAACAAATAGGTTCAATTCTGACACCACAAAAACAGCAGCACATTCTCATATTTAATTCCTAAATATTTTAACCACCAGGCCTGCAAAAGTGTTCAACACTCTCATAAGATTCACAAAATCACATAGTAATCTGCCTGTTTACCTATAATGGTTAATGTCCTCTCTACATATGACACTTAAAAAAACTGAAATGTTCCTGGTGTAAATTGACATCACAGAAATAATGTGTGAAACGCTACGTTTTCACATGTGTGTAAATCATGGTAAATTCGGCTTAATCCTGCCATCAAAGGTTAATGCTAATCTTTTAGAAAATATGAGAAGCCTAATATACTTCTGTAACAATAAAGCTACATGTGAGGAAACATTTTAAAATGTGGAAACAGGTTTACTTTATCTATTTTTATACCATACTTAGTATTTGTGTCTTTGTGTCTCCTGATACATTTGGAAAAAGTGTGTTAATTTCCATTTTCAGTCCTGTCTGTCAGTTGCTTGGTGAGTAGTGTGTAAGGAATGTTGACAGCTGTGACTAGATTAAGGGTTTTATGTGTCACCACTTAAAGTGAGAGTTTAAAGGGAAACTGTATCACAGAAAAGATGGATTAGTACCATATAATCCCAAACGAACAAGATCTTTCTGGATGCTTCTGCCACTACAGTGCTTTCTGTAGTCCTGTATGATAAGGAGGACAGATCTGCTTTGCTAAATTTGTATGTCAGTGTGCAAGGAGCATATTGTCATTGTTCTACTGTCTCATTGTATAAAGTTGTGGTTCTATCTGTCTAAAGGTCCCTTTAAGGGAGATAAAGAGGGTTCTGGAAAAAAAAACATTCCTGCCTTCCTGTGCGTGTGTGTGTGTGTGTGTGGAGGGAAAATACTTAAGTGACTTTTCATATGCTCTGTCATGTAGTGAGGACAAGAGAGAGACAGACAGAGGAGAGTGAGAGTGAGGGAGAGAAGGAAGTCTGTCCAGACAGTGTCTGATGTCATTATCTGCATCATTCCCTAAAAACTTCTGTGTGAGTGTGCTGTGGAATGGGTTGGGGTGGGATGACGGGCGGAGCTTCAGGCCCTGCAAATACAGCATAAAAAGACAGAAGCTCCTTTCAGACACTTAAAACAGATACGACAGAGAAAGACACCACCACTGAAACAAAAGGACCAGCACACCCGCAGGTAAGACCTTTAAATAGACAATTTTCAACTACTAGTAGCAGCTCCTAAAATGCAATATCATTAATTTTACCCTCATAATAGAAGGGTAGAAATAAAAATGTGCCTGTGTGAAATTTAAAATATTGTTAAACAGAGTTGTATGCTAAAATTGAAACCAAAAGTGGACAAAAGGTCATTGTATTTTATTATTAAGTTGAATAGTAGTTTGATTTTATGATTCATTTTACACCATATTAACAGCACTAAACAGTAACAATGTGGTAACACAGTATGATGACCTGGATGACTGAGAATCTTCATCAACATGTGGTAACACATACTGGAGTGCTTTACACATTAAACACACATTCAAACATGTACAAAAATAAAACAGTTGGCTACAAATCCCACACCTAACAATGTAGGTAGGTACAAGACATGTATATGTACACTGTTCATAATGACGTTAATGTCCCACAAAACCAGTTCTGTAGATATGTAGGTATATATATGGTGTATATATGTAGGTAGGTAGCCTAATTTTTGAAGATATAACTTCAGACCAGATTTACTCATTTACATATCATTAGATGTTATTGTGTGTGGCGCAATTCAGTTTTCAAACTATATGAGCTTTCCTACATTTAAAAGTTAAGATGTTTGTTCACAGCTGGAAGCGAGCTGTTAAATAAACAGAGGTTGACCTGTGAGTCTGAAGGCTGTTGCTATACAGTGCTGCTTTATGTCTGCAGTGGAAAATCAATGGTACTGACATACAGGCATCACACACACACTGGACTTTGTCAAGCTCTATTCTGAAACTTAGTCTGACCTTAAGCAAACTTCTGTTCTTAACAAAATGCTAAAAATGTAAATTTATCTAACCTGAATATGATTAAGGTAACAGTGAAAAGTTCATACCTAGACATGCATATAAGCGAGGTAGCAAATGGAATGTGGGGCTATATTTATAGATTTTCCAAAATAGCCTCACATTTTACTTGTTTTTGTTTTGTTTGTGGTTTTTCATTTTTCCAGTCAGATAAAGGATGCAAACTCATTTCCTGTGTCACCAAATTCTTGAGTAATGTTATGGGAATATTATCCGTTCTAACTCCATGGACATCATCTGGAAGCTGTTAGTTTCAATGTGTTATTTAGTAATGGTGTAGCCACTCCTCATTCCTAATGAGAAGCAGATACAATGCACCCACAAGTTTATGGGCTCAACCAGTGAAACATGAGTTTTTTTTCTAATTCAGTACTGTAAACTGAATCTCAATGTGGTCCTTTCCCAGAATGCACTTTGTGTACATCTTCCTGCTGCTGACCCTTAGCAGAGTGGGGTGGGGTTCTCTGCAGGATAAGCAGACTGACTTTGGCATCAAGGTCTTCCATGAGTTGGCCAAGGGCTCCTTAGAAAAGAATGTGGCCTTCTCCCCATATGGCACAGCTTCTGTTCTGGCCATGGCTCAGCTTGGTGCAGATGGAAACACCTACAAAGCTTTAACTACAGCTATGGGCTTTTCTCTGCAAAGTGAGTGACACACAGATGCATGAATAAACATCTGGATATCTGAAACATCTCAAGACTGTGTTTGGTAGCGCAGAGCATCAACCTTGTCGCTTGGTTTCTACTATAGAGCGAGGGATGCCTTGGCAGCAGCGACAACTGCAGCGGATGCTTTCCAGTGAGAGGGGAGTGGAGATTGCCAGTGGGGTTATGGTGGAGCGGAAGCTGAGCATAGAGAAGGGATTCCGCCGGGCCCTGGCCAAAGCCTTCCAGACTCACCCTCATCAGGTGGACTTCACCAATCCAAACCAGGCTATTGATATCATCAATGCTTGGGTGTCTGACCACACTGCAGGTACAGCAGTCACATCCACCATCAGTTTTTACTGTAAAATGGCTGCTGTGTCTGTCTTTTGAATGTAATATGTAATACCTCTCTTTTGTCTTTTCCTCTATAGAAGCCATACCTGAATTTTTGCCACATGGATCTCTTACTGATGAGACCAGACTGGTTCTCCTGAATGCCCTGCATTTCCAGCATCTGTGGAAAGTTCAATTTGACCCCAGAATGACACAGGAGAGGATGTTCCACTGTGCCAATGGCAGCACAATGCCCGTACACATGATGAGAATTACCAACCGTTTCAATTATGGTAGGCCGATGTTATTATTGATTGACTTCTGTGGCAACTATAAAAGATGATAGTTGTAGTACATCTCTGTTCCCTCCTAATCCACAGGTGAGTTTGTGACTAGCGACGGGGTGGATTATTATGTAACTGAAGTCCCATATGAGGGTGACTCACTGAGCATGCTCTTGGTGTCACCCTTTGCATCTGATATTCCACTGAGTACGATCGTTGCGGAACTGAGTAGCAAGAAAATTCAGCTCTGGAGGTCCGAGCTGAGGAATGTCAAGAGACAGCTGGCCATGCCCAGGTGAGAGAGAGTCGGTGTGTGTGGCTAACAGTTATTGTACTGCCATTACCAAAAAGATTATATTTGTATGTTTCTGCAGGTTCACTCTAACTTCTGAAGTAAATTTGAAGGCTGCTCTACTTAACATGGGTTTGGGAGACATGTTTAACCTGGCTACTGCTGACTTCACACATATTACCTGTAAGTTACCTTACCTAAGTTAGAAACTTTATGTAGTTACTTTATGTTTCACTCAAAGAAAGAAAGAACTTCTGCAGAATGCAATTTCATCTAACCTGTGTGTTTCCGCCCATCAGCTGATGAGAGGCTTTGTGTGTCAAAGATTCTGCAGACAGTGAAGATTGATGTGAATGAACAAGGAACCAAAGGGGCAGCAGCAACAGGTAACCTCATACACACATAAAATGAAAAATAAAACACAAGGAATTATCCAGCACAGTCAAAACTTTAGATACCCTCACTCCATAATGGAAGCCCTGTCATTTTTAAACTATATCACATTTTCTGAGGACTTCACTGGAAACTGCTCTGACAGTTTTTTCTTCTCTTCAATCTGATAGCTGCCATCATGTTTTCCCGTATGGCAGTGGAGGAGATCATTTTGGACCGGCCCTTTCTCTTCCTTATCCAACACAAGGACACAGGTACAACTTTTATTTTTCATAATCATTTTCACAAGTCCAGTCAAGTGTATAAGTCTTTTCTTTCTGGGCTTAGGTGCCGTACTCTTCATGGGTCAGTTCAACCAGCCTCAACCACATTAACCCCTTCCTACTGTGTGTGACTACTGCTGCTCATATTCCACATGACAACCAGACCTGCAGAGCTCAAATGACTTGACATATATTTATTTTTGACCTTAAGAATGATTTTTTAATGTCTGTTCTCTGTTTATTTATTTTTTTTGTCTATATGAAGACTAATTTACTGCTAAAAATATGCACTTCAGAGTTGGAAATGTTACTGCAGACAGAGAGATGATCAAAAATGTATTTTTATAGATGTATTTTTCAATATGTTAATTGTATGTTTTTGTTATTTGCCTTGTTGCATAAAGCTGCATTTGTATTTTTGCATATTTATTAAAATATGTTTTTAAAGTCTGTATTAGGTGTAGTCTCAAAGAGATCTGAAGGTCTGCACTGACCTCTTGTGTCCACACACAGTAAAAACAAAGCAACACGGTGGCGCAAACCCCCAGTCCATGATGACTGAATGTGAGCATAAATGGTTGTCTGACTCTCTGCATCTTGAAGGAAGAAAGCAGTTTTTTTTCAATAACCAAATACACATGAATAGTTTCAGGACTGCAACAGTCATTCTAAATTACGTTGATGAAATGTGTTTGAATCTGGCACAGTTGCACTTACAACCTGTAAAGACTTAGAATTTGGGCCATAATCAGTGTCTGGCTGCATGGCTTAAATAAAATGTATTAGTATGACATTTTTGTCAACACGTGTGGATACCGAGACTCAAATGTATGCCCATTAGTACTTCTAAATCTGAAATGTAAACCGGCAGTCCTAATAGAAACAGACAAAAGGCTCGGTAGAGGAGGCGTGAGGAAAAGGAAGATGTGTGACCCTGAAAGGCAAAATTCAGGGCAGCAAAATGTCAATAGACACGCATGCTCACTAGAGCCGGAACTGTTTCTCAGGACAACAGGGAGGGAAGGGCTACAGTTCAGTTACAGTAGTGTAAATTCGGACACATAGATATGGATTTTCAGCGTTAGCTACGTTTTAGACGTGCACGTCGGACTGGGCAGTACAGAAGCAGAAATCGTTGTGACGTTACAGGTACCAGAAATCCTAAAAAAATGGTAAGTTACGGCGTCTCATTTGTCAGAAAGAGCTGAAGCTAAGATTGCTAGCAAGGTGTATGATTCCAGGAAGTGTGTACCTGCGGCACCTTCACCTGGCTTCTGTGAACATAGCTTGTAAGCTAACAGGCCGTAAAGCAGCATAAGCTGTTAAACGGTGCAGTTTTTCTAACAAATTGCATGGCTCATCATTCAATGTATGTGTAAAGTTATGTACATCCGAATGGCATTGTGTGAAGCTTAAATGAATACTTTTGGATTTGGATCATTTTCGAGATTTCTCGTTTTGGATGTAGCCGACTGTTGTATTGAGATTCTGACCCACAATGTTTTTTTGGTATCTCTCTAAAGGGATTTTCCGGCCTAATAATGGCCAGCGTTCTAAGTGATCAATATGTATGAAGCAATGAATTGATTATACAGATTAAAGAGCTCAGAAGATGCCGGTTTGTTGGTGATTTCAATGCTCAAGTGTATTGGTACACAATAAGCTAGTGTCGTATTATTGTGTGTGTGTGAAAGAGAAAGTTTGTATCAATAAAAGGTCTATGTTGTAGGAATTAATACCAAATGTCGACACCATGTGGCAGCACTTAAAACTGACAGTTGTGTTTTCACCTCCACCCCCTACTAATGCACTACCACCACCTCTCTCATTAAATACAGCTTCTCTTCATCTTCACGTTTTTCTCATTCAAGTGAGCTGGTTACAGTTTATATTATTGTTTTAGAATACAGTTTTAAAAGGCTAGTGCAAGACTAGTGAAGCAAGAATCAAGGCTGTGGGAGCACTTGTTTGCGTAATAGTCTCCAGTCTCTTCCAAATATCCTGCTGTAAAACAAACAGGAACCATACCTCTCACACTGACTTTGTCATTTAGCGAACCTAGAGAGAGAGAGAGACAGAATAATAGAACATTGCTTTAAGCAAACAGAACTACCTGATAGTCTTGGCTATTAAGTTTGATTATGACTGTAATAATTCAGTGTCCTCACATTCTAACTGTTTAAAAGAAGCGGACATAGTCTTTGGGGCTAAAATATACAGCAAAGGTGCTAATTTTCTCATTAGTTTTTAGTCACCAACTTAGTTGTACTAAGTGATTGTTCCATTTAGAGTTAAAATAGACTGTAAAGTAGGGCATGTATGTGATGTATGCAATGAACTGCATGCATCTTTTTATTCAATTCTCTAATAGAATATAAAAAAGACAAAAATCTTCAATAAATGAGTAACAATCCAATAAGTCTCAAGACCCATCTAACAAGCTTAAATTTGACATTTGCTTTCCGTTACATCACTGACATCGAGTTTTTTTAGTGACTGCTAACTTGTTCCTACAGTCATCTGAATATACTCAAGAATTTTCTACCAGTGGTGATTTTTCTAGTTACAGCAACTGATCAAAACAAGTAATTAAAGAACAACATTAAAACATTTTAATGTGGATTGTATATAAAAATAAATCTGGAATACTGTCCTGTCTTTGTTTAATTACTTCTGTGTGTAGATGCGGTTCATGCTGCTGTTCAGCCGGCAGGGGAAGCTGCGGCTGCAGAAGTGGTACACAGCAACAGCTGAGCGTGACAAGAAGAAGATGGTCAGGGAGCTGATGCAGATAGTGCTTGCCCGCAAACCAAAGATGTGCAGTTTTCTAGAATGGAGGGACCTCAAGATTGTCTATAAAAGGTAAATGTCTTATTTTTTTTCATTTCATTTCATCGCTATTTTTAAATAAGCTATCAGAATACCTTGGAATACAATACACTGATGTCTCTTATGAAGATGTTAACAGAGTAGAGCATTTTGAATTAAAATATTTAATAAAGTTTGTCAAGCAATAGGTAGTAATCAACTTCATTTAAAGCTTTTTAGAGATCAACAATATTTGCACCTGTGCATTGATCCTTGTCAAAGAAAGAAAGTGTACACATGGTTTGTGAATTTTGGAAGCCAATGTTGATTTTGGCAGTTAATATGTTGGGATGTGTGGTCTCAATGGAATTCAAGTTAAAAAAGGTCAGCAAGTTGACACATTAAACATGAGGGGTAAGCTTTACAAATTTGACTTCCAAACCAGCTGAACCAGCAATGCTACTTAACTGTAACAGTTGTATGGCCTGAAGAAATCAGATCTTTCAGAAATGAAATGAAATAGGGGTTTACAGAATTTAAAGAGTTAAATGTACTATAAGAATTCTTGGAAGCTATGGATGAAAAATGCAACAGAACTGAAGAAGAACTGGTGAAGCTGCTGTCTTATTTGTTTAAGTGGGTCCTCTATTTCTACTATCATTAGATAATCTTTACGATATTGATCCAGCACTTGGAACTACTGTTAGGGATGTATTTTCAAGTATGCCAGTATTAGAAATATCTGCAAATTTCAAATTCTTGAAAAATTGGTTGCAAGTCAGAAATGGCTTGTAAATTTTTCCAGTTAGGAGTCAAAGTTCATTATAGCATAAAAACAGCACTTGTTAAAGTTACCAATGACTAGGCTTGTGCAAAATCGTATCGGGTGCAATTAATCATCAGAAAAACTGTCACCGTTTAATATTTGCCACTTATCGATTACGGCGATTAGTGTCTCGTCATGATGACGAGGACACAACACCGGCTACAGCTGTATATAGTGCCACGACATGCATTAGGTGACGCGTGGAGCGTTAGTTGTTGCCATAGAAACTGGATTTTTGCTCGTATCAAAGGAATGAACTCCGATCTTTATTTTTACGGACTCCACAGCAACATAGGAAAACATTACAACAGCGAAGTCTCCTCCAGCAGATATTGGAAAGAATTCCACTCAGCCGAGAATCCGCGATACGTTTAGTCATCGTGCTGCTTACGACCAAACTAAGCGCTGGAAGAACGTAACGCAGGTTGATTTGCACAGACATACATTTAAATGTGAAATTGTCCGGTTAGTTTGTTTGTTTTTTTCTGCTGCTGTTCTACAGTCTGAGTGAAAACATGCACTAGTGTGTGATGTAGTCCAGTCACAGGTTCATTTGCACAGACACATTTTTTAACTTGAAATAATCACTGATGTGACTTTTCTGAACGTATTTGTCCCGTTTAATGTTAATGTTGATATGCACTGCTCTGTGACCTTAAGATAAGAACATTTGAAGGACAAAGTTACTTTAAATGTTTGCTTCATTATTATTTAAGCAAACATAAGCAGTTTGTGCATCTGTTATCAATACATATTTCAAACATAGCTGGTTGGTGACTAATCACTAAGAATGAATGAAGTAGTTAACTTGACTGATGATTTGTCGGTATCATGCTACTGTGCCGATTTAGAGTCAAAAACATGTAAGTGCAATTGTCATCAATTAATCGTCAAATTAATCGTTATCGGCTAAATGCCACAATTAATCGTGATTAATTTTTTTGCCAATATCGCCCAACCCTACCAATGACCTTCGCAAAGTTTCAGACAATGGACTTATTTCAATCAGGAGAGACTGAGGTCACTGAACAAGAGTGAATTTATTGCAATACAACAAATTATATGTGCTTCAGGATTTTAGACCCCGACATGATGTCCTCCTTAAAAAGGAGGAAAGTGCAGGAGGAGAGGCCAATGAAATTGGATATGCCCGTATGATGTAAGTTTCTGTGATCTTTGCAAATGCTCATGTACACTAAAACTTGATTTGAAAAAAATCGTGGATGAAATCGAAATTGCAATATTTGCCAGAAAAATCGCAATTCAATTTATTCTTAAAATCGTTCAGCCCTACCCCAGGGTCCAGACCTGGTGGTGGTGGAGAAGGCTGGAGAGTGGGAGAGGCAAGGGCTTGAGCTGGCGTGGATAGGTTGCCACTGAAAGGCTGTTGAAAAGACTTCTTAGCCATGATTGGCTAAGTGACTGATGGGGCAACAGCTGATTGGTGGGGAAGGTATTCTCTATTAATCACCTGACCAGAGTAGGAGAGAGAGTGAGAGAAGAGTGGAGAAGGGGAGAAGGGGAGACGGACAGAGGCAGATAGAGAAATGAATGACGTGCTTTATAAATGATGATAAATGATGGTCTTTCTGATTGAACTTGCGCTAAGAGCTTCATTTCTGTACATATTCTGCAAGACCTCAGTGCTGCTTTTGACACCAGTGATTGTAGTTTTTATTACACAGATTGGAACATGTGATTGGGACGGTTCGTGGCTGGTCAAAATCAAATTGCATCAGATAGATTCCAGTTTGTTCATGTTAATAAAGTCAGGGAGTTTCACGAGGTTCTGTGCTTTGACTAATTCTGTTCACTTTATACATGCTTCACCTGGTAAATATTATTCAGAAGCACAGCTTAATTAGTGGGCCAAGGCAGTAGATTGGGGCTGTAGAATGAACTACATTGGTCCACTATTGTTATTGCTCATACTTCTTCCTCTTATTCCTTCCTCCTTTGATTTGTAACTTGTCCCGCAGCTTTGACATGAGTGACCTGAAACTTTTACCAGACATGCGTCTCCTCATTTGCCCCCATGATAAATTTGCTAAAGATTTGAGATGGAAATTCTCAGGAGCAGGTATTTCTATCCTGCTCTTACGGATACATACTTTGACTGGGAAACATGAAATTCAAAATGACATAAGTAGACCCACGTCCGCTGCTGATGGTGAAAGTAACTTTTCGTTTTGTTGCAAGAGACATTTGTTTAAGAAGCTTTTTCTAGCTACCGCTCTGCTCTCTCACTGCAACAGGGAAGGGAGGGGGCGAGGGAGCTGTTTCCATGGTAACCTCAGCAGCTGCTCAACTGACTTGGAGCCTTTTCTGGTTACATCATCTAAGATGGCTGCTCACATTATAAAGGAATTGAGCTAATTGAAAACCACGTACATGCATATATTGTATTGATACATAGAGAGGCATTGACAGTCACACACAGACATACACAACCACACAAGAACATGCACATCTACACTCACATACACAGACACTATTAGAGGTAGGAGGTAGTAGCAGGTAGTCACACAGAAATATACATAGACACACAACAATTTACATACCTGCACACACAGACACATCATGGTTTTCGGTTAGGTGCGGTTTACGCTGTTGAGGTTTTGGCTACTTTTAACAAACACTCTGGAAATACAGTGACAGAGAGGAGAAACGTGAATGACGCTGAACTGGTAAATGCTACATGCAAATGCTATTAGATCAAGTGGGAATAATGTTTGTGGTTGACTATGAAGACTACAAATCTTAGTAAGGACTATTAACTTAAAAGTGATTTAAGTACATTCACAGAGTGACTCTGAGGAAGGAGCAGACAGTTTCATCTCAGTGAGGAGCCCCATTGCTAAGCGTGACACGTTGTTTTGAGGAGATGAGATTGGTTGACAAAAAAACATGATAATACATTCCTAATAATATAAACGGGTACAGGTATGGGAGTACAGGTATCTTTCACAAAATCACTGTATACCACTACTCCTCTTTATTTCATTTGTTGTTATTTTTGTCAATCAATTCTATGTAGACATAGAAAGTCTTACATGTGACTTTACTGAAGCATTAGATTCTTCATCAGAATCTCCACTTAACCCTTTTGTGGAAAGATATGTGTTACATTAACTCTTGCCTTCAAAGGACATAAATAACTAGCAACTCTAGAAACTATTACTATTTATGCCTATCTATTTTTATGTGTGTTTTCATGCAGGTATGCCAGCTTATATTTCTGTTGTGCAATTGAAGAACAGGACAATGAGCTCATCACACTGGAAGTCATCCACCGCTTTGTAGAGCTGCTTGACAAATACTTTGGCAGTGTAGGTGGTTGATCTCTAAAACTTGTGTGATTTATCGTCTGTAAATTTTGCATTAGATGTAGAATTAAGGTCAACTTAGTTCACAGAATTTTAACTTTGCTTGATTGAAATCCTTAACAACCTGTGTTTTTGTTGTACAGGTATGTGAGCTGGACATCATCTTTAACTTTGAGAAAGCCTATTTTATTTTAGATGAGTTTCTGATGGGAGGAGAAATCCAGGACACATCTAAGAAGAGCGTTCTCAAAGCCATTGAACAAGCTGACCTTCTGCAAGAGGTAACTTGGGGCCACATTTATCAACAGAGTGTAGAAATGTGCATAGATCCTGTCTTGCAAACAACGTTTACCATGCACACGCCAGTAGTTGCCAAAATATCCCATTTGTGCCTAATCTTAAATTGAGCCATCCAAATGTAGCATGCTGTGAAAATGGTGTTATTCAAGAGATTAAACACTTCACATATTCTATAATTATTTCAATTACTCATATTGAAGTGCAATATTTGATTTTTTTGTAGTGTATAGATTAGAGCAGTGTTTCCCAACCAATTTGTTGCAGTAACAAAATAGTGTGTTTAAAAATCAGTCATTTAGAATGGGTTTAATATTTGATAGTAAACTTCCTTAGTTTACAAAACATAAACCATCCTTTGGCCACAAAACATAAACCATCCTTTGGCCGCAAAACAGTACTGCTTCTGCAGAGACTGCAAGCTATTTGCCAGGTGGAGAGGTTCAGAGCTACTAGCCCCTTTCTGTTATGATCTTGTGTTCTGCTGTTCTTGTTTCCTATAAGATTCTTGGTTTCCTGGTTATTTTGGTATTTTTGTATGTTCATAGTTTGTTTTGATCGTTTCCTGTTTTATTTTGAAAGACTATGTTCCCCTGTATACTCCTGTGAGCGTTCATTCCTCTTGTTTCTCTCCTTTGTGATTTAGTCTTGTGCTTCCCTTTGTCATTGTCAGTTCGTCTGTTTTACCTCTCTCTTGTCCCTGTGTCTATACTGCGTTTTCTAGTGCTCATCCATAGTTTCCTCAATCAAGTGCTTATTTCAAACCTGGCTTCAGTGGACTCCTTAACTCCTCTAACACATGACAGACTTTTCAGGACTATCAATAGCAAATGGCAGGATTGAAGGTGGAACTAAGAGCATGCCAATTAGTTATTTGATTGTACCTCCTCCTCCACCACCACCTGGTCCAGCTAAGGCTCGAGCTAAGGCTAAACCTCTTACGAAAGACAAACTACCTGGGCCAGCTGGGGTTTCTGTCTCATCTTCACCTGATCCAGCTGTGCTCTACTTGTCTGGTCCCGAGCCAGCCGGTGGTCACAAGCCTTCCACTGAGCCAGCTGGTCCCCCTTCATCTGAGCCAGCTGGGGTCAGCTCCTCATCTCTGCCTGATCCAGCTAGGAACTCCATCCCATCTCTGCGCGATCCAGCTGGGGTATCCACCTTGTCTCTGCCTAATCCAGCTGGACTCTGGAGGGTCTGTGTCTCCGTCTCTGGATCCTGGAGGAATTTCCGTCTTAACCTGTGTGGTCATCAGCACTGACCTTGGAGGGTCTGAGTCTCTGTTTCTGGTGGTCTCTGTTTCTGCCTCTGATAGTCTTCTGCAGCCTGGACCCTGGAGGATTCCTGTTTCAGCCTCTGGTGATCTCCAGACCCACCTGGGGGTCAAATTTGATCCCCAGCTCACATTTTTCCATCTCCATAACATTGCCAAACTCCAGCTGTGGCCTCCCAGGCTTCACCTCAAGACAATTGGCGATGGGGCCTGTGAGGTTGCTGCTCTTCGTCTGTGGAACGCCCTGCCAAACCACCTTATGGTGCCACAGAGTGTGGATAAAAAAAGTTTTAAGACCTTCCTCTTTAGGAAAGCATATCTGAGCTAGGCTTTTTTTTTTTACACCGTTCTTCTTCTTCTTTTTTGTTACCATTTATTAGGGCCTGAGCACCAAGTGGTGCAAAGGCCCTATTGTAATTGATTTTATTGTCTTTTTATTCTATTTTAACTATATACTGTCTTTTTAATCCTCACTATGTTGCACTTTGAGACTTGATACCAAATGTAAAGGGCTTTACAAATAAAATTTGGTATTATTATTGCTAGCCTGATCCACTGGTAAACTGTGTAATTGGAATCCCAGGAGAAAGTTCCCAATAAATTAGGTCCTGTTTGGTATTTTTAGTGACCAAAACAAGAACAACAAAACACAGGATGATGACAGTTTGTATGAGACCAGCATGGTTGTCAGGAGAAGAAAAATTAATTTACTAATTATTCAAATATTATTTTAAGCTGGGACACCTATAAAATATTTATTTCTTTTTTTTTTTTTACAATTTTAAATTGAGAAAGTCCTCTATTTAATTGGTGCTGTGTTTTGTCTTTGCAGGAGGATGAGTCTCCCAGAAGTGTATTGGAGGAAATGGGCTTGGCGTAGGCCAGCATCATGAGTGAACACACAGGGGACGGATGGAACATGCTTGGACTGACAGCACTGGGGACTGATGTACAGCATTTAGCAAAAAGACTCAGTTAACAGGAGATCCTTTAGCCTGGGGTGTGTGTATTCGTTTGTTTTGTTTTTTTATTCCAATGGAGACTACACCACAACCTATGGGAATCCATGTTCACCATTGGTACCAAAATAAGGACTCCATGGTGAGATCTGCTTTTTGAGGTTTAGAAATAGGTTAGGATTAACAGTAGTGATTAAGATTAATATAAGGGGAATGTGTTGAACAAATGGAATGTCTACACAGGGATGGGTGAATAATGTGTGTGTGTGTGTGTGTGTGTGTGTGTGTGAGAGTGAGTGCGTGTTAATAAGGTAATCTTGTGTGGCTACTTGTTTGTTTTAAAGGCAGATGATAAAGTGCAGCTTTATTGAAGCAGAGTTACACTTCTGAGCACACAACCATTATGTATACTATCTGTTAAATTAAAGCAGATTTTACCACAGGTAGGCTGCATTCACCTTCTTTAACACTTATAATTTAGATGGAGGCTTTTAACGTTTCATGTTGTTGCCTTGTGCATTAGATTTAAAGCCACATCACCAATGGACATGTAAGTAAAACAATAAACCTATGGGCTTGCTATGATGTAAAGTGTTCTATATTTGGACTGTAATTCCTTTCTTATTAGGTATAAGATGTCATTAGCCCATCATACCTCACACACAGGTAACAAACTGCATCCTAATAATAAACCAAAGACATCAGTCTAAAATAGTTTGTTCATATGTATTCTGCAAATGGACTGATGAAACGAATGCAGGTTGCAGTTTAAGTGCTTCTGCCCCTCATCCTGCTTCATTTTCCTTACATATACCTAAGTGCTTGAGAACTTGTTGTACTGTTTCTACATCTTGGAGGCTTTTTGACATCTTATATATATGTTTTAAATTCTGAATGTGTGCACATTTCTCTGAAAAATGCTGGCAGAATGAGCAAAGGCTCTTTTATGAGTGTAATGGTGAACAGGGTCATGGTGGCTCCATACCTCAGGTATTAGGTTAAACAGAAAAAGACAAGCTGAACTCACTGTACTCCATGAACTGACAGAATGCTTTTGTTTCAACATGCCTGCAGTTTGCTGAAATTTAGATTAGCTTCAAACAAATAAATCATTTGCCTGGTTGGGGGTAATAAAGGCGTGTGCAAATGTATGTGTGGTCCAGAAAATGCACAACAATTAACATTTGGGCTGAGTTTAATTGCGTTTTTATTAAATCAAAGTACAAAATTGACTTATCTTCTAAATGTTTTGCCACTCTTACCAAGCTCATGATGTTAGAAATAATGTTCTGGTATTTCTTCTGATAACACGTTACCCTTTTAATAACAAAGCTTATTTTCTTATAACAACTTTATTACTACATTTATCTCAAAAGCTTATCATGACACAACAAACAAAACAAAACTTTTTATACTATAGCTTTCTTTCATGTATTTTCTTAACAGCAGAGATCACCAAAACAGATTATTATTGTGTACCGTAAACGGAAAAAGAGGAGAGCCAATCCCAATTCTCTGCTCTAGGCTGTGTTGATCACAGTTACATCACAGCAGTGATTTTTCTTGACATTTTGCGAATGATTGGATCACTGTAACTTTGAAATTTTTATCCACTCAACACCATAAACGAAAGAATCAAATAATTAGATTTTTTTTTGTACAGCATAGTTTGGAATCAAAATTGTCTCTAGGTGCTTTCCAGAGATCTAGAACCTGAACTGCAACTAAGTACCTGAAGCCAACCAGGCTGTATTTAAAGGGAAGAAGCAGCTGATGACCGGCCGGTTAAAATGTCTATACCTATAACTATTGGCCATAACAGAAAGGTCTTAAAGGTGGAGGCAGTGTCTGCCTCCTGAACCCATATTGGTAACTGGTTCCATAGTAGCAGTGCCTGATAGCTAAAGGCTCGTCCTCCCATTCTACTTTTATGAATTCTAGGTACTACAAGTAAACCTGCATTCTGAGACCTGAGTGTTCTATTAGGAACATATGGTACTAGCTAGTCCATTAATGGCTATATATGTAAGTAGGAGAATTTTAAAATCTATTCAAAATTTTACCTGAGCCTAAGGCAGGAGAGATATGATCCTTTTTTCTGATTCCTGTCAGAACTTTCAGCATTTCCCTAAGACGGATAACTTCTAATCTTCTATGTCAAAAATTGCAACCTGCATTTCTCTAGGTTCTGCATTGGTTGAATTCTCATACTCCTACATTTTGCACAACAATCAGTACAGTACTGTAAATCATCCTTTAGATCACGTGCAATCAGATCTTGGTTATGAACTAATAAAGGTGCACATCACTTAGGAAACTATTGTAGAGTGAAATCAACGCCAAAACAATAATAATCACAATCATAAAAACACGACATCGATATTTTAATTTTAGCCTGCAATGGTTTACTTCACTGTAGCTTCACACTCAAAATTTTAGATTTTACTGCGAATTTCAATTAAAATGAACGTTCAGTTTAATTAAAAACACTCCAGCCCGCTCCAGGCCTGAGAGGTGGCACCTGAAGTGCAGTTTCATTCAGCAGCCTGTTCATTCAACAGAAGAGGTCTGCAGCTGTAGCTGCTCTGATCCCAGAGGGCAGGCGGAGGAAGACAGGTGGTGGGAGTGCAGAGAAATCTTATGAATGAAATCCAGTCTGCTGACGTCAATGGGGACAGCTTGACGCATGGATCACATGGGCTGGGAGGGCGGAGGTATAAGACAGCTGCAGCCGCTGTCCGTGGCAGTGAAAACATACGAGCCAAAGGCGGAATCCCGGGCGGAGAGAGCATTAAGAGACCCGGCAGTTAGCAGCAGTGACGATACTTGCCAACAACACACCAGAGGAGAGCACGCCGTGCAGACGGTGGCTTTGCACATGACTGGAATCCCCACGCTTCTCCCACTGAGCTTCAAGTAAGTCCCAACTTATTTGACACGACTTCAAGTTCTGTTTTGCGGAGGTAAATCTGTTTGGAGCCTCAGACCATCTAAAAAAAGTAAAACTACAGCACGCGCAGAGGGAGATTCCTGTTATCTATTTGATTTGATTTGATTTTTCTCGTGTGAGTCAGCGGCTTCAATAATAGTCAGATATGCTGAGCAGCTTTAAAATGAGGCTGTACATGGAGTTGATTTGGCCCTAATTGGAGCTCATTGGGCTTTTATTAATGCTGGCCCTATTTCTTTGTTTACAGTCAAGCGATTTGTCATCATCACCCTCATCATCATCATCATCACCATCATCACCACCACAGTCATCACAGCCATTGGCACCATGATTTCTCAAAGACATTAGATTGAAACTGTGCAATGTTCTGCCGTGCGGTGACGTTAGAATCTATTGAGGAAACAATAAAACGTCTGCATATTACTGACGTCCATGTTTGTCGGGGTAATTAAGCTTTATAGTTGTAAAGTGCGGGTTGCAGGGCGGCTTCTTGTGTTGACTGAAGTATGCTGGTGGGCTGGATGCCGCATCGTAAATCCACTGTGACCTGCTCAGGCCGTTGGAGGGTCTTTGTGCGGCCTGAGCAGGGTCCATATTGAGATGATTAATTGTTTGCACATCATGCATCATACAACCCCTGCAACCCACGTAATCCACTGGCTCCACTGCAGGATCCTGCTGGAGCGTGTTTCTGCCTGTGAAACACATAAAAACACATAAAAAAAAACATTTTTCATGTGGTTTTAAATTATGTTATTATTATTATTATTATGACGCTACTGTGCAGCAGTGCGCTGGTGCCCTGCTATGGAATTCTGGCTGCCTTAAAGAAGGGATTTCCTGTTGCAATCAGTCCCAATCTGAGACTTGCTATCCATCCATTAGCCCTTTATGGGCAAAATTAACTGAAAAAAACAGTTACCTCCTATTCATATTCTTATGTGCAACCTCTATTTGCCATATATTTTGGTACAATGGCATAATCATTAAAGGGAGAGTCTTTCTGTATAGACCAGCTTTCTCATGGGAAGTTTTCTTATTTAAAATCATAACCCACTGCTACATTACTCCACCTTTATTTTCACTTGTGGTAAGGTTTATACATTTAAACTTCTTGGCTAGGGCGTGGACATAAAATATCATTATTTGTGGATGATTAATTTGTATATGTGGGTTAACCCTTCCTACCAATCCCAGCCCTATATATGATAATTTCAAATAGTAAATTTGTCAGGTTATATGCTCAACAAAAAAGGAAATTGATAGCCATGATGACCACAGGCAAATTCCCAGAAGAAATAAGAGGAAAGTCCATTTTAGATGGACAGACAGAGAGTTAATGCCCACTGTCCGACTATGGATTTAGTGAGATTTTACCGTTGATCCCAATGGAAGGAAAAGAATCAATAAAAGTGAATATCCTATCAGTCATTCTTTTTGTTTCAGCCATTTCCTGTCACAAATTTATGGTTCCATTTTTTCAAGACATTAGACAAAATGATAGCAAAATACATATGGCAAAATCATCACATCATGCATACTCTTTTCTGCATTGATTTTGTGCAGTAGTATCTTGAAATGTCCCATCACCTAATATTGTAAAGTTGATATTCCTGTGCTGAAATTTTATGCCACAGGGCAAGAATAATTGAAACTGAAAATGAAAATTTCTGTATTCTTCTCCTTGCTCCAGATATTTCTGATCTCCTTCGATGCTCACAGCAGGCCCTGTTCTGAGTGGTCATGACCAGCTATCCCTATGTCTCAAGTGGTCTTACACTCTTGGTCCTCTTGACAGCAACATCTTTGCCCCATCTGTACGCCACCAACCTGCTCAGCACCCCTAGGGTGGTCAACAGCTCACAGAAAGATGCTCTTCTTTGGCAGGCAGTGTCTAGAAACAAGGAAAAAAGAAATGAAGAGAGACAATCAATACATAAAGATGAAGCAGAAGAACTCTTTAAAGATGTTGATCCCAAAACATTAGCGGCAGTCTTACTTGAGGCATTGAATCACTCAAAAGGAGGAAGGAAGGAGGCAGAGAAGTACAATGGATTGGAAGAAGAGAGAAAGGCTGAGAGAAGGGAGGATAGAAAAGAAGAGACATACATGGAAGTAAGATCAACAAAAGAAGGCCGAGGCAGAGATGGACGACAGGAGTTAGAGCTTCTAATGGTGCAGCAAAGGCAGGAGGAAGAAGAGAGACAGAAAGCCCAGGAGGAAGAAGAAAAGATGATCGAGAAGGTGATTAGTCATACCACTAGCCACACGATCCAGAACCAAACAGAGCAGCAGACCGCTGCCTCAGATGAAAGAGAGGCTGTTGCTTCCCAGCAGGGTTTAACCAGCCCCACTCAAGGCAGCAATGAGGAAGAGGAGGAGCAGCTCAGCGTTGAGGAGCTAAAGAGTCTAGAGAACATGATGAGAGGGTTTCCTCGTTTAAACATAGCCACAAAGAGGGAAGGAGATTCAGAGCACAACCAGAGGATAAGCAGAGGTTACAACAGCTACAATGACATCATACCAATAAATAAAGGCAGTGACCTTGCCATGTCGACAAAAAAATTAAAATGGCAAGAGGAGACACAGAAAGCCCTAAACTTCCCAACATTCAAAGGAGGCAATTATATGGATGAATTTAAGGACAGTAATTATGACACTAATGTAGCAGAGCCTCAGCTCCCAGCTGAGCAGGAGGTGATGAAAGATGATGAACCTATGGGAGCAGAGGAAGACGAAGAGGTGCTGACTTCAGAGGAGGAAGAGGCTCAGGCCAAAGCGGAGCAGGAGGAGATAAGAAGGCAGGCAGCAGAAGCACAAAGAGCCAAGATGGAGGAGGAGAAGTTGGCTGACATTGCATCAGACATGCTCCTGCGTTACATGGTCAAACAGAATAATGGAAACAAGAAGCACAGCTCAACTCCATACAACGCTGCAGAGGACAAGCGGTCCGATGAGGAACTGAATGTAACGGAGGATGAAGATATTGATCCTCAGACCATTGACAAGCTAATTGAAATTTCTAGCAAGCTTCACCTCCCTGCTGATGATGTTGTGGACATCATCAGTGATGTGGAGAAGAAGAAGAAGAAAGATGTGCCACCTGAGCCACACTGGCGACAACCTGCACTCTCTTCTTCCTTTTCCTCTGGACAGATTCCAACCAATCAAAATAACTTCCCTATCCGTAAGCAACCACTTCCAGCTGTCAATCTCCTCAAAACATGGTTCCAAGAAAAAACACCAACCAAATCAAAGGATCTTTGGAGCAAATCCGGAAAATATCTGCTAACAAGTTCAAACATATGGCCGGAACGTCAGAAGCCTCCATCAAACACCCAGGAACTCTGGCTCAAGTCTGCTAGGACTGGATACCCCTTTTACCCCTACACGTACCCCTCCTACTACCAGAGTAAACCCTACTTGGACTACTACTCCTTCTACTTGCCTCCTCTTCTCAGGCCCAGACCCCATTACTACATCTCGAAACCTGCTCTTACCCTCAAGGGGAATTCAATGGATGACACCTACACTTTCCCTCCGAAAAGACATTACCACAGCTGGGTCCAACCCCGGCTCAGAAAACCCCCCATAGCTTTCCAGAGAAAGTCTTATTATAGCGGCTACAACCTCCCAGTGTACTCCCGGACATTACAGCCTGTATCCATCCCAAAGCAAAGCAAACCACCCCCCAGCTACCCACTGCGGATGATCAACCCACAGGAGAAGCAGTTATATTATGCAGCCTCGGCAGAGCAGGCAGACAGCAACAACCGTGATGATATGGAGAAATACATAGAGCAGATACTCATGAAGAGACCACACTAGATTGACTAAAGGGGGGAGGGGGCTGAGAGGAGGGGGAGAAAAAGAAAAAGTGAACCATGAAAAAGAAGCAGGATGTATTTCTTTATACTGGCTTTTGTTTTGTTTTCTTTTTGTTTTAAACATGTGGCAAGTTTCTTTCTCCTGTTTTGATTGGTTATTGTTTGAAAAAGGACATTTTTTTAAAATGTAGTCTAGATTAAGTGGAATTTTGGTAGGATGATGGAAGAAAAGGATACCAGGATATGCTGGGAAGCATGACATGACACACATTTGTATCAGGCTAGCCTGACAGCCTAATAGTTTGGACATTTTACAATGCCAACAAAGGCAGACACTCAAATATTTTTTTTTACAGTCAGATGAAGCTTAGGGTGGAAAACATGGTTATGGTTGATCGAATTTCCCGGTTGATACACAGAAGAACATTGGTGGGATTATCTCTGGCAGTGAAATTCAAAGTTTATAATAAATATGATTTATCACAAGTATGTGGACAGTAAACATTCCAGCCATATGTGGTGATAGAACACAGTCACTTAACACATTGTTTTTTTTCATGTACACTCATACATACACCCACATTCTGTCTAAATGAATATGATTAAAAGCATATTTCATACAGAGAGTTGGTGGAAGCCTTACTAACACCCTTCTGTTGGCTCAGATGACTCATCCTTCGCATAACTTAAATTGCCTTGTTGCTATGGTGCCAAACTCTATGGCATTCTTGTATAGTTGAACCTTTCAGGAGGATGCAGAGGTGAAAGCATTCTCTTTTTTTCTAATGAAAGCTCGGGTGATTCTTTGTTTAGCCTTCTGTGTACTGTAACACTGAAATGCTAAATCATTTCATTACAGTTGGCCACTGTAATTGTGAGCAAATGTTACCTAAAAGGAGGAAAAGGCTGTAGTTTGCATCAAACTCATTTATGATGTGTTTTACCACTTTTCAACAAGATGTGTCAGGGATAGCACAAACACAGTACGTGTTGGTTTTGCTGTCTGTGCATGGAATTTGGGATGGCATAATGCTAGCCTTATCCTTTAGCTATTATTTTTACGTTACATCTTTTTGATACATTTTATACATTATTGTATAAAATGTATTTAGAGCAGAACTCTGCGGGTCACTATGACATTCCTCTCATTGTCTTTATATGTATATTCTCCATGCATCCAGGACCGTCAGTTTGGGAGGGTGCCACTTTAATTTCCTCCCTTGAAATGGGAACAGTTTGTTCACATTTGTCATATTTACATACACAAGTCAAAATTTGAATATTACTGAGATTCTAATGAATGATGAATGTTGGTGTTACTGTAAATTTACATTGGAAAACTACAGAAAATACTGAAACACTTTATTTCTCCACTTAAATGGCTACTGATAATCAATACTCAAAGACTATTTCTTTCTCCTTGTTTGTCAGATAGAACAGGGGCTCTGGTTGTCTTGCCAAAACAGAACCATAGCACTGACAATCTCATATAATGAAGAAAAATAGTAATAATTAGCTCAACTGTCGAAAAAGAGAACGGATCAATGGAAGCTTGGGCTAAAAAAAAAGTATTAAAAAAAGTATAAAAATATATTTTTAGTGATTTGTTTTTTATAATACTGTATAAGACAGTTACAGCGCTGCAGATCAGAAGGGGTTGGCCGGAGATGAGGCTGATATGTGTGCATGTTTATGTATACATATGTATATGTATATTAAAATTGCTACTTGGAGACAGCATCATTTAAAAAGTATAAAAAAAATAACAAAAACGACTGAAAAAATAAATCATTGTTTGAGTCATGTATGTGACGATATTATCCATGGTCTTTCTAGCTGTACCTTGTTGTAACCATCATAATAAATGCACATTTGCTGGATGTGAGTGCACATCAATGACTACTTTGAGAATAGAAGAATCTTTATTGTTTCTAAGGGATAATCTTTTTCTTTTTCTTATTACAGATAAAGAAATAAATAAAACAAACTTTTTTTTTAATTGCAGAAAGGCTTCGTGGTAGACACAGATATTTTATCACATATGTCACAAGGAGAAGGGAGCATTCAAGGTTACATTAATTTAGTTTCAACAAGATTTACAGATGTGTACAATGATTTGTGTGTAAATTTGTGTACTCACAAATACATATTCCATGCATCCAGTAGTTGCTGAAGTGTGTATATCTAAACTACCTTTATTTGCAAACTATGGACACTGTACCACTTATGTAATGCAAGGTTTGCCTGAATTTAACTACATATGTTGGACTGATAACAATTCTTTAACCACTCTTTAAAACATAAAACGATTAGTGTGTTTGTGGTTGTTGTTGTCTTGCTACATGACCTACTTTGTCTTATCTCACAGACAGATGTTAAACACTTTACTGGTAAAATTAAAAATTAATTGAAATACACTCAACAAAAATATAAATGCAACACTTTTGTTTTTGCTCCCATGTTTCATGAGATGGACTTGAAGATCTAAACTTCATTCCAGATACACAATATTACCATTCCTCTCAAACATTGTTCACAAATCTGTCTAAATGTGTGATAGTGAGCACTTCTGCTTTGCTGAGATAATCCATCCCACCTCACAGGTGTGCCACATCAAGATGCTGATCTGACATCATGATTAGTGCACAGGTGTACCTCAAACTGCCCACAATAAAAGGCCACCCTGAAATGTGCATTTTGTTTCTGCTTTATTGGCGGTCTGGGGACTCAGAACCAGTCAGTATCTGGTGTGACCACCATTTGCCTCATGCAGTGCAACACATCTTCTTCGCATAGAGTTTATCAGATTGTCTATTGTGGCCTGTGGAACGTTGGTCCACTCCTCTTCAATGGCTGGGCGAAGTTGCTGGATATTAGTGGGAACTGGTGCACGCTGTCGTATACGCCGGTCAAGCACATCCCAAACATGTTCAATGGGTGACATGTCCGGTGAGTATGCTGGCCATGCAAGAACTGGGACATTTTCAGCTTCCAAGAATTGTGTACAGATCCTTGCAACATGGGGCCGTGCATTATCTTGCTGAAACATGAGGTGATGTTCATGGATGTATGGCACAACAATGGGCATCAATAAAATGCACCTGTGTTCTTCGTCCATAACAGATGCCTGCCCATACCATGACCCCACCACCACCATGGGCCACTCGATCCACAACATTGACATCAGCAAAGCGCTCACCCACACAACGCCACACACGCTGTCTGCCATCTGCCCTGAACAATGTAAACCGAGATTCATCCGTGAAGAGAACACCTCTCCAACGTGCTAGACGCCATCGAATGTGAGCATTTGCCCACTCAAGTCTGTTATGGCGACGATCTGGAGTCAGGTTAAGACCCCGATGAGGACGACGAGCATGCAGTTGAGCTTCCCTGAGACGGTTTCTGACAGTTTGTGCAGAAATTGTTTGGTTATGCAAACCAATTGTTTCAGCAGCTGTCTGAGTGGCTGGTCTCAGACGATCTCGGAGGTGAACCTGCTGGATGTGGAGGTCCTGGGCTGGTGTGGTTACTCGTGGTCTGTGGTTGTGAGGCCGGTTGGATGTACTGCCATATTCTCTGAAACGCCTTTGGAGACGGCTTATGGTGGAGAAGAACATTCAATGCACGAGCAACAGATCTGGTTGACATTCCTGCTGTCAGCATGCAAATTGCACGCTCCCTCAATGCTTGTGGCATCTGTGGCATTTTGCTGTGAGACAAAACTGCACATTTCAGGGTGGCCTTTTATTGTGGGCAGTTTGAGGTACACCTGTGCACTAATCATGATGTCAGATCAGCATCTTGATGTGGCACACCTGTGAGGTGGGATGGATTATCTCAGCAAAGCAGAAGTGCTCACTATCACACATTTAGACAGATTTGTGAACAATGTTTGAGAGGAATGGTAATATTGTGTATCTGGAATGAAGTTTAGATCTTCAAGTCCATCTCATGAAACATGGGAGCAAAAACAAAAGTGTTGCGTTTATATTTTTGTTGAGTGTAATTGTTCCATTAAAGCTGGCAGGTCATCCTGTTTAAAATGCAGCAAAATAGGCTAAAAAATAAATATGATTTCAACCAGCCTAGTGCTGGTCAGAATTGTCTCAAGTTGCTTTACTGAACCCCCAAGCAAGCACACAGTGGTAAGGAAAAACTCCCAGACAGGAAAAAACCTTGAGCAGGACCCGGCTCACAAGGAAAAACCTTCCTGCTGACAGTTGGCTGGGTGAAGGAGGAGAGAAGACATCCTTGTAGCTGGGTGTTATTGTTGACAGGACAATTTAGTGTAGCAGGGTGATTATAGTTTGGATGAAAAACACGGATGAAAAACACTAAAACCTAAGCAGGGCGATGTTTTTTCTCAGAAATCATGAAGGAATGAGGGACAAAGACAGAGTTACAAAGGCAGAAACCAGGCCACACGACAGGATGACAGGGTAAACAAAAATGGTGAGCAGAGGCATGGAGGAGGGAGAGAAGAGGGATTGAGGAAAGAGAGAAGTGGTGTGGTTGCAGCTCTGCCCACAGAGAGGTGCAGTGATTCATGATGTCATGCAGTAAAGACTGGGTGACTCATCCACCAACATCATCATGCAGCCACAGCAGAAGACCAAAATGCACACAGTGCAGGCTGTAAACACAGTATATGTCTGCACGCAGGCAGAAGCTTATAGCCTTTTTAAACATACAACATGAACATGCTATATTTTTTCAAAGTTCAACTAGAAGCTGATTATACATTTACATATTGATGAAAAAGATGTACATATTTCATTTCATTGATGTGGTATCTATCTATCTATCTATCTATCTATCTATCTATCTATCTATCTATCTATCTATCTATCTATATAATTGAATAAAAGGGAGCCGTCAATCTTCATAGGAGTGGACATCCCAGTGGACAATAAATTGTCCTGTCAACGATAACAACCTACAGCCTACAGACCTCACTGAGCATGCTCAGTGTTAATGTGGCAGCACAATTAGAAGACTGAACAAGTACAGTTTGTTTGAAGGCTTACCGGGAGAAGGACTCTTCTGTCTAAAAAGCATGATTGAGGTTCACTAAACTGCATCTGAACAAAGAACAGCACCTGTGGAACAATGTCCTATGGACACATGAGACCAAAGTGGAGTTGTTTGGTCTTAATGATCACCACCATATCTGCTGAAAACCAAACACTGCATTTCAGTAGAAACACCTCACACACTGTCAAGCACGGTGGTGGAGGACTGATGATTTGGACTTGTTTTACAGCCACAGGACCTGAACACCTTGCAGTCATTGAGTGGACCATGAACTTCTCTGTATACCAGTGTGTTCTAGAGACAAATGTGAGACCATCTGTCTGACAGTTAAAGCCTGGTGGAAGCTGGGTCATACAACAGAACAATGATCCAAAGCACAGCAGCTAATCTACATCAGAATGACTGGAAAATAAAAGAATAAAAGTTTTGAATGGTCTAGTCAAAGTCCAGATCTCAGTTGAAATACTGTGGTGGGACCTTCAGTGGTCTGTGCATAAGTGAACGTTAAAAAACCTTGATGAACTGAATCAATGTTGTGAAGATGATGTGAGAGACTGATAAAGTGGATCTATAGTACAAGCTACAAAATCATGACATGTATTTATAATAATAATACTAAGAGAATAAAGTTGACATTATATTAACTATCATGTTCCTCGAGGCACAGGTCGAGGAGGAGGAGTGGCAGCAATCTAATACTCCAGTCTTCAGATGAATCCTAAACCTAAATCTACTCACAGTTCTTTTGAGTCTCACTCTCAGCTTGTCTCACAAAGCTGGAAGTCAGTAAAGCCAGTTTTACTCGTAGTGTATCGTCACCTGCTGCTGCTTATTCAGAGTTCCTGCTCGGGTTTTCAGACTTCTGTGTGTATCGTCACCTGCTGCTGCTTATTCAGAGTTCCTGCTCGGGTTTTCAGACTTCTTATCAAGTTTAGTGCTCAGCACAGATAAAGTCATTATAGTGGGGGACTTTAACATTATTATGGACGTCGACTCTGACAGTCTTAAGACTGCACAGAACCAGCACTGGTTAAAGTTACTAATGACCTCCTCATGGCATCAGACCTTTGACTTGTCTCTGTACTTGTTCTACTAGATCTCAGTGCTGCCCTTGGCGCTGTAGATCACAGCATCTTACTACACAGATTAGAACACAAGATTAAGATTAGAGGGACAGCACTAGGCTAGTTTAAAATGTATTTTTCAGACAGATTCCACTTTGTTCATGTTAATAATGTCTCCTTCTCACGTACAAGGGTTAACCACAGTGTTCCACAGGTTTCAGTGCTCAGACTGATCCTGTTCACCCTTTACATGCTCCCTCTAGGGAATATCATTCAGAAGCACTGCAGAAACTATAATTGTTATGCTGATGATACCCAGCTGTATTTATCCATGAAGCCTGAAGAAACAAAGCCAGTCAGACTACAGGCATGTCTAAAGAACTGGATGACCTCCAGTTTTTTACTGTTAAACTAAGAAAAAACTGAGGTCATTGTTTTTGGCCCAAAACATCTCAGATCTAGATTTTCTACTTGTAGTACCTAGAATTCATAAAGGTAGAATAAGAGGACAAGCCTTTAGCTATCAGGCACCTCTACTATGGAGTTACCAATCTGGGTCCGAGAGGCAGACACCGCCTTCACCTTTAAGACTAGACTTAAAACCTTTCTGTTTAGTAAAGCATACAGTTAGCCTTAAAGATAGTGTGAATGGTTGATAGGTATAGATACAGGCAGTTCCCGTCCCCTCAAATCCCCCTCTGACCCTCTTACCTCTCCTCTATTCTTATTAGTTTGGATCATATTAGTGATTCATGTCATAAACTGTGTTTGTTGTCTTTCTCATAGTTTTGTGTGTGTCTCTCTCTCTCTTTGCAGGTCTCTCTGCCTCCAGACCTGCATGCTGACCTGCAGTCCAGCCCCTGAATATTCCAATGCTGGCCGACTGTTTCTTCTCTGTGAAGCACTTCTGACTCTTCCCCCATAAACCCAGAATTTTGTAGCAGCTGAGAGCTGCAGCTGCAGTACCAGCAGATGGCAGCAGAGTCAAAGAGGTGCCAAATGGTGCCACATGTTTTTAGGTTTTAACCTCTTAGCTCAGAAATATTAACTTAAGATCTCACTTAGTATCACTAAAGGTGAGGTTATACTCAATTTGACTATTACTTATTCAAAACGGTCATGTCTAACCAGGAGGTTAAATCAATTTCAATTACAATATAGGCTTCAGATATTTAATATTAAATTTACAGACCAGTTCATGAATTCAGAATGAACTTTTACCATCAGCCCTGTCAAAGTGTATTTCTTCACTTTGATAAATAATGTGTAACAGTGGTCCCTGGGTGCTGTTTGCTCTGGTCAAGCCCTCAACATAGACAGGACCAGGGTTTTAGTACATTAAATTTAGCTCCCTTAAATGTCAGGTCTTTGGCAGGCAAATTCTTAATTCATCATTTTATTCAAAAGCACAATCTCAATTTTATGTTTTTAACTGAAACTTGGTTGGGGCAAGGTAACAGTGCAGCAGTTCTTATTTAGTCAACTCCTCCTACTTTAGTTTCATGAGTGAACCAACATTGTGCAAGAAAGGAGGAGTTCCCATTTTGTTTAATGACAGTGCAATAAGATATTCTATGGAAGGTTTGACAACCACCCCTGCTAATCCCAACAAAGTAGAAGGAGAGGTGATCAGAAACTGTCATATTAATGATAACACCTGTGCACTGCCCACAGCTCCTGTTGATGACCTTGTAAACAGTTTCAGTTCCATAGTTATGACTGTTATTGATTCAATCGCACCAATCTGGACTAAAGTTATGTCAGGAAAGAAAAAGTCATCTTTGATAAATGCCACACTGGTTAGAGCTCAAAAAGAGTCCGCAGACAGAATGCAGATGGAGAAAAACTAAACTCCAGGTACATTATAACATTTCACATTTTCACATTTTGTTTGCTGGCACTGTGTTAAACTGGTTCAAATCTTACTTACATGGTAGGGACTACTTTGTGTCAATTGGTAACTATGAGTCTGATTAAACTAAGATCACATGCAGGGTTCCTCAGGGGTCCATTCTTGAACCACTTCTGTTCAACATCTAAATGCTGCCCCTAGCTCAGATCATAGAACATCACAACATCTCTTATCACACCTGTGCAGACGACACAACTTTATATTTCAGTGTCATCACATGACTACAGTCCCTTACACTCACTAAGTAAATGTCTTCAACAAATCAATGAGTGGATGTGCCAGAACTTTGCTCAGCTCAATGCAGACAAGACTGTTTTTTGGCCCCAAAAATGAAAGAGCTAAGATCAGACTCGATGGTTACAACTCATGCCAGAAATTATGGTGTAATTCTTGACCTCAGACCTGAATTTTAACAACCATGTAAAAGCTATTACTAAGCTGGTCATAATGTCTTAATGTGTTGCTTTTATTCTGTGATTTTATTGTTCTCTGTAAAGCACTCTTAATTGCCTTGTGTATGAATAGTGCTGTATAAATAAGCCTTGCCTTGCAGTGCAGTAAGACAGAAGGCTTAGTTCATGCAACAAATTTACATTCCTGTGTAAATGACGAATGATGAATCTCATAAGCTAGATCAAAGTTATCTGATGTCATGCAGATATTACAAGTAAGATGAGGGAAAGGCGGTGGAGGTGGTGGAGTTAGGTTAAAAACATTCATACATATGGTAACAATATCTCCAAATCACATAATCTTTTGTACAATGTGTATTTTAGCATTTATTGTATTTAGTAAATACTTCTTATATTTTTGCACATCTGATGCTGGCACCCAGCATCCTACAGCAGTTTCCCCCCTACCCATCCACCTGTCTGTCCTGTACATATACTAATTTGCTTTTTGCTTATTATTTATAGTACCCTATGTTTATACCATTATGCATGCTATGCTGTCTGTTCCTACTGGATACCTGAATCTTCAAGGCAGACTCCCATTCCAGTTTTCAGATTAGGCACATCCATCCTTTTTGACAAAGCCTAATTCATTTGAGACATTAACATTGTTATTATAGTTAGTGATAGCTACAGTCATTATTACAGCTAAAGCTAAAGCCTGTAGTTATGGTGGGATCAACTAACAATGCAAGGAGAGACTCACTAAAAGCTCCATATGGGCAGAAGCAGCAGGTGTCTTTATTTGTGGTGCTATAGCTTAACCAAGTCAGCATTCATGATACACAGAGACACACGGGGAAGCTACAGAAGCCTTCAACATTTACAGTACTTGTGACCAGAACAAACAATAAAGTGGCAGAGGTCTGAACATTGTAAAACAAATAAAAAAATTAAGAAAAAAAGCGTATGCCACTTATTTTTTGTTTAATAATATTGCTTTGAAAACATAAACTCTAGCTATCATAACTGCTTTTATATCACATTATATTTTCATTGCATTTCAATATCAAATATATTCCTTTAAGGATGTATTTACGTTATTGCTAACATCAAACATACCTATCATTAGACATATATTACTTACTGTGATAATAATTTGTTGAGAAGTACAAATCTTACAGAAAATAACAGTCTAAGTTCTGTAGGGTATACTGGGGATGGTGACATGCACAGGGATTCGATAGGAGGGCAGCATAAAGAGGAGGGACTTCAGAGTCTCCGAAAGAATGAAGGGAGCTGTCACTCACACAGCCTTTCACACATGCATTCATTACTGGTATTTTAAACATCAGGTGCAATCCTTTTTTTCATGTTTAGTTCTTTTTAAAGCTAGACTACACAACTTGGAGCCATAAATAGGAGCTTCACATGCCAGTAGACACAGTTGGGACAGCCATTAGCCAATCAGCTCAGATTCACTTCCCTTCCAATAGTACAAGAGGTTGAAGTACAGTGAGTACACACAGAATAGCCATGTTTCAGATGGTGGCCACAGACAGTTAGATACATAATAAAGGAATACTGTTCTCACTGGGGCATGTAAAGTGAACAAAGTTAAATCAATATAAACCTCATGTAAGTAAATAATGTTGTTCTTCAGGCTTCCTTGAGGAATAGCATCATTGATCTTGTATAAACACGATAGCAGCTAGTTAAGTGAAACTTATTACAGCAAAAGGTTTTAAATAGATGTAATTCTGATATTAGGTATACTCAGTTCAACTCATAATGACAGGATATGTGTGTCACTTAGTAGAGGTTTTCAATTAAATGTGTATATAAATGTGTAAGCTACAGAGCAGTTTTTCTCTAGTTATGTAAGGGTGTATTCTTTTGACTCTCTCCTTCTCTTCATCTTTCCATCACATCTCTACCTCTGCCTCTGCTGCATTGTCCCTCTCCATTTCCCTCAATTGCCTTCTCTCTCTCTACCTTTTCACCTCCATTTTCCATCCATCTATTGAGTCCTGTTGGCTGCCAAGCCAGAGGCTGAGCCAGCGCTCTGTCACATTATCTTGCTGCTGAGTGAATTACTCTGCCTCCATTAGACTAACAAGAAAGCAGGACAATGAGGGAGATGGGAGAGGGGGCAGGGATGGAGGGAATGGGGGAGGGGGAGCAAGGGTCAGTGCAGCTTACAGTTGGATAGGGAAAGGCTAGGAAAGATGATTAAGAGTAGAAAAATCAGTTGAGAGAGAGGTCAGAAAAAAAGATATAGAGGAGGAATGGAAGTGCAGAAATAGAGGGTGTAGGGAGTGAAGGATGAAAAGAAGAGAAACACGAGAGGGTGGGTGGAGTTTGATTAGAGATGAAGAAGACAGGTGGAGTAGAGAGGAAGATTAAAGGGGACGAAGATGGAGAGGTGGGAGGCAGGGTGAGGGGTGGTGCTAGAGGGAACGGAACATATGCAGTAGGACAAAGTATGGGACGATGGGTAAGGAGAGAGCTGGAAAAACAACATGAAGAACAGAAAAGAAAAAGCAGCGAGCACTGAAGTAAACAGAGAGGACAGGCTGTCTCACACACAAATGTTGACGAAATACAAACAGCTGTACATGACACAGTGAATGATACAAGATAACGCATACACATGCACACACGTTTCAGTGCAGATGGTCATAATGACCCACACAGGGCACCATTAACATTAACCTGGCATGTTTCTGGTACAAGCAGAACATTTGAAATACAATGTCAATCAGGCTCCTTTCACTTGGTCTGCAAAGCTTTACCTCATGAGACACAAACCACAGCCATGGCAGGTAATGGGCATGGTGGTCGTAACAGTACTAGTAGTAAAAGACAAAAAAAGGCCACAACAGAAAGGTGACCCATGCTTTGAGTCTAAAAGACAAAACTGAACTGGTCGAGATCAAAGTTATTCTGGGGGGCTTCCATGCCACACAGACATACACACACGCACATGCATACAGACACACGCACCCGAGGTAATGACACATCTTTGACAATTTTCCTTTAATTTGATGACGAATTTCCTCCATAGCCACAGGTTTGCCATAAACACACAAAAAAAGAAACAACATATCAATAAATAGTATAAATAATATAAATAAAGGTCAACTGTGCCTATGTATGAGCATGTTGTGAAACAGAAAACATTTTAGACGTCACTGAGGGACTCTGGAGGAAAGTGGCCATAGCTTGCTCATTCTTGCTTTCCCCCACTCTGCTGAGGCTCTTAGAGGTCAGTGCAGCGCTCCTGCTTGCTGTAGTGGTCAAACTGGCTCTTCCAGTGCATCATGTAGGAAGACCAGCGGTGAAACTCCACCTTCCACTGACGCTCTGCCTCGTCTATGTTATCTACAGAAAAGAACAGAGAAATGAGCAGCTTTAGTGCCAGTCATGCTGTAGAACCTCACAGTAGTAATAATGTGCCGTTAATTTGATCATCTTGGACATTGTTGGGCCAAACATGGTGTAGAAGTGAACATCCAATTTGTTTTTTTTGGGGGGGGGGGACTAATCGAACAAAGACCGATTGGGCTTATTTCATAGTTTTTGGCCATACCAGGGATCTACCCAGAGTATTTAGACAAAGCTATTACCTGTGATGTTGAGGAGGCGTGGCAGAAAGCGGTTCCAGAAAGCACACATCTGATTTCGCAAACCTCTGTGGATCTTCAGCGGTTCGGTGTTGAGTCCCACATGTTTCTGCTCGCTGACAGTAAACAGAGGCCAGCGTTTCCCTCTGTCCCCCAGACCTTCATTGGGATTTCTGACAGTCAGGAAACCAAGAACAAGGAAGGATAATAAATAATATGGAACAAAAATGATTGACAACATTATCTTCACAAAACACAACAAAAAATACTTACAATTTGACCAAGTAATAAAATAACTCAGCTGGGTTATATATTTAAACCCCTGCAGCAGCATGGGCTCTTTCTTACCTTTTCTTATTATTAAAATCAGACAAAAGGTTGAAATCCTAAAGTTGCGAAATTTGTACTTATTATGTAGTAAGTAAATAAGTAAATAACAAAAAACTCAGAACCTCAGAGTCCAAAGTATGAATGGGTGTTAATCTGTCTGCATTACCAGCACTTAAGGGGTGCTGTTTCAGACTATTTATACCCTCTTTCAAACTTTTGGTGTCCTTCTTGCATGTTCTTTACTATATACACATGGTACATACTAGAGTACACAATACGCTCTTCTTTTCCAGTCTGTAATGCCTTACCCAGTCCTTGCAAAATTGGCCCAATATCTCATCATACGTCGGCTCAGCTTCTCCTCCTCTATGGTGTAATTGAGTCTCTTCTCCAGGGGCAGGCCAAAGACAAACTCAATCTCGTAGCCATGGATTACACCCATCCACTCTGGCCAGGCCAGGTTGGAAGCACGGTGGTCAAAAAGGTAGAGGTAGATCCCTCCTTAAGCGGCAAGAGTAGAAAATCAATTTATCAACGACATCAACGTCATTATACAAAGCAAGCCAATTTAAAGGATTAAAGACACACTAATCTTGAAATGTGGGGTAAGGTGCAGATATGTATTTGCTGTTCTGTACTTCATTAGTTAATTATAGTATTTTTCAAAAGTTTTTGAAAGATTGGAGATCTTTTTAAGACCCTTAAGAGCCAACATAGCTCAGTGGTTTCACTAATATAATCATCATTATCAAGTAAAGCACCTACAACTCAAATCATTCATTATGCTTCACTAGTGGAAGCCATAGAACACACACCAGCTTCTGAACATAGCTCTCACATTAATCTGAACAGCATTAAAAATAATACAAAAATAAATCCTTTTTCAGTGTGAGCTCATTGCTCACTGCAATACAAAGAGATCGCTAAAAGATACCTTGCGAGTTTCCTCCACTGTTCATCACCCCAGAGTTAGGTCCGCCCATGTTAGCCTTGAGTGCATGGTGCTGGGCATAGGAGCGAGCAAAGTGGGCCAGCGGACAGATGACGTTGTGGTCGCCTACAATGTCATCCATGGCGTCGCGGTTTTTCAGCCCATTATTTTCATCCATCCAGTCAGTGTACTGCAGCACCACCGCCTCCAGGCCAATGTCATTAGCATGTGGTACACTCAGCTTAACACCTGCCAGAGAGTTTTTATTGCTGTTAATGTGGCAGGTGTGTGCAATAAACAAATTACACAAAAACAGTTTAAATAGTAATAAGTAAAACTAATATTTTATGTAAAACAAGGCTGTTATGCAAATTCAACACTAAATCCTACTTTCAATGACTACTGCAGTCTTGAATTCCTCATACTACAATCTGTAAAAGTGGCACTTTGTGTTAAATCTGGACAAAACCACTGGTAATATTTGTTGTGTTAAGCTATTTGAACTGTTCTTTTTCTCGACCTGTTTATTGCAAACAGCTGCTAATTTATACATTGCCAACAAACCTAATTTGCAGCATAATTTCGATCGCAAGTAACTTTTTATGCCTCACTAGTAAGTTATGTGAAGAAAAATCACAGGTAACAGTAGTTAAAAAAACAGCTAAAAACTACTGTTTTATCATCATATGAATCATTTACCACAAACTGCATCATTTCACTTTTAAAGTAGCAGCTGTGCAGTAAATGCAGGCACACTTTATTTGCAGATCTTTGTCTTAAAAACAACTACTGCATTGTTTCTGATGTGTGAACATCACCTTCCAGGAAGTCCTCTCTGGAGATGAGACTCTCATTGTCCTTGCTAAAGCCTGGTGCTCCATATAGCAAGAAGTAGGAGCCCTCATCCTGGTTGACCCCAAGGAGGATCTGAGTGTCTTTAAAGTTGCCTGAGTTGACCATGGCCTCAGGAGTGTCAGGCAGAAACTCTCCATCCACAACAGGCACAAAGGAAAACCGGAAAAGAGCGGACCATGGCAAAACCTGCCCAGAACAGTATGACAAATCTATATACATACTTTCTTGCCTGTCTGTGATAAATAAGCTTCAGAATGTGCATGCATCACCTGCCATTCCTGGTCAATCAGCTCCTGTGGACTCTTACTGCGCAGACAGTCCACCAGTTCTGTGTCGTTGCCTACATTGCAACCAACCAGTTTTCCTAACAGTGTAGCACGTCGCCGGGCCTCAGCAGGGCTGACGGAGGCCCAGGGACAGTTGGGGACTCCACTCTGGAGGATGGCCCTAGTAAAAGTTGGCCGACTGTCTGGAGATAAAAGATGGAATCCCACTGAAGCACCACCAGCGCTCTCACCAAAGATAGTCACCTGTGTCGCAACAAAAAGAGCAGTATAAATTTGACTTTGACATGGCTCACATTAATTCCTGTGTAGATCAGGGATATTGAGAAACACACCTGTTTGGGATTTCCACCAAAGGAATGGATGTTGTCTTGCACCCACTGCAGGGCCATCCTCTGGTCCAGCAGACCCACGTTGCCAGGAGCCTCAGAGGAGCCATGCAGAGCAAGGAAGCCAAAGGCACCAATCCGGTAGTTCATGGAAACCACAATGACCGTCTCACTGTGAGCAAGGTACCGACCATCATACACGTCCAGAGAAGAAGAACCACTGTAGAATCCTAAAATTTCACAGTATGCATTCACCTATGTTATTCACAACCTTAGGATTCGATGGATGCAGACTGCATTGATCAGTAATTACAGTTTTTCATACAGTTATATATTCAGAGCATTCATCTTGGAAGCTCTTGAAGAATGAATCATGATTGTAAGGAGGAGCACATTTTGGAGGGATCATCATTCTTTTTTTATCTGTGTTTTCAATCCTGAGACTTATAACAGATTCTACCTTATTCATACCCTGACTGATTGTGTGTAAGTACCTCCACCGTAGATCCACACCATTACAGTGAGATTGTGAGGTCTGGGGGAGGTGGGTACCCAGACATTAAGGTACAGGCAGTCCTCGCTCATATCTCTGTTTGGATTCCACATCTCGCTGCCCTGGAAACCAGGGAATGATGTATCCACAAACTGGTAGCAAGCATTGGGATAGGCATTAGCTTCATACAGCCCTGTCCATGGACGCTTGGGTTCAGCTGGACGAAAACGACGCTTCAGAATTGGTGGCTCAGCGAAGGGGATTCCTAGAAAAGCAGTAACATAGCTTCGGTCCTGCACTAGCTGACGGATGCCTCTGACCCGACCATTACGTGTCTGAACAATAAGTTCTGCATCATTCTGGGAGAAGCAGGTGGGAATAATGAGAGACAGGAGGAAGACTGAGGAGAGAGGACCAATGGAGAACTGCATGATGGAGACAAAAACAGCAGCGGGAGCTGTGGTAGTGGTTCCCAATCCAATCAGGGAGGCCAGGGTCTGCTACCCCTCAGATCTACAGAAAGACAGAAAGAAAGATAAATGTGATTAATATATAGAAGAGTAATGGAGAACAGACTCAAAGAGAGAGAGGACACTCAGATCCCTTAAATCTTGAATATGACTTTTAGATTTCTTACATCAAAACAGTTTATCTTCTTAGAGCAAATACATTGGCCCAAAATGTCATATCCATGCCTTGTTAATAGTGACACTTGCGGTCAGCATCCTTTTGCAAACATTCACATACACGAGTGGTGCAAATGACATGAAGTCACAGTGGCCTGGGAATTAACCACTAAATCTACTTAGTTCATCTTTGTGTCCAAGAGAATGTTTGTGGCAAAAAGAAACCTCTGAGACAGTTGTACTTTTGACAGTAAAAAACTATGAATAAAGCAGCAAGTTGTCACTAAAAGGGAACTCATCAACATAGACCAGAATAGATTTCTATACCAGGGAGTCTATGAGGATTGACTTGCTTTTGCAGGAGGAACTGCAATTCTTAACAATTTTGCATTGCCTTCATTTCTCAGTCCAAGAACAAGAAGAAGAAGCTGGCAACTCAAAAACATGATACCGTTGGCCAAAGCTGGCACTTTGCTTATGCAAAACATCTTTAAACCTCTCAAACCCAGGTAAAAGAAAATACAGAATACTTGTTGTTGATGAAGATACTTAGTCACTCAGGTCATTTTCATTCAAATTGAATTAACTTCTTTGAGCCTATATAAAAATGGGACCAAACATGATATATTGCACTGTAAGAACAGATATTGCACTAAGATTTCTGACAGCCCATGAGTAGAAGTCGTTTTTGAGTCTGTCTGTGCTTTTAGGTTTCGGTATCAGAGGGCATAAGGGACAACGATTTATGGCCCGAATTGGAGTGGCCCTTTATATAATGTTCTTGGCTCTGCATATTGGCAGAGGGAGCCTTTGGAATTGTCCAAATGTTCGAATGCTGAATTAACCTCTGCAGCTTTTTCTTATCAGTCACTGAACAGCCACCATACCACAACAAGACTCTTAAAAATTGCAGTTGCTGCTGGGCCTTCTTCACCGTTTCAGAGATGTTCACTATCCAGCAGGGGTTATCTGAGATGTATCCCCCCAGAAGGGCAGGAGTGCCTTTTGAAGAGAGGGGTTTTACTACAGGGGTAGATCAAGGGTTCCCAAAACGGTTTTGGGGTGATTTCCAGAAATTATTACAAAAATTTTATTTTTTCCTGGGACTTGTTATTTTGCTCCTTGTTTCTTGATTATTTCCATGTTTAGGTTGTGTTCATGTGTGTGACATGTTCTTGTGTCTGGTCTGGTTTTCTGTTCTGTATGTTGAAAGTTCTGTCTGTCTGGGGTATTCCTGTGTGTTTCACTCCCTGCTTTACTGCCTGTTTTGATTACCTGCCCCGCCCTGATTGTGTTTACCTGTGTATTGTTATCTGGTCTATTTAAGTCCTGTGCTCCCCTTTGTCTGTGCCAGAGTGTATTTGTGAGTTTCCTGTATTCATTCATTCATCATGTATTTATTAATCCATTGCAGAAAATCCACTTGTTACAGCATCACAATCACCAACACCCCACACCCACATACAGCCTAATGGCAGAACTAGCAATAAATAACAATATACATAAAATATATATAAAAAAATAAGAAAAGAAGAATATAATATAATATAATATAATATAAAAGAAAAATATGTATAAATATAAAATCAAATTATTTAAGTGGCAGGTTTAGATAAGATCACGACTTTACATGCAGGATAATCTCAGAGCGTCTCCAAAATGAAAACAGAGTAGACCTGCATTTGCTCCATGTACAGTGCCCATCCATCACATTAGGTGAGCTGTTCTGCACACAGTACAGGAGTCAGCAGTGCATCATTTATGCTTAATGTTTTATGTTTATGCTTCTGTCCTGTTCCTGCATGCTGTGTTCACTTGTTGGTTGTTAGGTAATGTTCTTTATGTTGTTTCCATGGCTGTGTTATAGAGACCTGCACAGAACTGAGTTCCCAACCCAATCCACCAGTCTATCCCAACTGCCCGCAGAGTTCTGACAGGTCCCGATGGGTCCTGAGAAATATACATTTCAATATGAAGCCTAAAACAAACCTGGTGCAGCGCTGATATTTTCCCTACAAAGTTATCAGTGTGCACTCATAGGTACTGTCTCATGTGGGTCAAAAACAAATTAAGCAATATTCAGTCAGTTTTACAGTGTGTTGGCCAATACTGGCCCAGAGACATTCTGCCAACACTTAGCCAACCCAAATGTACAGGTTAAGGGCCAGACATGGCCCAGAGGCCCAGCCGATTCTCAACCAACACTCACCCAGATTGTGGGCCAGTACTGGGCCAATATAAACAATGAGGGTCACATTATAGTTTGTGGTCCACATGTGGGCCAATACAAACAAATGGTGTCATTTTACTCAGTGTGGGCCAGACGTGGGCCAGACCAAATTAGTAGTGTCATTTTTCAGTAAGTGGGCCATTATTGGGCCGAGGGCCCAGCCAAAATTGGGCCAGAACTGATACAAGGGTGTGGCCCAGATGTGGGCCGGACAAATTTTGCTATGTGGGATGCCACAGACAGGCTGGCGTGCACCGCCTCAGGAGAGCAGCAGGATGCTTTAAGTTACCGTACCTTGGCGTTACCTTTTGCTGTTATGTTTGCTTATTATTGGGTTAACTTTTAATATTTAGTTAGTTATTAGCAAACGGCAAAATGCCCTGATTACTGGATGATTCTGCATTTTTAACCCATAGTCACTCTCACAGTCACGTACTCCTTTTTTTAAACACCTAAGTGATGACCAAATATAAATTACCCCTTGCATCTTTTACTGCATTATGCATTGTAAAAATAGATTCAGACCATCACATGTGAACACACATGTATACCACTATCAATTTATCAATTTTATGTATGGTAGTCTGACAGATAAGCAGACCAATACACTGGAAAGGAATTCAGAGCGATTATTGTTTCTAAATGATTTTTTGTGATGAAGTCTTATGCTACACAGAAGTCTGTCAGCTGACATGAATGAAACAGTGCTATAATTATCAAGTTTCCATTGCGATGAAGGGAAAGTTATTTTCTTTCTGCACGCAGGCATTTAAAGCCCCTCGGCAGTCGCCCACAAAGGCCGAGACAGGTGTGTGGCTATGAGGGCACTATAAAAAGCCCTTAGAGTAAAACCCTAGTAAATGCCACTGTGTTTGATGGATAATGTGGCACTTGTCACATACTAGATATCCATCTCCTAACCAAAATAACTCTTCATGGAAATTATTAAAATGAATATTTGAATGTGATTCCAGTTTCAGGATCATGATAGTTAAAAAACACAGCCCATCCAGCCCAAACTGAATTGTTGTTCTTTAATAAATGAAAATGATTATCAGTATAACTGGTAAATTATCTACTTTGCACAGCAGCTGGACCTTTGGGAGATTTATGACAATGGCATGATAACTACTCAGAGACAAGGGTTTAATCCATTGGCAAAATGTTGGCAAATTTCTATTTATGTAGGTACATTGAAACATTTCGATGTATATCAATAAAACTAGCAAATTTTTGCCTTAAATTCCCTGAAATTGAATTATCATGCATAATTTGCTGTCATTTATTGTTACTTTTGTGTCCTTTCCTTTCCTGTGTGTGTGTGTGTGTGTGTGTGTGTGTGTGCTTGCTTCTGATGCATTCATTTTACAGCCCAATTAGAAACGTTAATATAGGGGGAGATGTCACTCCTCCCCTCTGAACTCTATCCTAAATCAAAACCCAAATAATAGCCTAAACATTAGAATATGTGCTACTTTCTCTTCTGTGCTCCGTTCTGTGTGCATCAAACTTTGCGACAGCTACACTATTGGTTCGTTTAGGTAGTATTTTCATTATCATTGGCTTGTGTTGTTCCAGTGCTATATGCAGATTATGTATGCAATCTGTATATTTTTTCTTTTGCTAAAATTATATTCATACAGCTATTATATGCAGCGTCACAAAAATTAGTTATCAGTTCACAACTCAAAACATCAACTCAAATTTACTAAATATTATTTCTACTTTTTTCATTGGCATTTAAAGCGAGTTGAATGTGACACCTCGATGTACAGCATACATGTCCTTATACAATAGTGTCTTTTTATTGCATGTTATTATTGACCTTTTATTAGTTTGATTAGTTGTGACTGATAATTAAATTGTCACTGGACATAGACAAAATGTCCCAGCTTATATCTCCTGTGTTTTAAATTTAATTTCTTAAACCAACAGCAAACAGAATATGCTATAAATAATGAACATAACCTTTACACATTTTTAGAGGGTGACAAAAGGTCTATTTACTGCTGCAATATAGCCGGCAGTACACATTACTACTATGTACAACAACAGAGAAAAACTAAGATAGACTCGTACTGTAAGAGAGAGAGGGGGCGGAGAGAATAGTGGGATGGAAGAAGGACAGAGATTTTGAACGGGAGGTTAGAATTATTAATAGCTGTGACAGCTGCATGGCAGGAAAAACATGGAGGAGGCAGAAGACAGGAGGGAGGAAGAGGCTGCAGTGAAGAAGATGACAAGGATGCTGGAAAAAACAGAGGACAGAATTAAGCTAGTGAGTTGTGGTAACAGAATGCCCTAAAACTTGCTCCTACAATTACTATTATGGTATTTTTACTACAGGATTCTGTTCAGATAATCTTCCTTCTAAGGCCAAATGTGGCAGCTTTAAAACCAAGATCAGAGGGTTTTACAAAGACTGGATTTATATGATAGCTATGTAGAAGAGCCAATGTCCACTAAGCTATGGGCATTTTATTGCTATGTACATTGATTAATGAGTAAAGTGTTTAATTAATTAATTAAGTTTAATTAAAGTGTAATTACTCTTTTGTATGTTTAATATTATCTATTATCTGCCTCTCACACAAGTGCAATACATCAGTGTGTCTTACACACACACCCACTTAGAGACAATGCTGCTCTACAAAGGAGAGTAAATTCCCCTTACTTATAATAAATACAGAAACAAAAATATTAAGATTGGTCAGAAATCACAATTATCATCATTTATCTCATAGCCATTTATTGTGTAAAATGGTCAGCTGATGAGCTCGAGATGGAAACACTGCCACCTAACAATAAACTGCTACATATAAACATAACTCAGGAACAAATTGGACTACAAAGCTGAAAAAACATTGCTTCCAAAAATGCTGAACGATTCTTATAAATACACCAATGCTACTTTGACTTGCGATAACCTGTAAGGCTGGTGAGAAAAGGAAGTGGCCAAATGAATACAAACAAGGAGGAGTTCCACTGGGTGCAGAAATAAGAGAGGGCGGCAGGAGACACTGAGGGGCCTGGGTCTGGGCGGGGAAGAAAGTGTGTCACTTCTCAATTTAGACTGAGGAATTTGTGCATGAAGTTCACAGGAGGATTGGTTACATTGGGGGTGGGTGCAACTCATGTGTCTCTCAGGATGAAACACTCAAGACATCAATATTAGTGTAAATAAAAAGAATTAATTTGAAAATAAGTGCCTATCTAGAAATGCTGTTAAAAAATGAAACTGAATGAAAGTAAATAAAAGCTACCATTTTAAACTTAACTTAATCTGTTCTTTATATTGTTGACATGTCGACTTCGTAGGTCTCTAACCAAATGTACAATATGGCACACTCAGGGGTGGAATGATCCACAAGATCCACGTTTCAGTTCGGTTCAGTTTAGATTGTCAATTTGCCATTGAAATGTGCTGTTTACATCCCACTGTTATGGTTCTGTTGTTGGCCTTTCAGGGAGTTGTTGTGTTGCTGCTGTTTTTTTGTTTTGTTGCTCAAATTTTTTTTGCTTTGTGAGTGCAGGTGATTGCTGATTGCTGTATGCAGCTGATCCTGCACTCATGCATCACACCTAAGCTGGCAGGGCGGAGAAAGTTTCAAAGGGCCCTGCAGGCTTGCGAGTTCTGACACCGCTCTATAAGCCATGACAGGACCAGCAGCAGCTTTGTGCACAATTGGAATCAGAGTGGTGTGGGTCTCCTCTCTGCTCTGACTGCAGTTGAACAAGTCCTGTGGTTTGATAAGCGCAGGCCTAAAGACACTTTGCAAAATGTCTGAAATAAACCCAGAGATCCGATTGATACCAACAGCTACAGCTACGTTTTTCCATCCATGATTGCTGAAGGAGGAGAAGAGATAGATCTTTCAGATATACTCGCGATGCTATTTTCATAACGGACCTTTCACAAAAAGCTGGATCTTGTGAGAGGAGTTCGGTCAACCCCTGTCTCAGCAGAGCAAGACATGGCTTTCAGCACATAGCCTCCGTGTCCACAGGAAAGAACTTGTTGATAGAACTGAAACGCACCGATAAACTGTACAACAGAGCCATTGAAGTCTTGAAGACTTGAAAGAAAGGAGGATGGATTTTATTTTTAAATAAGCAGGCACTGTGGAGGAGAGCCGTGTTAATGAGTGCAAGCATTTTATTTTTATTTTATCTCTTAAAATCGCCTTTTATTTTTAATTTTTTTGCACTCTTAAATGTTAATTTGTATTGTAAAAGCTCAGGAAATCAAGTGTTGCTCAGCTAGCATAAATTGAGGTGATGTTGTGTTTAAGTGTGATTCTGTATTCCCAAGCCATAGTTTCATATTGATGTTATTATTAGGTGTATTTACGTAGAACTAAGTGGGACGTCATTGAAGGAACGGGATATGCACGACCCGCCACTGCTAGACACAATGCAATTTTTTTATGTCTGTGGTCTACTGGCAAAAAAAAAATCTTTGATCTGCCAGATGTAGCTTTATCAAGATCCAAAAATGTTCACGTCAGCAAATAAGATCTATAAATAAAACTGCTCAGATCTCTTACTAAAGATAAAAAAAACTCCCAAACAACAACAAAAAAGAAAGTTAGAGGGATCAAGTAGTTAAATTATTTATTACTATGGCTATCTTCAGCAGCGAACAATCATTTTTACCATAATAAAACTTTGACTGGATGTTTCTAATCATTTTCATTTTACTGTGTTGATGAACTGACTGGGTTCATCAGCATGTAAATCCACAACAGTTATAAAGAGTGCACAGCACACTGTGATGGAAGCACATGCAGTATACATAAAGTGCATATACAAAATTTGTCAGATGGAACACACAATTGATGCTATATACTGACTATTGGGTTGCCTCTGTAGACGGCCAGCTCAGGTTCTAACATCAGCAGAACAGGTCAGGTGAAAAAGCTTCAGGTTTGCAGTAAAACTCTAAACTGGAAAAAACATATGACGCTTAGTATTACTTCTCTCTCTGACAC
Source organism: Parambassis ranga (assembly GCF_900634625.1). Lineage (NCBI taxonomy): Eukaryota > Metazoa > Chordata > Actinopteri > Ambassidae > Parambassis > Parambassis ranga. Next base: position 1,483,364 of record NC_041038.1, read on the forward strand.
TCTGGCTCACTGATTCATGCACTGGGGGTCAGAAAAAAATGCCTCACAGGCCTGTAGAGTTAATCTCCAAGTTGCTCTTGATTGCAGATGTGTGCCGGTTCAGGAAAAAAAAATCTGAATGGTTCGGTACACGTGTTTCGGTTCAGGGTGCGTGTTTTGTTTGGTTCTGGACATGCACATCAAGGAATACAAGGAGGCATTTTTACCACAGCACGGAGTGTTGCCAACTTGGCGTCTCTCACTAAATTTGGTGGCTTTCCAAACTTTTTTTTATCAAAAGCAACTAGTGACTCTCTCTGGTGACATTTGGGGACTAACTTGAAAGCATGTATCATTCTGCAGTCAGGCTGTCCTTGACAAGCAGCCACTGTGAGCTCCTCCCCCCGCTACAATGCACTCACAGGTTCAGTCTCACAGTAGCATCACGCAGCAGTTTCAGCTGCAGGCAGAACAGAGAGGAGACCCACACCACTCTGTGTCCAATCGTATGCAAACCAGCTGCAGGTTCCCTCAATGCTTACAGAGCGGGATGTAAATAGTATATTTCAATGGCAAAAAGAAAAGAAAGTCACTGACATCCGTACCGTTAGGTTAGCCTAGCGTAGTCATAGAGTTCAGTCTATCCAACTAGCATGTCATGAGCAACGGTGGGCAAAACAACACACGTTCTCTGTGCGACGGTGGGAGTATGTGCGCAAACGTGTCTGTGTGTGTACACGCGTGCCTCTGTGCGCAGACAGCAGCGGTGAATTGTAAACGCACAACCATGCAGACAGAATTGACATGCTGCCGTGCAAATAAGATAAATAACATGAGCCGTTTAGTTTGTTTAATAAAAGAACAAGGTGTAGACCTGTTATATAGGAAAGGTTATCTTTCTGTTATGATCTGGTGCTATATAAAAATTAAAAAGAAATTAAATTCACTTGACCTAATATAATGATGGGGAAACACTGAATTGATTCTTAAATATGTTGAATGTTGGAAAATTAGGATATGTATTTTATGCTCATCTGGTATTTCCAGAGTGTTAAAAGTAGAAAAAAACTCACAACAACAATGTAAACCGAACCAAACCGAAAACCGTGACCTCAGAACTGTGATATGAACCGAACCGTGGATTTACTGAACTGTTCCACCCCTAATTGCAGACATCCATTACTGTCAAATTGTATGTGAATGAAAACAACACATTTGTTGAACATTTGCCTATATAAATGCACAATAACATTGTACTGTTATCAACCTTGACTGATGGAGGAGAGGATGCTGGCATTGTCTGTTCACCAGCTTGTTTCCTTTATAAGGCTACATTGTTCTGTTGTCTTACAGAATGCACAGAAGTTAGAAATTTTATTGATATTTATAGAGAAGACAAGTGGCTCCTGTGTCCATCGATGGGCAGTGTGGACACTGTGGAGGAGTATAAATACCTGGGAGTGGTTTTGGACAATAAACTTGACTGTACTAAGAACACTGAAGCCCAAGAAGGGCCAGAGCCTCTATTTTCTGAGGAGGCTCTGGTCCTTTAACATCTGTCGGACTATGCTGAGGATGTTTTATGAGTCTGTGATTGCCGGTGCCATTTTGTTTGCTGGGGCAGCAGACTGAAAGCAGAAACAGACTCAATAAACTCATCAAAAGGGCCAGTGATGTTGTGGGGGTGGAGCTGGACTGGTACCGATTGTCAACAGGCAATACAGGCAAATGCTTAGGGCCCCAGGCTAGAAGGGGGGCCCCAAGGGCTGAATCACTAAGGCTGTGAACCTATGTTAAATGATCGACCGGCGCAGACTCCCCAAGAGGCCCCACCCTCACCTATCACTCTCACAGCAAGTACGGTCAGTCTTACGTAAACAAGTGAGAGCAGCAACATTAAAATGAAGCAGAGTTGTACTTCTGGCAGCATAAAATGAAAGAAGAAGAAAGATTAGAAAAGACAGCAAGACAGTTGTGAGTAGCCTAATAACATTGTTAATTTAATTGTGTACTGCTCTGCTCTGCTGGTCCAGACAGAGTTCAGTACCTGTCTACACTGACTTGTTTGCTGGCTAGCAGGCTGAAAACAACAACAGCTGAGTTAATGTGGACAATACTGAGCAGTGTCCAGTCCAGCTATGCTTAACTGCTAAGAATGCTAAATGATAGAATTTAGCCTGTATGCATTTGTAAGATGCACTGATGGAAGTGATTGTTTGCTTTCTGCAAGTGGTGCAAGATAAGACCATCCTTTATTAGTCATCCATAGTAGAAACAGTTTTATGACAAAAAAGTATCTTTGTTCTATTCTGTAAATGTAATGCTTAGGAGTAGGGATGCAAATTATCGATTAATTCATTAATCGTTAGTTGAATGACCTTATTGATCGATTAACAATTGATTGATAAGCGGCGATTTTCCCGGGCCTGAATTTCCCTGTTTTACTAAGATTAAAAGCTAAATATTGTTTACTGAAAAATGCATGTCAAATTCCTTAATGAGTGATTTATTGTACCATTTGGGATACAGTACAGACAATGACATTTATGTAGGCTAGTATAACAAAATCCATTGAATAGAATATGGTTCAGCTGTTGCATGTTAAACATAAGGAACATAAAATAAATCCTGAATAGACAGATAAACAAAAGATTGTCTTGTCAACCTAGTGGGCTATTTACAACATTAGCAGGGCCTCCTTTAGAACAGTCACATTAAGATGTTACCTGTCCAGAAACATAAACATTGCTGTCTGAATGTGATGTCGCTCCTCATAGCACACATACACAAACGCATGTCCTGGATTCAGGTGTGTGCGCAGCTTGTTTACAGAGAGGGCAGCTACTGGGAACACGGGTTCTAGTCAACTAGCATCCTGATTAAAAAAGAAATTCTAAGTACTTCATGTGACCTGCGTATTCACAACAAGCACAAATGCTGATTAACACGTGGCAATCTTCTAGCTTGATCTGTTTTAGGACTAGGGAACTAAAGGACTAAGGAAGAGTCAGAAATTGCTTTTGAGAAATGTATATGCTATATATAAATATAAAGCCTTTAGTTTCCCAACAGAACTGTGAGAAAATGTACCAAAATGCACCACAGGAGGTCATTCCTTCCTGTGGCCATCAAACGAATTTTAGTGTTGTTTTGTGTCACACTGGAGAGACTGGCACAAGTTTTTGTTTTGCTTTCTGGTGAATTTGTTACTGATTTGAGTAACAAATTCCGACACTCTGTGGATTAGTAGCACTAAAGATCCAGAAACAGGGCCACACATGGAGACAAACTGTTTTAGCCTCAAACAGCATGTTGAACACTCTTGGTCTCTTCATCACTGAGTCTGCTCTTTTAAGCACACCAGTTGTCTATGACCTGGATCAGACCATAAGGTCATCTCCTTGGAGCCTTGAAATATGCTTCAGAAACCTGAATAACATTAACACCGAAAATCTGACTTCAAGCCTTCAATATCTTCAGTTTGCAAATGTCTCATCAGTCTCTATCTCCTTAACCATTAAACTGCCTCGCTCATTACAGAAGATCAATACAATGATTTCATGGCCTTTTTTTAAAACCAAAATCTGCTCTCTCTATTAGCTCCACCCTCTCTGTTATCTCTTCCCCATCTGTCCTAACTGCTCACCCACAGTCTGATATTTTATGGCTGCTCTCCTGCTTCCCAGAAGCCACTCAACAAAAAGTTGAGGACGCCATCAAGGGGATGAGATCCTCCACCTGTGCTCTCTCAGCCCCCTTATCACCATAATAATAAACCACTCCCTTCAGGCTGGCCATGTACCATCTGCCCTAAAAAACACCATCAGTCACTTTGGAGTTTATTTTCCCTGTTTTGCTGATGATGCACAATTATACATGAAAACTCATACACCTTCATTGTCATCATTACCTCTACCCACACTCAGTGCCTGGCTGGAGGAAATAAGGGTGTGGATGACTCACAACTTTCTTCAGGTAAACAGCTCTGAAGCCATCTTCATTGGTTCCCCACATCAGATCAAAACCTATACCATAACCTGCTTTACCTTCTCTGGCCAGGACATTCTTCTGTCAGCAATAGTCACTAATTTTGGGGTCAGGTATGAACCCTATTTAACCTTTGAGGCCCACATCAAACATCTTTGTAAAACTTCATTTCACCATCTCAGAAATATTGCCAGACTCCTTCCCACCCTACATTACAACTACAATTGCAGAATGAACGAACTTGTAAAGTTAGCACAACTCACGTAAGTAGTCTACTCAAGCTAACACAAATCTTTCCTACCCAACACTTTTAAGGTAATAAATGCTGTACTTTCACGAACATACATACAATAGTGCAAATAACGGTTGAAAATATACTTGTATGGGGTTCATTTTGATATTTACCATGCAACAACGCACTTACTGCTGTCTATCCCATAGAAAAGTTTGACATATGCGGAGTTATTTTGGAACTATTAAGACCTACATGAAGCACGTAATCACTGTAGCAGTGACATCAAATCGTGTCGCAACTCTCTCTCACATAACAGCAGAAGTTCAGTGCAGACCCAGAGCACTTGTTCTTCATTGCAGGGCTGCAGCTTTATTGTTTTACTCCGTATCATTTACTTCGTTCATGTCCTGCAGTTGTTTCGCGGCCTGTGATAATCTGGGGTAACACAAAAAACAGCTGCAGTAACACTTTTTTGCCTTTTAATGGCAATTTGAGTCAGACACATGTATGATTATGGTAAAGCACACCAGGATGGACACAGCTTCAGTATCACAAAACTATTTAACAAAACAACAGTCAATTTTACAGAATCTGGTACTTTTACTTTTCCTGGTTTGTAAATGACACCAAAATATATGTTGAGAATATATTAGTGAATACCCTGTCAATCTCAGAGGACCTGATAGGGTCGATAGAGCATTTACTTTACTTTATAATTTTGCAGATATGTTTATAGTGATTTCCATATATTTTATCCATATCTTGTCCAAAGCCAAATGACAAAATCTGTTACCAATCTGTCAAACAGTAAATGTGGTGGGTTTTCTTCTTCTTTCTGGGTTTTATTTATATGAATTCCTACGAAATTAATTTGATTTACAAATAATTTACTATGAACTATAGTTACACAATTTGTGAATAAATGCATGGTTTCCTATGTTTATTATATGTGTGTCCAAGGCACTAATGTTTCATATATGGAAAGTCACTAAATTAAATTCAAATTCAAATTTAAAAATAAATGCTTTCTTTCCCACCACTTGTAGACAAGCTCTCCTATTTTTGTGTTACCTGTGACATAATATAAACACTGTTAGTAAGCAGTAACAAGGAGGCCAGTTGTAACTGTGTGGAATAAATAAGGCATCATTAAAAAGGTGCTTGCGATTGGAATGCAACATTTGTATCAGCACTAGCTTTACTGTTTAATTTTATAAAGAAAAATCAAACATTGATCAACAATGCAACAATAATATAAATCATTAATGTTTGATAACCCCTTTAATAAGGGGTTATAATACCTAATAATATAATAATACCCAATAGGTGGGCTAGTATCAAATCAGGAGGTAAACCCAGCCATCCCTATAATAAGTGCAGAATCTGCTTGCAAGTTAATCCAATAAAATTGCAGCAATGATTAAACTTTGGCAGCAGTTCCACTGATGTGTATTGCACGTTGCCAAAGCTGCATTTACACTCATGACTTACAGAAGCAATAAATTCAAGGTTGCAGTAGGCTGCAGGAGCAGAGAGGAGAAACATATCATCACCCAACTTCTTTGGAGCATATTAATCTATGATTAATCTATTCCATCCCTAGACAGCTTGATTTTTGGTCGTATAATAAGATGTTATTAGCCATACTTTATTTAGCCGTAGCTGTCAAGAGTGTAGATTTAAGAATTGAAAAAGAAGAATAACTGAAAAAGAAAATGTGTGGGTTATCCTTTATTAACTTTCCAAAAATGTAAGAACCCATATTCATGGTCAACGAAGGTGAGCCAGTAATAAATGTGTTATGAAGGCCTCATAAACACCACCTGCCATGTTTTTACAGGAGCCTGAGCTCTCTAAAAACCGAAACATAATACTTTGCATGTGTGTGTAAATGCGAAATGGAGACAACACAGAGAGGCTGTATACATGTCACGATTCACGCATGGACTTGCCTCCTGTTCCTATACATCCTTACATTGATTCTACTGCATGTACTCACTGTGATTATTGTGACAGTTGCACCTGCGCTACAACTACGCAATTATATGGCTGGTCTTCCTAAAGGCGTCTGAGCAATTTAAAAATCAGCATCAATAAAGTTACAGTACAATTATATTCAATTAAATAATTCCTCCGCGGTTTATAATATGCCATATTGCCGCACTAATCCTGCAGACTCAAGAGTTGATATGCATCCACATTTAATAAACTGGCTCTGCTCTGAGCATGGCCACCGTAAATTGCCTGTACGTTACAGCGGTGCTCTGTCCATGTTGGAGAACACTGCGCGTAGACAACACGAGCTGTTCTGCGACCGGTTCTGGGAGTAAAGAAATTGCTCGTTATCTTGATGAGCTCATGTGGATATTGAAGGGTTTCACTTCAGCCATCCATCACGTATACTGCTAATTACACCGTGAGGACAGGCGGCACCGAGACAAGATGAAAGCAGGGTAGCCTACTTCAGTTCATTTAGTTGTGGTTTCGTTGTGTAATGTCATTTCTTGTCGGATAAAATTAGCTTTAAATAAAAGGCAATGTTTTGTCTTACCCGGCTACTTCTGCAAAAAGCCACCCGAGACGACGACTTGCAAGCTTATTTCTTTCGCTCCTCGCTCCGCCTGGACAGCAAACAAGCGCCCTGTGCTGCGCTTTGTGGGCGAATGAAAATGTTCCTCTAAAGAGAGGCGTCTCCGGTCAGCTGTCAAAGACGAAATGTCGGTAATGTCTCCCCAGCACCTGCGAGTTCCCTTAATATTCGCTCGGACGGACCGTGAAGCTGGGACGGTAGGGGGAGTCTGCTGCTAATAAATACTGCTTGTAAACATGCAGCTGACGGTTCTTCTCGCGAGAGCAACAGAAGCAGTGAAGCCACTGTCAAAATAGTATAGGACATTCAATGCACAATGTCCTCTTGCCAGGACGACAAACACAAACTACGAAACTGACAGTATATCTAGTAAATTTTAATTTTTAAAGATATTTTTGAACGATTTTTTTTATCTTGCTGTACACTAGCCAGTTGTTTGAAATCATTACATTGATGCCTTCCATCTATTAAAGTTGGGTGTCAACCTATTGAGTTACATAAGCAAGGTTGACTGACCTCACAAAAGCCTTTGCAAATGGCCAACCTACACACAGGCCTCCTGTCTGGTAAAAATGTGCTTCTGTCATATATGATAAAGTAAACATTTGAAGACACACACGCACACACACACAGCCCCTAGTCACTACAAGCCGAAAAGAGGCAGGTGTTGGTTTTCATTGACAGTGAAGACAACAACTGTTCAAGTCAGCTTTACCAGGCCTTACCAGCAAAATGTAAGGCCAATATTCCCAGGCATATGTATTATAGAAACTAGAATTACAGCACGTACAATGGGCTACACATCCACTCTATGGCTGTGGTGCTGACTTTAGCATTAAATGTCACAACAAGACATTCATTTGATGCTGTATTTCCTGCACCACTGCACCTGTGCTAGGATTAAAAGTAATGCTGAGACTTGCTGACACCCTTAGTGTAAGTAGCAATCATAAAGGTTTGCAGTTGTCCTCACATGAGTAGTTTTCGAGCAAATGAACATCTACATTCATCCAACTACCATGCAAGTAGTGTGGTCCACCCACAGATTCGTGTCTCAACAGAAACAGCACAAATATGTAGGAGCATGACAGAAACCTCTCCCTGCAGCACTAGAGGATAGTACCTTCTGTGTTAAAGAGGTGAATCTAGACAGATCCAGACCAACGCAACATCACAAAGCATTTATAAATATGATGGAGCTAGTCACAAGAGAATTAGGTCTACTATTATTTTTTATTATTTAATATTTATTATTATTACCTATGTTAACCCCAGCAAATAGATTAGGCTAGAAGCCCACACGTCTAAATACAGACTAGGTTCGGACCTGCCTGCGTTTGAATGCAAACACTATCACTACTACCTGTATCAGTACAACATCATCATGGAAAGCGACTACATGCCAGTACAAAAACCCCAGCGCCTCCAGAGAAGTACACAAGTGTACATTAATTTACAGCATTTGTGAGGTTCAGCTAAAAGAAATCAGGACACAGACTAAAAAAGACACAACACTACTGCTACTGAGAAACAATCCAGTAAGTATGGCCAGAAGAGAAAGGAATATGGCCAAGATCAGTCAAGCCAAGGTCTGACATGAATGACATCATATTCAAAGGTGAGGACATCATAATTCCCCCTAAATTATAAATATATGCACATGGTCATAGGAAAGTGGAAGCAGAGAGCCTGCTGCATTCATGTTGATGATGAACAAACAGATGTTTGGAAATGGTGGATTGTGGATGCTCTCATTCATCCAGGTCATAGTCATTTTAAGTTTCGAGGCAACTGGACTTGTTTTTGAAGATGTTTCACAACTCCTCTGAGTGGCTTCTTCAGTTCTGCTACTGTTCTGGTAGAGAATCTGTGTTTTTATGCAGAAACTCACATTACATGAAGAGTCCAGTTGCCTCAATTTAAACTCTTGGAAAAGATGTTAGGAAAGTGCCCCACCACACCTAAGATTACATTTATAGGCTAAAAATGTAACAATTTAACTCTTTGTGATAGCTCACCTGCTTGAAGTAAAGATAGTAGCCTACACAGCTATAATACATATATAATATAATATAATATAATATATATATATATATATATATATATATATATATATATATATATATATATATATATATATATATATATATATATATCAGATACCCCGCTGGCATAATAAACTGGCCAAAAGAGGCCATAGAAGCCACTGATGTGAAGACAAGGGAGCTCTTCACAATGCATGGAGCACTTCACCCCAAATCCAGCATCCTGAGGCTGTACACTAAGAGGAAGGAAGGAGGCTGGGGACTGGTGAGCATCAGAGCCACGATCCAAGATGAAACAGCAAAAATCCACAAGTACATCAGAAAGATGGCCCCAAGCAATGAAATACTTAGTGAATACCTAAGGCAACAGAAGCCTGATGCAGAGGAAGAGGTGCAAGAACCATCATGGCAGGACAAGCCCCTCCACGGAATGTACCACCGACAGATACAGGAAGTGGCTGACATCGAGAAGTCCTACCAGTGGCTGGAAAAAGCTGGACTGAAAGACAGCACAGAGGCACAAATCATAGCAGCACAGGAACAGGCCTTGAGCACAAGATCAATAGAGGCTAGGGTCTACCACACCAGACAGGACCCCAGGTGCAGACTGTGCAAACACACTCCTGAGACAATCCAGCACAGCAGGGTTGCTATCAGGCAGGGCGTACATGGAACGGCATAACCAAGTGGCAGGCATAGTGTACAGGAACAGCTGTGCCAAGTATGGCCTGGAGTTCCCAAGGTCAAGATGGGACACACCTCCAAAGGTGATTGAGAATGACCAAGCTAAGATCCTGTGGGACTTCCAGATACAGACCGACAAAATGGTGATGGCTAACCAACCGGACATAGTAGTGGACAAACAGCAGTGGAAAGCTGTAATGGTAGATGTAGCAATCCCAAGTGATGGCAACATACGGAAGAAGGAACATGAGAAACTGAAGAAATACCAAGGGCTTAAAGAAGAGCTAGAAAAGATGTGGAAGGTGAAGGTAACAGTGGTCCCTGTGGTAATTGGAACCCTCTGGGCTGTGACCCCCAAACTCGGAGAGTGGCTCCAACAGATCCCAGGAACAACAACAGAACTCTCAGTCCAGAAGAGCGCAGTGCTAGGAACAGCTAGGATACAGCGAAGAACCCTCAAACTATAAACTATGGTCCACAGCACTTACTGCTTCCCCTTGCTGCACAGCAAGCACACACCATCTGTCAGTCCAGCCCCTTGCTCTCCATCTGGCCACTCCTACATGGACACTCCTCCTACAGAGAATTCTCATCCTCATATCAGTAGAGCAACATCCTCTCTATCTAAAATGTACTTTTGCGTCCTCAAAGGGGTGTCCTTTGTTATCCGGGAGTACATGGACTGCTTAGTCCGGACCTGAGGAACTGAGGAGCTCTTTTCCAGTCTGAGCCCTGTGCTGCAAGAATCTCTGCTCTGTGGCCTTGACAGTAGATGAAGCTGCTTGGATAAGCAGTGAAATGTCCAAGTCTAGTTGCTTTGCTTCAAACTCTTCAATTAAAATGACCTGGATGGCTTAAAAACAACCTCATCAACATATATATACAATCACTTTGGGATGATGTTTGGTGTTGGAATACAAAAATACCCAAATTAAACTTGATGACTATAGGAACTACCCCTCCTGTCAACTTAAAATGCAGACAGGAGAGCGTGACCCCAACCAGACTACACCAGGGTTCTAGTGTCTCTTTTGAATCATTGTGGCATTGATGTGAAGAAGGCCTTCTTAGGAGTCTGGAGCTGCGCTAAAATGTTATTTGTTTGTTGTGATATTATAATAATGATAATGATGATGATTATGATGATGTATTATAATAATAACAATAATAAAGTCAATACATGTCATTACAGACTTAAAGTTCTAAGCTTCCCCATCACTTCACAATGTTGTTCTGTTTCATGATCGAATCTATTCTTGTCCAATAATAGCATGCCCATGACCTTCTCAGTACTGCCTACTTCCTGTAAAGCTGCCTTCTACATGAGAGGTCAACCTTATAATCATCACTGCTAGTATTAATTTGTTACCCCCAGCTAACAGCAGAGTCCATTGTAATCAACAAACGAGGTGCTTTGACAAATGAAAGCTTGGTTACAGCCTAGTAAGACAAACTGTCAGCATGATGTTGTCTTCTGTCATTTGTGTTAGCTCAGATTAAAGAGAGCTCAGCTCATTCACTTGCTTGTTATCATCATCATCATCATCTATCTAGCCAACCATTCTCTTAACCCACTTTATCCTGTACAGGGTCACAGAGGGGCTGGAGCCAATCCTAACTGTCAAGGACTTTGGAAAGGTCAGCAGTCAATTACAGATGGCAGAAACTGGAAAAACAATGGAAAATAAAAAACACACCAACTCTTGGCATTTCAGTAGAAAATAATCCAAGGCTAACTTGGATGCACAATGTTTCCTTCAGGTTCTAATGGTTAATGTCTAAACATAATGCTCTTAAAAATTAGATCATTAATTTCACTGGGAATTCCTGGTTAAATAAAGGGCAATGGAAGTTGCCATAGTAACTCTTGTGAGGAGATAACTGTAATCAGGTGTTTTGATATCTATGACTGAAAGCATTTTGCCTACAAAAATGTGTAATCAAAATGTGTAGTAGATGGTATTTGTTTTGCCTTTTACCCATTGGACACAAATGCCTTCACCTAGGGATTTCACCAAATAAGTGCTCTTCTATTTTTCAAGGCATAGCACACACACACCACACACAAAATTTTGCAGCTGTTTCTCCTCCCTGTTAAATTAATCTAATTCTGTCGTGCTTTTCTTCTTTATGCCCTCCCTCCCTCTCTCCCTCTTTCCATTACAGTTTCTGTCTCAGCATAATGGCAAACAGCTTTCAGAGAATTAAGGAGTCACTGCAGCACCATTGGTTGTATATTACATAATCAATATGGCCTGCTCTAAAAGTGCAGACACCATTTAATAGTGCTGCTACACACAACACCCTATCTACCTGCTTACCTAACCTGAACAACATAGCTAAAAAACAAATACATAGTTTTTCAGCATTGCAATTATAACAACCTGTCATGTTTGTTCTCTGTAATGTATAATGTTTGTGCATGTTTGTTCCTCCCTCTCTCCTTCTCTCTCTCTCTCTCTCTCTCTCTCTCTCATCCTCTCTGTCCTGTCTACCTCTTCTTCTCCTCCTCTACCTGGCCGACTATCAGCAAGTAGGTTCTCCTCATGAGCCAGGTCCTGTTCAAGGTTTCTATCTATCTATCTATCAGTCTGTCTGTCTGTCTATATATTTATACACTGTCTCAGTGTGTGTGTGTATCGCAGCAGCTGCAAGCAACGGCTATCTTATCCTTCATAAATTCTTAAGAATAGAATAGATATACTTTTTTCATCCTAAGCTGGGAAATGTTGCCCTTAGCAGCCCACAATACCCTATTTCAGTCTGAGATAGGGTCTTTCTCTGATTAATGTAGTACATGTAAAATGTGTTGTTGGTGGGACTTGCTAGCAAAAAAAAATGGAAAAAGATTTGTTCAGACTTAAACCACTATCTTTACCTAAACTTACCATTGTGCTTTTAATGCCTACCTAACTATGAGTGAACCGGGAATCTTCTTCCTGCTTAGACTGTCGCCTCACAGGAAGAAGATTCCTGGTTCGATTCTGACTGGGGCCTTTCTGTGTGGGGTTTGCACGTTCTTCCTGTGCCTGCATGGGTTCTCTACGGGTACTTGCTAGGTTAATTGGTGACTCTAAATTGCCCGTAGGTGTGCATGTGAGTGTGCATGGTTGTCTCTCTGTTGCCCTGCGATGGACTGGTGACCTGTCCAGGGTGTACCCCGCCTCTCACCCAAAGCTAGCTTCAGCCCCCCGTGACCCTGCACTGCGGGAGAAGTGGGTTAATAGAGGATGGATGGATGGAACTGCCCCACGGTTGTGTCTTGGACACTTGAGGAGAGAGGGGCTAAGCTGTCAACTGATCACCACCTAGCGGTAAGTTGGCTCCATTGGCGGAGGAGGCAGGCCCAAATGTATTGTGGGGTCTGTTGGGAACATTTGGCCGAACCCTCTACCAAAGAACTCTTCAACTTCCCCCTCCAGGAGAGCTTCAACCGGATTCCGAAGGAGGTGGGCATCATTAAATCTGAGTGGACCATGTTCTCTGCCTCCGCTGTCGATGCAGCTGTCCGAAGTTGTGGCCACAAAGCATCCAGTGCCTGTCGTGGTGGTCCAATCCCCAGACCCAGTGGTGGACACTGGAAGTCAGGTATGAAGAAGGAGTCCAATTGGTCCTAGTTGGCTTGTGGAACTCCTGAAGCAGCTGACAGGTATTGGCAGGCCAAGCGTGCTGCAGCTCGGGCAGTTGTGGAGGCAAAAACTCAGACCTGGTAAGAGTTTAAAGAGGCCATGGGGGAGGACTACCTAACAGAAATCTCACAGGAACAGGTAGAAGAAACATTGCCTTGGGCGGGAGTGGGCAGACACACTTAAAGGTACTGGACACAGTAGCTGTGGTCGAATGAAAAATCAAATATGGCAAACACATAGTCAAATCTAAGACAGGCAATCAAAGACATTGAAGTTACACCAATTTAACAAAAAGTGCATCAGAAGGAAATCTCCTACCCTACCTTTAACTTGTGTCATAATATATGTTCATTCTGCTTTAAGACAAAGTCAAACAATGCCTTGTATCCTACATGTACCTGAAATGATGGTTTCCAGGAAAGTGCCATTGTTGGTATTTTGGGAGGGGTGTGGAGGGAGGTTAGAGACCCATTGAGATCATTAGATCATTAGACACCATTCTTCTACGGGTTTGATGGGAGGGCTGCAACACCTCCAGCAAGCTTATCCACAACATCTGGGTTCCAAGGAAACCCCTCGCCTCTGACTTGTTGCTAGAGCTGATGTTTTGGGGTCTACATGATGTCTTTCACTGTCGCTGGTTCAAGTCCACCAATAACTTCCAGTGTCATGCCCCACATAGTTGGCCAAAACAGGTCTTAGATAAAGACTCAGCAACACTGGTTGTTATGGAAGGGCCAAGCAATGGCAAATAAGCGGACTACTCTTTCCAGTTTGTTAACCATACAGAGTGGGATCTCATTGTTGGTCATAGACACCAGAGCATTAACTTGACAGGTAACAAGTGTCAGTGACTTTGGGGCTGCTGACTGTGTTCTGGCTAATCTGATCCATTTAGTCTGTGTCCCTGAGGACAGCATCATGCCAGCATATAAGACTTTCACCACTCTTGGTATGGGCCCCCTAGTGACGTAAACGCATGGCTCCAATGCTTCCAGGTTCCCTTTGATGACCTGCCCATTTGCCAGAGCTTAATTAGGAGCCTTTAAGGTGATATGGTCAGATGTCCATACATGTGGCCATAGGAGGAAGTCAAGAGTTTGAGCTACTCATCCCTACAATGCACTCTAAGGTTCAGACGATGGCCTTCATTGTCATGGTGAAGTGAACCTCCCCGACCTGACCACCAGCATCAGTAAATCTACATCAACTACATGTCTTTTAGAGCCCACAACCAGTTCAAATGTTCCACTGGTTTCCTTCACACATCACACAAACCATAAGAACAGATACATTTTACTGTATAATTCTGACGATGAGTGTAAACAAAATGGACCAGCATAGGATGATTTAGATGCTCAGTGTGATGTGTTTTTCCTGTATCCAATGTGTCCAAACCAGACATGATCACTGTTGCTAAATATATCCAATATATGCTGCTTAATCTCAGATGCATTTCTACAGGAACAGACAGGTGTACAAATGAAATATATAAAAAAGAAAGTGGCCAAGAACTGGTCTATATCCAGCAGGCAGTGAAACAGCTGTCTCAGGCTAATCTCTAATGGTGTACAGCAGGCTGTGTGTGCTGCTGATGCAGACCTATTATCTAATTGCAACTGCAGCAGCACTGACTGGGCATAACACATTAATCTCTTCGGTCCTCCTCCTCTTTCTCCTTCCCTCTCATACCTACTGTATAATTTGTTTTTTCTTTCTATGACTGCTTACTCCCTCAATCACAACATGACAGTTGTCATGTTTACTTGTTTATTTGTTTATTTTTCAATTTACATATCTATGTTTTCTTGGGGGTTGCAGTAGAGTAATCCCACACAATTTTCCAATACACTTATAATTTTCCCCTGGTATCAATAAAGTTTTTTTCTTTATGATTCTGATTTGTGTCATATTTGAGAGACATAACAGGCAGTAGAGTTGAGCTGATGACATAAATAACATTCCCACACAATATATTCATGACACTGCACTTGGCTGCAGGTAAGAGCTGTATTGTGTCCATCCATCCATCCATCTACCCATCATCCGAACCAGCTTTGTCCTGCATTGCAGGGTCACCGGGGGCTGGAGCCTATCCCAGCTATCTACAGATAAAGGGCAGGGTACACCCCGTATTATGTCCAGTAGCTAATTCTCTGTTTGCTGCTGTTTATTAGTACGTCATAATGCTGAGCAGTTTACAATAAAGTGAAAGGGGGCTCCCTGGTGGGGAGCCAGGGGGCTTCAGTCACTGTGAAGAAGTATTGTTATAGCTCCACTGTAGTGATGGGAAATTCCTTTAAAACAAAGCTGCAGTGACCCTCTGTGGTTGTAAAGTATAATACACACAGCTTTGAGCCCTTCAGTGTGCAGTGCTGTCTGCATCGCAGGAGCTCCACATGGAAACATCCTGTCTGTTAATATTTTACACTGTGGACTTCAAACACTATTATTATAAGTGTGCCAAAGTTCTCTGATGAGTCTGCTGTTGTCAGCTTCTTCACAGATGGGGACAAAACACAATCTAGAGGACTCATCCAGGACATTGCAGACTCCAGATCAATGTGGAAAAAAAAGATTAAAGAGCTGGTGGTGGATTTTCACCAGCGGAGGATAAGAAGAGGTAGACAGGACAGAGACAGAGAGAGAGGAACAAACATGCGGCAAACATACATTACTGAACAAATATGAGGTATAAGGTTGTTGATGTTGTCAAGGAAGCCGAAACAGTGTCTTACGTGTGATACTTGACCATGGTGGCGGTGAGGTGGGAGAGCCACAACAACAACAAGCTCCGCGTGTTTCAAGGCCTGCCTGTCAGCACAGAGGACCAAACTAGTACAGTGACTGGGTCACTAAGTTATAATTGTTCTTAGTTGCACTAGAGATTTAACAGTTTACATCAGACTCTAGTCTTGTTTACAATGTTTTAGGCATTTGCTAAAAAGAAGCACCTTTTCATAGTTTATTGTTAAAAAAAACTCAAAAAGAGAACAAAAGCTAAAGAGACAATGCTTTCATATACTACTTTTTTCATTTGAATGTATGTATCATGATTACAAGAGCAGTCAGTTAGCATTACATCCTGTCGCCAAGGTGTGGGTGTTGGTGCTTGGTGGACTCGCACTAATTACCAAGGCAAATGATTCTGATTAAAGTGTAAAGTACTCTTTTGTTTAATAATAGACAATTTTTCACTCATGTTTGCTGCTAAATTAACTAGGTTTATCAGGCACTTGTAGTTATAGTATAATTTGCTTCCTGTAATATGCTGGACACAGCTATCTCTTCATTTTATTTTTTTTAATTTTGAGTTTACAGATATAGAGATTGTGTACCAATTAGTGCTAATTGCCAATCCATGGTGGGGGTAGTGTTGCAGGATGTGTCTAGCTCTTATAGGCCAGGCCAGTGTGTGAACATGTGTAAGTGAGTGCTGTAAACATCATTAACTTGAATTAAGTGAAATCTGTCAGATAAATATGATTTAAACCAGCCTGGTGCTGTCCCTGTAATCCTAATCTCATGTTCTAATCTGTGTAATAAAATGTTGTTATTTATAGTGTCAAGGGCAGCACTGAGATCCAGTAGAACAAGTACAGAGACAAGTCCAAGGTCTGATGCCATGAGTCAACTTCAATTTGAATGTTAAAGTCCCCCACTATAATGACTTTATCTGTACTGAGCACTTAACCTGATAAGAAGTCTGAAAACCCGAGCAGGAACTCTGAATAAGCAGCAGCACATGGACAATACACTACAACAAGGCTTTACTGACTTTCAGCTTTGTGAGACAGGCTGAGTGAGACTCTCAAAAGAACTATGTGTAGATTTAGGTTTAGGATGAATCTAAAGACTGGAGTGGTAGATTGCTGCCACTCCTCCTCAGCCTGTGCCTCATTTAAAGCTAGTGTGCATTTATTTATTTTTTTAATTTATTTTAGATACTTTAGTAATCCCAGAGGGAAATTGTGGCGCGCCACAGGCTAGAGTGAAGTGTCTTGCCCAAGGACACACAACAAGAAAAACCACCAACCTTCCGGTTATTGGACAACCATGCTATCCCACTGAGCCACTGTTGCCCCTTATATAAGGTTATTTTGATTAATATACCGGTACCTTAACTTCCGTGCTTGATGGACTGTGAGAGGACATGAGACTGACACTGTTTCTATGAGATTATTAATCTTAAGTGTTACTCTGTGTTTTTACATTTTTAGTTAATGTGTTTTTAATGAAGCAGCTGAGCGGTAGAATAGAATAGAATATACTTTATTAATCCCTTTGGGAAGGTCCCTCAGGGAAAATTTTTTTTTGGCCTTGACCCTGGGTTGTCAGCTGGTTGGTTGTCTAATAAACTTTGCTATGTTGCCATACTAGAAATCAGAGCTGCAGGTGGACAAGTACAACTGATGACACCTGACCTTAGATTGTAAACCTTTATTTATCAACATTTCATTTGCTCAATGCTACACACAAAGTTTGTCTAGCAAAACAATACCCTTAAAATTAGTTTTAATTAACTTTTTAACTTTTTTAAAACCAGTTCTTCACAAGAAATGACAAGAAGTGCATCCATCCATACAGTGAGACAAACTACAGGTGCAAAATCTAACTTGGTTGAGTCTTTAAATGTAGCCCACACTTCTTCCTCGTCTCCCTCGGCCTCAGATCTGCATCTTCACAGGCTGACAGAGAAAAAGCAAACTAAACATGAGGCATATTATTTTTTCTGCATTGCTTTAAGGAACTCAAAGTTGCTTTAGACAGATAAGGAAACAGAAATCTGCCACATTTCAGCATAAAGGTGCTTGTCAATCTGCCATACAATCAAGTTACAAACAAATTGTAGAAACTAAGTGTAGAAATTTCATGAAGAGAGCAGTGTAAGATGGTCACACACTGTTGTAGAGGATATTTTGTCTGATAAAGATACCAATACAAATACTGATATTAATCTCATACAGTCTAATAACTAAGCTATTGAGAAATAATTTGGGATTAGAATGCACTACTGTAGAGGTGCATGATTGAAATGGAATGGTTTGTTCAACATCTTCACCATTTGTTAAAAAATAATGAGCATCTTTTGGTTGAGAAGGTGTGTCCATCTTTTTTTTTTAGCACTGATCAGTTTAAGAAGAATAAATACATCAAGCAATAAACAACAATAGTTATAAATAGTTTAGAAGGCAGCAAAAAGTCATAAGAGAAAATGTTTTAAAATCAGTATTCAGTACATGATTCACACATCCCAGGATGTCCTGATCTGAGGTCTGCTGATTCTCAACTGTGGAAGATAAAAACACAAAGCTGCAATTATGAGAAAAAGCTGTTCTCAAACTGTGAAGACACCCCCCTCTTCTGCAAATGTGTACTGACCGGCTGACTGGGTAAGTCTCTTAGGGGTAAGGCTGGACCACCAGACTGTGAGTAATCACTGTGAGAAAATGGAGCGTTGTATCTTTGTACTGGAGGAAATGGGTTCTGTTGAGGTGGTTCGGTCAGTTGGTAGGCAGGTGCAGGTCTGTTGTAAAAACATGGATCCTCACTGTAGGCAGGAGTTGCTTCTTTCATGAATGAGGGGTTTTTGTGATCTCCTACAAGCAGCATAACAATGAGAGGTTAGGAGAGACAAGAATATAACTTCTGTAAAAGTTGTTATTCGTCTCTTTTCTTCTGACTGTGAATGTCTTATGTCCACACAAAAAGGAACTGTGCAAGAGAGAGCCTGAACAATCAGCAAGCAGACAGTGGAAAAGAAAACCTTTTAACAGGAAGAAACCATGAGCTCACAAGGGCGCATCCACCCAGACCCATCCCATCCATCTACCCCAGTGGTGTAGAGACGACAGGAGGTGGGGAAATTGCTCAGTAGATCATAAGCGCTTTATATCGAACTGCATTAGGCTATTTATTCACACCACATTGATACAGCGGCGGAACACCATTACACTAAATATTGATTGAAATGGTTAAAACCCTGGAGTTGATAATGAGATATAAAGAATGTTTATTGGAAATTTGGAAGTTTGTGACACTTTTGGATAATTAAACATGCTCCGGTTAAAAATTACCCCTGATCTAAAGGATATAATGACTGAAAATCTCTTACCTATTATACAGAAAATTGAGAGTAATTTACAAAACTGGAGTAAATTAAGATTGTCCTTATTGGGTAAAACAAATGTTTTAAAAATGATAACGGTCCCACAAATTAATTATGTCACATATCTTTTACCATTAAGCTTCCCTTCCCCACTGTTAACAAGACTTAATAAAACAATAAATACCTTTTTGTGGGCAAACAAAAGACCCTCTTTTAATAGAACTAAACTATGCGCTGCTAGAGAGGATGGGGGTCTCAATTTACCAAGAATGGACTGGTACCACTATGCCTTTTCACTTAGTCAGCTGTCTAAAATATATTCTATGGAGGACCAAGTGCCCACCTGGGTCTTAATTAAAAAAAGGATCTTGGGGAACCTTTCCCTATACAGGCCTTTATCTCACAAACTGGGGGAGAAATACCTTTTAGAAAGCCAATGTTGATGTTTGCAAGGGAAACTTGGAGTGTTTCGCATCGAGTCACAGAGTCACTTCATTGCTTTAGTAAAAAATCTTCACTGTGGCATAATAATCTATTGAAGATAGGGTAGAGAACAGTCTTTTGGAAAATATGGCCAGAGGCAGGAATTATTTTTATTGAAGATGTTTTTGAGGATGGGAAAATTATGCCATTTGAACAGATAAGGGACAAATATAAATTCCCCAATAATGATTTTTGGAAGTACCTTCGTCTGAGGAGTTGCATAACAGATAGTTTAAAGAAGTACCCTCTGGTGTCCCATACGGTGATACAGGAAATATTCAAGAGGAGTGGGCTAGCTAAGGGAAGGGCATCAAGACTTTATAGCACTATGAGGCAGTTTTACCCACCAAAATCAGAGGGGCTTAGGAGAATTTGGCAGGAGGATTTGAGGGAAGAGATATCGAATGATAGATGGTAGGATATTATCAGTTCTTGGCATAGGACATCAAGGGAAGTACAGACTCGATTGATCACATATAGGATCATTCACAGGAACTACTGGACTCCCTTGAAGATGGCAAGACTGAAGTTGCGAGAATGTGCTGGAGATGGAAACATGACCGAGGCACGTTCATACCTATGCTGTATGAGTGTAAAATGACTTTGGGAAGACATAATAGTATTTCTTAACAAAACTCTGAGAACAGAACTACAGAAAAGTCCGGCCCTATGCATACTTGGCCTAATTACTGAGGGGGTTAAACTATCAATCCATTAAACTCAGTGGTGCGGACTAGCACTCATCACAGGGTGCAGGATTGTTCTTATGCATTGGAAGAAATACCATCCCCTTTAATGAGTGGCTGGGTGAAATGAAATAGCTAGCTATGAAAAATTAATTTTTAAACTGAACAACAGGCAGAATGTTTTTGTAAAAATGTGGGGCCCCTACATGGATTTGATGTCAACCAGCTAATTAGTGCAGAAGATTATATGGAAGCAACAGGGAGAAATACTGTACATAAGGTTTGCCATTGTATCCCCCCCCTTTTTTGTTTTCTTTTTAACTATAGTGATCTGAGCAATACTGTATGATTGAGTTGCTTGCCCTGTATAATTTATTTATTTATTTTATTTAATCTATTTTTTTTACCATTTGTTTTGTTGTTGCTGCCTCTGTTATTGTTCATTTGTTAAAGAAGAAAGACAATAAAAAAGTGAATTGTAAAAAAAAACATGCTTCGGTTGAAATTGACCTTACACATTATTGCTGTTACTAAGAAACAAACATAACAGGAGGGTTAGATGAGGTAGATAAATAGATATTGATCCCCAAGGGAAAATTCAGGTATCCAGTAGCAACATTTGATAAGATAAGATTTGCATAAGGGTATAAACATAGGGTACTAAAATAAAAAGCAAATGAGGGCATGTACAAAACAGACGCTGGGTGCCAGGATCAGATGTGCAAAAATATAAAAGGTATTTATTAATTTACTTAAGTTCAGATAGCAAACTTGTCTCCTGGTTATTTAGTCATCTTAACATATATTTTCTTTTATCTATGCTCATACCCATACCCTGCCAGGGTATTTATAATACATAAACTTACCAGCCTTATATATGTTATTTGAGGAACCGGATCTTGACCACTCAAAGTCTTCATTTAGCCACTGGTTCACCAGTTTCTCTTTAATGTCTTTCTTGCTACAGAAAAAAATAAAAAAAATATATATTTCACTCAGCTTTCATTACAAAAACATCACAGACATCATACTTGGCTGTAAAGAAACTGATTTTAATTTGTGGTAAGAGTATCTGCCAACAAACTGCCCCAAACTTTCTCCATATGATTTTAGCCCTAACATTTTAACCGTCATATGCCACAAATCTCTGAGTGGTTTACAAGAAAAAACATCATTTAGCTTAGAAACTCCTGTTCACACTTTACTAATAGGCCTGAAGTACTAATGTCTGTCTGCATTAAGTAAATCTCTGTCATCAATTTGCCATGAAATATTAATGTGAAAAATCAATATATATGTGAAAAGACTTTACGGCTTACTGTGTTTGTCTTTGTTTGTTGATGAGCACGTATGCAGCCATGGCTCCTACAGTCACCAACAAGAATGCGAGCGTGGCACTTAGTCCTGCATAAAATGCGGTCTTCTGTATAGGGTAAGCACAGCTATCACCCAAGTACCAAATGGAATCAATTCCTTGACACCTGAAAAGATCAAAGTCAATGGTGTGTGAATAAACTCAATCATTTTAAATTAAAGATAAAATAAAAGAAATCGTTTAGATTGCAATTAAAACTGAATTAAACTGTGTTAATCAATTGCTGGTAGCACATTTTACAACATTTGGTGAAAAGATGATTCTATTATCTTTAGCAAATATTTCCACAGACAGATGACAATTAAAGATAACTTCACTCCAAAATGCATCTGTTTTTTTTTTAATTCCACCATCAGGGGGCACCAAAGTCTGGAATAGTTATATTATATTACCTCAACTTCAAGCTACCAGTTAGAACCTGCTGCATACTAGACTAGATGCAGTCATAGACAAAAACACTGGTTCTGTTCAGTAAAATAAAATAAAATAAAATAAAATAAAATAGGTGATCAAAGTCACAAAATGAGGTACTTACTCACAAATAGGCCCGGTGCCCAGGTAAACCCTGCAGATTCCCTTATTGAAACATATTCTGGGAGATGAATGACGAAGGCTACATGCAGTCAAACAAACGTAGCTCCCATCTACAGCTACAGCTTGATAGTATTGAGCAAGTACTGGATCACCCACTTGTTGGCATACAGCTAATGAGAGACAAAGACATCCAAGTCAACTTTTGTTTTGCTAAAAATGTACTTACACAAAGAAAAAAACCTCTGTATTTGCTACATTAAGTTTTCTCTTTTAACTTATTATTTTGGTAAATGTGTGAAATAAAAGTGACAGACTAATTTAGCTCAGTACATACACCAACACACTGCATTAATACTTACATTCAGTGTCTGGCTCTGTTGCATTCAATGTCGGCTCAGTTGTGACATTGTATGGACAATCAACTGAAAAAAAAACAACAAAAGAAATATAAATAGATTGTGTAAAATAAATACATAAAAGAGCAAAAATATCCATCAACACTTTCTGATAAAACAAAAAACCAAGTTTAACCCTCTGAATCCCATAAACATACTGTGCTTTGAAATGTTTGATATAATACATTATATTGCAGTCAACAATGAGCCCAAACTGAATCAACACATGACATGAAACACTTCAGAGGGTTAAGCCAAATTTGTATGTAATAAAGCAATTTGATGTTTTTTTCTGCCTCACCTGTGCAGTCAACAAGTGCATTTACAGCACCCTTTACATCCTCAAAAGTCCTGTTGTATATGTCGCCTGAGGAGCCGTTGTTGGGTATTACCAAAACCACATCATGAGTGACACTAACACTGAGGCAAAAGGAACATTATTCAAACATGTATGCTTCAGAAGTTAAAAAAACATTGAGAGGGTAAAAATAAATAAGGAAATATATAAGTTTGCAAGCACTATTTAGATAATATGTACCAAACTAGTTACAATTTCAGTTACATGAAATATATGCAAATTGAAAAATGCTAAATTGAGTAATGTTAGTATTGTACATTAGTACTAATTACCCTTCTGGTCCTGGAGTGTTGTAGGAATCCATGTCATCAGCTGATATTTTCAGCTGCAATAAAAACAGAACCATTATTGACCTGTGTTACCATTTCAAGTCAATATCTAGAAGGAAGTGCATGCTGAATTGGTTTACCTCAGTGTGATCTGACAATCTGACCGAAGAGCCTCCACGCCTAACAAAATCAGAGAAAAGCAAAGTACATTTGGTTCAAACAAATTACTACTGTTAAAGTTTTTGTATTGTATACTGTATTCAATCTTACCTGATATTAATTACAACAACTCCTTGGAAGTTTTGAATTCTTTTAGTAAACCTGTAATAGGTTTCCATCTGAAACAGTAATAATATTGTTTTAAAGAGAGGATAGAGGAACACCAGTGAATAAAATTGCTAATATTGTGCTCTCATTTACTGTACCCTTTGAGTGAAGTTTCTGACAAAGTCTTTGTATTCAGTTGAGGCTGGGTTTTCATATTGTGCATTGTATACTTCATTAATAACCACATTGACCACCACCGATTGGTTATATGTTACTGCAAAGAAATTGAAACACATCAGAAAACATGTCTGAATACATTGAAACCTGCTTGCATGATCAACTTTGTTTTTGGACGGAATTTACAAGAAGTTCACAGTACCTGGTTGCAATGCTTCTGCAAACTGGCAAAACTCTCCACTAAATCCAGACGGACATGAGCAATTTACTCCATTAAAAGTACCACCATTTTGGCATTCAATTGGTTTAACTGTTGTTGTGCTTTGTGTTGTGGTTGTTGTGGGAGATTGAGTTGTTGATTGTAAGGTTGATTCAGAAATTGTGGTCATCTTAGTAGGCTCGGGATCTATTTCAGTGGACATAGTGGGTTCAGGGACTGATGTTGTCCCTGTAGGGTCAGAGGTGCCTGAATCAGTTGGGTCTGTTGGCCCAACTGTTGAGCTTGTGCCAACAGGTTCAGATGTTCCAGAGTCGGTAGAACTTGTGGGGTCCGTTGAAACAGTGGTGTCACTGGGTTGCGTAGTTGATGTGTCGGTCTCAGTGGTTGATTCAAATATTGTGGTTGTGTCTGTAGACTCAGAAGTATCTATTTCAGTGGACATGGTTGGTCCAGGGGTTGATGTTGTCCCTGTTGGGTCAGAGGTGCCTGAATCCGTTGGGTCTGTTGGCCCAACTGTTGAGCTTGTACCAACAGGTTCAGATGTTCCTGAGTCGGTAGAACTTGTGGGGTCCGTTGAAACAGTGGTGTCAATAGGTTGCATAGTTGATGTGTCAGTCTCAGTGGTTGATTCAAATATTGTGGTTGTGTCTGTAGACTCAGAAGTATCTATTTCAGTGGACGTGGTTGGTTCAGGGGTTGATGTTGTCCCTGTAGGGTCAGAGGTGCCTGAATCCGTTGGGTCTGTTGGCCCAACTGTTGAGCTTGTACCAACAGGTTCAGATGTTCCTGAGTCGGTAGAACTTGTGGGGTCCGTTGAAACAGTGGTGTCACTAGGTTGCATAGTTGATGTGTCAGTCTCAGTGGTTGATTCAAATATTGTGGTTGTGTCTGTAGACTCAGAAGTATCTATTTCAGTGGACGTGGTTGGTTCAGGGGTTGATGTTGTCCCTGTAGGGTCAGAGGTGCCTGAATCAGTTGGGTCTGTTGGCCCAACTGTTGAGCTTGTACCAACAGGTTCAGATGTTCCTGAGTCAGTAGAACTTGTGGGGTCCGTTGAAACAGTGGTGTCACTAGGTTGTGTAGTTGATGTGTCGGTCTCAGTGGTTGATTCAAATATTGTGGTTGTGTCTGTAGACTCAGAAGTATCTATTTCAGTGGACGTGGTTGGTTCAGGGCTTGATGTTGTCCCTGTAGGGTCAGAGGTGCCTGAATCCGTTGGGTCTGTTGGCCCAACTGTTGAGCTTGTACCAACAGGTTCAGATGTTCCTGAGTCGGTAGAACTTGTGGGGTCTGTTGAAACAGTGGTGTCACTGGGTTGCGTAGTTGACGTGTCAGTCTCAGTGGTTGATTCAAATACTGTGGTTGTGTCTGTAGACTCAGAAGTATCTATTTCTGTGGACGTGGCTGGTTCAGGGGTTGATGTTGTCCCTGTAGGGTCAGAGGTGCCTGAATCCGTTGGGTCTGTTGGCCCAACTGCTGAGCTTGTACCAACAGGTTCAGATGTTCCTGAGTCAGTAGAACTTGTGGGGTCCGTTGAAACAGTGGTGTCACTAGGTTGCGTAGTTGATGTGTCGGTCTCAGTGGTTGATTCAAATATTGTGGTTGTGTCTGTAGACTCAGAAGTATCTATTTCAGTGGACGTGGTTGGTTCAGGGCTTGATGTTGTCCCTGTAGGGTCAGAGGTGCCTGAATCCGTTGGGTCTGTTGGCCCAACTGTTGAGCTTGTACCAACAGGTTCAGATGTTCCTGAGTCGGTAGAACTTGTGGGGTCTGTTGAAACAGTGGTGTCACTGGGTTGCGTAGTTGACGTGTCAGTCTCAGTGGTTGATTCAAATACTGTGGTTGTGTCTGTAGACTCAGAAGTATCTATTTCTGTGGACGTGGCTGGTTCAGGGGTTGATGTTGTCCCTGTAGGGTCAGAGGTGCCTGAATCCGTTGGGTCTGTTGGTCCAACTGCTGAGCTTGTACCAACAGGTTCAGATGTTCCTGAGTCGGTAGAACTTGTGGGGTCTGTTGAAACAGTGGTGTCACTGGGTTGCGTAGTTGATGTGTCAGTCTCAGTGGTTGATTCAAATATTGTGGTTGTGTCTGTAGAGTCAGAAGTATCTATTTCAGTGGACGTGGTAGGTTCAGGGGTTGATGTTGTCCCTGTAGGGTCAGTGGTGCCTGAATCAGTTGGGTCTGTTGGCCCAACTGTTGAGCTTGTACCAACAGTTTCCGATGTTCCTGAGTCGGTAGAACTTGTGGGGTCCGTTGAAACAGTGGTGTCACTGGGTTGCGTAGTTGATGTGTCGGTCTCAGTGGTTGATTCAAATATTGTGGTTGTGTCTGTAGAGTCAGAAGTATCTATTTCAGCGGACGTGGTTGGTTCAGGGGTTGATGTTGTCCCTGTAGGGTCAGAGGTGCCTGAATCCGTTGGGTCTGTTGGCCCAACTGTTGAGCTTGTACCAACAGGTTCAGATGTTCCTGAGTCGGTAGAACTTGTGGGGTCCGTTGAAACAGTGGTGTCACTGGGTTGCGTAGTTGATGTGTCAGTCTCAGTGGTTGATTCAAATATTGTGGTTGTGTCTGTAGACTCAGAAGTATCTACTTCAGTGGACGTGGTTGGTTCAGGGGTTGATGTTGTCCCTGTAGGGTCAGAGGTGCCTGAATCCGTTGGGTCTGTTGGCCCAACTGTTGAGCTTGTACCAACAGGTTCAGATGTTCCTGAGTCGGTAGAACTTGTGGGGTCCGTTGAAACAGTGGTGTCAATAGGTTGCATAGTTGATGTGTCAGTCTCAGTGGTTGATTCAAATATTGTGGTTGTGTCTGTAGACTCAGAAGTATCTATTTCAGTGGACGTGGTTGGTTCAGGGGTTGATGTTGTCCCTGTAGGGTCAGAGGTGCCTGAATCCGTTGGGTCTGTTGGCCCAACTGTTGAGCTTGTACCAACAGGTTGTATACTGTCTGTAGAGTCAGAAGTATCTATTTCAGTTTTGAGAACTAAATAACTCCTTGGAAAAAAAGGCTTATTCACGACAGTATTCACAATAACAATATAAGCAATATAAGCAGATACAAGCAATAACTCTATAGAGTCTACCAAAGTCTTACATTCTACACGTCCTTTAATGGTTTCATCAGAGCACATATGACGGAGCAGCAGTGGCTCAGTGGTAGTGCAGGGTTGTCCAATAACCGGAATCCCAACTCCCAACTCCTCCCTAGTCATTGTTGTGTGTCCTTGGGCAAGGCACTTTACCTGCACTGCCTCCAGTGCACTCACTGGTGTGGTGCTCCTTGCTGGTCATTGTATGACACTGCTTGGCTTGGCAGCAGCCTTAAACAATTTCCCTCTGGGATTATTAAAGTATTTAAAAAAAATGTGCATGTGATGTGGTGTGCAAGAAAATCATGGCCGCAATTTTCTGGTGCTTTTTTCTTCAGGGAGGAATAATAGATTTAACTTGCTTTTATATCAAATTGCGAGACATCTGCACAAACGGCATTTAAAAAGGATTGCTGTAGCAGCAGCTTAAAATGTCTACATGTAGAATGCACCAAGGAGAAGCATGCCCTTGTCAGACATGGAGAAAAGTGACCATAAACGGCTATCACACACATGAGATTACCCAATTATGAAAAATTAAAAGCAATCAGTGACATCCTTTTTTGGAATATACAATTAACTGTATCGCTCAAAAGTATGCATTTTGTCACATTACTGTCAAAGAAAAAAAAGATTTGTATGACTGGAAACTTACCATCAGCAGAATACAAGCAGATGAGTAAAGCAGAGATAAGAAGGAAATAGGAAGAAATCGCCATTTCCAGATTACATTCCAGTCAGCAGTGTACAACAGGAATTTCAGTTTCAAATGCTGAGAATACAAAATGGCCAAATGTCTTTACCAGCACTTGCTTGGTAATATGACTGATTTTAGTGGGTGAACTCTTTGTTATAGTACCCACCTAGTGTCAAAGTGTAGAGGAGTGTCCTAGATAGCTGGACTGAGATAAGAGCAATATGATACTATAAAATGATTGGAACATGACATGACGTTTATTGCATGTAGTCACCTCTGTTATATCTCCACAGTTATATACAGTGTGGAGGTACTGTGGTGGGTAACATAGCAGCTGTTGTAACCAAAGTGGTGCCATGCTGGTGGAATTGGCCATTGTAGTCCAGACCAATAATCATCCTTAGTTATCACACACCTTATCTCCCCTACCTTCTTCCCCTTTTTGGGCATGCTCCTCTTAGCTCAAAACAAGTATTTTGAGGCCACAAAGATACAGTGCATTATAGTGCTTATGGGAGGTTCCACAGTTGTCATAGTCAAACGGGGACCCTTTTCTGTCCTAAAAGAGTACCCGTGGTTGTGGATTAGATATGGAGCCATCAACTAAAAATGTTATACATGTCACACAACTGTGTCTTAATAGACCCCCAAAAAAAAGTTTTTTGCGGGGGTTTGACAGCAAAGAAACTGACACAGAGAGGAGTCGAACAAGGTTGAGACATATCTCAAGTTATGAGGCACCATTAACTATTTCAGTAAAGTGACTAATGGACCTTGACCCATTCTTACCAACGTGACAAGTCTGTGACACTGGACCTGTTGGTATGGGAGACATGTTGATACAAAAGTGTCAGTGTCATGTTACCAGAAATGAAATCATGTCAAAATCTCAGTGAGTTACCTTAAGGGATTGTTAAACTGTCAACCTTGAGCGATCACTTCAGCCTGCACAAGGATGTCACACATACTCTGCTAGTAATTGGCCTTGCAAACTGGTCTTTATTGTATACATGTTGACAGATATTGAAGCATTTAGGCCCAAATTTGAGGGCTTGAACATGTTCAAATCTCTTTAATGATTGCCCAAATTCAGCCCCTGTAAAAAATTTTTGTATGCACATATTTCCTTTCCTTAAAACAGCAAAAATGTACCATCATCGTAGATACAACCTGCAAGCTTTCATCGACTCTCAGTGGCTTTTTGTGTTTACTTCATGGTTCATCGATTTGATTGGTTGACAACCTTAACAGATAAGCTTGCAGACGGCTCCTGTAATTAATTAGCTATTGTTTAAAAAGCCAACTTTTAAAGGTGGTTGTCTGGAACAAACCATTTGCAGCATCAGGTTAGCAGTCCTTAGCTGCTGTTCTGACAGCAGGTATCCAATATCAATGTCAACGTACTGACTCTTCCGCTTGCTATACAGACCATGACCAAATGTATGACTAGCTATCCTGTTAATATTATGAAGAGATAGTAATAGGATCTAAATTTCATAACTGCTCATGTAGAGGTTAGGCCACTGAATGTTACTTTTGTTGTGACAACATAGATACAGAGTATGTAATATATACAGTATATAATAAACTATATAAAACACAAAATTATAGCAGAGGAACACTTGTATTAAGTTTTCCCAGCGAGTAAATGACACATTTTTCTGCTGAGATTACACAATTTATACCGTGACAAATAACACGTAAACACATCACCACTGCTTTATTTTATCACCTGATTGGCTGTCATGGCAATGACACTTCACTCATACTTCTCTATCGCCATACAGCAGTGGACTTTATTTCCTTCGTTGAAGTTAAAATGCCATAAAATAATCCACTACTTTATTTATAGCCATCCTCTTCTAGTAATAATTTACTTATTGAAGCTTTGGAAAGAAAAACAAACGTACATCTCTAACTGTGAACATTATATGCTCTGTGTTTCTGAAAGTTGTCATAAAAGTAATACCATAAAGATCCAATCTCAGATAGTAGTACCAGATTGTCAGTAAAAAAAAAAGTGTTTCCTCTTTGGTCATTGGTGGCCAAGCAGCGAAGCTGCAAGGAAATCAGAGGGATTGTCTGAGCAGAAGACTGTCTCTCTGACTCAATTACACTGTTACTTAAACCTCCTTCGCTGCTTGGCTACCTCATCACTGCTTGCAGATATATTTTGGAAATCTGATTCTTTAAGTTTTCTTGTTATAGAAAGTGACTGATTAATGCATCCAATCCACTGCAAAGTTTTTGTTTTAAAGTGGACTTTGAACAGGCCCAAATAATTTCTTTGGTTTTGTTTTACAATCTGGTGTTAGGGTTACATGTGATTTCCACATATTTTATTACATAGAGTACTAAAAGACATTTCCTGCATTGATGGTAACATTCCTCCACTAGTTTATCTCAAATGCAGTTAAATAAAAAATATATAGTAATATATCTATATAATACATAGTGGATACCATTAATCATAATCAATATATTTTCAACTGGAGGGGCTGAAAATAAAGATTAAATAGTTAAAACTGATTTTTAAACACACAAAAACACACCAAATTGCTTATAGCATCATTTATTTACATATAACAAGAACAGTTTTACAATTTAAATGGCCTAAATAAAAATGTAAAATTGTCAGACATCTTATATGCCATTCAGTGCCAAGTGACTGTCAGGTTTGATGCCCCATCATAACCTAATGCAAATTAATATTTTGTTGCTTATATACAGTACATCCTAAAAACCTGCATGTCTCTCTTTATTTAGATTTCCATCTACCTACGCCTGAGGAGTTTTAGTGGCACCATAAAAGGGTTAAGTGGGGGACAGAGACCAGCGTCGCCTGTCTGGCTGGATGTGGATGTTTGGGTCCCTGATGTTTGGCTTTGTTTATTTCCTCCACTGTCTGTGACATCACTGGTGGTGTTGTGATGACTGTTGGTCCCACTGACGTTTTGAACCCTCTGTGTTGATGCAGCCCTCTGTTCTGCAAACATGTCTTTTGCCATCTTGGAATCAGCAGGTGCAGAGAGGCACTTATACACCTAAAACACAGAGAGAAGGCCTGTCAGTGTAATGCATACTGTCTTACAAACCACACTCCTTTGGACAAAACATAGAGAGACAGCAATGAAAATGACACTGTCATGGAAAACTGGAGCTTGCACAATCTTAGACGTCATGACTTTAAGCAATAAACTGATAAATGACTAAAACGAGGACACAAAACTAGGGAGGCTCCCAGACAACAGCGCAGAGTTGTCATCTGTTGGTTAGAGGTCCATAGTGCATTCTAATTATTTCCTCTCTTACATGTTCTATATCCCTATATATATATCTAGATATATATATATATATCTAGATATATATATCTAGATATTGGGATGCCCTCTTCATCTAAGGCATTCCCCAGCTGTGACACATTTCTGGGAACGAACATATAAGCATATTATTTATTTTGTCTCCTAGAAATATATTATCAGGCCATGAAGGAGGAGTGGCAGCAACCCACCACTCTAATCTAT
Organism: Parambassis ranga; assembly: GCF_900634625.1. Lineage (NCBI taxonomy): Eukaryota > Metazoa > Chordata > Actinopteri > Ambassidae > Parambassis > Parambassis ranga. The sequence goes on from NC_041038.1 coordinate 1,514,695, forward strand.
AAATGATTTAGAGACCCTAATCTATTTAGGTCATTTAACAGTCTCAGCCTCTCTTGAACTGGATGTCAGAAAAGCCAGATCTGTTTGTTGTTGTGTAACACTCTCCTATTGCTTCTTATGCTGAGTTTCTTTCCATTTTTTCCTGATTTAGTGCTTAGTACAGATAAGATAGGTGACATTAACATATGTAACATAGATGACCCACCCACAGTTTTAACCACAACCTCAATATAAATAGCTGAAAAATATTATTACAGCAGCTGTCTGGAACACATTTGTGTAAGATGGCAAGACAAAGTAATCAAATTAATGACAGAGTGGAGATGGAGGACAGTTGAGGCCAGAAAATGCCCCATGCTACAAAGTAGGGGATAACAGAAATTACATTGTCAGCATTAGTTTATTTATCAAAACTACTAGATTTGGTTTAAAAATTGCTTTGTAAGACTTAAGTAACCCACTCCCATCTTTTTATCCTATTATCAGCTACCAAGACAGAGTTTGGCCCTGAACACCTTTAGACTGTATTATATAAATATGAGCAGAGGTCAGGTGTTATCCTGGAAAGCCAGACCTTTTTTTCTGTCCTGGTGAGGACTGGCTGATAGTAGTATTAAGACTGTACCTGGACCAGATGTTTGTGCAGTTTATTGCAGTCCAGCAGGGGAAGCTCCTCTGGAAGGGACATCAAAAGGTCCAACACTATAGCGCTCTCTGCAAGACAGTATAGGAAAACAAATTTCACTTGAGAAATAAGTCTAAGTAGAAGCCCACAGTAGAAACATGGATAGTAAGGAATGTATTGAGAATGCACAATATTTAAGTACCCAATAAAAAAAAAGGGTTGGTGCAATAATTCTGTAGTTGTATGCCATTATTATTCTAAGAAGTACAACCAGTGTTTCCCAGTGACAGTGACAGCCCCTGACAGTCTAACACTATTTAAAACGTGTTATCTGTGTAAGGATGTGTATCACAATTCATTTTGTTGACATTATTCTTACAATTATTCATAGATAAGTTTTTGTTCTTCCACATTTTAAAACTGTATTATTTGTCATTAATAACACTATATGTCTACAATGATTTATTGATGTGCCATGGTGATATATAGCGTATGTAATCCTCCTGCATAAAACCAGACTAAGAACATTCTCACAATGACTCTGAGGAAGGAGCAGACTAAAAGTTTCATCTGAGTGAGGAGGCGTGTTTGACCCCATTGGTTAGTGTGACACATTGTTTTAGGAGATGTGATTGGTTGACAGGAAAACATGTAAATATGTTCCTAATAATATAAACAGCATTGATTGGACAGTGACAGGGGCGTATTCACAAAGATTCTTGGTGAAATATGGTGAAATTCTAAGAACATTCTTAGAATTATGACATTTCTAAGAATTTCCTCTTACAGTTGATCCTAGTAAAGATAAAAGTGATTCACAAGCCCTTAAAAGAGGTCTTAAGGTGAACTACACCTTCACCTTTTAACCAATTGTTAAGAGAGGAGAGGAGGACTTTTAAGAGACTCACTTTTATTTGTTTAACAAGCATAACATGACGTTTAGCCTTGACTCTGAGTTGAATTGTTTTATAACTTTAACACAAGTTTGTGTTTTCACATCAACCCACAAATCCAATCCAGCAGATTGCTGGGCTGCCTACAACCAAAGCAGTCATGGGAAGAAAGGGCCACATCAGCCCCCTGACCTGATCTTACTGAGCGTCCAGCCCTGCTCACATGGTGCTTAAAATGACAATACATATTACATTTTACAATTTAAATCTTACCCATTGGGGGGAGATGACTGTCTTCACTGGGATTTTGGATTCGACTCAGGAACCGGTAGATCTTTTCAAATTCTACAACATACTTGTCACCAGTCATCGTGGGACTGTCCTTTGTTGTGTATTTGTTAGTTTGCATGAACCTGGTGGGAACAGCAGCAGTAGGGGTGCTAAATGGTGTTGCAATGGGGCTGGAGGAGCAGCTGAAGACAGCTGAACAGGGCTGGGCAACAGCAAGAGGTTTAGTATTGTTGCGGCTGGTACCAGAGGACAAAAGGATCATTTGAAGGCTTGGAGACACAGAGGTAGACGGGCTAGAGGTAGTGACGATGCTCGCATGGTTAACAGAGCTGCCAATGCTGTCAGTAGATCCTGCTTCTGCAGAGCGACAGCTGGGTCCTGTTGCAGGGCTCACCCTTGCTGAAGCAGACTGTGGGGATGCAGCCACTTTGCAGGAAGTAACAGGAGACCGGGTAGGGGATGACCATTGCTGCAATGAACAGATTTTGCTGTTGGCCGCTGTAACTACTTGGCATGGTGCTGGGAATCTTCTGGCTGGGCTTATAGCTGGTGCTGGACTCTTAAGCATCAGAAGAGAATGAGCTGTGTTGACTTCAGGATGCTGACCTATTGGGATACAAACATTATATTTTGAGAGTTGGAAGGAGGCTTAGTTTATATCATGATAACAGAGAAAAACATTAAAACATCACATGTCTGCAGCCATGGAAACATGCATCATAAGCCATCATTCATACTTCTGTCTGAGCCTCATCCTGTCCCTGTCACACTGGCCAGTTGTCTCTGTCTGAAGCAGTCAGTGTCTTCTGAATCACAAACATTTCAATATTACATCCCTCAACCCAACGTTTCAATCATCATGTTGAGCCATGAGAAGTACAGTATCATTACTGTCAGGTGATGAGCTGTTTGCATATTGGACATCTCTGGTAGTTGCATTCCCAAAATGCTTTTGTACCCTTCTGACATACATGTGATGTGCCTCCATATGTTTTTGGGTTATTGCTGTTGAAGTTTTAATTGCAAAATCCAAACAAATGCAGCTGTAAAAAATTACTATAAGAATCAGAATTACTTTATTTATCCCTGAGGGGAAATTCTTGAAATTTGGGGGCTTATACATTTTTGAAAAACATGATTTTGAAAAACAGTTTAAATAATGTAAGCTTCTTAAATAAAACTAGTATGTCTGGAAATGTTGTGTTAAAATTTATTTGATTCACTTTATGTGCTTCACTAAACAGAATGTGGAGCAGAAGAGTGACATTTTCATGCTAATAATTCTGTCTCCAATTGTATGTTTAGCTTTAGCAAATTTAAGCAGTTACTATTTTTTCATTATTAAACAGCAGCAGAACACGGCCTTGCAGTAGTTAGTACTGTCACCTCACAGCAAGAAGGTTCCTTGTTCAAGTCCTGCTGGGGGCTTTCTGTGTGGAGTTTGTATGTTCTCCCTGTGCCTGTGTAGGTGTTTTCCAGGTACTCCCACCCTCTAAAGACGTGCATGTTAGGTTAATTGGTAATTCGTAATTGCCCATAGGTGTGAGTGTATGTTGCCCTGTGATAGACTGCCGACCTGTCCAGGGTGTACCCCGCATTATATTTATACAGCGCTTTTTACAATCAGAATTGTCTCAAGGTGCTTAACAGACACCTAGAGCCTGAACCCCCCTAAGAGCAACAGTGGCAAGGAAAAACTCCCTTTTAACAGGAAGAAACCTTAAACAGGACCCAACTCATAAGGTAGAGGTAGAGGTAGAGGTAGAAAGGACAGAGGATGAAACAGAGAGGGAGAGAGAGAGGAACAAACATGCACAAACATCATACATTACAGAGAACAAACATGGTAGGTTGTTGATGTTGTCAAGCTGAAACTATTGTGTTTATATTATAGTTGATGTATATATCATGAGTTCATCACTAATAATAACTAAACCTCCCATGACTCTGAACTACAGGACAAAGTGGGTTCGGAGGATGAATGGATGGATGGATGGATGGATAAACAGCAGCACCCTGATAAAACACAATGTCCCTGTGGTGTGTCAATATATGCTGAAAATGATTTCTAACTTTAACGCAAATTTATTTCAACAACCAAGTTTTAGGTCCATACCTTGGACTGGCGAACAAGGACGTAGTATTATAGGAACAGTATGACGGACAGAGAGTGGTCTGTAGACCTGGGGAGGGTCAAAGTTCCTTAGTCTGCAAGGCTCTGTGGATGACACCATCAGCATCTGAGAATTAAAGAGGAGGAGGAGAAATGAGCGATTCAAGCTTCTGCCAGTGACACTCTAAGAGAATCAGTAACCAATGTCATTGCTATAAGCACAAATTCTATCTATCTATCTATCTATCTATCTATCTATCCCACTCTTTGTGTGATCTACCCAACCCCACAGATCAGTGAGTAAGTGTTTGTGTACCTGAGAGAAAGCACTGGAAATGTTCTCTTCCAGGGTTCCAGCCACAGCAGAGGCCACATGTGTCCACTCCTCAATGGGCTTTCTGACATTCCTCTCCTCCAACCTGTTCCTCCTCAGTGTGATGCCAGCACACAAGATCACTTTGTCTTTCAGGGCCTCCACCACAGCACGGATCTGAAGGAGTGAGTGGACAGTCCAAATGTCTTTCTTAAATAAATAAGGCCAATATCCGAGGGAGTACACTCTGTACACTTTTCATCTTACAAGATTATCGTTACAATTCAGAAATGCACTGCAGAGATGCATTATGTATATCACATAGACATAGTTGCATAGTTCCATTTGGTATACTGACAGACAATAAGGGACCCTATAAGAGTAGTCTTTCGATCAGGCCAGTGTTTTGTGTTTTTACCTTTACATGTTTCGACTGCTTCCTGCAGTCTTCTTCAGAAGTCACGTGATATTACTGGTGACGTGTCTGCCAGCTGATTTTATGCAGGTTGTGGCGCCATTCCCCCAGTACTCCAGGTAGTAGGGGAACAGCGCCACCGTTAGTCCGGCTTCTTCAGCACTGTGTCCCAGGTGTGGGACAGCAGTCTGGTCTCCTTAGTACAGTGTCCCAGGTGTGGGACAGTGTGAATGTCCCTTCGTCCCGGTTCACTGTTCTGAAGAAGACTGCAGGAATCAGTCGAAACATGTCAAGCTAAAAACACAAAACACTGGTCTGATCGAAAGAATACTCTTATGGTTTAAAAGGTGAAGACCAAATGAATCTTGTTGGAATAAAGAACCCTGTCTGTCATGAATCAGTAACAGAAGCAGACACTTGTGTCGGCTTACCTCTGAGAGGCTTCGCGTAGGCACACAGCTCTTCAGGTAAACATAGTCAATGTCTGCCTGGGTTCTTCCGGAGCTTCTCAGTACTTTCAGGGCATTCAGAAGCTTCCTTTGCTCCGGTCGCTGCCACTTTCTGGCCGAGTTACCTGCACTCCGCCGCGCCGGCACGGCCTTCAGGTTGCGATCCGGTTTAGTTCGAGTACGAGGGGGTGGCTTCATTTTGTCTCGGGCTGCTGATCACAAAGTAGCTGAGCTACAAGAACCTGCCGCGAAACAACCTCTGCTGGTTCGGCTTCTTGATAATTCTCTTACTAACCGGCCACGAGTTTGATTTCCTTGTTTTCCAAAAACTTTAACTATACATCTTATCCACGGACGAATTCTTCTGTAACGCAATATATCTTCCGATAGTAGATTTTCAGAATAAGAGTGCCAAAAAATATTTGTGACACCTTTGTTTTATTTTACACATATTAAACTTGTTAAACACACTCAATATGTGTTGTAAACCTTTTTATTAGATTCTTTTTATTCGATTTTTTTAAAGGTAGACAAAAATACTTATTTTTCCATTTTAAAATGAATAGTTATCTATAGATATAAGTAATTCAACTGATCGTTACTAAACACCGTAGTCAATAAAAAGTCATAAGAATTAATAAAATACTTAGCAGCACTTTAAACGTGTTGTACAACACCCAACTATGTCCTGTTAATTGTATTTGTATTTTATCTTGAAGGTCAGGGTTCTAATTGTTTCCGGGTCACAAGCAACCATGGAAAATCAGGACTGCCTGTATAAACGACATGTGCAAAACAAAAGGGAAAATGTACACATTGGAAACGTGTGAGAGATGAGCGGCACATGTGGTAATTATAAATATAGAGTCTTTGAGAACCGAACCACTATGAAAAAAAAAAGTATTTGGCAGCGGTGGGATTCGAACCCACGCCCCCGAAGAGACTGGAGCCTTAATCCAGCGCCTTAGACCGCTCGGCCACGCTACCCATAGAAAACACGCGTCCACCTTAGATACATAAATATATATATATATATATATATATATATATATATATATATATATATATATATATATGAAAAGTACAAATGGTCAAATACAACAAAAAAGAATTATAACAGAATCAACAACACTTGCTATCATTTGGTCTTCACCAGAATCCTGCTTGTCAGTCAGACTCTCCTGCCCAACTGCCTGAGCAAACATTTTCTCTTTTACTCTTTTCTGCTCTTTTCTGTCTGCTTTGCATATCCAAAACATATAGAATCAGAATCAGAATCACAATCATGTTTATTGCCATGTAAGTGAAGGGGGTTCACATTACTAGGAATTTGCCTTAGTGATTGGTGCATACAAAGAACATATAACAATTAACATGCAATAAGATAAAAACTGAGATAAAATTAAGTAAATAAACTAAAGTAAGGCTAAATTTACATGACAGACATGGCATAACAAACATACAATGAACAGAACATAAAATACTGTGCAGATGAATATAGGATCTCTTACTCCTCCTACTCCTCATACTTAGAATCTCCCCCAGGTCATGAGTGTGAGGATTCAAGTGTGTGATGGCTTAGGCAGTGAAGTTATTGCAAAATCTGGCTGTCCGGGACCACAAGACCTATTGCCAGATTTGAGCAGTGAGAACATGTGAAGTTTTAAGCCAGTTTAAATGTGCGATGTCCTGAATGGGGTAGAGAAAGTCCCAATGGTCTTTTTTGCATTTCTTTGCAACTCTGCTCTGTTATGCATTAACAGAAAACGGTAAAGATGGGATCCACCAGACAACATGCAAGTGCTGTTGCACTTGCTTTACCAGCAACACTGTATTTTGGGTTCATGATGTGCACCCCTTGGAACTTAGTGCTCTCAAACACCTTCACTGCTGCGTTGTTGATAAGCAGTGACTGAGATGGTTCTTCCTTAAGTCAAAGGTGATCTCTTTTGTTTTGTAAACCCTCAGGATCATCTTGTTCAGGCCCACCGTCTGCTCCAGCTCCTCTCTGTATGCCTGCTCATTGTTGTCCCAAATCAGGCCCACTACTACCATATTTGATGATTCAGTTTGTAGTGGCCCTGATGATGACACAGTTTTGGGTCATCATTGTGAAGAGCAGGGAGCTCGGGTTGCAGGTTTGAGGGAAGAAGGTGCTCAGAGTGGCCCACAGCACAGACTGATTCAGTTGTCGATGAAGATTCTCAGTCATCCAGGTCATCATACGTAGAGAAGATTGAAGCAAGGCGTCTGGACTTGTAGAGTTTTCTTGAAGACGTTTCGCTGCTCATCCAAGCAGCTTCATCAGTTCTAACTGTTTGGTGGGGAAACATGGTTTATATGTGGTTACAGACCTATGTGGGTGGGTCTGGGAAAAACTTAAAAAAAACTTACAAACAATAGCACTAAATGTTTCCATACTTACCTGTGATGTTCTGGCTGACTGGGCCAGGTGTGTCTAACGACTGGCTAACGACTATGAAACTGCCGGAGGGGGACTGGTTGACAGCCCTTTGTTCTTACTGTGAGTATGTGCAAACTTCCTGGGAATGGATGGAATCACTGCATTGTATGTGGTGGAAAGATGATGTCTGAGGCCACCACCTCTGTTAAGGGAAGGTTTTTCCAGCTTAACATAGATGGCTTCCTTGACTCCTCTTTCATACCACCTTTCCTCCCTGTCTAAAATGTGAGCATTGTTGTCCTCAAAGGAGTGTCCTTTGTCTTTGAGGTGGAGGTGAACAGCTGAGTCTTGTCCTGAGGAGGTGGCCCTCCTGTGCTGAGCCATTCTTCTGTGGAGTGGTTGTTTAGTTTCTCCAATGTACAGATCAGAGCATTCCTCACTGCACTGGACTGCATATATCACATTGCTGTGTTTCTCCCTGGGAATCTTATCCTTCGGGTGAACCAGTCTCTGTCTCAGTGTTGTCATAGGTTTGAAATGGACCGGGATGTCATGGTTGTTGAAGATCCTGCGGAGTTTCTCTGATACTCCTGACACATATGGAATGGAGATGTTCTTTCTCCGCCTGGTGTCGTCCTTCTTCTTGTTGTTGGGGGGTCTTGTTTTTGTGGCTTTGATAAGTGCCCACTTCGGGTAGCCACATGTTTGCAGGGCCTTCCTGATGTGGTGTTGCTCCTTCTTCTTCCCCTCTGAGCTGGTTGGTACAGTTTGTGCTCTGTGCTGCAGGGTCCTGATGACTCCCAGTTTGTGTTCCAGTGGGTGGTGTGAATCAAACAACAGGTACTGGTCCGTGTGTGTGGGTTTCCTGTACACTTCCACATTGAGGCTCCTGTCCTCCTCAATATGTACTGTGCAATCCAAGAAGGCCAGATTGTAATCCTTAGTGTCCTCCCGAGTGAACTTGATGTTGTTATCCACTGCGTTGATGTGTTCTGTGAACCGTTCCACTTCGTTGGTCTTGACCCAGGTGTCATCCACATATCTAAACCAGTGGGTGGGGGTGGTTCCAGGATAGGAACTCAGGGCTCTTCTCTCCACTTCTTCCATGTAGAGGTTGGCCACAATAGGAGACACAGGGGATCCCATTGCACAGCCGTGCTTCTGTCTGTAAAAGTTCCCATTGTACTGGAAATAAGTGGTGGTCAGGCAGAGGTCCAGCAGGTCACAGATGTGGTCTGGCGTTAGGTTGGTTCTCTCCTTGAGTGTGCTGTCTTGTGTGAGGCACGTCCTTACCATCTCTGTGGCTTCTGATGTAGGGATGCAGGTGAACAAGGAGGTGACATCAAATGAGACCATGGTGTCATCTGGGTCCATTTGGATCTTCTCCACCTTGTTCACAAAGTCCTGAGAGTTGTGGATGTGATGTGGTGTGTCACCTACCAGTGGTGTCAGGAGTTCAGCCAAGTGCTTAGCCACGTTGTATGTGACTGAGTTTGTGCTGCTGACGATGGGTCTGAGGGGGACTCCTTCCTTGTGTATCTTGGGGAGTCCATACAGGCGTGGAGTGGCTTCCCCAGGATACAGTCGAAAATAGAGCTTGCGGTTGATGATTTGGTCCTTCTCCAGTTTTTGTAGGTAGCTGACTAGTTTCTTCTTGTAGTTTCCGGTGGGGTCCCTCTTCAGTGGCTCATATGTGGCTGTGTCACTGAGGAGATCAGTCAGTTACACACAGTAGTACTGACCCGGGGAGGGGATTGTTCCACTGAATGTTCTCCAGATGTCATCTGTTTCAAGATTTGAGAGTTCTGTTTTTTCCACTGGAGTGCAGTTCAGTGTCTTCCAAAATATTTATTAGGTTTGTTTAGAAAGTCCAAGTTACTTACGTCAGTTCCGTTTGTTTTAAGCAAACTTTTATTTTGAAGGCAAGGAACAGGAAGTATAGGGGTTGACGCTTCTTTTACAAACTTTCCGGACTGTGTGAAATTCCTCAAGTGTGTCTTTTGTTGCACCGTTTATAGCTAAAGTGAGCGGATTTCTAAAACGGTAATAACGGGGAGGGCAGAATCAATGACACACAGCGAAAGCCTGAGATAAATGAAACTCGAACTGCTGCTGTAGACGGAGCGTTAACTTGTTGGTTGGAGTAAGAACTAGGCAGAGGAAAGGAGGCTCCAGATGAAAAGAAAGGATGAGGCTGACTTAGCTATGTGGCAAAACCATCAACTTTACAAGTAGAGCCGCTGTTCTTTCGGAGAAGGTGGTAAGTTGCTTTTGTTTTAACAGCTGTCAATATGTCAGCGATTCGAATCACAGAGTAACTGCTAACAGTGGGTAAACTTTTAAACCTACGCTGGTTGAATAATCCAAAACTCAGTCAGGCCGCAGCTGCAATGTAAAATTTCCGCAAACATACATCACTACTACAAGGCGGGTCTTTCGATAACAGCACGTTTTGACCAATATGAATAATATTTGTCAGTAAAAAAATCAAAAGCACGCTGTGTATTTTATTTGTTCTCAAACCTGATAGCATCAAACAGGCTACTTAATGTTATCAAGATGTCAGATTAAATAAATAACTGTCATAGGAGAGCAGTTTTAATTGCATCTACCTAATAATCTGGCAGTTATATAAAGGAAGTTTGATGGTTCAACCCGTTAAATGATTAAAATTGATACACCTACTCATATGTTTTATTTGATGCTATTTTACCTTACCTTTTTATGTCTTCTCTGTTCAAGAAACACCTGGTTTCCCCAGGGATTAATAAAGTATTTCTAATTCTGATTTTACACTTACATTTTTTTCTTACTAAACGAGGGTTTGTATTTAGCCTGATACTTTCTACAGTTTGATGCACAAATCATAATGATACCTTATATGCCAGGCTGATACAGTCATGCAGATGACAGTATGACACTTGACCATATGTCATAATTAAAAAAACATAGCTTTAACAATTGATTATGATTACATAAACAACATAATGTATATAAATGTGAATATCTTAATTTCCTTATGGGGATTAATAGTAAAGTTAAGTAAATCTTAAGCAAGAACCACAGTTTGCAGGACTGTTAACAATATGTGGAAGGACATGATGAACTAACTCCACAGGTCTACTCTCTCCTGAGCTTACTTTAAGACAAAGAAGCAGAGGGAAATGTACAGTACATTTAAACCCATTTACACGGATAAGTGCAAATGAAATAAATTTACAAAACATAAAGTATGTGTAATGTGGAAATGGCTCTTGGGCTCCTCCTACATTCAGAAGTGCATGTCATAAATAATTGTTGCAGTAGGAGCTTTCCTCCACAAACAGCATAATGCATGTGTATTTATATCCACACTGATGGAAAAAGGAACCAGCATATCTTTAGAAAGGAACAGAATTCATATTGTCATTGTAACAATCAAGCTTGTGTACTGAAATTAAAGTGCTGTCATCATGCTAATGAGGACTTATAAAATAATGATGGCAGCAGTGAGTGTCAAACAGTGATTGTCCCAGATGAGGCTTTTTTGAGGCAGCGGGAACTGTGTACTGGTATTTCTTCCAGGAACCCTGTCCACACAGTCCCCATTGATGTATAGTGGTAAAATGTCAGACTTTTCAAGCAGATTGTTCTCCTCACACCACCCTTTCAGCTATTCCACCTCATCCCTGTAGGCTGTTTTATTTTCCTCTTATTTTCCTCCATCTTTAATTTAATTTAATTTAATTCTTTAATTTAATGATGGTGTTGCTGCAGTATCTTGGAAACAACAAAGTCCACATATGACCTCTGTCCTCTCTAACTTGGCTTACAAACATCAATTATTTTACTAAATTTTACTTGAGTTTGATTTTTTTTCTCAACTGCAGCACTGTGTATGTCTCTAAACAAAAATGTGGTCCTGTTGCAGAGATGGAGGGTGAGAAAGAGAAACAGAGGCAGCAGCGGGAGGAGAAGGAGAGCAATGAGGCGGACGATGATGGGAGGAGCGATGATGATTATGCTGACAATGAAGAGGAGGAAGAGGATGAAGATATTGAGGGGGCATCACTGGTGTGGCAAGAACGCTGTGGAGAGGACAATCTTGGCCTTCCCATCATGCACTGGGAGGCACTGAGCCTGCGTATTGCTGAGCTAGAGAAGCAAGAAGAGGAGAAGAAACAAAAGAAGGCAAAGGTCAGAGGTCAACCAGGAGGGAAGGGCATTTGATATTTAGTCCTGTACAGGGGCAATGTTTAGTTAAAAGACGTCAACAATGACCTGTTCTTTTTCTGTAGTTGAAATGCACCTAAATCCATTTCAGGCATGTACAACGCCTCTCTGAGCAGCCAAAAGGAGGTGGAACTGGGCCACATGATAAAGAATGGAGTTGGTTGTTGGTAATATGTGTCTTGCTGTAAGGCTGTCTGTCAGCATCCATTCTCTGCTGTGCTTTTCAGAGTGGAGTTTCTCTTGAGCGAGGCCGAGCCCCAGTGAGCTGGATGGAGGAGAGAGCGAGGAGAGCAGAGAGCTGTGAGGATGGAGACGATGCCTGTAACAGCCACGTGCTGGCACTCACCTCCCGGTACACAGATACTCTTATTCCTACAGGTCTATTTGTGCATGATGTCTTTTGGATTGGACTGTGAGTTATATATCAGGATCAGAATGAGAATTCTTAAATTTATGGCAAAGAGGGGAAATTCCTTCATAATAATATATACAGTAACTCCAATGTCCTAGATGATTCTTGTAGGGAGAATACTGAGAGAGGCCTATATTAAATTAAGATTTTGAAACCGAAGGTAAAACATCATTACTACAAGTTTGTCACAGTGTGGTTGTTTTGTATTACATGCAGACAGACAGAACCTCTTGGTCTTCAGCTCTTTTTACTCAACCAAAGTGTCTCAAAGAGAATATTGGGAGTGGGAACCTACCCGTCCCTCCTAGGAGACTGTACTCCTTCAGTCCAGTGGTACAGAGCCATCACGCAGACAGTCTTTGAGGTTTTGGCGTTTTCTTTTAAACCAGTTGTAGAGGTCATGAAAGTTATATGGGTTTAAACATATTGTGTTCACAGAATCTTGTTATTACAAATTAAATATTTGAGTTGTCCCACAAGTATGGGATAAATTCTCACACAAAGCCATCATGTCTTGGCTAATGGTATGTTGATTGTTGACTATGTCTCCACCACACAACATTAGTCAGACATGCATAAAGTGTCACTAACATTACATCATTACATCTGTCCTCCAGCCTGCAGACACAGATGAACCTCCAGCTCTGCTTCATCAACAACAGTGAAAGTGAAGAAGAGGAGGAGCAAAAAGAAGAGACTGGCAAAAAGGAGAACAACAACTCATCGGTAACTACAACATAACACTACTAAAGACAAAAATTTACATTTGTGTTTAAAACTGAGGAAAGAAAGTAGAGCAACACTCCCTATTTTATATCCCGTGCATGTTCACATTTTTGTGTCCTCTCAATTGATAAAAGAGAGGGACTGTTCAGGTTCATAAGAATCCTCAGCCTCCTGCCAAGCCTGAGAAATCTAAGTCAAGAGGGTTCAGGAACACTCTGAGGAACCTACGAGACCGACTGAGGATGGACCATAAAGCAGGGGTGAGAATAACGCAGAGCCAGACATGGCATCATGTGGCAGTAAAGCTGCAGCTCACATCTCTCTCTTCCTCTTTTCTCCACAGACTGCAGCTCACAGTGATCCTGTGGTACACAGAAGACATTTAGAGCTGAGTGATTTGCAGAGTCTCAGCATCAAGGATCTGAATGCTCTCTATGCGTCACTCACTCAGGCCATACAAGGTACAGTGTAAAAAATCAGTAAAATGGCACTATTTTTTTCCATGTTTTAAATTATTCTTACGCATCATTATTTTACAGATATTTAGTGTTATAAAACCAAATGACATAAAAGAGAGTTTTGGAAAGAGTCATTTTCAGTTGTAGTTTTTACGGTACCCACATTGCCAGAATGTTTTTTGTAGCTGTTTATTTTTTTTTTATCACGGATGTTGAAAGCATCATCTTATGTGCTAAGTACCACTTTCATCTGTCTATGTCAGACCTGAGCTCAGAGCTGGTAGGTCGTCTCCAAGTTAGAGACCAGTTGAGGACAGAGCAAGATGCCATGCTGCTGGAGGTTCAGGATCTGACATCGCTATGAACTTCTGAGGCTCGGTTTGGGAGTGGGTATGGCACATTTGGACACACACTCTTTCTCTCAGTCGGTCGTTCTTCAGGATGACCAGCCAAGCCACTGTGAAGAGGGTAGCATCTTACAAGGACTCTGACATTCAGGGTGTATGTTGGGTTTGTTTGGAAGTTTTGTTCCAGTGAAGACAGAATCCAAAACTGTGTTTGTGTGACAGACCCATCAGAGGATCACATGTTTCTCTAATGAGCTGTGTGGTATTGTAAATGGATCCAGCCAGTGAGCAGTTGCGGTAAAAGTATATGTAGTTATAATCACCAACCTATCCAATCAGATTAAGGATCAGTACCAGTGGTGTCCACAGCACATATAGGTCTGGTTAAAAAGGATACAAAAAACACTTTCGGTGGTTTTTTTATGGGAGCTAGAGCCCGACTGATATATCACTCTTCCAGTATTATAGGCCTATCACAGACATATGTCTGTCATGCATGGTGCTCAACATGCTTTCATCAGAAGAACAGAATGCAGGAAATGGAGCTCAGGATCATTTAAAATGGTGTCATGTCATAGTTACAATGTGACTGTATTCCAGTGTTTACAAGACTCAACATGTCTATAGTACATGTAGCAGTTGAGTATTGAGAGTATTGACACCTGTGGAGTTTGTGAAATACAATGTTAGATAGTTAATAATTAGTGTCACCATTGTGTAGTGAGTTAGTTAAACATCTATAGTCTGTTAATCAGTATAGAAGTAAATGTACTTATTTTAAATCTCCTGCCAATTTTCCCATTCTGGGAGTACTAAAGGATCATCCTATTTTATCTTGAACATTAAAATTGGACTATTTTACCTCTAGAAAATCAGTATTGGTCCAAAATGCCAGATATCAGTTGGGTTCTTGGGCTCTAATGGGGAGAATCTACAAACAGACCAAGTGTGACTTGTACAGTATGTGACTGTGTACAGATGAGATGAGCCCTTGCTTCTTTTTCATGTACGTTTATGCCAGTCTTGTAGTACTGAAGAGTTCCATGTGCATTGTGATGTTTTTGGCAATCCTGTGTCTGTGTTGTGTACATCATGACCTTTTCCTGGTCGTGGCTCTATAACCGTCATAGCAACCCCACCCTGTCCTAATGACACAGGATTACGACAATATGTGGACCAGAGATGCATGACTTCAATGCAAATTTCTTTATTTCAATGCAACATTCACCACAAGTATCTTCTTTTACTCTTGCCTGTTCCCCGTCAGGGGTCTCCACACAAATTGTCTGTTTCCACATAAGTCTACCCTTGCCATCCTCTTCTTCAGACCAGTATACACTAGTTTATTGACAGTATCTGTGAAAACAGCAATATTAAAGGGACTATCATAGAAATGCTGCTGATTATGTCAACTGAACAATCTGTTTTCTTCTTTGTTTTAAATGTAGTTCTGTCTTCTGTCTTTATATTTTTGGTATTTAGGGAAGGTTAACTTGTTGCTAACTTGCTAAACCACATTCAAAGAAGCACATTGGAATCATTGGATGTGGGCTAACAATACATAAGCACATCATACTCCTGTAGTATCTTGTTTACAGACTATTTTAAGAAAGTTTACCACTGCAGAAACTGCTCACAATTTAATCTGAGTGGTGTATTAGCTAATAATAACGATAATTGATTAGATTATTCTGTAATGTTGGTAATAATTTGTTTTGATTACCTTTCAATAATTAAAATGATGAAAGTATTTCTCTATTGAGTGGTTTTCAGAGAATGCGTGTGTTTACACTATGTTGTGTGGCTATTTTCAATACTACCTTGCTAAAAAGTTGGGGCAGTGAAAGAGCACATGAAACAGTAAATGACTGCTCGTTGGCCCAGTGTATTTCCATGTGCAGAGATTTCCCATTGTATGAATTACCTTTCCACATGGTACATTCTAAAGAGTCCAGAATGACCTCTGCCAAGTTGTCTTGGTGTGCACATTGGTGATGACCTCATCTGGTCTTTTAACACGATCTTTCTAGCTAATGAAAAATAAGAAAAACTCTTCCTACGTAGATGGAAGAGAGCTACTGCTGCCCATACTTACTGTCTTGTATGGGCATTATGGAGACAGTGTGTTTTGGACACTGTAAAGTATCAGTAGATAAAATCTTAGAATGCATAATGGCATTAATAGACAGTGCCCCGCCATCAAGTAACTGTTACGTCCAGGGCTGTATATCCAGGAGATTGTTGTGTTTTCTCTGTTTGTCTCTTGTGTTTGTGTGTGTGGGTGTAAACCTTGAGGTGTGGGCTCTGGGGATCTATCTATAACCATCTGCACCTACCTCATCTCCATCATTTTGTTGTTACCACCATAGTTGTAAGTAACTTTGTTGTCAAGCTTAAGCTTTTGTCATAACCAACTAAACAGTCCCTGTCCCTTCACCCCTCCCCACACCTGCCATCTCCTAACTTCCTAGCCACCAGCCTCCATTCCTTTTGACCTACTTCTAGCCAGCTCGGTCAAATGAAAAACTTATTCCCACGTACTTCACTTTTTTTTATTCTACACTTTACAGTTTTAAGATTAAGATTAAGAAACCTTTATTAGTCCCACAATGGGGAAATTGCATTTTTGCAACGGCATACAGACAGCAAGGGATAAGTTAAGAAAAAGATATACACATTATAAAATAGACTACCAATAAAAAGATATATACATTATAAAATAGACTACCAATAAAAAGATATATACATTATAAAATAGACTCAATCAAAAAACAGTTTACCTAGTTTACATATTAACAGTTATTGCACAGGTGAGTGGAGGTAGAAGTGGTTTATAAACTGTACATAGTGCAACTAAATAAATAACAGTAAATAAAAGCACACTGTGGTGCGTAAGTATTGCTCCTATCAGAAGTGTTTATTATAGAGTCTGACAGCAGCAGGAAGGAAAGACCTTCTGTATCTCTCCTTCACACACCGAGGGTGGAGCAGTCTCCCACTGAAGCTGCTCTGCAGAGCTGACAGGGTGTCCTGCAGGGGGTGGGACTCATTGTCCATGTCATGTTTAAACGTTAGTGCCCCCTCTTTAAATCCTGCTTTTTTGTGTAAAGCAATAGGAGTCATTAAGTCATAACGCTTAGTATTAGTCAAATATTAGAAAAACTTTACCACCGTGCCATTTTGTAATTCACAAAACTGCATCTTAGATCCTGAGATCTGCATCTTGAGACCAAAGTGGAGTTGTTTGGTCTTAATGATCACCACCATGTCTGCTGAATACCAAACACAGCATTTCACCAGAAACACCTCATACACACTGTCAAGCACGGTGCTGGAGGACAAATGTGAGACCATCTGTCTGACAGTTAAAGCTTGGTGAAAGCTGGGTCATACAACAGAACAATGATCCAAAGCACAGCAGCTAATCTACATCAGAATGACTGAAAAATATATGAATCAAGGTTTTGAATGGTCTAGTTAAAGTCCAGACCTCAGCTGAAATACTGTGGTGGGACCTTCAGAGGTCTGTGCATAAGTGAACGTTCAAAACCTCAATGAACTGAATCAATGTTGAAGAATGGACCAAAATTCCTTCACAATGATGTGAGAGACTGATAAAGTCAGACAGGGAACATTACTTCAACTCTAAGCTGCTAAAGGTGGATCTACGAGCTACTCAATCATGACAGGTACCGGTACTTAGTATTGAACACGTTTGTTTTTTTTACTTGCTTCATTTTTGATAAATAATGAATGGCCCAGTAAAAGTTATATGTTGTTATTTGCCTAATATATAATAAAAGAACCACTATGATCAGATGATTTTTATTATGTTGTTATGTTTACATAAAAAAAGTACTAAGTACTTAAATATAAACTCACACATTTCCTTTATTTACGGTAGTTTTGAAGAAACATAGGCAAAGCATAGTGAGGTCCTTTATATCGTAATCTGGACACTTAAAAAGAAACAATAAATGCCATTGAAGATTTCCTGTATAACCTGTATTTCAGGGATCCATTCTCCTGGCTGTAAGTTTTAGAATAATCAGTCTCCATTGCAAAACATTCAGCTTAGCTCAACAGGTGAGGAAAACACACAAGATGAAGTGGGGCAGAAGGAATGGATGACATGAAATGAGGGGCAGAGGGAGGGACTAGATTACCATAGAAACTGCTCTGCCGGCTGAGAGAAGCAGTAGAAAAAGGTGAAAGCTGAGTTGTCTAACTGTCAAAGTCTCTGATCAGTAACACAGCTGCTGTTTGTCCTTTTGAAGCTCCCGAAACACTGCAGCTGCACCACAGTCCAAACTTTGGATGTTTTCTGTGTTCCCTTGTGATGGGTGACATAACAACAGCCGTATGGAGTAAAAGATGGGCAGGTAAGCTCTTTGTCTGGCAGCAGATTGCAGTGATGCAGGTATTTATGAGTTTGATGCTGTTCTCCTTACACACACACACACACACTGAATGGCTGATGCTTTATGCAGACTGCAAAGGGCCTGTTTTTGTCAGAACATTTGTGAAGAAAAAGTGCACCATTGTGCAACATGGAATATTTTACTACAGTCTGAGGCAGATGATGCACCTGGCTACAGTCTGTGTAGAAGCTGTCAGCCACTAAAGGTAAATCTTTCAGACTGTTACTGTCTATAGAAAGTCACAAGTTTTAAACTTTCCAGTACAAATATTAAGGCCTTAACGAAGACCAAATAAAACTGTTGTCTACATGTAAAACATTTACTGAACTTATATTACATGTATTAAAAGCAATGTTTTTTTTTATTGTTAATGGTTGCTAAAACACAAAACCTCAAAGGTTTGCATGATTTCCGTGTAATATGTATTGTTTCAGGCAGTTATTAGTCCCCATTTGTGTGTTTGTATCCCCAAACATCACAGTGAATGTGAAGTCTGTACTTATTTTTGCCAGTCAGAGAGTAAAGGTTAACAACTGTGATCCCCACACATTTTCTGGACATTTTTCTCTACTGTCATACAATTAGTCAATGTGGGCCTATTGCTATATGATCGCTTCTATTTAGACATGCAATATCACAATTGATCTGGTCAAACGAAGACTTGCTTAAAAACAAAAGATCAGAGAAAATGTAAGTCATATTCAATTGACTCCCCTGTCCTCTCAGAACCCATCCTTTATGTTCTGATAATAATCACAGTACAGTTGTACCTAATGTAACATACATATTATAAATAATTGGCGCATGTGTATTAGTAAATTAATTGATACATGAAAAAGATCTATCTCTCTTTGCTTTTCCTGAAATGTATGCGTGATTTTCAAAATGATGATTTTCAAAATTTCTATTTTACGTTGTTAATTGACAACTGAAGCAAGCGCATGCTAGTTCATTGACATACTTTGGAAACATTATTTAAAATTAACAAATATAAATATATGAGATGTGTAGCTTGCATTCGTTTTTATTGCTAACACATATAAATAACAGGTTATTTAAGGGTCATTATATAGCTTGGTGCATTAATAGGAGATTATTTTATCAACCATTAACAGCTGGAAGAAGCAGGTCTAGAATGTCACTTGGTGTTCAGACCTTTTGCCTCTTATTTGTGTAGACTCACTGTTAATATGTCATGTTACTGGTTGACACATTACCCTTACTTACCAGAAGTCCCTAATGAAGTGTTGGTATGATGTGTGGATGGCTTAGAATTAGACAGCAGCACCTGCCTGATGTGAGCTTTACAGCTGAGGTTAACATGTTGGCTTCAATGATGCTGTGTGACACAGAATAAATCTACACAGTAGGATTGTGAAAACAGCACTGATTAGTGAGAGGAAAAGATGTATGTAGACATCATGGGGATGTGTGGTTACTTATTGCTGAGTTAATGGGGTGAGAAGGGACTGAATCAGCAGCACAACCTTGTACACAGGAAGGCAAACAAGCACTACAAATCAGCCGCATACAACAGGAGGTCAAACAGACTGTGCAAAGGCCTCGGTCAACAGTCAAAGAAGATGGGGTTGGAGGGTGTTGGAAAGCACTTTCCATCCCTCAATATTCATCTATATGTGTAACATTTCACAGAAACCATAGTCTGAACCCCTGGAGCAGAAATAAAGGTAAAGGATTTAACTCAGAGCAGTTTTCTGATGCCATTTGCATGACATCTATGCTATGAGTCAATTTACCTCGATTTGAAACTTGACAAATGACCTGATCTGGATGAGACATGTTTTTAGCACGAGTATTGTCACTACTTGTTGATAATTGCATCATATCTGTCTTATGTTACAATTTGCCATTGTTTGGCGAGGTAGATGCTAGCTAGTTACCCAGTAGTGTACTACATATGACTCAATTTTTAATATAATCTTGTAGTAAAGGTGGGGTAGATTAAGAACTGTGAGGAATAATCATTGTTCTTTTTTTACCTGTGAAGAGATGAGATTGTTTATAAGCAATGTGTCAGTCTCAGCAACAAAATTCTGGCGTCTCCATGCAGCTTTGTGATCATGTGTTTTGAAAGAGTTGGGAGGAGGTGGGATTTTTTTTAGCTGTTTGCTGATAAGGGGTTCTCCAGCTGCTTTGTACCACTCTTCTCCTCCTTTACCTGGCCAACCAACAGCAGTAGGGTCTCCCCTCACGAGCCTTGTTCCGCTCAAGATTTCTACCTGTTAAAGGCGAGTCTTTCTTTCCTGCAACTGTTGCCTTTACTGCTTGCTCAAGGGTGAGGCTTTGGGTTTCTGTAAAGCACCTAGAGACAGTTTATATCCTAAAGGACACTATACAGACAAAAGTGGATTAAATGGAAATTAAATGAATCCCATTCTGTAGTTTTAATGACTTCAACTACATCAGCTGTATGTGAGTGTGTGTATGTGAGAGATAGAGGCAGACCTGAAGCAACAAGCCCCGTAGGCAGAGACATATGACAGAGACTGAGCACCTCCAGAACAGTCACAGTCCTAAACAAGTCATCACCAAAATTCAGACAACACCATTGCAATACAATTTTACACCTATTACAGATGAAAATTATTATAACAACACAAAATTACCATGATGAAATCAGGTCAAATTAGTGTGGTTCACCAACAATGAATATATTGCAAGTTCTGACCAGATGTTAGCAGGAGCTAAAGTTTAGTGTTTTGACATGCTAGATAGTTTGTTCTACAGAACTATCTGGCAACTTTGGGGCCATGCACTTTCACAAGTACCGTAATTTGATGTGTTGGACACAGTCTATTGTCTATTAAAAACTATCAAATAGATGGATCCTTTCCAAATACTCTGTGTTCAATCTGATCACACTCTCAATGGAAATGCATGTGGAGGTGCATTCTAATGTACCTGTACTTATGGCTGATTAATTTGTAACATGTTAACACTAAGTAAGGTGACAGATAAAACTTATTGGATGATACAGAGAATGATTAATGTGCTTTTTTGTTTTTCAGGTAAACACCCATGATGGGCGAGACAATTGGAAATCCAGACCAAACAAGGACACAAGGATGACAGAGCAGAATCCTGCCAGAATCCTATATACACAAGCAACAGCCTTCTCCAGCTTCTCCCTTATATAAAAATCACTTGATCCCTCACAATGCCATCCAGAGGTGGAGTTCCTCCAAATGTCAGTGTGGCCGTATTCCACGACATCCTCATGTCCTACCTACCCTCTCCCTCTGCCACTCCTCCATCACCATCCTGCAGCATAGATGAGTCTTACAAGTACATCTTCTTGCCCATTTGTTACTCATTCACATGTATCTTTAGTATATCCCTTAACTCTGTGGTCCTCTACCGTTCTTTCCGTCGGACCAAGCGCTGGAATGCCTCTCTGATATACATGGTCAACCTGGCTACTACAGACTTTATGTATGGCCTGTCTCTGCCATTTCTGGTGGCTAGTTACATCATGCGTGACCGCTGGGTCTTTGGAGACTTCATGTGTCGGATGGTCCGTTTCCTCTTCTACTTTAACCTCTACTGCTCCATCTTCTTCCTCACTTGCATCTCTGTCCACCGCTACCTTGGCATCTGCCACCCAATGAAAGTGATCACACTGGAGACCAAGAGGTCTGTCAAGTACACCTGTGTCTTGGTTTGGATTGTAGTATTTGCTTTAACCTGCCCTATATTCCGGTTTGCTCAGACTGGTTATGTGACAAGATTGGCAGGGCTTTGGAGCAATGCAAGTGCAAGCATAGATCGAAGAATTGATATATCGTCCGTAAATGGTAATGGTAGCTATGGTGGGAGGATAACTGAGGAGTATCAAAATTGCTGGGATGATGCCATTGATAAGGAAATTCCTGATTATGTACCCTATGGCATCACACTTCATTTGGTGGGCTTTTTTGTGCCTTTTTCCATAATTGCATGGTGTTATTCTCACGTTGTTCTGACAATATTTAGGACTCTGCATTCTCGGCCCTCATCCCACAAAAGTCAGCGAGACAGAGGGCATGAGGACTTAGAGCAAAGACAAAGGAGTCATTCTGCAGTAGGTGGACAAGAAACAATAGGAAGCAATGGACTGTTGAGGGCAACAGGAAGAGATGAAGGGGTTTCCATATTCCTTGGTGCTCACTCCCCTTATGCCAATCGCAGACGTAAATCTATCAAGACAATCGTCACCATCACCCTGCTGTTTGCTCTTTGTTTCTTTCCCTTCCATGTTACCAGAACCATCTTCTTCCTGCTAAAAGTGACTAAGAGAGTCCCCTGCCATACTATGACCACAGTCTCCATGTGCTACAAGATTACTAGGCCTCTAGCTTCATTTAATGCATGGCTCAATGCTCTACTTTACTTTCTAACCAAAGACAAGGGGGGCACTCACTGCTGCCAAGCAGAAGACACAACAACCCAACAACATGGAGGGCTTCTGTTACCTCTGAGGATGATGGAAAAAGAAGGTTCAAGGGAAGGACTAAAAAAAGACAGGATGGAGAATAAGAGACTGTTTCACAGTACATCACACATGAACAGAGCAAAAGTTAGATATATTGTAGAGTGAATAAATGTCAAGTGAGTGTACATCACAAGCCATGAATTTTTAGACGCACTGTAGGATGTTTCAATGTTCTACTACTTTTATGAAAGAAATAATCATTCTAATCAAGTTTTTAAAGATAAAGTTAAAGATTTGAAAACTGATAATTCATTCATTGTAATTAACTTTGCATTCTCATCATTTAATCCCCTCAGGTTGTTGTTAACAACTGGTATGCCTGCAAATTATTCACCTTATTGTTTTGGTATTTTGTTACATATTTAAAATGTTGTACAAATTAAAAGTGCTACATTCAAATAGGACCTCTTGATCAACAATCCATACCCTTACACCCAGTCATCTCTCTAACCAAGGTCTCAGAACATAAATTTACATGATGGTTATACAACCTTGATTCTTTGGATGTGAACATGATTGTGTCCATGTGGTAGGGGAGGGTTACACAGTCTGCTCACCTTCAGAGTTTGTGGGATGAAGCCATTCTGCACCACATTATAATGTATGCAGACCCTCCTCTGTTCAGTCATCAGCGTATTTGATGATATGGTTGGTTCTGAATGGCCATGTAAAGCATTTCATTAATATCAGGATGCAAGTGACACTTTTGGGGCAGGTATACACTACTATGCACTATTACAGAAATGTGAAAAATGTCTGCAAAAATATTCTTTAGTTGGTCTTGGTTGGTACAATCCTTGAGAACATGTTTAGGGATGTCTGGCATAGCAGCTTTGTGTGAGTTGATGCTGTAAGACTGTTTCACTTCAGGTTATTGTTTTCTGGAGTACCTGGTCACTGGATGGAGGTGGGACATGTGCCTGAGCCCTGTCACAATGAACATGAGTCTATGTCATTCATGCAGTGCATGTCTGTTTATTGTGCATATAATTTATTTTCCTGATCCTTCGAGACAGATTTACCTTTGTCCAATTGTATACTGCAGTGTCCCTGTAATTTAAATGCAGCATTATGGGCTCTCGGCAATGAAAAGACTAGCTTTAACCCCAAGTAGCCATGGTTTCTAAATGGCATAAACAAAGAAACATTATTATGTAATGTCAGAAGACTTACTATTAGAAAATATCAAAGTTTATTTTCTCATGCAGTCCTTTTTTACACATAGTCCTAATACACTGCCATACCACAATGTCAAACAGAGTTTGTTATTTTATATGGGTATTCTTTTAAAATAAGCCCCTCTCTATAAGTCAGCACCCCTGTGGAAATTCTAAGAAGGAAATAAAATGTGATAAAAGAGGAAGCGAGATACAAAATGTGTTATTATGTGTTATTATTGTTTTGTTATTACCCTTGATTTTAAGGATCCACCTATATGTTGTTTTATCTTTTAGGAGAAAGTGATGAGTTAGTGCTCGACAGCACCATGAGAAGGAAAATAGCCCACAAACTGTCTAATGCAAGGGAACTTTAAATGTCAGCACTTTGGTAAAAGCAAAATAATAAAAAAACTGATTAATCCTAAATAAAACAACAATACAAAACAATCTGTATATACTATCTTTATGTAGTACAATGTTCTATGGACAGATGAGACCAAAGTGGAGTTTAATGATCACCACCATGTCTGCTGAAAACCAAACACAGCATTTCAGCAGTAACACCTCATACACACTGTCAAGCACGGTGATGGAGGTCTGATAATTTGGACTTGTTTTACAGACACAGGACCTGGACACCTTGCAGTCATTGAGTGGACCATGTACTCCTCTGTATACCAGAGTGTTCTAGAGACAAATGTGAGACCATCTGCCTGATAATTAAAGCTTGGTGGAAGCTGGGTCATACAACAGAACAATGATCCAAAGCACAGCAGCTAATCTACATCAGAAAAAAATAAAAAGAATCAAGGTTTTGAATGCTCTAGTCAAAGTCCAGACCTCGACCCAGTTGAAATGCAGTGGCTGGACATGAGGAGAGCTGCGCTTAGGCACGAGCCAAAAATTCTCCACTACAATGTCATATGTAATATTAGCCAAAGTTCTCAGCGTATGTTTTGGTCACATTTGTGCAGAAATTTGGAAAAGTCTAAAAGCTCCACATATTGTTCTATTCTCTGTGGCCAGTTTAGTTTACCAAGCTATTGAAATCAATTTACAACAGTGTTTGTGTGCTCCTGCACAGGGAGGATATTCTACTGTGAAAGTAAAAGATGTTGATCCATGTTGATCCAAGATGATCCATAGTTACTGGATCTAGCCAATACCCAAACCCACATCTGGTTATTTTTAACTAAGCAGGTTTAAGTTTTTATTTTCTATTGTCTCCTACATAAATACATCAGTTCAACTATCTCCTTTTTAACCCCTATTGCTTCAGAGATGTCCTAACTTTCCCTGACCTGCTGTGTTGATTACCTGGCCTGCATGAGTATGTTACACCTGTGATTCTTTCCTTCCCTGTCAATTTCAGTGTACTTTCTTTGGACTGCCTGATGCCTGACTGGAAGTGTTGTGGACTGTATATTACCTTATATGCCCTGTGCTGGATTCAATTGTTAAACTGTGAGTTCGTGGTTGTGCTTTTGTCCTCCTCAGCACTCATCACAGGTGCATAGAAAAAAGTATGTGTAATGGCCTATCTACAGCTGCTACAGTGGGCTGAGCAGGGGTTACCTGTCCAATATCTTGTGCTATCAAGTTTACAGACACAAAGTGTGGATCTGGGAAGGTAAGCTGCCTTAGAGCAATGGCAACAATTGGACAAAAGGTAAGAGAGGCAGTATGCAAATGATGTACTGAACAAATGATGAGATATGGTCTTCACATGTAGGGTCTGGGGGACTTCTCATAGCGGCAAAAAAAAAAAAAAATACGGGGTAAATAAGGTGTCTGATAAAAAACTTGCCAACAGAAAGGAGCGATGAGATCAATATCTCAACCACTGGGATAAAGGGCTGTGTCCAGATGTTATTTGATTAGGTCGAATCACAGTAACTAAAGTTTTAGGAAACACTGATCATATAGCTGATCTTTAGTAAAACTTAAACCTAACTCTATAATCTAGTAGTCAAGGAGTAAGACTTTATGGTTATGAGAGGTGACTTGTTGGACTTAATATGAAATATTATAAATATGTCAATACTCTTGCTTCTTTACCTGTCTGATCTCATTTGTCTCAGATTGTCCTCACATATGTTTTGCTTGGTTTAAATTGAAGAGAATAAATAAATAAATGGGACCAAGACCAATGCAACCGTTGGACATCATTACCCAGAATGCAGTGTGGTGTTTTTTAAGCTTTGTTTTGCAGGATTCCACATATAGTGTGATTACAATTTTAATTGGTCAGTGCATAATATGTTATGAAATGCCTCATATTAGGGGTGTGTGTGCATATATGAATTAAAGTATTATTTAATAATACTTGTATGTGCTAAATTGACAGTTTTACAACAATCTCTTTTTAAACTGTTTCCAATAGTCACTTCAAAGGGATTCCATAAAATAACAGGGAATGCTGTTGCCTAAAAGAAAAACAATTTAATAACTCTAACCTGATTTGATTTTTACAATTTACTGTGGAAGACTCTCTCACACACACACACACACACACACACACACACACACACACACACACACACACACACCCAACCCTCCTTTCACCACTGCTACGACCGGTTAGAAATTCAAAACTCAACCGCCTTACGTAATCTCCCGTCCTGCACCGCGGCCTGGAAAAGCTTCTGATGGTCATTTTAATTTATTTAACAAATAACTAAAAATCACAGGAGCGATATTATTCAAAACTAATGGCACAGATGTGTTGCTGTGGTCGACAGGTACATTTTGGTACAGTTGAAATATTGCTACGTGCCGTTTTGAATTTCTATTTATTTTTTGTGTGTGTGTGACGGGTTGTGTGAGGAGCCGAGGAGCGCAGCGGTTGGCGCCACTTTCAAATTCTCCACTGACACAGAATGTGAGTCCGGCTTCAAATTCATTTGCACACCTCTTAATTTCTCTTTTTGATAATTACAGTAAGACGAAGGATATCTTTGCACTGTTTATATGTCGGACGTTTTTCTTCGGAAGGTAAGAATTTAATATTTCAAGAGTTTTTGGTAACAGAGTAATTACATAGATATTAATGCTTGTCTTATAGTTATGGTGGAGTAATTCAGTTTTATTAGGGAAATAATCTGGATGAAAGTGTTGAGATACTGTGTGAAAAAGCTGTCCTGTAAAGTTCTGCTAGCGAGCTGTAATGAACAAAGACCTCTTTGCTTGTCAAGCCTTTTCGGGCTACTGCAGCTTTTTTCCGTTTCTGTACCATATGCAAGTTTCAAACATGCTTAACCATTTGTCTGTACCGTTAACATTGGGCAGCTTGTTTTATATTTAAGTACAGACGGGTTTCAGAGATACGTGAATTAGTTGAGGAAGCGGACACTCCCCCAGTCACAGCCCCCTCCCCAAAGACCCCAGCCCACTCTCCGTTCACGGGGATGCCTGAGACGACGTAATAACCGAAATAGAATTACACGTCGCTGAGAAGAAGGTGTGTGAAGATTATAGTAGCTCAGTGTAATTTGTGACCTCAAAAATAAAATCTCTTGCTAGGAAAAGTCCCTGACTCAGCCGGCCGTTCCATTGTTAGCAGACGTGTATAGTCTCCTTGTGCAGGTGCATTGATCAAAATGTCACCGTCCTTCCTGTATTAACAGTCATTAACCATTTAAAGAAGAGCTGACTAAAACTGATTCCCTGACATAATGTAAATAAAGCTGCAATGTAAAGCCAGATGAATATGTCTGTTTAAGGGGTGGCTGCGTTTCCTTCCCTCTCCCCCTTTCTCTGATAAACAGGATTAGTTAACATCCAACAGCTAATATGCTAATATCTCACAACACTTGAACTGTACTGATATCACCGTTTGAGCCCTTTGTAAAATCTCTCACGTCTGTCCTGAAAGAATGCTGAGTTAAGTTTGTATTCAGTTAGAACCCCTCTAGAATCTACAGCTGGAATGACCTAAACAGGTGGCCAGGGAAAGTAGCTCTTCAAAGTTTATATTGCAATTTACTCATCAGTAGATCCACCTATAAATGTTTAATAAGTGTCATCAAATAAATATCTCTAATAGCTACAATCACAATAACAAAAACTGCCATTTAAGAAAAATCATGCCAAAATCATTTCAATTCAATCAGGAGCTACTTGTGGGATTTTTACAGGGCATTATCAAAGTAGTTTATCTCCTGTCAATGTTTTTTTAGTGCTTGGCACATCATAGTCAAGGAAGTGAGCTATAAAATTACCCAAAAGAATCTATTTTATAACGTTGAAAGGGAACAAAATGTTGTTTTAGTGTCACTTTTGAAACCCTCCAGATGCAAAATGTCAAATATATTAAACTGCTAAAATGTGTACTAATTATTATTAATTCAAGATAAAACAGACCTCTGTAATTTATGTCTGATATTTGTTATTATTAGTTAATTTGATTTTGTTGTGTATTAAATCATTTAAGAAATAGTCAAAAAATGTCAAAATCTCAGTTTTCATGACTGACACATAAATTTCTGTTTAAGTATGAAATAATTATATAACAATTAATTGTAGTAAAACAATTAATTCATAATAACAATTATTTGTAAGCTTTAATGTCCAGAGACTTAAATGTGCATACGATTACAGTTGGACTTTCATGTTGGAATATTTTTATAGTGGAGCTAATACCTAATATGAAGATTAATATGTCATTCAAAACACATTTCAATCACATGATTTTGTCCTATTTCATCTGACAAAATAGGTCAGACTGTATAAATAAGGCAGATTACCTAAATGAAAAATTAAAGCCTGAGTGTGAGTAGTTTTCCATTCAAAGTTTTAGATCACACTTTAGGATCTATGTGTCACACTAGCTGGTCTACATTAGTTTATTATCATACTGGAATGATGGTATGGTGTTAATCTGGTTGTCATTATTATGGGCTGTGAATTAGACTATGTTTGGTGACTGGAATTAGAGTAAAGTGATAATGCTTGGAAGAAGTTGACTCTGGTTACCAGTATAAAAATGAGTTGTGCTCTGTCTGTGTGTTTTTGAGGATGTGTTTTCAGTCAAAATTCAGCATTAAGAACAAAAGCTTTGTCTGTCTTTATTCTTTTTATTCTTACTTTTTATATATTTCTTGTGTGTGTGTGTGTACTGTGTACTGTACGTGTAACAGAAAGGGGGTGGGCAAGGGCTTGCTGTCCTTCTGGTAAAATAGTGTAGTTTGAGAGCAGCACTTTCAGCAGTGTGAGGGCCGGCCTCCTTCCCGCCAACACCCATCTTATGACCAAATTACTTGAGAAAATAAAGCAGTATCAGGCAAAGTCGGTCCAGTTATCAGCATATTTCTGCATTAGGGCCGGTCCACCTGTGTTTTTGTGCAGGTTGATCTTTCACTCTCTTGGTTTTCTGCACTCACTTGCCTTCAGTGTTTGCTATGGCTTATTTTATTTTGCAACATTAGCCCTTTTGAAAACTTTTCAAACATGTGTGTGAAATGTGCACAGAGCTCCCTCTCAGAGCCACACTTCCTTTATTTTATTTTCCTCCCTCTCCGTCTCCTCAGTCTTTTCTTTCAGTCTGACAGCTGAGCAGCTTGGCAGGCTTACAGCCTTAGCGCTCGGTGCAGCATAGCAGCCCCCCTCGCCTCTCACAAATTAATTTTTTACTCACAAACAGTAGCTCAGACAGACCCTCTTCTCTCACTCCTGTCTCACACATGTTCTAAAGGACGGGCGGATTTTTTTCCCGGATTTTTCTGCGCCTTCAAAAATGTTGATTTGTATTGTAGAAAGTGATTGCTGGTGAAAAAGGCTGCAGCCCTGTAGGTTTTTATGCCTACTGAGCCTCCCCACTGTCTCAGTGTGCGTAGCTAGGGCTCCAGCGAGGCAGCACACAGGAGGACTGGGACTCACACACTCACATAGCTAGGAGGTGAAGATAAGAAGGGCCAGGACAAGGGCCAAGGAGGAAGGATGAGGGCGGAGGGACACTTAGTTTTTTAGGGTGGGTGGGGGGGCAGGGGTAGTGGGGGACTAGAACCCTCCCTTGAGAGTGGGACCAGAACCCTCCCTAACCCACCTGACCCCCCACCCCTCCTTTCCCCACCTCTCACCCCCACCTTCACTCCCTCCTCTACTAGGAACAGAAGCAGGAGCAACTAGAGTCCCCTAGCAGGCCTTTTTCTGCTCTCCCTGTCACTATAGTAGGGTATATTCCTATTGATATTTTACTTGTTTGTATGGAGCATGTGTGTGGTTTTATGTTTTTGTCTGTTTTCATTTTTATTTGAATATTCCCATATGTTGTTATCTGAAGTGCCATTTGTATTTATCTTTTCTTTAATTCTTTTCTCAGTGTGTTTTTGAGAACTGTCTATTGTGACATCTAAGAGCATCTACACCAACAGAGGGAGAGAAGGTATGAGGGACTTTCTTAAGTTAGTCAATAGTCAGGGATAGTCAGGGCTTTCATCATTTGGTTTAGATCTGAGCAACAGACGGTAAGTGATTCTTTGTTTTTCTCTGAAGCGTTTAAAATGGCCTCTGTTGCTGGTGAGGGTGGGGGGGGGGGGTAGCAGGCCACAGACAGGAGCTTTTCTCAGCTCTGCATTGCTGCTGTCTGTCTTCCTTTCCCTCCACCACAATTTTAGTTGTGCTTGTCCTTCTCTCCCTCACCCCCTCCTCCGTCTGACTCTCTCTCTCTCTGTCTCTCTCTGTTTCTTGTTTTTTGTATGCTGGAAGTTTGGCTCTGAATCCAGCGCTTGTCTGTAGCTGCTTGACCCCTTGTTTCAAATCCAGTAACCTTCCATCAGCTGAGCTGTTTTTGATTGTTAGTGTGGTCAATTAGCTGCAAAAGTTAATTTTTTTCTCTGAACTCATCTTTAAAGTCATACAAGATGCTTTGTAAAAATGTAAAAAAAAAAGTAAAAATTTTTTCAAATGTGTATGATGTGATTTATATGAATATTTTTACAGTTTTTACCTAACTTTTCTGAAAAGTGAAAAGTACACTGAGTTGCATGTGGTGCTTACCGGTCATAGTTTCATCCCCAAATTTTATTTCAGCTTTACAGCCATATATGTATATTCACTATAAATTTAGTGTAGGAAACATAGTAAATTAAATAATTACTGCCATTATATAAACTTAATCAAAATTAAATGTAATATTTAGGATTTACTGATATTTTACTGGTTTCTATTGATAGTTGTTTGTGTTCTCTATGTGATAGTTTTGTCTGTAGTTTAGTGTTAATAACACAACGTATTTAGTCCTGTCAAACCACTAATTGCTGTTTAAACACTGTTAGTTTGAAATTCTTAAAATCAGTTTTCCAGACTAGGTACACAGGGTGTTTACACTACTGTGTAACAGCTGAAACTAATTCTATTTATGTTGTTTGGCTGTAATCACAGTGGAGCAGCTTCAGTTTGCTCTCATGGATTAGGTCTGATTGCTTTAGTTATGTGAATGGCTTATTCGTATGGTTTATCTTTGGTCATTTAGACTGAGATTTAGAGTAATCTATAGCGAGACTCTTATCTCGTTTACTTCAACATCTTTTATAAGACTAAATAAGTACCTCCCTTTTATGGTCACATTAATTCAATATAATCTGTCATTAGTGATAAAAAATAATACAGCTGCAGTTTTCTCTCTCTATTTCTCTCTCTTTCTGGTGTGGTGTGTGTGTAAAAAGAGAATATTTTTGAATTAATTTTTACATACTAAACACAAAAACAATATAACTATGACAGGATTGGATAAACACAAAAACAATATAACTATGACAGGATTGGATAACTCCTTCTACCTTGGGATTTGTATTTTGTTATGCTTCCTCCTTAAACACTTTATTAGACTGCACTGAACTTTAGCTCTGATTCAGGACTCAAGTAATATTAAAAGATAATGTGTATAGCGAATAGGCTGGATCAATAGATTGTATTTTTTTGTGTGGCACTTAGGGTCACATCAGCAATATGGGCAACCTGCCAGGGGCCCTCACATTAATTGCCCTTTTTCTGTAACAGTGTTGAAAGTGTGACCATCTGCAGGCCTGAAGGTAAGATGCTGTTCATATCTCTTGTTGTACTGCTAAAAACGACTCTCAGCTTTTATTTTTTTTATTTAAAATACTTTGTCCATGTGTATATAGGGAGTCCACACTGTAGTGACATTCCTTAGAAAAAAATCACATTACGTTCCTAACATACACATTGCATTATATAAATGCTTTGCATCTTCATGTATATACTGTAGAAAGAGCAGCAAGCATGTGGAGCCCTTTTTTATAGCCGTGCGGTTGTTTCTTGACTTTCACACAGAGAGGGGAAAATACTAAATAAAAACAAGAGTGTGAATGTGGTATTCTGCATATGTATTCTACATTACTTAATAATTACTTTATACCCTTCCACTTTTTTCTTTACTCCATTTTGCTTGTATTGAAATTCCTCAATAAACAAATGATTCTGTTTTCCCCCTCACTCTAACGGTCTCAATGAGTCCAGGACGCACTCTAGCAGCACATCATGTTTTGCAGATATGTGCTGAACCACTCCAAATCATTGTGTGCTGCCACTGTGAGCCTTGGGATTCTCAGCAACACTCTGTGAACTGCCAACTCTATGTCCATCTTGTATTTGTGACTGACGTGACTCCTGTTACTGCTTCTTGGCCTGCTAAAGGTCAAAGGTAAGGCACATGCTCTGTCCATGGGGGTGTATCCATGTGTGTGGGCAGCTTCATGAACATCCACTGGTGGTTCAACATC
Organism: Parambassis ranga; assembly: GCF_900634625.1. Classification (NCBI taxonomy): domain Eukaryota; kingdom Metazoa; phylum Chordata; class Actinopteri; family Ambassidae; genus Parambassis; species Parambassis ranga. The sequence continues at coordinate 1,547,167 of NC_041038.1, forward strand.
TGATATTTTGCAACAGTGTTCTGGAATGGCTGTGGCATAATTCTTATATCATTTAGCATAGACATTAATTTTAAATTACACTGTTTTTTTAGAGATCTACTATGAATATGTGTAAGGATCAATATACTATACAATAGTAGAAAGACTCTAAACTTGTTAGGATGAACATTTTTAATATTATGTGTCACTAAGCATCTGTAAAACCAAATATATACTAGTTTGTCATGTTTATTACAACCTCCTTTCACTGCTGCCTTCAGACGAGCTGACATCTTACTCCTAATTCATTTTTGTAAGATTGGGAAGGCTATTTACTTTTTTTGCTCGTGTTTTAAATACGTCAATTTCATTTAGTGCAGCTGCTAACAAGAATATAGCAACTAGCAACTACATTAGCAAAATGCAAATTTATTAAATGTGTATATATATATATATATATATATATATATATATATATATATATATATATATATATATATGGTATATAATTTACGATTTTTTTTTACTTAAAAACCTTAAATAAGAGCTTTATCCTCGTAGGACATCATATCTGCTAGTTTGTCGCTAACACTCCACAACAGAAACAAAAATCTTGCTTACACCTGGAAGAAATCTCCATTGTTTCTGACAGCATGATGATAATGATAGGTCTTGTAATCATTTTCAATCACTCTAGCCAGCACAAGTTTATATCAGGTGCTTGCACACACAGGTTGTCAGCTTCTAGACCTGTAAAAGTCTAGAATTTTCAAATAGAAAATGTGTAGGAATCCTGCAATAGAGAATTACATTATTGCAGCTTCAGTATGGTTGCCATACAATCTATAGGACTAAAAAAAACACACAAATTTCAAGCTGCTACATTCACGGAGACTGTGTAGAGAAAGTTTAGCAACATGTGCTATGTTTGCTTTTTGTTTTGTCTTTTCAGCTCGCAGTTATCTTGGCATTTCAGCCACCACAGTCATTTGGAGTGGACCTTTTGTCAGTGTCCTTTTCTGCCATCTGAAGGTTGTAAGGATGCACTTCACAGCTTTCAGCAGAATCTAACACAAGATGTAATTTTTGCCCATGATAAACTTTATCCAGGAAATAGCTGATGCAGCAGGAAATTCACAAGTAGTGCAGTTTGCATTGCTGATCACCTTCAGTCAGTAGATACGTTATGGAAACCTCAGTTTCAAGTATGTGTCCAATTTATGATCATTTGTTAAAACCTAATATCTGAAATTAGTTTAAATGAATGTGTTTTAAGTGTAAAAAGAAGTCAAGAGCATTTGTATATCCACAGCAGAGGGTAGCTACATACTTCCTTTCTGTAGATACGTTTCAGTGGGCCAATGGATGTGTAGTATTTCTTGCCTTAATTTTTGTGTGTGCGAGTGTGTTGAAGCTCTGAGACAGTGTGTCCAGCTGTAGCAGCACATCATTACTGGTATTTCACCTCTGCATTGCCAGTATGACTTGTGCTGCTTCTGATAGATACATGCTATCTTCTGATGAACACAGAACTTCATTGTGTCATTTATTTAGGGTCTTCCTGTTAAAAGGAAGTTTTTCCTTGCCACTGTTGCTCTTAAGGGGGTTCAGGCTTTGGGTTTCTGTAAAGCGCCTTGAGACAATTCTGTAAAATGCACTATATTAATAAAATGAATTGAACTGAATTTATTTGATATCAATGTATTGCCTACAAGAATGACAGTTACGTTTGAAAACTGAGTTATATTACATCTTCTTTTGATGATTTAAAATTTACTTATATAAATTTATTATATCTATAATAAACTAGATAACACCATTTGTCAAAGCCACTTACACAAGACTGTTTTTCTAAAATGTTTGAATGTCTGCAAAGCTAAATCCCAATCCACTTTTCCTGTGTTTAATACAGTTGTATTATTCTAGCCAAAAGTGTTTGCCTCTTAGGTTTAACACTGGTTTAGCCAAGTAAAACATTTATTTTTACTATGAAACAGTAGGCATTCTATACAAACACAACAAACCAGCCACAATTACTATCAGACTCATCAGAAAATGTTAAATGTTCAACATTTCAATATAGATATATAGTTCAACTACAATATAGAAATACACATCAGTAACTAAGAATCAAATATGGATGGATGATATTAATGTGGGTTATTGCGATTCTCTGTGTTCTTTGAGTTCTCTGTGAGTTCTTAAACCAACATAATTACAGTTGACATGACAACAATGATGCTCTAACCAGAATAATTGAAAGAGGCAGTCATGCCCCTTCTGGTAAACCCTGTGGGACCATAATTATTAAACCCATTTTAACCTAATTATAAATATGCTGTTTTGAAAAATCAATTTGCAAAAAAAAAAGGAGAAAAACTGCTGAAGACTGAACATACATAAGTGGAAAGAATACTCAAGCTGCAGTACCACAAACTGTCACAAAACAGTTTGCCGTATTAAACAATAAAAACTATTCATGCGTTCCTGTCTGAAGTCTGTATTTATCAGAACCACAAATACTTTATTATTGGCAGGGGGAAATTGCTTTAACCTAGTATGTTCACAATGCTGCCACAGAGCAAAAGACAAAACAGCCTAAAATCATCTTTAAAAAAAAAAAATCATTCAACAGGAGGAGTCCAACGGTCTAGGTGGTTGGCATCATCTGGCTCAAAGGAGTTTGGCTTATTACAACATGTTTTTGGAGTTAGTCTATCACTTCTGTAAAATCCACAGGAAAGGTCAGCGAGAGAGAAGAGGGAGGTCACTTGGGTTCATGATGAGGCTGGAGTCCAGGTTGAGGGTATCTGTAGAAACACAAAAAAGTAGTTTGTGAAGCTGCATTGAAGGATCACTGTCAACAAAGCTGACAACGTCTGATTTAATTACATTGCATTCTTATTGTCTAGTCTGGGACTTTTTATACATATATATGACAATTAATTAATAAAAATAATATGTGCCACAATTTAAAGTATCAGATTTAAAATGTTTTTGTCTTTTACCGGATCATGGCAACAACAGAGAAGAAGACCAAGAAAAGTGATCTTCCTGACACAGAGATCTTGTTCTAGTGGATGTTGATGGATGTTATCATTTTGGTGACTCCACCATAATGTGTTCACACATTTTTAGTTTCGTTATGATGGACTTCTGCATTATGAGTAGGATTCTCAAGTATTCTCAAGTAATAAAATAATTTGCATTGTGCAGGAGTAGTTACTGGCTCGAATTTACAAAGACCATATTTTCAAGAGAGCATATGACGGAAAGCCAGAGTGTTGTTGAATTCTGCAATAATAAGCCTCATGACAGGATGAACCATCTATCCATTTAGGGGCCAAACTCTAAGACCCCATTTGGACTAGTCTACTATCATGACATTTACCTTGCATCCTTCAATAAATGCCCCCTCTACTCGAAATCCCTCTAGCCAAATGCAGCTATCTGTCTTGTCAATCAAAGACAACACTACTGAGTCCTCTAGACTTTTTCTAAGTATTATTTAATAAACGTACTATACAATGAAGAAGTCCCGAATCAATAGATAGATCTTCCGAGTTTCTGTTTTCATTAACCCAGCTGAACCATGCGCCTCTCCATCTCTCCCCTCTTACCCATTTGCTCATGATTTCATTTATTCTGTCTGATTAAGTCCTGGAATCCTAACAGGACTGCTACTTTTCTCCTTTTGGTCAAAGTAGATGTTAATGCTCAAATGTCTGTCTGGCACATAGTGGGAAATGGAAAATGGAAATGTCATCCTCAGTAGTATGTCACTCGCTGAATCTCATCCAACATAATCACAATATTAAAATCATAAGAAAAGAGATACATCATAAATCACTTTAATTACGTATAAGCAATCTCAGGAAATCATAACTCTAGAGCTGAAAGTTTTTTAATTCTTTTAGTGGTTTTAGCTGACTTACATATACTTGTTGCTGCCCTGGGATCCACTTGACAGTGAGTGTCAACATGATACCCTGTCACTGCATAATTTTTCATCATCATGATATTTAATCATTCAGCCTAGTTAAAAGTTGTAAACAAAGGAATCAGAAAGCCCTTATTTACTGTGACACCCATTGAACTGCTACATAAATTGTAAGCAATGTGTATTCAGGGTGGGATTTATGGGGGGTTTAAACTTCTGTAAAGCACTCTGTGTTACAAGGTTTTGTATGAACGGTGTTATATAAATAAAGTTTGACTGATTGATAGTACTACTGTTGTGTACTTTTTATGCCAACTTTGTATGCCACTTTTTTAGTAGTTGTTCTTACCTTGATCAAAGTTTAGTTTTTTTGAGTTGGATCCCTCACCAAGTCCCTCGATGTCCACAAGATCACTGTTGACATCTGAATCATTCAGAGCGCTGAGGGTTACATCTACACACAGAAAACTGTACTGAGTCACTCCAGATTTTATTTTTCATCAGCAAATATACACAGGTAGTCCTCTTACCACATGATGGGGTGTTTAAAACAGAACTCTTCTAAGATTAATCTGTCTAGTGTGCTCACCTGCAGTCTTTTGTTTCTTCAGGAGGGGCTGGCTTGAGGGACCCTGCAGTGCTGATGTCACCACCACCTGTGCCGTGGACACTGACATGGCAGCTGGAGTGTCCTGTGTCACCCTGGCAACAACAGTGGTGGCTTTCTTGATGACCTTTTTGGGGCCATCACAGGAGGTGGACAGAGTGCTGTCTTCATACAGCTTTCTCTTCATTGTGCTCTTTGTTTGACTGCTGGAAGAAAGAATAGAGCTGAACTGACATATCATACTTGGTCACATGAATCAGAGGTTCATGTGACCTGGTAAGAATATTATTAATAATATTCAAGAGAAGTTTGCATGAAATGACATACAGCTGTGATCACCTATGATACGTTTTTCCAATGCCTGTGAATGAATTAAATTGTGAGGGTTTGTTTTGCCTTCAGTTGTATCAGATTTAATCACAGCTGTATGTCATTTCATGCAAACTTCTCTTATGTGTGTGTTACCCTGCAGGACTGGAGTCTGCCACTGGGTGAAGCTGCATGGTCAGTTCTCCCAGTTTGGTGAAAGCAGCGCCAGCTGCAGAGAAGATTTCCCCAACCTGTGCAACATACAGGACTGATTTAAAGCACTTGACATACTCCTAATAGTCTTATATATATATATATATATATATATATATATATATATATATATATATATATTTATATTTATATATATATTTTTATATGTATATATATATTTATATATATATATATTTATATATATATACATATATATATATATATATATATATATATACACATATATATATATACATATATATATATACATATAAATAAATTATAAATACTATTATCCTAAGTTTGTGTATTATATATATATAATATATATAACAAATGGCAAGACACGGTCATTTTATCTGAAACAAACGTGGCAATAAATCTCTTTATGACTGATTTCAAGCAGAAAACACCTTATGTTACTTTCTGCTTAGCTGTCGCGGGAAGACCTAGGCGTTTGTGTACAATTGTGACGCTAATAGGAGCGGGCGAATTAATTTGCGTTTATTATTGCGTATAAACTAAACGCAAAGAACGTCTCGGTGGGTTTTTGTTAAAATGAAACTCACTTTGGTGGAAGCTGAGGTCATTTCGCTGTCCTCTGCGGTACTACAGACTGTACAGACCGTAGGCAGGACTCAGTGATGTCTTCAAGTGGGTTGCTAAGATGCTAACAACTGAGCTAGCATCTGATGGTTCTTGTGATGTAGCAGAGCAGCAAGAAACCTGCTCCTCCACAGCTTTACTGCCGCTGCCCGGAAAGGGTGAACATACTACTACTGTTCTAATAAAGTTATATTAAAAGTGATTTACAACTGCAGCCAGGCTGGTGCAGGTCACATCTCCCAGTGACTACGTCCAGCAGGCTGCTGGTGCCTTCACGTCACCTCGGAATCTACACTACAGTAATGATTGCGCCGCATGTTTGAGAGGTTACGCCCACTGTGGACATAACATTTTTTTTACGTATTTGTATGCACTGTATTACATATGTGTTTTTCTGCGAGGGTAAAATGAGTATTCAGGTCTTCAATTGGTCTTTAATTCAGCAGAACTCAAGTTATACTACGGCAGCATTGAATGTTGTCTCTTGTCTGACGCATCGGCGGATAGGCCAACTTTAAGGTCACGTGATCCGTTCAAACTAACCGTAACAAAGTATTTAAGTTTGCGTTAAATGCTTTGCTTCTGTCGCTCAAACGTGGCACACAGTTATCACATATTACATATATAAACTGTCAAAACGAATTTCATTTCATTTGGTTTTCATATTTAAGCCGTAGTATAACTTTCCCCTCTAAAGCAAACCCCCTACAGTTCCGGTGTTCACTCACAGTCACCTGACTGACTGTAGCAGGAACTTAGCATACTTCAATTTTTCAGTCTTTCAGTATCTGAAACCGTTTCATCATGCGGGGGCTAATCTGTGGACCTAAACTCGCAGCGTGCGGGATTGTGTTGAGCGTGTGGGGGGTGATCATGTTGGTGAGTTTTTTTTACAGTTATGTTTTCGTTTTTTTAATTCAAAAATAACGATAGAAATAAGCGGCAACACGACCTGAACGATATAACAGCTGGAGCGATAAAGCTTGTTGTAATAATCACATGACAATAAGTGTGTGTAACAACACTGCACAGCCTCAAAAACAGTCGATCTAAAGTGGTTGCTCAGTCAATTCAAAACACTTGACTCCTGTCTCCTCCTGTTCTTTCTTAAACACTATGTCAGCATAGTCAAATGGACACCCACCAATTATTTATTCAGTTAATCAAAACAATTGACAATAAATAATCACCAGACCCAGCATTGAATGTAGGCTTGCATACTTCTGTGTTTTGTCCATATGGTAAATAAATTCTATGTAGGTCTTTAAAAAGAGAGTGTGTTACAACAGCAACAGGACATTAAATAATATGTACAAAACAATAAAATTCTGAATAAAGAGACCTCTTTCAGTATTGTTTCCACAGCTTAAAGCAGTATCACCAGTTTCTGTTATTTTCTCTAACCCTGGGTTGTTCCTCTTTTCTTTCAGGCCATGCTGGGGATTTTCTTCACAGTGCACTCAGCAGGTTTAATTGAAGATGTGCCACTGACAGAAAACGACTTTGATCCAAAGTAAGACTCCAGTCCAAAGTCATTAAAAACAAATCTACATACTTTATAATGTACTGTATTATGCTGTTTGCAGGCTGTAGGTATTCACACAGACTCCCAACAAGGTAAAATTGTTGAGGTTTACAGACAGGAGTTCCATCATTAAAGGCAGTGATCCAGCCGTTAGTCCCTTAGTAGTGACGGCTGTCCTGTTACAAGAATGTGGATTTGAAATTAAATATTTGCCTGATTCTTCGGGTCTGGTGGCCATGTTGACAGTGATCATCCACTGTATGCTCCACACCTGCTGGACCTGCTGGGTATTTAAAAATTGATATGCTGTGATGAAGACTAACCTTTGTGTCTTCTTAGCACCAACTCTATTCAGAAAATCTACGAATTGTACAACAAGGTGGGTTACAACTGCTTCATAGCAGCTGCTGTGTACGTCTTCGTCGGTGGATTCTCCTGCTGCCAGATGAAGCTTAACAAGAAGAAGGTGAGTCCTGCTGAGCATGTACATCAAGTGTAACATTTTTATCCATCCATCAGCATAATGCTGAAATAAAATAACTTGAAGTCATCCAGTATTATATTGTGTTGTTTAGGAGTACCTTGTGCAGTAGCACCACTTGCCGGATTGAAGAGCTGCTGATGCTGACCTGTTCTGATCACTGACTATCTAGTTAAACTTCCTGGTCGAAGCTCCAGGGACCTCAGTGAGGACTGATGGATGTTAAATGTATTGAAGATGAGTTAATTCTACCTCTGATCACAAATGCTTAAATTATTTGACAGGAGCCACTCACTGGAAATGGATGAATAAGTAGTGTTAAATTGTATGTAAGTACTATGTGTTGTCTTGCTAAGCTGCTGTGCTATACAGGAAAATGTACTTCTGAATATTTTCAGTATTCAACTGTGCTTGGAGTGTTTGTTATTAAATCAAAAGCTCAATATTGTTTGTACTGTGCCTCAATAAATAAGAAATTTTGAGTATATTTCTGTTACTGTCACAATTTTTCATTTGAGCCTGAGCTGGGAGCTGTCAGCACATAAGCAGAATCAGGATAATATTGTATATTATTTAGTTATCTCTGTACTAAAATAAGGACATATGATAATAATGTGAATACAAACTATATACTCAAGATTTTATGCTTTTATTTTGTATGGCATTCATACCAGTGTGATATATAAAGCCCTGTCAGGGCAAGATGAGAAGGGGGGGCAGCAAAGCACAGTTACATTGTACATTTATTCATTAGTTCTACACATTAAAAAACTGTTACTGTAATAACAATATATATTTCTTAATGAAAAAGTATCCTAATATCTTAGCTAATATCTAATAAAGTAAAAAGGTAAAACATCCAACCTCAAGATCCACTAACACTCTAGAGTTTCTCACATCCTTCTTCAGTAGATGGAATATTGTGTTGATAAGTTTATTGACAAGGTGGTCATTTATTGAAGGAGAGGGGGGAAAACACATAGGTTGTCCTTGGTATCTACCACCTTTCCCTGATCATTGAGTCGTTGCCCATGTGGCTGATCATGCATCACTGAGAAACCTGTGCACCTTTAGATTATCCGGTCAAAATATAATCTAAAATTCTTGCAGCTGGGAATATTGTGCAGAAATCAGAAGAAAATAAATGTTTGTCAGCTGATAGCACTGAGGCACTTATACATGTGAATAAAGGTAGAGTATATTGCATATATGACTAGGGCTTTTTTAAAAGCACACACTTTTACCTCAACAAAACATCAATCTGTGAGACTCACAATTACACATAAAAACATCACTACCATGAAAACAGATGGACATTGTTTCTTCAGCATCAACGGAAAAATAATTGCAGCTTTCGGGTGTCTGCTGGTATTTCTATATAGTGATGCTGTTTTCTATGCGGCTTGGCAGCAGGTAAAGGTACTGGAGCTCCAGTCCTTCATTCTGACTCTGGATGTGGTCCTCAATTTCCTTGAGCTCCATTTTGAACCTGTCAATCACCTCCAGAGCCCGTCCCTCAGTGAAATAGTTCTCTGTGTACGTACCTAAAGGAATCTAGAGACAGGAACACATCTGGTTTTATTATTTTATTATTATTCATTTATTATTTACAACTTACCTCAGAGGAAAGACAACACACTCAATAAATGAACTTGTAGTTGTAGCACTGCAGAAAGGTGCTCTGCAGATTTGCCGTTTGCCACACATGACCAAACAAGGTGTATCAACCTTTTAGAGAATTACAGTAACTTAGCCTAGAAGTAACAAATGTATAGCCTAGTTTTTCAGCACTGATCTAAGACTTTTGCCAAGTCATCCAGGCCTTTATGTCTGTAAGACATGCCTGAAGTTTGACTATGAAGAGGAAACCTTGTTAACACGAACAAACTGCAATCTAACACATATGATTTTAAACCAACCTAGCAATGTCTATTTATCCAAATCACGTGTTGCACAAACTGTGTCAAAAGCAGCACTGAGATCTCGCAGAACAAGTACAGAGATGCTTATATTACTGCCTTTTTAAGAATTTTAGAAGTAAAGGGGATATAGGTCAAATGAAGGTTTTTTAAATTAAGGTCTGATTATAGCAACCATGAATGCCTGTGGTACATGTCATACTGCTAAAAACAGGTTAATTTGATCTAATATCAAAGACACAATCAAGGCCATGACATCCTTATGCAGTCAAGTTGGGATTGTGTTTAGATTTATTAATTGTATTGGTTAATTCATAGATGTATGTAAAATAGAAGCAGTTCAAAGACAGGAACTACAGATGTTTCATCCCTAAGAACAGGGACCAACTTTCCCTCTAATACTTATAATTCTATTAGTAAAGAAAGTCATCCCTACTGAGAGCTAAACAAATGCACGCCCCACGATCATAGCTTCAGTGCTGAACAGAAATTGGGGTTGTTTTTGTTCTTTTCTATGCTGAATAATAATGTGTGGGCTGTATTGAACATTAATGACTTATTAATAAGGAAACTTATAAATGTAAAATTGGTACCACTGCATTTTTATTTCTATTGTCTATGTCTGCTTCTTTTTTAGAGGGGCAACAATATCAAGAGTGATGTCCAAGAGTCCAAGGCAACTGGACAACTGGGTTAAAGGAGATTTTGTTGAAAGGTGGCAGGAGAGAACCATGTAAGACTGCTATTCTGATGATAATAATAATAATGATTGAAATAAATTCAGCCAGATTTCTAGAAGCTGCACCATGCCAGGATGAATGTTGTGTCATCTAATACAACCAGTTTTTACCAGAAATTCTGCCAATTTTCCTAAATGGGCTCATAGTTACATGCAGAGTTCATATCCATTTAAAGTATCAAATTTAAAGTGAATTATTATCCAAAGTACTAGATACAGTGACCTTGTTCCTGGTCATTTGTTTTACATATTAAAGACATTACAGCACAACTTTATTGTTGTGGAGGTCAATATCTCAGCTATGAAAATCTAGACAACTAAATATAAAATGTATACACAGCACTGAGTACATCTGTTCTCTAACTTATGAATCACATCAGCTGATTCAGACCCTGCATGGTGTTGTTTGTTACTCACTGCGTCTGGCTGCGCTCGTCCCAGGTGCCACGTGATAGCCATCTGCACGCAAGACTGGCTGACATCAGGGAGGGTGGCCATGATCATCTCCATTGTAACAGCGTCTTTGTCTGTGGGTGGGGCGTGTCTCATGGTGCACGGAGTGTTAGGTACCCAGGCACACCAGTCAAACTGAAAAAGAAACCTGTGTAACTCTTTCTATTTTAATGTAGTGGGAAATAAGTGTGAGCGTGTTCAGCACCTGTCCGTTGTTAGTTGCAGCATGTTGGGCAGTGCTGGTGAAGATAGCCACAGTCAGCAGTGTGGAGAGCTCCTCTCTGCTGCTCAACTTACTTGGCAGACCTGCCACATAAAGCAAATAACTCTAGTTATAGTCAAACAGTGACTATAAAGGCACTTCTCTGGCAGCTGAAGGCTACAGTGAACAGTTGTTGCATAGTAGATCTGTTTTTATGTTAAGTTATGATGTCACAGCTGTCACAAAACATTAGAACCTAAAGAAAGAAATAATAATATTAAATAAATAGAATTTCTTTTATTGTTAGATTTTGACCCGAGAATAGAAATATGAATGAGATATTTTTACTCGGATAACAAGGTGTTTTTTAAATGAAAATCAGAAAAAACACTAAGAAAATGTATAGAACACTAAAATTTTGTCTAATACAGTAAAAAAAATAAAGCAGCCTATAGGTAACTAAATGGTTTCCTTTTGAGGCTGTTCTGTTGAAGTACCGCCAGCATCCAGATGCTGCAACAGTAAACCCAGTGTTCCTTATTACATTAGCCGTGCCTAGTGTGTAGTTTTTGTCAAGGCAGGACAGTCAATCAATGTTCAAGTTCATTCTGAACTGTATGCAAGTGTGCAAAAACTTCCACATCAGAGCCCTCACCCACTTGATGTGACAAAGAACAGCAGTCACACTATTCTCCACATGTGCTTCTTCAAAACATTATGGCCACTACAGTAAACTGTTTATCCCTCACGCACAGTTTCAACCTAGCAAGGCCTGGATTCTACAGACCACTGTGACTGCTTATTTTACTTTGTATCATCTGTGTAGATGCAATGAATGAATTACCGACCAAAGTCAGGAAGCTCTGTGAAGCCTTCCTGGGTTATGTCTCTGATCCAGGCTTGGAGCTCCAGATCCTTTTGCACATCATGGTTTGCTTTGTAGTGCAGGTTCACCATACTGGAGACAAAACTGAAGAAACAGTACAGAAACAGTTAATACTACAGTCCAAAGATCAAACCTAGGGATGCAAGAGACTGAATATTTGCCAGTATCTGATATGCTGATATTGTTCAACAATATCTGTTAATCAACTTTTGGCCAGGACTGAGTCCTTGGCTTGGTAGAAGGCCTTGTATGATGCCAAAGTTACCTGAAAAGGCACCTGTGGACACTGTGAGCATGTTGTCTACCTGTGTATGGCCTCCCACAGCATCAGCCCATGTTCTTTGTAGAAATAGTTTGGCAGCTGGGTCACTCCTCTGTCCATGAAGTCAAAGTGGGGCTGAAGGGAGCGGTAGGTCAACACTTTGTATTCTCTCTGAGCCAAAATCATTAGGCCGTCACCACCTGTAGACACAACCTACATACAAACATTAACAAAGCAGTCACCACATACAGCCATATGTGGTCCAATCATTAGGGTGACTCACCCGTTTGAAGATGCCATTGGCAGAGATGAGTTGAGTGCGCCCCCTACAGTTGATCTCTAGAGTGTACCGCAGATGAGGGGCCAGAAGCTACAGTACACAGAGACACAAAACTGTTCAGGGTACAACATTGCTGTTATAGCTACAGGTTAACCACCAACACATCAGAATGACAGCAGTTCACATACAGATGCTACATTTCTTTATGATGGTCCAGAAACAACAGAGGAGGTGTGAACTGACTAAATAGAAATTGAAGACAGTGAGTCAATATATCATCTTGTCTGCCCTCAACATGAGAGAAAAACATAATATCAGAGTGTGTGTCTAGGATAGAGATCATCCAACAACAGCCGGTGATCCTTCCTTTGTGGACCAGGATTCGATTCCTCCACAGTGCCTGATGCACAGGTCAGGCCAAGTGAATGAGCGAAAGCCAAGGAAGAAACCAGAATGTCTGAGTTCTGCTGAAAACGATTTTTTTTTGCATGAAATTAATTGGACCATACTGGACCTCAGCAAACCAAACTGCAGCTGCATTTTTGTGTTTACATTAACTCTTTCAGCCTCACAGCCCCCTTTTTGCTAAGATATACTCTATTTATTTTGGGCATTCCATTTTCAAGCTGATGCCTTAAAAATAGGCTTGGGCTGGAAAGTTTCATATATACATTTCACCTTTCTAAATTTCAATGACCCTTTGAAATATAGGAAATTATAGCACATCATGTTAAAGACAGATGAAGTAATGCTATTTTAGGGAACAGTACCATATCTTTTTATTCATTTGCTCATTGAAGCATTTTTGTGGTTCTGTCTCAAATCAAGATTGTTTTAATATAAACACCTATTTCTCTTTGTTCTATAAAATCCATACAGATCTGTGTGAAAATGATGGCTACCTTGTATATAGGATGTACAGCTGGCAGCTGTCTCAAAGTAGCCACACAGAACACCTCTACCACCAGGTGAGTCCTGAGCAGATGAGACAGCAGCTGGAACACCTGGAACTCTGAGTGACGTACCCACATCTTAGCCAATAGCCAGACCAAGGGTTGGTCTGTGGGCAGGAATATGGGTGTGTCAAGGCTTGGAGTCTGCCCTAGCTGCAGAAAAGTAAATATTATAGGCAGTTTATTCATATTGATATTTTACATTGACTTCAATTTATATTGAATGCACCTGTATAGCAATAGGTATGAGCCCCTCATCTGGGTGTTGGTACAGGAGACAGAGTGGAGCAGCAATGTATTGAGGTTTTCCTTTGATTGTGTTGGGTGGAATCCCATCCATGATAGCATAGTCTATCAAATATATATTTCCTGCCTGAACAGGAAAGCAACAGAACACCAAGGGAAAGTGAGGACGAATAGACAGCAAGTTATTTTAGAATATTATGTTATATCCACCTTCAGTTCTTTGTCCAGATTGGTTTTGTGAGCCATGGAGCGCTGCACCATGTCTGCTGAGACAGGAAAGTTCTCTGGCAGTTTTGTGCACCTGTGAATCATCCTTGGGTTGGAGCCATTTAGACACTGGTATCCAAAGAACCAGTCCTCCTTCCAGTGCTCCATACAATACTCTGAGACATACAGAGATACAGTATTGATTGAGTAATGATGTTTTTTGATCAAATTTTGTCAAGGACATGATAACAGGGATTTTCATACTGTCACAATGTGTAACATGTTTATCTGTTTATCTGTTGCTGTAAATAAATAGATGTACAACACTACTACCAAGTTCCTTGATCATTTTTGTGTGTTTTTTAGAGGATGTAGCATTATGTGATACAACTGTGATGTTTTAAGGAATGCATTCTACGACAGTGGGGCTTGAAAGTTTTCTGTATTTCCACATAAATGCAGATTTAAGATTCAGATACATTGTACAACACTTAAAGTTTTCAATTTGCTTATGGTGCTTCCACAAGAGTTAGCATTAAGTCAAACTGATTACAAACTCTTTATTTGTGTGTAAGACTGGATCATTTTCTTCAATAAACAGGTATGAAGTATAAGACCATATATGCAGATATGTGGAAAATTCTTAAAGCCTCACAAACCTTCAAGCACCACTGTACATGTGTCTGTCATCATAATGACCTGCTTAACTTTTTGTTACATTTGTCTAAAACATAATAACATCATATTTGATGTACAGTAGTTGGTATTTGTAACAGCAGGGCTGTGAATGTGTAACTGTACACTATATAGCCTTTAGTTTTTACAACTATTTTTCCCATCAGAAACATAAAAAAAAAGATTGATCTTAAGGATGTGGGAATCAGAAACTGTGCCCACTTTTAAGGATTGGCTGTCAGAATTGACAGGTCTGCTACACGTAGAGAGACTCAGATATGGCTTGCTTGAATAGGCTGAAGGCATTTTATAAGATTTGGCAGCCTTTTCTAGATCATCTTGCCCAATATGATGGCGACTGATCAGTAGTCAGGCCTAAATGTTCCGCCCACCTTGGTTGTATACATTTACGCAGGGACTTGTAGTAATGATGTATAACATCACTGTCATAGTAATACACATGTACACCCAGCTCTGCTTTTGTTTTTGTTTGTTTTGTTTATATGTATGATATGACTTGCCTCCTTGTAAAACTGAATAAATATATAAGTGCAAAAACAATTTTCCCATCAGGCTTTGTTAAGAGTGTTTAGTATGTATCTACCCACCAGCTATAGGACTCCGCAGCTTCCAAAAGATCCGTTTGAAATCATCCAGGTCATTCCAGGACTTTCCAAACCTGATTGCCAATTTCTTCAGAGACAACTCCAACAAGCTGATGAGAGGGAGAGCCAGTTTAAGTTATAGATATGCCTGTTAATAAAAACTCTGTTTAGGCTTAAAATGGAATAAGATCTGGATCATATGTATATGAACCACTCACGCATAGTGTAAAGAATGCTCAAAGTCACTCCGCTTCTCATTGTCAAAGCGGGCATCCTGGGGTAAGTCTGCTTCTGTTTTGGCATCAATACATCGGGGGATGCCAGGAGCCCATGTGAGCCATCTGACCCAAATACAGACACACAAATATGAACAAATGCAACATGATCACTATGGCATGTGTAAAGGCTGCACTTTGTATGTGGACCTGTATGTCTTCTGTCTCTCCTTCAACTCTGTCTTCCTGTGTGCCAGAAGCAGAGGTGAGGTGTCATCCATCAGCGTCTTTGCTACGAAACAGAAACAGAAAGCAAAGAGCTGCCTTCTCAATGCATGGTCTTGGCTTGCAGAAACAAAAATCAAGCAGCTTCGAGAAAATCAGGCCAATTTATAGCTTTACATTGGTGTTCCTTTGTGTTTTTAAAACAGTCATTCTCTTTAGGTCTCGCTCTTATTGTGACCATGGAGGAAACATAGGAGAAACCTGCTCCTCTTTATTCCTGATACTCAGACAATACATTTGACTCTATGTAGAACTCATGATCATGCAGTTTCTTACACATAATAACATCATGTTTGCCACTGTCTGCATGTAAATACCTGTGTGCAGCCCAGTGTGTGTTAGTACTGCATAAGTTTGGCCTTCTGCATTACAAACTCAGGTTACAGAGCCTCTCACTGTACAATCTGGTCAGACAGCTTTCAGTTGCTTTAGGATTCAGCACTGGCTTGTCAACGTGCATAATTTTAAGTATATAATTTATAATGGTAGTGGTTCAAATGTTCCAGTGTTGACACATTTAGCTTAAATTAGTTTCCTTTTTAGTTTAAGTCATTTTATTTTAATGTATTGTTTTGTATTTTGCTGCCTCAACAGCTATTCAGTGTGACTCTTTCCTACCTGTACCCTCCCTTATCTCCAACTTAAAATCTCCAATTAGCCAGCAATAACATGGGAAAGTCAGCACTTTGTCTCCACCTGGAGACTCCACAGTGACATAGCGACAGAACCAGTTATCTTCCACCCAGTACTTCTGTTTCTCCAGTCTGACCAGCAGCAGAGCGCCTAAGGGTGAACAACTGGTCACCTTGTACTGATCCACCTGATAGGATAGAAGGAAGGAGAAAGAAGACAAAGATGCATGGAATGACTGCATTTGTTAATTAGCTATAGCCACAGGTACTTTTAAACACTTACTGCTCCTCGACAAAAATCCAGTCCAGGGTTGTCTAACAGGGTGCGTTCACTCTCTCCTTTCTCCCCCACCAGGGTCACAAAGATGTAGTTGTTGGTACCTGAATACTCTGATGTACCAGTTGCTACTGTTACAGTGTAGACCTCCATCTGAGGACAAACACACACACAGTGCATGGATGAGCATCTGTTCACTGGACTGAATGTGATGGCACTGGTGTCTGGTGCATGTTTCTTCTCAATTGTTGTAAAGCTTTAAATAAAGAAAACTCATGCAGAAAGACACAGGAAATGATGCAAAGTTTACCTGAAGTCACGCACAGTACTGTGTACAACCTTAGATATTTCCTGATTACACTGGACACTGTGTTCTGAGCACTGCCTTAAAAACTGATAAGCTACTATTACCTGTCATGATGAGCCAGATGTCATGAGACAGATCTCATCAGACAGTGGGTGTATAAATGAAGAGAAGCACAAACTCTGCTGATGTTTGTGACTGTCTCTGTGGATGCTGCCCTGATTTAAGACCTCTGCAACAGCAGCAGCCTGTAGTTCTGTACAAACAATCTTAACAAAAAGCATCAGCATCTATCATCAGGATCAGCAGTTGCAATCATATGCAACAAAAACTCAGAGACAGGCCGTCTATTTCTCCATCAAATGTTTTTCTTTTGAACAGTATTACAGGTATTCCATTATGCAACAAGAAAGTGTAGCTGTCACATCAGCTGTGATGGCTGTGCTGATGTGACAGTAACTTCCTGGAAATGTGAACATAACCAAATGTGTGAACCACACTGATGCAAATATGTTGTTAAAAAAAAACAGATACAGGGAGGGACACGACAGATGTGACAGTCCATTGATTGAATCTGAATGTCAAATTCATGAATTGATGACACAGCAGATTTGTCATTATTCACAGATTATTTAATACACAGATTCAGATAAAGGCTGACCTTCAGATTAAAAGAGGACTAATCATTTGTTGAGTTTACGTCACATGACAAAAATTATTGGATTGATTATATTATTGGCCGACACCAACAGACTCAACAAGCTCATTAGGAAGGCTGGCTCGGTGCTGGGAGTGGAGCTGGAGTCTGTGGTGGAGGTGACGGAGAGGAGGATACTGAGGAAACTCCTCAGTATTCGTAACAACACGTCTCACCCCCTGCATGACACACTGCTGTCCTACAGGAGCACATTCAGCGGTAGACTGAGACTACCGAGGAGCAGCACAGAACGCCACAGGAGGTCCTTCCTGCCAGTGGCCATCAGACTGTATAACTCCTCCCCTTTCTGTAGGAGAGGAGCTAGATAATCATGTCAGGCATCACTGTCATTCCCGTCCACTTGTCTATATTTATGTTTACTTAGCACCTTACATCTCCACATTTGTATCCATGTATCATATATTGTGCTCATACTGCGTACTGTACTCTTATTTTGGATTATAGTGACACTTACTCTGTACTTAACTGCATTTAATGTAACTTCTGGCACAAGAATTTCCTTCGGGATTAATAAAGTTTTATCTTATCTTATCTTATCTTATATATACACATGATGCTTGATTAATAATACAAGTTTCAGTTATTATGTTTTTAACTAATTCATTTCCACATGACATGTTGATGCATGTTTGCCATACAGGTAGGCATTTGTTCATCATTGTATTATCATACAGTATATTAGGTCAGGTGATGCAGTGTTTGTGGACTGAAGCACGTTTTTGACATGTGTTGTGTAACATTAATGCATTGCAAGACTGACAATGTTGTGTAACAGGAACAGAACATAATCTTAAAGAATCCTGTGAAAGGCAGATTGTTATGAATTTATCAGAACGCAGTTAAAAAAGTTACATTTTAAGGCTTTAACTTTTAGACTGCTTCACTTTAACACTGATAATAACTCCACATTAGCTATTTAGGGCACTAGAAACCAAGAAAAAACTGAAGAAGACCCACCTTCCTGCAGCAGTGTCAGCAGTGGTCCTCTTGCTTTGAATTCAGACAATCTGTGTGTTTTCTCTCTCCAAAGTCAGTGCAGTGGTCCTGTGTGCAAAAATCCTCTCCTACTGATGTAGGAAGCTCAGTCCTCCTCAGCACTGACCCCTCCTCACACTTACATTGCTACTACCTGATTTTCTCTCTTTTACAGACACTCCCCTCAGTCCTTTGTGTGGTCTCACTCCACTCCAACAGAGAGGGAGAGAAAGAGAGAGAAAGAGAGAATGTTGCTAAAGGGAAATTGGGTCACTACAATCTGCACAGTGTCAGTGTCACATCTACAGAGCAACATATGCTAAACCTACCCTTAAAAACTCCACCTTACATCCTGACACAATCACTATTGAAAAATTATTTAATACAGTTAATACAGTATAATCACTGAAAGCTATCAAGTGTCATGTCACCTCCCTCTTGTTTCAGCTGTCTTGTCTTCCCCTTCCTCCTCCTGGTGATTTTCTGCTCCTTTGTGTCTCCTCCCTTGTGTATATCATATGTGTGCTGCCTTTCACTCCCTGCCCCTTTGTCCCTAGATGAATAACTTTAGAGTATATGCAGAATGTTGTAACGCCCTGTGACTCTATTTTAGAATGAGATGATGCAGTGGTCTAACAAACTCCCAAACCTCCCATTTCTACACAAGTTTTAATTGTCTTCAATGTGTTGTGATAGTATTGCAACAAAGCAGGAAGTTAAATGCTACTTATTAACTATTACACAGGTGTTACAAAAAAGATATGTAAACAAACATTCGTCCTGGAAATTTCAATCTTATGTAGCTAGAGAGCATATTCAACACAGCATTTGCATGAACAGATAAGCACAGGAGATAATCTCTTTGAAGAGAGGAGGAAGAGAATGTAATCAATGAGAGGACTGTTGTCAAAGTGAAATGTTATCACTGTTGGAAATAAAGTTCAAAGGTCAGCTTCAACAAACATATTCAGTATTAAACATTGCTGCTTGCTGAATATCTTGAATAACTTACTGATGCACAAAGATCTATCATGTGATTACCACCTTGGGGCTCTTGTGAAATGCATGCACATGTCTGTCCAGACTCATATGATGTAATTACTTTAAATATATTTAGTGACAGTCACTTCTTTATGTGATCAAATTAGCCTTTCGGATCGAAGCATTGTCATGGCAGAAGGGCTTGCATGGTCTAGTGCTTCTCAGAGCTATGTTGTCTTAAATGATGTAATCTGGCAGGACCTCCAAAAGCAAACAGACTTGGGGGGGACATTCTGTGAAGTGAGATCTCACACAAGCAGCCTGAGGACAAGGCTGGAAGATAAGTCCATCAATGATTGCACACATATATGCACTATGAGAGCTAGATTTAGATCCTCTGATTCCTGACATTTTTTCAAAGGGGCAACAGTATGTAAAGGTGTACACAGTTTTCTTGATAAACTCCTTTAATGTTTTGTGCTCGATAAACTAAGGAAGCATGGAGGGTTTGTGCTTAAGTGGTGGTTAACATTTTACATTCTACAGAAGCAGCAGAGATAAGAGATAAAATAATCCTTTATTATTTCCCAAGGAGAAATTCTTGGGCGTCCCCATCACCTGGTCTAGGTCCTGGATTGTTCCAGAGATGGCTGTCTGATAAAGCTGCCCAATTTCTACAAACAAGACCCAGCGGATCCCTGGTGGGTTAAATGCTATCTGTTGTGTCGGATAAGGTTTTCCCCTGAAACCTGAACAATGGAATGCAGCCAATTTTTTATACTATTTAATTGTTATGAGGATTTAAATATCCTTTAGCCCTTTTTATTTATAAGCCCAAATGTAATGTCAATAATTATAAATACAAATGTGATAAATGAATATCCATAGAAGAACAAATCTGCCTCCTTTGTAAATAAACTACATGAAGAATACTGACATCCTTTCATCTTATTCTGTTGCTGTTTTATCTGTTTATATCACTTCCTGTCAGTACCACTTGTTTGATACTGCAGAGCACCATAGCAGCATACATTAGTGTAATATAGAATACATTAAAAAAAACAATGCTGTGTATATAAATGATGATGATTTTTACTTTTTGTAACAAAGCACATGACAGATGACAAAACACAAAGAGCATAAAAGATACATACAAACCATACACTAAGTGTAGGATGGTGTATACAAGCATTGTGGGTAATACATTTCAGAGAGCGGTGCCTCCCCCGCTGAGCAGCCAATCTTGGGACTGTAAAAAATATGGTGCCTCTTTTAATGTGTGTAAAACTTTTGTTGCCAATTATGTGACAGTAAAAATTGTGACTTCTTTTTCCTCAATGTTCTTACACCCCACACAGTGTAGGTGGTAGTTGGCAATATGGTTAAATTAAAAAACTGTAGGCTGTTCTAACAACACAATGTGAGCAGTGTGAAGAATAACTCAAGATGTAAAGAACAACAGTGAGTTGTTTTTTATGAGGTAACTTAACCTTGGAAATGTGATAATGATACAGTATCCTATCTGCAATATCCATGGTAACGTTAATCACATCCATTCAGGTTTTCATGACAAGTATTCATGAATGGTTTGATCCAGATACATCATCTTCATCATCAGGTGGACAGGCAACAAAGTCAGCCAACATGGAGGCCATGGCTTCATCGTCCAGCTAAAGGACAGAGAGGAACAACTGGTTACAGTCTGTCCGCAATTCATAAAGGGATTCAAAAAAATATAGAACGATACAAATTTACTATTAATGGTTTTTAATACAAATGTAGAAATATGCTCTTGCAGAGATACACAAACTAATGCTGTCAAAATACATGTGTTACTACCATACTTTTATTTTAGCGCTAACATAAAAAGCTACTAGCAGCCCGGCAGCTTAATGCTCTGATAAAATCAGGGACACATGAAGGAGTTGAACTTTACCTTTTTCTTCTCAGTGATTTGCCCTTCTTCCTCCTGTTGTTCCTCTTCTCTCTTTCTCTTCATTCCTTTCCCCTCCTCTCCATCAGTCTCCTCTTCTGCCCCTCTTCTGTCTTCCTCCTGCTGCTCTGCTTCCCTTGTGTCTCTTTTCTCAGCATCTGACTCCTCCTTCTCTTTACCATTTGGGCCTGTTGGGGTTTTAGCATCTGTTGTTGTGGCCACTAAGGAGTCTTCTCCTTGATCAGCTGCTAGCTGTTCCTCCTGATGACTGAATGGCTGGGATTCACTCACAACAGCTTCCTGTGCAGGTTCAGCTGCAGGCTCCTGTTAAGGTCATCAGTTAGGTTTAGACAGAGAACATAACTTCCTTGTAACTCTGTAAGCAGTACAGATAAGAGAACAAAAACACTGGATAGACAGATACTGTATTCAGTCTGCTGGGGGAATCCAGAGTAACAGAGGAAGCTAACTTTATACTTAGCACCCTGTAAAGGCGTTCCTGACCTTGTGGCACTTAGATGCCCCAAGTCAGCATTTACTTTGCTTGTTTGTTTTTACTTTACTTTTTAAGTGTGTGGTTTCTGGGAAATGCAGGTCCTCCTAGAATGCACCTCCATGCTCCTAGAATCACGATTCTAGGAGCATGCTGTCAGGACTATTACACAAATAATATTTACATGCACCGGCAACAAGAAAACATATTTTTTGAGGCCTAACAAACGTGTTGTTTGCGTTTTCTTTTTTAGATAATGTCCCCTGATATTCTAGTGCATTTTTAGCCTCACCAGCAGCAGACTCCATTCCATTTCATGCATCTTTTCTCCAGTATAAACCTACCTATTTTAAGCCACAGCATGCGATTTAAAATGCTGAATTGGAAAGTCAAGGACAACGTTCAGCAACTACTTTGGTACTACCAAGGCTGGGATCACATGGAATTTTTAGTCTTTCCCAATGATGACCCTATCAGCGGTTGACCACTGTGTCGTGGTCGAGGGAGTGTCAACACTACATACATGCAATTCTTTTGTCTGGTTGGTTTTGAGTGTACAAGATGCTAAATAAATTGTTTTTTTTTGTCACACTTAACAGCTGAATCACTGTTCCTACCCAAGCCCACATTTCCATTCTCATGAAGCCCGGTGTTAAAAGCCTTAGCAGGTGCATGTCAGTTCAGAGCCCAGAAAAAAACGAATCATCCGATTAACACATTTATAAAGTTTCATCAATTGACAGGCATAGTTTGCATTTCACTTTTTTAAAATTTCTTCTTGTATTCCAGTGTTGTACCTAGTGCCACACAAGTTTTCAAACATGTAACTGTGAATCTGTGGTTATTACCTGTTGACTCTGACAGGTTGATTGTTCCTCTGAGGTGGACGTCAGCTCACTCTCTTTGGCCTCCTGCTCCCACGAGCTAACCTCCTCCTGAAGTTCACCTGCTTCTGCCCCTTCCTCTGTCTCCTCCCTCTCTTCTAGTGTTCCACCTGTGACACACAGGATCTGTGGCATAGTGGGGTCGTCCATCCTTTCAGTCTCATCCTCATCCTCTTCTCCTTCCCGCCCCTCCTCCAAGACTCCAATGCTTTCCACTTCTGGCACCTTTATCCTGTCTTCTGCGAACAGCGCTCTGTTGGTCTGGATCTCCTCGATCCCTCCTTCTGTATCTCCCTCCACACTAAATCCAGATATCCCTGCTTCATCCACTGCTGCTCGAAGGACCTTCCCCTCCTCTATCCCCGCATCTGCAGCTTTGTCTTCAGCTCCTTCCAGTGGAGGTATGTCCCCATCCTCCTCTTCTTCCTCCTCCTCATCAAGCTCTTCACCATCTTCATCAAATTCCTCATATTCCTCCCCGTCATAAAACTCTTCGTCACCCAATTCACTAACTTCCTCCTCTTCATCCTCCTCATCCATCCCTTCCTCCTCTTCCTCATCTAGCTCTTCATCATCCTCCATGTCCTCCTCATCTTCTTCTTCATCGTCAGTGCTGTTGATGTTGATGACGGCTGAATCTTCATTGTTGGCAGATGGTGGTTGGTGCTGGTGGAGGTGACGTCCTTGCTGGCTCAGCTGATTGTGCAACAAGTGGTGAGGCAGTCCAATTGGGCCTGGTTGGCCTTGTGTGGGGGGCTGCATTAGAATCTGCTGTAGCTGGGGCCTGCCAGGCAAAGAGTCACCTAGAACACCTGGAGGGACCGTGAGTGTGCTAGAGTTTAAAGGTGGAACCAGGGAGGCCACTGAGGCAGTAGGAGGGAAGGAGTTGATTGGGGGGGTGGAGGTAGTCAGGAGGGGGGAGGAGGTGGCCAGGTCGTTTGTAAGAGATGCCCCGTCTATTGTACTTGTTACTGCTGTGGTGGGGACCATGGTGACAGATTCTCCTCCTGGTAGTGTACCACCACCACCTGGTGCAGTAGAGAGCACGTTCTGTGAGTTGACCACTGCATCATCCTGCTGATTCTCCATGTTGAGCATCCCTGGAGGAACGATTACCACACTGTCATCTGAGTCACTAGCCAGAGAGATTTCTACATCCTCTGCTTCTTCTTTGTCATAGCGGACAAAAACGGGTCTCTGCCCCTCTGGATGGCCCAGCCCAGCAGGGTCCGACTGGTGTTGTGTGTGTGGGGAAAGGATCATATCGCCTGGAGTAGGCCCATGGCTTGGCAGTCCTGGAACAAGGGGGAGGTGATTCTCCAGAGAGCCCAACAGGGAAGCAGGGCCCAGGCCAAGAGAGTGTTGGCTGGGGAAAGGAGGAACAGGGGGAGGACCTCCTAAAAGAGTTGGCAATGTGAGTCCAGGGGCAGGTCCCTGGGATGATGGAAGGACAGAAGCAGAAGTGGTGGGTTTTAGGGCAAGGGGAGGCAGGGGTAGGGCAACAGATGGAGTGCGGGGATGGAGGATTGAGTTACAGATGGTCAGTGCCTCTGCACAGAATGAAGAGACCTGAAGAAGAGAAGGACAGAGATTCATTAACATTTTGAAATGACAGCAAAACCTCATTCACTAACTGTAAGTTCATTCTAATCTTGACTGTTTTTATTATCATTCAATATGGGGTCGATTTAGATGCCAATTCTTTGTCCCAACATTTATTTATTACCAAAAAAAACAATAACAGCTGTACTGAATTTGAGCTACAAAGTGCAAAACCAAGGTCAAGCAAAACTTCAACTCAATTTCACCTCTAAAGTTGTTATGAGTGTGGTCAGAGATTAGCATTTGTAAACAAATCAATAACACTTAAGTTTGTATAACCTAACATGAGCAAAAAACCACTGATAGAAAAAGAGAAAGGCCCCTTCAAGAGTTTATGAGTTTAAGAGGTTTTAAGCTGGTTACATACTCCACGAGAACAAAGACTTTCTTCTCGCTCCCTGGGTGAAAAGAACGGGAAAAAACTTTGTTTCCCTGAGAAGAGTGTGTGATAATGCTCATGGAAGAGGGTATATAGCATGACAAGAGATAGAAGATTAGTGTAGCTGACTGTATAGCAGACCTCTGGTATGTGAATTTAATTCTGTGAACATGTAGATGACTGTCTAGAATAATACATCCTGTCTCCCGGTATTTAATGTCGAGCCACTGTAACGCCATGATCAATACTGGGATTAATTTTATAATACACAGCATCGCCACCTTTTGCCACAGACATTCTCCTCTGTGTGCCGAGTTCTTTCCCAGCTGCTCATCTAAACTGTCCATCGTCGCTGTACTTCCTCCTTCCAAGTCTGTGTGTTCTGCTCACCTGAAGAAGCTCTTGCGCTTCTCCACATTCATCACGCCCACTAAATTCCGATCAATCACAAATTTGACACCACTGAGAGAAAGAGTTCTGCCCGGGCCATGTGTCTGCGAAAGCTGCCGAACGGGCGCTCCGAGAACAAAATGACAAGATTTTGTAGTCGAAGCGCCGACAGCAAGAAGAAAGTTCTTTGTTCTTATGGAGTATGTAATCAGCTTTAGTATCTCTCTGCCAGCAGGCACCTTGAGGCTGCGGTCGTTGCGTCCATTGCTCAGAATGGAAACAGCACATGTCAGAGGTGGAGGCCAGCACGGTGATGGGACCAGGACCAAAGCCAGTAATAACCTGAAAATGTAGATAGTAAACAGTTTTTACAAATAAAAAAAACAGATATACAGTGTTCTCATGCTCATTGACAGTGCTTATCCATCTGTATATTTCCTAGTTACCAAGGGCTTCCTTAGCATTGTGATGCAATGCTTCTAAACACCTGGGACAGTCATTTCAGAGATTTTTGAGGAGTTTTGAAAGTATACGTAACGACTGGACTGATGGAATGTTGAAACATTTTATGTGTTTTCCACTGATTGAAATGGCTGTGAAAGAGCTCAATGTAGACTATATAGTGTAAAACTGTATTCAGTATATTTGTCTTGAACAAATACACTGTCCTGTCATCGAATCAGTGTTTGATTTTCAACTTTCAAAGTGACTGCATAAACATCTGCCCAAGTTGTGTGGTGATTCCCATTACAGTAAGGTGTCCACATTCAGATGATGGTGATGACACAAAAACAGACAAACTCACTGTGTCTGTGTGTGTAATACTAGTATATATTTGAACAGTCCAACTTTTTCTGTATTTACGTGCTTATGCTGTGAATGAACAAGTACCTGTACAGTTCTTTTCGAGTGAGGGCGCTGCTATACTGTCCACTGACGCCCCCTGTGGATTCACAGGTAGTGTTGCTGCTGGACTGCTGCTGCTGCAAACGCACACACAGAGGCAGCACCACATCATGGAGTCTCTGCAAGAAAATCCACACATAGTGATTGTTTGCAGCTGAAAAAGAGAAGACAGGGTCAATCCTGCAGAATAGTCAGTAAACACAGAAGGGAAAAAAATCATCCATGTTCACATCAGATCAGAAAATCAACATGATCAAAATTGTAATGTGAAAATATTTACTTTGTGTATGTCATCCTTCAGCAGTGTCCCACTGGACTGTATGATTTGTCTTAGTGCTGTAAAAAATAAAAAAAAAACTTCTGATTACCGTACACAAGAATAATAGAAAGCCGACAGATTAATAAAAGCCACATTAGAAAGTAGGACAGGATGTGATCTGGTGTAGCAACTAACCTCTGAGGGCTGAAATACAGGTATCTTGATTGGCCAGAAGGTCTCCCTTCCTTTGGAGTGATGGTCCAGCTGTGTCCGCCATTACCAGCTGCTTTGTCCTCCGAGGGCCTGGTTTTCCTCCAGGAACCACATCAGCTGTCAGACCTGCCCGCAGCTGCCAAACCAGACCACACAATTAGCGAATGTTTAAATTGTCTATATTTAAAAAGGTACTCAAGTGCTTTACACTACAAAGAGACCGAGTTACAGCCAGAATTCACTACTGGTTCTCAAACAAAAATATCCCAATGTTTTACTACATTCTGCTTGCTTGAACTTACCTTGACAGACTCTGCTCCTGGTGTGATGTCACTAAGCAGATGGCTAAACAAGAGTTCTGAGTGACTGGGGCTTCCTTGAAGGACACTAGCAGAAGCTCCGGCAACCTGGACCCACAGCTCTAAAGTTCTGTACACTGATACCCGCACTGAGCTGTGAGATGAATAATACATTCATAAATACAAAATAAGATTATCAACAGCAGAGGCAATACTGAATTTTTGCTGATATGCCAAAATTGTTCAGCTCTTTTTGGCTGATCTTGATATATCACACAAGCATTATATATCCACACTAAACCTGGCATTGCAACTATCAATACATGCTGCTTGGCATGTAACTTTCCAAAGAGAAGATACTTTGGCACATTTTGAATTGCTTGCTTAGTCAAATGACAATGCACACTGATACATACAGACTGTAGCATGTCACACATTTCATAGTGCTACTTGTCTGTCAGTTAGACATTGTCATTGCTAGAAAAGTATTTTCCAATTGCAGCGCCTTTATCTTTAAGGAATCAAAAACTAATGTATCTACTGGATCGTAGTAGTGTGCTCAATGTGGATCAATCGGATAGAATTTTGAAAAAAGTAACAATTAAAAAATTAGCTTTAAAAAATAACCTTGATTTGACAAGAACTTAAATAAAACTAATCTAAAAATTTAAACAATATTTAAGATCATAGATCATTATTACTGTCCTGCACAATTATTCCAGACAGGCCTTTCCAACTGTCACAAAGCGGTGTCAAAACAGTAAAAAAAAAAAAAACAACATGACGCAGAGGAGGAGGACGATGTTGCTGCTGTTTGGGATTTTACCACTTTGCCTGTTTTCCCAAATATCTCTGCTTCATACATGTTCACATAAACTGCTGCTTCTGCCGATGATTGGCAGCGCGTGTGTGTGAGACGCTACGTGCGCTGCAGTGAGACCTGTATGAGCCATTCTACACACTCGTTTCTCATGAAGTATGAAAAGTCCGGTTAAATTTGGTTCGTATTTCTGCCACCTCAGGAACACGAACAGATATGTCTGTCCTTGTGGAGTATTTAACAAGCTTTAATCACGTCACTCCTTCATCTAATCACTTACCTATAGGCTCTCTGTTGTCCTAAACTAGCTTCAGGTAGAGGCATCCAGGCTGACAGGGTCTGAGAAAACAGCCTCTGTAGTACTGCAGCATACTGAACCATGCCGCTACGGACGCTGTAGCAGAGAGTCGGAATTATTCACCTCTTCAAGAGTATTTTTAAGATCATAGTTTGTGTGTCAATACTCACGCTGTGATGAGTCCTGATAGGACCTCCAGTGTGTTTGTGTGTATAGAGGGGAGGATCAACAACTTCGCACTTCCATCTCCTGTTAAATTCTGACACACAGAGCCATGTACAAAATAGATTAGGGCGATATACATCCACATGGGTAAAGCAGAGAAAGATGGCACAATGCCTCGGTTCATTATTGTGTGTGTTCTCACTATGCTCTTGGCGCTCACAGCGAGGGCTCGACACACAAGGTTGAGTACTGGTCTGACAGGCAGACGAACCGCTGCAGCAGGATCCACTCTGATCGACACAAATAAATACCTTAGATCTTCAGTTTTAAACAGTCCTTAAAAGTTTGTGAGCACTTTGGAATTTTCCATATTTCTGTATAAATATGACCTAAAACTTTTTGGTGGGTTTTTCATTTTGTGTGTGTCCATGTGTTGTACCTGAGTGTGTGTTTGAGTGCCAGGCAGACAGCATTGTATCTATGCTGCAGCTGCAGAAGCAGCAGCGGATCCGTTTGGTTGAGATGAGGAAAGGCCAGCTCCACCCCATGATTCTGTGACTGCACTGCTCCATCTGCGACAGCAGGCAGCAAACAAGTCTCAGTGAACAATACACATGTAAAAAAAGACACACACAACAATACTATCAGATTGATGCACATGATGCACATACCCGTCTCTGATCCTTGGTAGATCTGAGCCAGCAGGCCATTGGCTGAGGCTAGTAAGCAGTGGATCTGATTGGTCCAGCTTTCAGCTCTACCAGTACCCACCCCTCTGTCCAACAGGCCACCCAAACAGGGCAAACGGCCGTAACACTGACAGGCCATCTGACAGGTTGACAAAAACATGAAAAAAGTTAATCAAATATTCAAAGAAAAAAAAGACTCCAGTTACTCAGTTTTTGTAAGAATGACTAACCTCTTGTAATTTCCTGTTGGTGCTGTCCATTTTGGAAAGGAAATAGGCTCCTAGTTTATCCTAGAAAACACAGGATTGACCCAAAGTTTATTTGTTTAAAATTACATTCAACAAGTGAAAGCTTCTAAAAACAATTGTTTTGGTAGTGACTTTTGATTGCTGGAAACTTTGGTCTGTTAATACTGTTAATGTTAACTGTTAATACTTTGATGTGATGGGGAAACCTGAAAAAGGTTATGTTCTGTTTTTATTTGAACTGTCTCAGGGTAATGATGTTTTATTACTCTGAGCCACAAACTGATACCAGAGGTTGACCATGACTGTGTAAATAGGACTTACCTTGAGGGAGCCACAGGCCCTCGGGTAATAGGTCATACAGGCAATCATCCCCTCCATGGCTGCAAGCTCACACTGAAGGAGCAAGGACAACGAAAATACGGCTAAGCAAAGCCAAGTGACACTATAATTATAAGTTGCATTTTCTCCTGAAGACTACAGTAGTGAATGTCAATATTTAGATTCTGATTCTGACAAATAATTTCATGTCCATCAATGCATAAATGACCTCACAAGCTACAGAAAACCAACCATTTACCATCCAACTGTTACACTAGTACTCATCATCTAAGAGGCTATTAATTAATATGATTGCTGGAAAAAATAAAGTTATTTTCATTCTTTATTCTTCTGTCCATTTTTTGGCATGCTACTAGTGTTGAATTTGAAAGCTAAAATATCTACAAACATTCTTGGAGAAAAATTGCATTGTTGCAATAGCAAGGAAAAGAGCAGCAAAACAAAATGCAAGATTATTATGTGCCCTCTGCAACATTCAAGTGCCCTTTACCTCACCTCTGACTTAAGGCCCAGCAGAGATGTCAGGATGCCCAGGATGGAGTTAAGGCCAATCTCCCTGGCGAGCTCTGGTAGCTGGGATGAGTACTGTAGCAAGTCCTTTAGAATATTTACTGCTAGATGGATGGTCTGAACTGGAGCCTGAGACTAGAGACCACCAATAGCGGAGGGGGGAGACACAGGAAAGTGGGGTTAGGCTGTTTAGTTATTTTTTTTCTTCATTCATCCAACCTTTTTTTATATACTTGATAATGAAATCACATAGTCAAAGCTCAGATTTGAAACAGAACACAAAAACAAATTTTCAAATACACATCAGGATCTTAAAGCAAAGTAGCTCCTATCGAATATATCATACCTGTATGACCTGCTGCAGGGAGCGCAGCCATGAGAGGCAGTGCTGCTGGAACACATCACTGGAGCTGTCCTTTACCAGCATGGAGAGCAGACAGAGACCCTCGAACCTGCTCATACACAGAAGCACAATTGAGATATTTTCAACCAAAATTACAAAATGTTACCACATAAGTGGTGGTAAGTGGCACCTACAAGCATTACAGCATATTAGATAATTAGGCACTGCTGCAATTTCCTAAAATATCAGATATAGATACAACGTTGGTGGGAATAATGATAATATAAAGCCTAACTAAAAATAAAATATTTTAAAACATGGCGTTATTATTATAGTCATTTCTCACCTGGTCTTGCTCGAACCCAGCTTGGCATTGCTGAAACCCACGAGACCTCCAGCGGCAGTCGCGTTCTGCACATATGAACAGACACATTATCTAAACAATGACTTTTTAACATAGTTATCAAACACAACAGGTCCTTAGTCAAACACAATCACACTGTAACTCCAGATGTCAGCTTAATGAACAACAAAGCCTGTGGCAGGGGCAGGCACAGCGGCAGCATGCTAACACACAGGTAGCTTTCAAACCGAAATGTGTCTACGAGCCAGGCTATACCTGTGTCTGAAACACGCCATGTTCTCTGTAGCTGGCTAACAAAGCAGGTAAATACTCTGGACGTTGTTCTTTGAGAATTGAAACCAAACCCTCCGTTAGTCGCATAGCAGATGGCCCATGCAGCCAAGCCGATGTAGCCATTTTGCCTCTCCGCCAAGCAGACGTCACCACTGTGCGACGCCTGACGTCACTTTAGTGAGCTCTTTGTTGTCTTCCGGTCTCAGGCGCAGGGCCTTCATGCTTCAGACTGGTAAAAGCATAATCAGATTTACGACGAACGAAGTTCCTCTGGATCGTACAGTGACTCCGTGCAATTGGACTGCAGACTGTAGTGATTCCCTGCCGAGAGATGGCTAATGAGCGCCTCCGAGTGCTGGAGGACGTGGAGAAAGAGATAGCGGCGATCCTGCAGTGTGCCGGTGAGGAGATGTTTCAGCTAGTATCAGAGTATAAATAAATAGTTTTCACATTTTCTTTATAATGTATTTATTTTACACAACTGGCGTTATTTCCTAACGGGAATTCTGGAGTCAAAAACGGAACCATTGTTTTATATAGGTTAGCAGGAGTTTGTTCCAGTTGTTATAACGGTTCCGTTTTCATATAAAACGCACACAACCAGCTTGGTATAGTGAATTCTCAGACCATGTAAGAGTGGTTGACTTTTTTACAGCAGACCTATTGAAAACTATCGTGTGAGGTATTCGCAGGTTTCAGGGATTTCTTGGTCCCAACTGAGGTAGAGGCGGTACCATCCCCATCACGTGCACACGTGTGCACGTGTACCATGTCTTTAACTTCAAATAAACTGTTCAACATAGATAAAAAGGCAATGGGTTCATTTAGATTAATATATAATCATATTCAAAATGAAGCATATAGTGAACTTCTAATTCATAAAGACGCAGCAGAGTAGCACAGTGCACACATATATCATGTCATGACCAGCAGAGGGCATGTTGGACTAAAAGTAAACCAAAAAGTTCAGATTTACAATCTTATCAATGTCAAAACATTTCAGTCCTTGAATAATATAAAACATTCAAACTCTAATTGTGTTAAATCCCAGTTTCAGCATTTTTTAGGTACCTAACTGTTTTTCTAGCCTTAACATTATATGTCAAGACACTCACTAGGAAGTTCATATCACCATTAAACTGTTTTATATGTGTTTGAACATAGAACAGAAATGCAGTCAAAACTGGTATCATAATAACTTGAAACATAAAATGAAAGTTTTAAATAGCTCATCCATGTTCAAAAAATATGTTTATTTAAGTGCATGTGGCTTTATATTGTCCTCTACCTTCGTCCAGTTTGCTGCTCATTTACCATAGATGATAAAAAAGTTCAGCTGTTGCTCCCTTTTTGTATTTATGTAATTATGTGTTGTCTGCTAAATAATGTCATGTTTTAAACTGATGTTGCTATATGCTTGTCCTGGCAGGTAATATTGTTCTGGAACTCTCCAAAGACAAACACAATGCCAGCTTCCTGGACAGACAACTAGTCCAGTTCCAGAGCTCTGTTAACCGAGTGGAGAGCGAGCTGAGTGGCCAGATCCGCTATCTCACACAGGTCACCACATTTTTAATTACATAAAGTGTCACCACAGCCACTAAGAACAGGAGTGGAATTTTTTTTACCATGATTAGAATATACGTATTCTGTACTGATTGAAGTAGTTAAGACACACATTCAGCCATCACATTGTAAGCAGCAGCTAACTCATCTGTCTTTTCTGCAGGTGGCTACTGGTCAGCCTCATGAAGGCTCCACATATTCAGCCCGGAAGGACTGTCAGATGGCTCTGAACAGAGCGGAGTATGCCAAGGTCAAACTGGGAGAACTGGGACGGACCTGTGAAGTCATGTTGGAGCAGCCACAGCAGCACCAGCAGCCGACGTGAAAGCAGATGACTGGCTGCAGAGATGGAGATCTCACTTCACAGAACTGTATCTGCCCTTATTCTTCACTACCACCACCATTGTATTCTTCTCACGTTTTTAGATCTCTTATTAAAATACTGGATTGTCACAGAAAAAGTAAAAGACAGAAACATGTTTTTTTATACATAAAGACTTTTCTAAAGGTTATTTCAGCTCTATATTGTGTTTGGTGGTGAGCGTTTGCTATATGCAGAAACAGTTATTTCTGTCTTAACACCTAGTGCTGGGAAAGGTTTCATAATAACTAATCAGCATTTAGCAGCCT
Organism: Parambassis ranga; assembly: GCF_900634625.1. Taxonomy (NCBI): domain Eukaryota; kingdom Metazoa; phylum Chordata; class Actinopteri; family Ambassidae; genus Parambassis; species Parambassis ranga. Next base: position 1,580,244 of record NC_041038.1, read on the forward strand.
CCCAGAATAAAAAAAAAGAGTATTAACCAGTGTCAACTTATCTAACTGTCAAGACTCATAAGTTCAGTAATATTTTAAAGCAAATATCTGCAGATACCAGTGCCTTGCATAAGTTGATTGCATAAAGCAAAGAAATAAGAAAAAACTATTACATTGTTTTGACAAGTGTCATAATATGTCCTGACAATTAGCCAGTTTTATTAATGACAGGAGGACAAAGGCATGATCAGAAATCAAAAGAGCAGCGTTGACAGTAATCAGGATTACAACCAATGAGCTTTTTATAGTGATCATTTCTTCTGTAATTGATTTCTGAGCCCTTGAGTAAACTAGCCATGTTACAGGAAATTGCTCTCTAGGACGTTGATTACAATGACAGTCCAGGATCATAGAATAGAATAGAAATACTTTATTCATCCCAAGCTTACTTTCCTTAATAAGATCTTTATTAGCACCCATATATAAGCACTTATTATTCTCCCCTGAGTTCTACATACACACTTTATAACCAAATTCCAGATTAGACATTATTTCATAAACAAGTGATACTAGAGAACTAGTTAATGCTAATTCAGCAACATTGTAACAACAATTTTAGGCTGCAATAGGTTCCTGTTAGCCACTGATCAGTCGTTCACAGCAGATTAGAGGAATTTTAGTTCTTTAAGCATTCTCTTGGGAAAGGACTTGTGTGGTTGTGTTGTCTTGCTGCATGACTCGCCCACAGACAGATGTCCATTTACTGTTATGATTCATTGTTCCATTAATGCTGACAACATGCAGCAGCAAAACCATGATGCTACCCCTACTATGTTTAACAGATTGGGCAGGTTCCTACACTGGAATGCAGTTTGTTAAGCCAAATAAATATTCTGGCCTCATCTGTGCTCCAAGTAATTTCCCAGCAGCCCTCTGGTTTGTCCACATGAGCTTTAACAAACAGACAGGGAGCAGTGTTCTTTTCAGAGAGCAGTGACGTTCTCCTTGCAGCTCTGTCATGCACACCATGGTTGTTCAGTGTTCTTCTGATGGTGTTTTTATCCACATGAACATTAGCCAGTGTGAGAGAGGCCTTTAGTTGCTTACAGGTTAGCCTGGGTTCCTCTGTGACCTTGCAGACTGTTACGTGACTTCTTTTTGGAGTAGTCTTTGTTGATAGAGCACTGCTGGGGAGCTTAATGATGAATTGAATTTGAATTTCCTCCATTTGTACAAAGTCTGTCTGTGGATTGGCCAGCTTCTTCAGAGATGGTTGTGTTACCTTTTCCAGCCTGATGAGCAGCAACAACTTCATATGAGGTCCTCAGAAATGTTTTTTGATTATGTCATGACACACTTCCACAAACACGTGTTGTGAAGATCAGACTTTGATAGATCACTGGTGTTGAAGTCCAACAGGTCACTCACTGACATCTTCTATTGATTGAAACACCACTGAACAGATGGATTCTAATGTGGCCTTCAAATGAACTGATCATCTTTGATCTTCACATTTTGCAACTTACACACATGTAACATTGGGACTTTTGGAACAAATAAATGACGAAATAAAATGTTTCTGTTTCATTAGTTTGATTGGGTTCTCTTTAATCACTGTCAGGACTTCTGTTGATGTTTTGGGTCATATTTATGCAAAAATGTAGAAAATTCTGCATCATTTATCATTTTATACGCTAATTAAGTATGAATCAAATGAAAAGAATCATTCAGTTTTTATTGTAAATTTTTTGTAAAGGTCCAAAATGTGTCCAACCTTTTAGAGGAGTCAAACAGCGCCCCCGTCGGTGTAGTGGTCATACGGAGTATTGCACTGCATAGTATCAAGTGAAATTGATTACTTTGATTAGCTGTTTGTGGACAGAAGTCACAGCACCGCGGGTCAACATGAATGAAACGTCAGAAAAGAAGGACTTTGTGTAGACATAAGGAGCTTTTATTACTGCTGCTTTTAACATTATTCCAGGGTGAGTTTATGGGCTGATGTGCTGCCTTCTCCTGTGGTCCCTTTGAGGCTGTTGGTGTCTGGGGAGATAGATGAACTTAGCCACCAATATCCAGGTGTATTTCCTGTTTGTGCTGTGACGCATGCTCAGAGCAGTAGTGGGACCACTCAGGATGTGGGAAGACTTCTGGGCTAATGTCCTGTCATGCAGTCAAATAGTAAATGTTGCACAGGCATATTTTCCTCAGGAGGAGATGCGGGTGAGGAAATGCATTGTTTATGGAGACTTTGGAGAAGCAGCGTTCCAAATTGTTGTGCCTGAAAGGTTCTTTGATACAGTGCAGAGAGTTCTTCATGATGAGTCTGAGATTTGGGTATGAGGAAAACTATTTCTTTTGGCTGAAATTAAAACATGACGTTTCCAGCTACATTCAATCGTGCCATGTGTGTCAGCAGACTGGGAAGCCGGAGAGGTTCTGCAGGTGCTCTCATCTCTGCTCTCATCATTTCTGCCTGGTGTTTGCTCACTTTTGCATTTTGTCAGTGCTCTCACCCCTAAAGGTAGCATGAGGCAGTGTCTACAACCCACACAAGTTGCTCAGGTAGTGCAGCTCATCCAGGATGGCACATCAATGTGAGCTGTGGCAAGAAGGTTTGCTGTGTCTGTCAGCACAGTGTCCAGAGCATGGAGGAGATACCAGGAGACAGGCCAGTACACCAGGAGACATGGAGGAGGACGTAGGAGAGCCAACAACCCAGCAGCAGGACTGCTACCTCCTCCTTTGTGCAAGGAGGAGCAGGAGGAGCACTGCCAGTGCCCTGCAACATGACCTCCAGCAGGCCACTAATATGCATGTTTCTGCTCAAACTGTCACAAACAGACTCTGGATCAGGATCATAAGTGCCTTTAAAAATGTGTTTTATCACTTTTATGCTGATGATATAAAGTTGTATTGTTCTTTTAAAGACACAGAGTTAGATCGGCTACAAGAACTGATAAATTGTGTCTCTTGCATCAAAAACTGGCTAGCAGCAAACTACCTACAACTAAACGATGACAAAACAGAGACTCTTGTGTTGGCCCCAGATGAGAAAATTCCTGTCATCACTCCCCACCTTGGTTCTCTGGGCACGTCAGTTCAACCAAGTCCAAGGAATCTTGGAGTTATGCTTGATTAATCTTTGTCCCTTGATGGCCACTCAAAACAACTTGTAAAGAACTGTTTCTTTCAACTTCGAAATATCTCAAAATTAAGGCCAATGTTGTCAAATGCAGATCTAGAGATTATTATCCATGCTTTTATCTCGTCTCGTTTAGATTGCTGCAATTCACCTTTTACTTGTTTTAACAATTCTGGTCTCAAACGCCTGCAATTGGTTCAGAATGCTGCTGCAAGGCTTTTAACAGGATTAAACAGACGGTCACACCTCTACTCCTCGTCAGTTCTCCCGTGTACCTCGTGACCGTCCTGAGAAACCTTTTGTCTTTTGAACCTTTGATGCAATTACTAATACTCAGCTTCTCCCTCTTCAGACACCGCTCAGCCTGGTCCCGTCCAGCCTCAGCCGTTTTCCTCAGAACACCTGCTTCAGTGATTTTTGCTCCCTTTGTGGATGATTTTTAGTTCTTTTTGTTCAATAAATCTGTTACCTTGAGTCTGCTCGGGGAGCTTCTTTTTCCTCTACACGTAACACCTGGGTTCCTTCTGATGCATGACAATGCTAGGCCTCATGTGGCTGAAGTGTGTCAGCAGTTCCTGCATGATGAAAGCATTGATGCTATGTTTGGTTGTATGTATGGTTTCCTGGCACTGCCCAGCCAGAGAGGAGCTCCAGCCCCCAGCCGTTCACCTCTGCCCAGCAGGAGGTGAGTAGTGCACACTCTGGAGACATGTATACTGACAGAAAACTTACCAGGAGTTATCTGTAGGAACTGATAAACACAGGAATAGCTTGTTGAAGAATAGCATGTGTAGGTGAGTCCTCAGTGTCTAACAATAAAGTGTTTCTCACAGGTTATCCCCTCCTGGCCAGAGAGTAGCTCCAGCCACCAGCCATCCACCTCTGCCCAGCAGGAGGTGAGTAATCCACTGCAGAGCTTATGGGTAATCATTTACAAAGAGAGGAGCAAACTGAAGAGTACTAGTAAGTGTTTTGAGAGCTCAGTGTTTAATTATTGTACACAGGGAAGTCCTGCCCTGCCAGAGGGGCGTCCCGAGCCGTCCTACTCAGACTTGCTGCGTCGAAGACTGCAGGCTGAGCACCGGGTAAGTTTAGATTAAACATTGCTGAGAGTGAGTGAAAACCTCCTTTCAAGTGATTTGTCTCATTGTTGGTACTGAAGTGTTTGAACGTCATTTCATTTCTCTCCTCTCTTCATCTCTTGCAGGATGTTAACCGGAATCTCCTTTACATCTTTGAGCCCCGGCAGTTCCTGTTGTCCTTTGATGGGGCCCAGCCTACGGTCATCCCACCTGACCGGGTGTCACCATCAGAGGTTGCACAGGTAACAAGGATTGTGCATATTGCATGGAATTGCACATTAAATGTTCTACTTCACACATCAGATTCAAGAAGTGACTGCTCTCTTGCTGCCTCATATCACCCATTGTGACAATAATCAGTGCTGTTTTTAATGCTGTGGCTGATGACTGCAGATAAACGATAATTAATGATAAAATAACTTCATGTTTTTCCCCTGCAGCTCTTAAAAAGTCTTTACCGTGTAGAAAACAAAATTATAGTAAAGTGAAATAAAATACAGTAAAAAAATTAGTAAAATAAAATACAGTATAGACAACTAAATTATAGTAAAATAACATATTAAAATAAAATACAGTAAAGAAAATTAAATTGCATAAATAACATAAGCAGCTAGCCAATAGCCTGGAACGCGCTTAGGGAGCAAAGTAGTTTCTCACGTAAAAGACAGTGAAAATGAATAGGAGGGGTTGGTCGGCTGTGTTAATAGAGGGGTTGGGTCCCCTCCGTGAATCGCCACCTTATCGGGTTTGCATGCCCAAAGGATCCTAGGAGCTATGTTGTTGGGGCAACAGCCCTTGCTAGGGTTTCCCATGGCAAATTGGTCCTAGGTGACGGGCTAGACTAAGAGCGATTCACTTGGTTTGTAACTGTACTGTTTGGCACGATTTATTTTATTTATTCTAATATTGTACCTTTTCATGTTTGCTTGCTTTGCTTTTTGTTACTTTGTAATTTTTTTCTGACGTGTTTGTTTTTAACAGCTTTAGTCTTTCTTACTTTTTTGTTTGTTTTTTGTTTTATGTATGTTTTTTTTTACTGAATCGCCACCTTATTGTACTGGATTGATTTTCCATGTCTCCCATGGCAAATTGTTCCTAGGAGACGAGATAGACTAAGAGCCCTATGGACATGATCATTTTTATTTACTACATGTTCTCATTGATTGACAGGCCAAATCTTTTTGTAACTTTATGTTCCCTTTTTGTAGAATCCAGGACTGTATGGTGAGGGTGGAAGGCCTTCAATATTCTCCCAGCAGCAAGAGGCTCTCATGCTCCTTCAAAACAATGCCATTAGACTGCATCAAATACAAGCAATTGATGGAGAGCATGCAGAGGTTGGAGGAAAGTACAGTGTCAGCCTTTCCAGGTTTGTGTTAAAGGTAGGGTAGGAGATTTTGAAAACTCAGCCAGCCAGATTTTGAAAGTAAACACATGCCCCTTTCTCTCGGAGCTCACCCTGAAGCCACGCCTCCCAACCAGTCTGTGACTTCGGCCATCATGCACTGGTGGTACGGCCTTTTTGGAAAAAAGGGTATATTTCACAGAGATGAATATTCTCAATAAAAACCACAAAACAGTCAGTGGAGCTAATTGACCTCTTTAGCTGTGTCAAGCTGATTGGCAAGAAGGTATGTTTATCAGCCCTGAATATTATCAGTAAATAACCAGAGAAGATCAGTGTAGCAGACTGACGTGTATGTGTAACTGTGTTTATGTATTCTAAACCAACAGAAATCCAAGAAGACAAACCAGGCAGGCACAGAGGAAAGGTCTGTCACACCTGACACACCTGAGGATACCACCATGGCAGTGGCAGAAGAACAGTTTGAGATTCTTTTATTGTCTGTTATTACACCTCTGTTATTTATTATCTTCTGCCATGTTATTGGTGTTCAAACACCGTGTTCTTTCATCACAAGTCCTGAGACGACCCTCACAGCACTGTACCAGATCCCCACAGCCACCTCGTTCCAGTTTGACGTCTCCTTCAGCATGGAGGTCTACATCAAGAACTGCGTCGTCAGCATCCCGGACACAGACCTCAACTTTAACATCATCAACACACACAGATATCCTCAGCAGAGAGAAGAGAGCAATCCTCAGGGACTTCAAGGATACCATGTCACTCTTCAACCCTGAGTTTGAGGACGACAGCCAGAAGGTTCGTACTCTGTGTGAGTTACAGCACATTAACTCTCAAATGTACGGTTTGTTTAACATCTCCATCTTTTTTGCTGTGCAGGACGCCCATGAGTTTCTCAGCTGCTTGCTCTGCATGATAAAAGCCCTCTCCTCAGATATGCAGAGTGCAGACCCTAAATACATCTGCCCACTGTCTTTTGAGATTAATCTGATCAGAAAACATGTTTTGTAAGGTTGTATTTGATGTTTGAATCGGGTTTAAAATGTTCATCTTTCAACCACTAGAGGTTCTCATCATTAACATATTCCTTCAAAAACTATGCCATTACAGTTTACAGTAAAGACTGAAGAAATGTGCAAAAAGGTGTATGAAGAATAAGCTGTAAGCTGCTCTGTCTTTGTCTTCTGTATTTTAATGCATGTCTGCTGTGTGATGAGACCAATTCCAAAACTCTTGTGTTGTAATAGTAACACCATCACCATTGGGTTTAGTCCAGGTGCAAGTCCTAGCAGAAGTGGAGTGTTGGTTGTTTGTTTGTCAGATGACAACTATGTTAGATGAGCTAAGAAGAAGCTAGTTACAGATGGGAGAAGATTACTTTGTGACATGGTTATAAAAGCACCTATTTTAACTCAGTTCATGACCTTAACCTTTATGCAATCACATGGGAAGGATGAGGAGGACCACAGGACAGGACAGCTAAATCAGGTAAGAGTACCGTAGTTTTTAAAACTCTTTCTGTTTTTGCTTGCTAGAGGTGCTTTCAGTGTGCCACCTTGTTTGCCCAGTAGGTGGGGTTGTAGGTATGGAGAAGGTACAGGAGGTCATCAGAGGAAGGGGTTTGCTAACCTGAAAAAGCCTGTTTTGTGAGGTAGCCTGCCACAGTGTGTATTTAATTCATTTTTTCCAAGCCTTCTGCCAAACTGAGAAAGATACAAAGTAAGAAACTGGAAGCAGGTTGATGGACAAAAGGCCAGCAGAATTTAAAGACGCTGAGTGCTGATTCAAATGCTAAGCAGGCAGAGTAAGATTTGTATCTCTCTATAAAATGGAAATGAGATGGAAACCAAGTCTCTGCCTGCCTCAAGCCTGCACACACATCAAACCGGTGGAAGAAAAGAAAGGCCATGAAAGGGCAGGGCATAGAGAGACGAAAAGACACAAAGACACACCTGTACTGTCAATGACACAATCAAACTGTCAGGTTGTCTCTAGGAGTGAGGCCCAACATGCAGGACTGTGTTCAGCAAGTGCAAAATCCAAAATGTATTATTAAACTAAACACAAGGGACTACAGCCAGAAACACAGGATAACACAAGGATAATCCAAAACACACCATGAAAAACCACTAACACCAAAATAACCAGAAAACACAGGATTAAGTCAAAGATAAAACACAGGATCATAAGGAAAATGATAACAAAAGAACTCAGGATCCTGACACAAACCAATGAAAATTCTAATGACATCAAATTTGCAACGAACAGGCAATCAAGCAAGTGCTGTTGAACTTCCTCCATATTCTATACTGTTTCTGCTCCTTTATTTGATACATTTTGTAATTCCATCATCTGGCCTGCTCTCTTCCATCCCAACACACATACAGCATAGTCTCTCTATGTTTGGAGCTTCCCCATTAATGTTGTCCTCGCTGGCATGGCCATCAGCATGCTGGGTCAGATGAATATGGAGATGGGTTGACAGTTCTGTCCCATAGAATAAACAGTGAATTGCTCAGCAGGCTATGAGGATAATGTACAGAAATCCATGCAGTCCTCTTTTTGTTGTTGCTTTTTTTTGTTTAAAATATAGGTAGTTTCTGTAGAGATAGTTTTTGGAAATGACAGCTGGGACTTTGGCTGGAAAAACACAATAAGGCCACAAAACGCAGCCAAAACAAAAACAAGCTCTAATTTTGAAATAAAATACAACTAAAAATAAGTAATGTATAATAATTATAAATAAAAACAGCTGCTTAGGGAAATTTAGTTTATGTTAAAAACAACCAATTACAAAATGTTGTATTTGTAGTTTGTCGAGAAGCCCTGAAGCAGCTAAATCGTTGTTGTGCTGATCAAAATGTAAGATTGTGGCGCACCATTTGATTTAAAATACTGTTACGTGCCGGTATTTGTTGTGTGTATGTCTGTCTCTGCTTTCTGTGCAGGTTTCCAAGTGCTTCCAGTGAACCAAGTGGATCATCCACACCTGAGGCCACTTGGCCCTCGTCAGCAGAAGTATATCAACTGGAGGTGTGCACATGGCTGGGGCCAGTGTGGGCCAACTTGTGGACGCACACACCATGCGTCTTTGCTCTGTCCAGAGGGACTAGAGCATGATAATCAGCGCTGATCTTTTTAGTTTTGCTTTTGTGTTTGATTTACTATTTTGTTATTCGTTTAAGTTAATAAATTTAATTAATAGTCACTGTTTCCGACTGCTGTCTCTTCCTCAGGCCTGGGTAACATTATTGTTGCTTCCCCTTATCCCCTGGACTAACTGGGGAACGTAACAAATGGGGGCTCGTCCGGGATTTCCTACTGAGGGAGAGTTCCAGCAAGGTCTCGGTGACTATGTAGCTTTGTTGTAGCCATGTAGCCTGCTGGAAGCCTTGTGGTGAGTGTGAGCTTTAACCCCATTGACTGTCTTCCCAGTTTAGAATAGGTGAGTGCCCAGCTGGTCCTTCCATCGGACACTCTTTTGTTATTTTGCCTTTCTTATTTTCGGAGCTAATCCTGGGTGGAGATCCAGTTCCCTGGCGGGGGTAGGCTTTCCAGGGCCTCGGCCACTGGAGTTCAGCCTTTAAAGACGCCTCGAGCCCGGCACGCTCCAGAAGACAGTTAGGTGAGTTTGTTTGGGCAGAAACTGGGACAGTCTGTGTAGAAAATCTGTATGGTTTAGCTTGTGTGTTAGCATGCGCTTTGTTCGTGTGTTCTCTGCTGCAAGCAGAGGTGTGTTTAGCGTACGCTTCGTCCTTTGTGTTTTCTCTGCTGTAGGCAGAGGTATGCGAGTGTGCACTTTCGTTCGTGTGTTTCTCTGCTGGAGGCAGAGGTGTGTGTGCGCACTCGGTTTTCATGTGTGTTAGCGTACGTTTCGTTGTGTCCTCTGCTGCGAGCAGGGGTGTGTGTTCGCATGTGCTTAGACTTTCGTGAGTTTCTCTGCTGTGGGCAGAGGTGTTGCCAGGCGTGATTTGTGGTGCTGCCGGACATAGTAGTGGCTGTGGCGGTAGCGTGTGTGGCCATGTGGCCTGTGATTCCATTAATGCAAAGGCAGAACTGGTTCTCTGGGCAGGACTTTCTGTTTCGTGTAATGGGATCACTTCGTATGTGTTAACCCTCTAGTTGGCAAACCAGGGGTTTGCTTTTATGGGAGGGGGTGTTACGTGCCGGTATTTGTTGTGTGTATGTCTGTCTCTGCTTTCTGTGCAGGTTTCCAAGTGCTTCCAGTGAACCAAGTGGATCATCCACACCTGAGGCCACTTGGCCCTCGTCAGCAGAAGTATATCAACTGGAGGTGTGCACATGGCTGGGGCCAGTGTGGGCCAACTTGTGGACGCACACACCATGCGTCTTTGCTCTGTCCAGAGGGACTAGAGCATGATAATCAGCGCTGATCTTTTTAGTTTTGCTTTTGTGTTTGATTTACTATTTTGTTATTCGTTTAAGTTAATAAATTTAATTAATAGTCACTGTTTCCGACTGCTGTCTCTTCCTCAGGCCTGGGTAACATTATTGTTGCTTCCCCTTATCCCCTGGACTAACTGGGGAACGTAACAAATACCAAAGATGCTTACATTGTTAGCCAGCTATTATGAGGGAGAAATAAAGGAAGTTTGCAAATATAAGACAAGCAACTGTCTGTGAAATTTGTGGAAAAGCTTCTGTTGACTACATATTTTACTCGAATTGACTCGCTGGTCGCTTGTGGATGCAACCAGACTGCTTTTAGCAGGATTGTTTTCTAATGGCAGACTGCAATGAGGCAACCTCGGTGTTTGGTTTGATTAGGATCCATTGAGGTCTCACGTAACCTTGATGTCACGCGGACATTGACCTTAACTGGACAGATCATTTTTGTTTATGTGTTTACATGTTATCTATTACTTTCATTATATATGCACTAATAATACACAGACACGTGTAATAATGTATGTATTAATGGACAATGGACAAAATATATTATTTGTTTCCTGAAGCTCTGGTCCATATAAAATATAAAGAAGTAACTTTATTCTTGGCCACATGTCTGTGTTCATGGACTACTTCTTCTTTGTTTACTTGAGGATTACTGTCAAGCAGGGTTGTGAAAAATTCAGAATTTCAGAATTTAATTCAATTCAGTGAATGGATTTGAATTTGAATTGGCTCCACCCCACAGGATATTGAATTGAATTTGAATTTGAATTACAGGAAGTGGAATTGAATTAATTGCAATTCAGAGAAATTCATTCTTACCACATATCAATGAGAATGTGATACTTTAAACAAGTGTTTTTATTCCAAATGAGAAATACATTTTAAAACTATAAGTCCAATACAGACACTATCATTAAGCTTACGTTCCCTTCTTGTTGAATAATTAGCAATATTTTTTATTTCAAAGTAATCAATAACACAAAGTTGTGGTAAATGCAATTATTATTTATTTACTTCACAGGGAAAAATTGATGCATTTAATGGTCAACAGTTCCTCAAATGTTTTATCATTGAGGATGCATCGTTCTGCTCTGAATATCTTACCAACAACACTAAAATCCTCTCAACAAATTTTAACTGTTGTGAATTTCTTTGAATTTCATGGAATTCCAATTCTACTTCCTGTAATTTGAATTTGAATTGCCACTTCCTGTTTGCAACCTCAGTTCAAATTCAAATTCAAGAATTGAATTGGAATTTCAGGGTCATTCTCAATTGAATTCAGAATTTTGTACAACCCTACTGTCAAGTCTAGCTGCCTGATTTAAGCAGAGAATTGTCTGTTTTAATCCACAGGTAACCTATGGAAGGCAGCCATGTTGTTGGTTGTTTTGGTTCAGGTGAGGCAGAAGTGTTCTGTGGGGAAGTGAGGCAAGGGGCAGGGAATTGAACTGCCAACTTAAGCATGCATGAAAATCATTATTAGGTTTTTTAAAAAAATCTCTTTGATTTTTGTGTCCAATTCATGATGTGCATGTAAGTCAAATTCACCAGAAAATGATATTTTTTTTTATAAACATGCATTTCATTACTGATTTAAGCACCACCAGTTTTGCTATTCTTCTTTAAGAAACATCTTACAATTTGACAAGTTTGTATACTATATGAGCATCTACTGTTACAGAAATATGACATAATAACCAAATCAAAATAACCTTTAATGAAATGGATGAATACAGGTTACAGCTGAGCATTTCAAAGAGAGCAGCCGTTTCATGCAGGCTGAGCTAAATCCCAGCTAAAAGAGGTGGTTGCCGGTTTTCTCCCCGTGCTGTCTGAAGACTCTGTGAACCTCTGAAGCAAAAGCCTTTATTCAGCTGCTTTCATCTGCTAACAACAAAGACAGAATGCTCCCACCCATCATAGCAGGTGGCCACAAACACACACCTGCTGGACACGCTTGCACGCTTGAAAGTATATGTATATGAGCGACATCAATGACATGCAAACACATGTCCCTGTCTCTGATTTACAGTTAATTCAGTCCATTACAAAGAGCGGAAATACAGATCCAAACACAGCTTCCATCACTCTAGAGGACTTGCAAAAGCTACAGTAGTTTCATACTGTGATGGTTAGAAGATTTCTGAGTAACACATGCACACATATGATACTGTAAAGAGACTGATACTGACTGGGCTTTGTACCTTGTTTAACAGCAGGTAAGATTAAACAGCAGCACACACACAAGAGTATAATCAAAAAATTTTGATCTCAATGTTCAGTGTTAAGGCTTTACTGCTTTCTGGCCACTGGGTGGCAGCATAACACTTGTGCAATTCTAACAATGGAAGAATAAGGGCAGCATAGTTTTGTGTGGTGCTTTGGATATGCAGGTTGTAGCTCTTTTTTTGCCACAAGGAGGCGGCGTCAGAAATATGTGGAACAACTGGAGCTGTAGGCTGCTCCTGATGTCAAATCACCTGCTGCTAAAAACGAGCTCAGTTTCTATTCCTTTTGGTAGTTTTGTATCTTAGTTAATTTGATATTTCCATTTTTTCTAGTGCCTGCTCAAGTGAGTGTCTAGTTAGTTCTGTGATACCAATCCTCCCTCAAGCCTCTGAGCCCCAGGAACCAGTGGGTGGGCAGACGTGTTACTTGTAACCGCTTTCTTTCCTGTGTCTCACAGTTATCATGATCCTGATGTAATAAAACATGCCCAAGTGATGTGAAATCTCAACCTTAGCTCAAGTTAATTGCAGTTTTTAGGAGCTGATTTCTGCTATACAGTACTGACACACAGATGGGCACATTGGTATCAGCTGTTTGATTCATGCTTCACAATCAGTGTGTCTCAGTCACAGCTGTGGCTGTCAGCTGACTGCTCATTCTACACTGCATGGTCTGGTAAACATATTAGGACTAGGGCTACAACTATGGTAATTTTGTCAATTACTTTTTAGCATTTAAATTTAAATTGAGCTTGTATTTTTTTCCAGAAGGACTTGTAGGACCAATAGCAACAATAAATCTTGAATTTGCCTCTGTATTAAAAAGGTATCTATCAGCTTTTGCCCTTATAACAAGAAAAGTGCATTCATGTATTTTTATTTTTTAAGTGCATTGTTTTTTGAGACCCGTTATGATTTTATGATTTTTATTTAGACTTTTAAACATGACTGTACAAGGTGTCAGTTGGTCAGCTTTACATGCAACTTTTTACAAGCATCGTGGTCAGCCTTCTTTTGTTCTCTGATGTTGGTCCGGGCCTACAGAGATTTGATATTACTACTTATAGAAGCAAACCGCACTTAAAAGGCCTAGGAAAGGAAAATGTTAAAAATAACTATCCCCAGTTGATTATCTTGTTTTCCATCCTGGCTCTGATAGTTACTCACCTACGTGCTGCTTGTTTACAGTCTGCACCTCTTACCCAAGCCTGTTTTACACCTGGGATGTGAGATGACAGCACACTAATCACTGAGTTTGGAGTAATTTGTCGGTCACATCCTTGGGGACAACTTGGGAGAGAGAGGGTCCTAGTGCATAAAGCCTCCCTGCAGGCCTCCACAGTCTCTGAGCTAGAGAGGAGGAGGAGAAGGAGGAGGAGAGGGGAGGGGGGAGGACTGAAGGGGATGTGTCACCAGAGGCTGGTGAGGTCCCTGGCGTGGGACACTGGGAACAAATATTATGATCCAGTCTCTGCTTCCCTCACTCAGATTCTAACACTCTATTTTATTATTATTTTTCTCCCTCTTTGCTCTCCAGTTCCAAAAAAGGATATAGCCAAATCCAGAGGAAGGCGAGTGCAGGGAGAAAGCAGCAGAGGAAACCCCCTTGGTAGAGTCCCATCAGTGCAGAGTCAGAAGGAAGTCTTTCCAACGCCATGGGGTGAGTACGATGCCTGAGAGCAGACCACAACCACATTTATCCATGGGAGTGTGTGTGATGAAGGAAGGAGGAGGAAGGGGTGTGTTTGTGTGAATCATGGGCTGCTGTGAGACAGAGGGTTCAGACTGTGTGTGTGAGCACACGTGTTACTAAAACTAAAATACTTCATAGGACAGTCTTAATGTGAATAAGAGTTTGGTGTTTTAAAAAAATTGTTTTCCCTGCCTTCCTGTTCCAACTATTAAGTAGCTTTATTAATGTGGTGTCAGCTCTCACACTTTGACCCCCCCCCCCCCATTTCTCTTGGATGATTTTCCACGTGCCGCCCACAGAGACTAACATAAGCAAACACATGCCGTCACAAAAGTCGGCGCAGATCCCACAGCCCAGCATCGCACGGCACCAGTTCCAACGAGGTCGTGGGACTTGTGGGCTGAATCTGAACTGGGTCCAGGAATTGAGGAGGGGGGGGATGCACCTCATCTTTGACCTCCTTCTTTTAAAGACTAAGCTTTGCCTGGTCAGCTAAAGGAAAGGGGAGTCTTGGCTTGTGTGACTGGTCAGTTTTTCTTTTTTGTATTTTATGTCCTGTGTGTCTCTGGTGTCTTTTTTTTCAGATCAGATTCTTCCTCTGTTACACAACTTAAACTTGCACACATAAACATTCTTCTCTTTCCCCTTCTCAGCTCAGGATTCTTCAAATATTTTCCTCCTTAGCTTGTAAAGCAGCTCATCAGTTCGGGTAGCTTATCAGTGAGATTTGGAGAGGCTGTTGGCTACATGAGTCTGAGTTCATTCTGACTATATAAGGCCTCTCTGTCTTCTCTCCTCTGGTCCTGCTGTTTGTTCTGCAATTTGGCCTGCTTACTCTAAATATGTGAAGAGGCCCTTTTTACTTTGTTTTCACTCCATGCTATTTACAGCTAAGTTCTTTGTAAATGATGTTGGATTGGCTGCATTAGTTGTGAGCCTAGATGTGTGCATGATAGAGGAGTTATAGGTGTGATACATTCCTAACTGAGTTTTTCATCATGCTTCATTCTACTATTATCAACCTCTAACAATAGCTAAGAAAAATTTGGAGAAATGTAATATTGAACCAAAAAATCAACAGTTATAACATCTAGTTCTCACTTCTGTGTACTTTCCAGCAAGGAATAGCTTCAGTAATTCATGTTACTGTGCTAACTAGCATTGTCAGATGTTTTGAGGATTTGCTAACACTGATACCACCCATGTTGTGCATAATAAGTACATTATCAAGTTGGCTTAGTTAACAGATTGCACTACCTTAGACTTTGATGCACCTACACACATCATTCACACGTGTTTGTGTAATTTCTCACTGCCAGAAGAGGGAGACAAAACCTTTGTGATGTAGCTTTAACATGTTATAAACCAACCAATAAATGTCTATTAAAGATTTTTTGGTTCCCTTTAGCATTTTAAGATGATAAGATAAGAAGACTATACCCCGGGGACACATTACATTTCGGTCTGCAGGCAGTCTGCAGTCATATGTGTTACAGTGGGATACATTTGCTCTCTCTTCTGTGGATATGAACCCTTCTGGATGTAACGCTTTGATTAATGGCCCAGCTCTGTGGCAAGATTTAGATTGGGCCTGTAAGCCCAGCTTGGAAGTCATTACTTTGTAATGGGAGCATGTAAGCAAAGGCCATGTGCTTTTCATCACTAGGGGAATGACAATTGCGTAATAAGAAAAGAAAGATCAAAGATTTACAATAGCGCATGTGATGTTCATGTAATGCTGAACATGTCAGTGTTTTTGTTGTTTGGCTCATAGTTCCTCTGTCTTCTTTTGGTGTGGCTGCAGTCATTTCTGATGAGGTTACATGAGTCACTCATTCCATTCTGGGGTGACAGTGATGGTTCTCGTTGCAAATTTCCACTCAGGATGTGAGCTATTCCAAGCTATAATTTGTTCAAAATAAAGCTCAACAAATGAGATGAGAAGGAGAAGAAAAGCAGTGATCTAAGAGGAGAGAGTGAAGAGGGAATGATGGGAACAGATGGGGAAAGCTGTTTTACGATTCATTAAATGCATCCAAATATCCGCAGCAATATTTAGAGATTTTCACTCGCGTCTAAAACATGACTTAGACTGTTCTCCGCGACCTGTAATAGCAAGACTGAGCCAGACCAGCTGTGTGGTTGTGTTGAATTCAGGACACGTTTCCACAGCAGAGGTGAAGTGTAAGGCAGTTGCTGCTCAGCATTTATGTGAGCTGAAGAAATAGATTCAATAAATGTGTGAAACAAAGAAGAAGAATAAACAGAGCCAGGTCCACAGGAGGAAGGTGATAGCTTTTTATGGCCACAGCAGGAGCTAACTCTTAAGGTTTCCTCACTGAGATTTACAGTCACACCTGCTGTGGATCACTGATAATACAGGAGACGCAGACGTGTGCTTAGAAGTTCAAAAAGATAACACAGACTTATATAAGCCTCTAAGGTTCTTGGTACAATCTTACACCAACATGTTAACAGAGGCCAGTGCATTGTGTTTATAGTAATAGAAGGCTGTACCTGAGTAAATCACTTAAATGACATTTACTTACAAAAACTATGGAAGATGATTTGCAACAGCGCACTACAAAATATGTGTAAAATATGAAGTTCTGCCTGACAACTGATATGGTTATCTAAATTCAATACATTTGTTTTTACAGTGCTCTTAATCCCCTCCCCAGAAAGAGCAACAAAAAACAAAACAAAACCATGTATCAAGCAATAATCATTTGTTTTACCCACTAATTCATGCTGCTGTATTGGAGCTGATTTGTCTTTGAATATAGACAATAGCCCAATGCATCACTTGTAGGAGTAGTGGGTATTGATTTGCTACCTTGATCACCTATTTGACTAAGCAGTACAGCCGCTGGGGGGCAGTGTTTCTTTAAGTAATGACTGTTGTTTCTAGAATATAGTTAAAAATTCTCACTCTCTTTGGCCCAAAAATTAAATCTCAGTTTACAGCTTTTAAAGTCACAAAGTGAACACTTAAACAGTAATGCACTTCATTATGTATAAACACACATGTGATAAGTAGTTGGCTAGCCACACAGACAAGACACCACAGTGTACACTCTGCAGTGGCCATCAGTCAGCTCCAGCCACATATTAACTTTTCTTTATTGACTCTGTGGCAGACCCGTAATGTGTGTTGGAGCCAGCTGAGCCTCCCACTGCTGGGGTCCTTGTTTGAGGACCAGCGCACTGCACAGTTGGTAAACATTTTGAAGGATATTGTTGAAATGCTGCAGGTCTGTATCCATGCTCATCTGGTGGATGTATGAGGCCACACTCTTAATCTTAGATGCATATTATTCTATCTGGTCAGTGCATAATGCTAAACCAGAACATATCCTCAGTCTGAGGATGGATGGATTTTAATCTCATTAGGCTGTTCCTGCCAGCCCACCCCTCCACAGCTGAGGGCCACCCGGCTGAGGGTCAGCATCCAGAGCAGACCTCTCTGGATGGTGATGATTATGATGAATGCGCGGGACCTGCTCTCTTCCAACACGTTACCTAACACCTACTGATGGCTATTCATCAGCAGGCTGCCGCATCACGGCTAATCCAGTTAGCAGGGCAGACAGGAGCCCACTGAGGGAATAGAGTGCATGGGTGCATATTTTCATCTAATAAAAGACCACAGAAGCCTGGTTGCAGGGATTTATTTACTTGGTAAGCATTCTTGAGATATCTTGAGGAAACAACAACATTTCACTTTGCATTTCCAGTGTTTTACGCTTACATGCAAACTATGAAGTTCAACTACAAGCTATAAAGGTGTACTTTATACTGCAGCAGAAATTCGGGTACATATCCACAAAAAATGCTTTATTTTTTACTGTTAGTAGAAGCAAGGCGATGGGTTTGCTTACTGCTCAGACTTAAGGCTAAAGATGCAGGCTATAAAATGAGCTAAACCAAGCTAAGAATCTATAAGAATATATATTAGTGGCAAATAAATAACTGTATAAGCCCCAAGAAATCCCTATATCTATTGACCTAGAATCTGTTTAAAAATGAAGACTTCAATCATAACTTCGGCAATATGATAATTGATTTTAATGTATTGTTTGGTCAGATGCTTCATTGTTGGAAAAGTATTCCTTTTGGCATACTTTAACTTCCGTGCTTAAATCAGTTTTTCTTTACACTGTTGGTTTCATCAGCCCTCCAACAGACATTACTTTCAAGGCTCTTGAGCCATTTGCTGCATACATTACATAAATGTATAACCTTTTTTGCCACTTAAGCTACTTAAGTATGTATGGATTGTGTCTAATAATAAGGGAAATTATGAATAGGGTGGATGTAGGCGCTGATGTTTTTATGGTTTTATGCTAAGAGAGTCTAAATACAGTAAGAACTTGTGGGTGGAACTAAGAATACTAAGAATACATAGTGAGGTGTGTTCTTGCGTCACAGATGTTTTAGCACTTATTAGCAGATAATACAAAAATGGCCAGATAAATAGTTCCTTCCTTCACACTGTACAGGATATGACATCATAACAACACAGACTGCACAGTGATCAATATTAGTTCATGTTTAATTCACTTCACGCAACTTTGCATATGCATATATTAGGCTCAGTTCCTTGGATATGTTTGATGAAGATGGTTTACTGTTATTGTCTGTGCTCCAGCAGTCTTCTCAGGCACCAGTCCTTTCCGTTTCCCATCAACTAATGATTCTCTGATTGTTTTTAATCCACCTTGTGCTCAAGAAGAAGGCATTCGATGAGTGTTACTCCATGATCATTTAAAGTTGATGTGAAGACTGACGTACTTTTCTGTTTATTTCTGGTTATTAACAAAATTATAATGAGGAGATGGGTAATGAGTGTTCATGCAGTAGTTGTTGTGGTTCAGTGTAGCCCTGATGTTCATGTGTGCACAGTTTCTTGTAGCTTTTTTTGCTTTGAGTTGTTGTAACAGCAATAGAAACATTATTGGTTAGTTTATTATTAATTAAGTAGAAAATTATTGTCTTCCTTGCAACTCGGGCTGAGCTTCAAAGTGTGAAAAGGGTGAATGTGCCCAAGCCATTGTAAAACATATTTGAATATCCAAATATACGTGGACAGAAGTTTACATTATGAAATTAAAATGGCCTCATAGTTTCTGTCTTATATAGTTGATCTGCCTACTCAACCTGATGTGCTGTCCAGTAGCGTCTTGGAGTCCTGTGAGTGGTCTTAAGGTGTCTACTCATCTCCCTAAAAAGAGACAAGAAGAAAGTGACACTGATACTGACAAACCACTAACACATGCAGGCCAGCACACCCTCACTGTCAAAAGGTAAGCTTATATTCTGAGCTGAAAATGTGGCTTAGAAACTCTATTAAACTTTCCTCCTTGGCTTGCTAAGGAGCATGCTGTGTTGCACCCTTGTGTGAAAGCATTATGATGTAAGTTTGGACACATCACATTGTAAATTTGATTGATTTTGCATTAGGCTGCTTTTCAAATAAAATTTAGGATATACATGTTGCACTTTTGTGTACATATCCTATATGTCATATGTAAATGATAATCCAGATAATTTGGGAAATAAGATAAACATAATATATACATAAATTAAAAATATTGGATAAATGAATAAAAATAAATTTAATCATTTACAGTCACATCTCACTGTCATAGTACTCCAGGACTATCGAGAAAAGAAAAGAAATAAAATGAAAGAACGAATCTTTTTGGAGCCTAAGAATGAATGTTAGCTTCTCCAAACCTTCTTGATCCTTCTATTCGCTTTCTTATTAGCAGAGTAGAAGAATGTTATACATATATTTATCCTCAAACCTGTTCACAGTGTCTGGCCTGAACCCCAGATACAAGGCCTCAAACTTGGGTAAGGGTATCACAATTGTTATTTTTTTCATGGGTCACCTTAGTTTCTTCCCAATATTTTGAAATAGCTTGGCAGTCCCAGAACACGTGGAAATGAGTTTCCTTATTATTGCCACAGGATCGCCAGTGAGAAGTGCATCCTCTTTGAAAAAACCTTTGAACTGGAGTTCTAAATGATGTACTTTTCCATTGTTGTAAAATGATTTCTCCCACTTCTCCAGCTGCATTGTTATATATTTCTCCTTATATATATAGTGTCTTCACCTTCTAACTCATAACACCTTGTACGTCTTTGATATGTTTCCACGGCCATGGTCTGACCTGTAACTGAGTAGAAAAATCTTCAGAAGGTAATTTTATGTTCTCCATGAGCCAATCTGATCCCCTTTTACCTTCCCTTTCTGTCTTATCCACTGACTGAGAGGCTCTATAAGGATGAGATTTTTTATGGAAATGAAGTCTCCAATTAGTGGAGTCAAATGGCTTTTCTGCATCCAACCCCTACAAAACAGCCTCTAAAGTGTATTAATTATATCTGAAAGTATTATTTCTAGATGTTTTGCCAAAACCGAAGAAGTAGATTTTGTAATCCTGATTTAAAACACTAATAGACGGTCACTGTATGTTTTATACTATCCCAATGTAAACCGGTCAGAACCCAGGGGATTTGCAGTTCCTCCATACTCACCTTAGCTATAAAGACTCCATTCTGCTCTTTTTTAAATGTGAGTAGATTAAGGGAAGCAAGCAAGGATTTAGGTGATTCATTCCCCTCATCGATCTTCTGGGAATATAGATTCTTGTAATACTTTACTTTGTATGCTATACGTTTGGTTATTGGGTCTTTAATTTAGTGCTCTCTCTACTTTTTGTTTTCTTAAACTGGGACACACCACATGACTTTGAAAAGACTAGGAGGACACTTTAACAGAATGGCATCAGCAGATTTTTTATCACACACATAACTGGATTTATCAAACCAATGCCAACTGAACGCAGCAAACATACACATGGTGGCATGTGTTGTTAGCCAACTGCCAAAAAAACTCTCTGGTAATAATCTCACAGTCGTGAGAAACACTCTCGTCCTTGCTGGAAAAGGGGTCTGGAAACATTTTTTACTCCCTCAGCACCTCCTTTGCATCAATCATCAGGGTGGCCGTATCTGTATCTGTATCACCTTCAGCAGACTCTTCCGAGTGTGTTGTTTCAATCTGTGAAATGTTTTTTCTGCTTTTTATTGGGCATATTGTAAACACCTCTCCAACATTTGCTGTGGAAGCCTGAACCTCCTTAGCAACAGTGGCAAAAAAACTCCCTTTCAACAGGAAGAAACCTTAAACAAGACCCAGCTGATAAGGGAGAACCTTCCTGCTGATAGCTGACCGGGTAAAGGAAGAGAAGAGGAGGTAGACAGGACAGAGAGGATGAAAGAGAGAGAGAGGAACAAACATGCACAAACATCATACATTACAGAGAACAAACATGGCAGGTTGTTGATGTTGTCGAGCAAGCTGAAACTATTGTGTTTATACACTGCTCAAAAAATAAAGGGAACACTAAAAGAACACCTCTGAAAATCTTCAACTGCTGACACACTTCAACCGCTTGTCATGCATCAGAAAGAACCCAGGGCCCAATGGACCAGCATATGGTCTCACAATGCGTCTGAGGATCTCATCCTGGTACCTGATGGCAGTCAGGGTACCTCTGGCTAGCACATGGAGGGCTGTGCAGCCCTCCAAAGAAATGCCTCCCCACACCATAACTGACCCACCACCAAACAGGTCGTGCTGGAGGAGGTTACAGGTAGCAGAAGGTTCTCCACAGCGTCTCCAGACTCTGTCACATCTGTCACATGTGCTCAGTGTGAACCTGCTCTCATCCGTGAAGAGCACAGGGCACCAATGGTGAATCTGCCAATCTGTTCTCTGGCTAATGCCAATCGCCCTGCACGGTGGTGGGCTGTAAGCACAAGCCCCACTTGTGGATGGTGGTCCCTCATACCACCCTCATGGAGCCTGTTTCTGACAGTCTGAGCAGAAACATGCATATTAGTGGCCTGCTGGAGGTCATGTTGCAGGGCTCTGGCAGTGCTTCTCCTGCTCCTCCTTGCAGAAAGGAGGAGGTAGCGGTCCTGCTGCTGGGTTGTTGCCCTCCTACGGCCCCCTCCACGTCTCCTGGTGTACTGGCCTGTCTCCTGGAATCTCCTCCATGCTCTGGACACTGTGCTGACAGCTCACATTGATGTGCCATCCCGGATGAGCTGCACTACCTGAGCAACTTGTGTGGTTGTAGACACTGCCTCATGCTACCTCTAGGACAGTGACACTGGCCTCGACCCTAGGTTGTCAGGCTGTTGGTTGTCTAATAGATTTGGCTATGTTGTTAGGAATAAGAGCTGCACCACCCCAGGTGGGATGAATGCCATCTCTCCTAATAAGACCAGGTTTTCCCCAGAAAATTTTTATTTGAAATGATTCCAGAGGAAGGACACTTCCAGCTGGAAGCTTACTTTTTAAATAAGGATAAGATCATTTGTCCATACAGTCTGTGGGGGCATATAACTGATAACATGCAAATGAAATCTTGCCTGCTGGCCTCTGCTTTGAGATGCAAAACAGCACCAGTACACTCAAAGAAAAAATCTGTTGGAACTCTGTTAAGTGGGTTGTAATAAAGTTGTTTATGTATGATCTACTTTATACAGTTAAGTATATTTTACAACAGTAACTTGAGTAACTGCTACTTAACTAGATTACGTCTTTAGTATAAAGTTTGCATTAAACTTATATGATATGGTTAAGTTTAGCGAATAATATGAATATACAATTAACTAATACAAGATTATTAAGTAAGATTTACTTGATGTAGTTAAGTTAGTCTTAAATGAGTATATTTTGTCCAAAGAATGCTCAGTGATGTATAGAAAAAGCTCTTAAACAACACTTGTCAAAACAGCGCTTTTATTTAGTTTCAACAGCCCTTAAACAGCAAAAAAAAAACAAATCTTCAGGCACACTGTATAGCTTCCAGGGTAACAACAATACTGCAATCAGCAGCAATTAGTCCAGCAAGTTGTTTTTCAGGAAGGCAGCGTAAATCGAGCTCCAACAGGACCTTTTGATTAAATTCGAAAGTGTACATGAGGTCAGAAGGGTAACTCAGGTTCGGGTAATGGATGATACCGAACAGTAGGGCACAAGCACTGGCAAAATCTTTAAGTCCCTCAAGCACCTGCACGCCTTCAACTACAATGCCAACATCTTTGGGTGCCTGATCAGCAGCTGCAACTGGATGTTTGATCACATAGATGACCAGCTTCTCCATTTCTGCACTCATTTCATCAGGGGTTTCGCTCTAAAAACAGACAAAAAAAAGAAAAACGGGAAAATATTCTTTAGTAAACTGTTTAAAAACAACAGAAGCTTCGACTGAAAGCACACAGCTCATACTAGACATGCATACTATTACTACATACTAAGCTATTACTGACTCGGCTACAAAGCAGTTTTTTTCTTTTATAAAGAGATGATAGTATCATTTGTAGTCTTTATATGCATATCTGCTTTATTTGAGAGAAAGAGAGAAAGGAAGGGCAGAGGAGGGAACGATGACTAACTGTCATGCAATGATTTCATGATGGAATTTAAAAAATAATATTGTGTTGAAGTTAAAAGTCCACACCTTCTCTTCATCACAGAGACATTAAATCTTTGCACCTTAATGTAATGGACATAGTGTGGAGAGCATATGAAAATCTATATGCAATGTTCATCTAAATGAAAATAACGCTTACTCTGTACCAGCTTTGCAGGGTCCTCATTAAGATACAATGCTAGATCTCATCATTCTGCAAAGCACAACAGGAAATATACTGTATAAAAACACATCACAAAACACGTCCCTGTAAAAAATACTCTGCTTCTATGATGTTTGTCACAAGTATCTGATAACCACATTTGAAATATTGCAAAGTCTGTTTACACAGAATATTGGTCAATATAGGTCAGAATGGCCATATTTTGCTCCCTATTATTATTTGCCCCAAAATAAATGTTTTTGCAATATTTAATGTAATACGGTTATCAACTATTTGCAAAGAAGATATGCGACACGGCCAAGATATTTTCAATTTTAATATAACTGTGTTATGTGGAAAGTATCCACAGCAACTGAGGTATCAATTACTATGCTAATAACTATACACACCTGGTTAATCCAGCCAAAATTTCAGCGATTTTGCATCCTGCTGCTCCTCCTTTCTTGCAGAACAATCTTAACATCTTTTCAGAGTAGTGGTCAAGGTGAGACATGAACTCCGGGACAAGTGGGATTGTGGTTATGCCCATGAACTCTGCACTTACCTAGGCAAAAACAAGGCAAAAAGACAAAAGACAGAGGAAAGTTAACACAAAGCTTAAAATGCTTAAGTTAAAATAATATGAAAAAGGTTAAGTTCATTTACACAGAATCTGGCTTTCAAGTTAAGTTAGATCAAGGCAACACCGGCAAAATCGAATGTCATATTATTGACCAGTTACCAGAAATATTGATAAAAATTACCTCACCATTATAGTAAGCTATATTAACTGGTTCTGACATTATTTCATAGATCATTGGATTCACAGAATTATATACATATTAATTCAATGATTTTATGTGCAATGAAAAACCCACATAATCACTCATCTCTGATAGGAGATGTACCTAATTTTTTAACAGTCTTTGCAGTTTTATCTTTAGGAAGGCTGCGTAGCTGCGTGTGGAGAATGGAAAACAAGGACGTGGAGAAATAGAGCAGAAGTGCGCGACTCCCTCAGGTGGTGGAGCAGCTTCAAAGGATATTGTAAATGCTCTGCTGCTAAGGTCACAGACTGCATGGCATATTAGCACTCATATGACTCAACTGTTAGGATTTTGTTTTCATAAGCCGTTCATTAAACCCAATCCCTATCAATATTAGCACGTACGTGTGTCAACACAAGTACGAAGGGAAACGTATTTCTCTTTGCACAGAATTTAAAATCATGGCGCTAGCTAAGTGCTAGCTAGTCATTGCATCACAATGATAAATGTTTAGAATTTATTAGGTTTTATTTTTATTTTACTCCTACTACTTTACCTTATTTTATATTTCTGACCTGTTTTGAGTATACGTGGAGCACCTGGAATGAAAGCAATTTCCCCCTGGGATCAATAAAGTATTTCTGATTCTGATTCTGACTAGCTAGCACCTTGAAATAAAATGACACCTCCGTCTCCACCTCAATATAACCGATAAAAAAAGACATTATAATAATTGTTGTATAGGTTATTGACATTTAAAATGAAATTACTTACCACTATCTTGGAGATGGCTGCAGATTGAGTTGATGGCATGGCGGGAGTCCCAAAATCTTGCGTGACTTTGGACGAGAGGATGTAAGCTACTGCTGCCCTTCTAAGTTTTACATAACACAGTTGCGTTGGGAAAGCTAATACAGCAAAGTAAACCTGGCATAGCAAATTTTAACTTTCAAACAGCACAACTAACTCAAGTTGCTATGAGAAACTCACAATTTTGAGTAATTCAAATATAATGATATGGTTTATATCCAACAATAGTGACATTTCCTTTTTTTGAGTGTATTTGCTTCTTCTAAACCAGCATTTATGCCATCATGACACAAAAAATACTACATTCAAAAGTGGATCAGCAGCATTTTAAAGCACGTTTTATTTCAGGTCAGGTCTGTGACCGATCAGCATTGTGTAAGGATGTCCTTGCGCTCACAGTTTGTGTTTGATAGAAGATTATGATGATGCTAGTGGGAAGCAACTCAGAAAAAACATTCTCATTTGCTAATATTTTGGGGGTTGGTAAAGGTACCTTATATGTATAAAAATTGTAAAGAGTGGTTTCAAGTGCCACATTGGAGGCACTGATTGTTGCTATGTTAGAAGTGTGGTTCTGCCTTACTTCCTGTTAAACTAAATATTCCTTAATTTTGGACCCTCAACATGCTAACTGCTATCCTCAGCTGGTTGTTTTCTGTGCAGGATAGGCTGCTAACCTGCTAACTTCTTTTCGAAAGCATTTGTCTTTGTTAGTTTTAAGATTTTTATTTTAAAACTTATACACCAAGTGGCTTTAAAAGATTTTTTATCACCATCAGCTACATAAACTTTATTTTCTTACCTTGCTGGGTACCAGCTCTGTGCCTTGGCTCACATTACTGTAATTATTCATCAGGGAGCATGAGGATGTCTAGTTCATACTGAACAATCCTATGTGGACACAGAGGCATCATGGGGAAGACTGTGTGTGTGTGTTAGTAACCAAACACCTTGTGAACACAACCTGAGGCATTGCACATGCTCATATACACACACACTTACACAATTAGCTTTAATGAATGTGTTTCCACTCAATACTGATTTCCTTGCCCTCACCGTGTTTCCACAGGGTGATTTTTCCATGTGTGCACACACAACCACACACACACACACACACACACCTGACAAATAGGTACTGTGGCAGTAATGACACTGGCCAAAATAAATCTTTAGCTTTTTCCTGCATTTCCTATGCTGATGGGTTTTACTTGTGGTATCTGCATACCTTAACACTTACAATTGGCCACTGTAAAATTCTTGTTGTAAAAATTTAGTAGCAATTCTGATTTTTTTTTCATAATGAATACTTTTTAAAGTCAAAATTGTTTAAAATCAAAAAGTTTTTTTCTTTGTATCCTTTTACTCATCTGTACTTTGTACTGTTGGCATGTCTGTCCAATAACTATCAAGCCCAAGTATGTTATTTTCAAATTCAAAATTCAAAATATTTAATTTCCAATACTAGCTGCACAAAGAGACTGCACTGTCAAATGACTACAGAAAAAAACTGACTTTTTTATAGTACCACCATAAATCTTGATTGACCAGTCATCTTTTCATACTTTGGCCAGAAACACCTTGATAGACTCATAGGCTGCTTCCTTTGAATTACATAGGTCCCACCAGTGGTTTTTCAAATGGACTTTCTCAGTTCTGTTGGAGACTTCCTGTTTGTCACAATAAGCTGCTCCTGTTGCCTAGCAACCTGCAATTGATAAAAGTATCGTTCAGGTTATATCCTATTGTTAAGATCTCAAACTGTCACGAGTGTGTAGTGAATCCAGGGCTATGATAAGATGCAATTGTCAGGGCAGATTTGAATAAGTCTTTCAAATCAAACACTCTTACTATTACTGGACAAGTTCATTGCTGAGAATTTATGTCTGATTGGGACTGGCTGGGAATCTTAGCGTCTGATGACTTAGCCTCTGAGATTCAGGTTTAGGCAGCAGCTATCAGGATAAACAGCTAATGGATTTCTAGACCAAGACTGCCTGTTCTTGCTCTTGTCATTGTTTACCGTTTGCCATCAGGGTCGAGAACCAACAAGATAGTTTACACCACAGATGACAAAATGAAATATTTGGTGTAAACACGTGCAGATATTTACAGAAATGAGCTTTACTTGCTAATAATGTCTAGGCAGAGATGAAAGGTTCAATAGGAATCTGTTAGCGTTAGCAATCAACCCTTTCTCTTAGTGCTCTATGCACCAAGTCAGCACGTGCTTGTGAAAAACAACAGTACAAGCTTAGCGACATGCGGTGGCATACATCCAGTACATACTCATTCTAATTACCCCAACTGCCAAGTTGAATTATGGGTCTTTTTCTTAGGATGTTACATGGTACACTGTTACATTATCCTGAGAAAACAAACCATCATATCCTGCTGCCAAATTAGAAAAAGAATCAGAATGACATTTTCCGCTAAAAAAAGTTCAGAATGAGGTCAGTGACAAACAATGCCATAAGCAACAAAGAAAAATCTACACATTACCTCAAGAACTGATAAATGTGATCCAGATGGGAACATCTACTGTAAGGCTATCTTTGCTGAGTTATGGGAGCCATTATGACTGTGGAAACTGCCATAAATCTGGATGGTAATTGAGATCAGGACAAGCATCTTTTATGCAAGATAGATGAAGAAGGAACTAAAAGCATTCCCAGGCGTGAAGCAGAGAGCCCAAGTCCTCTGAGAGACACATGAGAGGAAGGACAGCATTGTGGCTGCACATATTTGTAGTAGATAGGTATCATTTCTGTCCACAAATCCAAAGGGAATGTGTTAGATTTTTTGGCAAACAATTCTTTTCGACAGTTTGTTCCAACCAGCTTTGTTTGAGGTCAGAAAAGTCCAGCTGCCTCAGCAGTTTGGACCTGTCCAAGGTTCCATCCGAGATGACCAAAGATGTTTGTCTCCACTCCGGGAACATGCTGACCCTTTTTTACTACTTTACAGTAATTAAAAGTGCCGCATGTGTTCCCCTGTGCAGGGCTTTTACATCAAGGTGACGCACACTTTCTTTCCAGCTGGAACTTTTAATTTAATCTTTTTTTTTAATTGCCCCTGCAGTGTGCTGTGGGTTCTCTCACATGGTTTTTCTCTTCCATACCTGAAAGTGTGGGAAATGAGGCCTCTCCTGCAGTTGACATTTGACAACTCCATCTCCAAAAGGATTGCAACATTACCTTCTATTAGACGCAATACTGAGACACATGTTAATCTTACAAAATTATCTGGTAGCGATGCACCCCAGAGATGACAAATAGCTTCTCATCAATACACTGAACTCATTTGCATAATGCTCATCAAAAAGCTAAGAGGCCATGCAAATGGATGATAATGTTTCAGCCGGGTGCCTGTCATCATGCACCATTTATCCTCTGTGGGAGTGGAGAGGCAATCAATCACAGCATCACTCAAAAGTTCACGGCAAGATGTTCCCTCAGTCAGTTAAGTGGGGAAAAAGCCATACACATACACAGAGAATGCTTACTTTGCACAAAGTATCGTTATACTGAGCCAACGGGGTGTGCATTTTCTAATGTCATGGTCAATTTTTGTTAGCCTGGCACACATGCTAGAGGCAGTTTTGGGTGTGGGCGCCCAAAACAACTGGGTAACTAGAGTGATTCAAGGCTTGTTTGAACGATTATTTTCAAGTGTTCTGGAAAAAGTCACTAACTTGATGTAACACAACAGGGACCAAATGGAACATAGAAACGGAAGACAGACTTGTGGAAAGATGGCAACAATATACAATAAATGCCTTTACAAGGTCTTGTGCAGGATTGATCAAGATCTTCGAGATCTTGCGTTTATTTAATTGTGATGTAAAAATGATGTTAAAAATGAGTTGAAATCTTTCCCATGTCTTTTGTTTTACATATTTAATCTGTTAAGTTTTGCAAATCCTCTGTTGTTAAGCCAGACTTAGGGGAAGGGCTAGTTCTTTGTTGTCTAATTGTCCTCTTGTGGCATTAGTCACACATCAAATCTTGATTGCAGTTTGTGATTGGATGCAAAAAATTCTTGCCATTTAAAGGACGTACAGTATGTGTGCATTGATTGGATTAGTAAGTAACAGCTTCTTGGGACTGGATGTGTGGACTGCAAATATAGATGGGTGAACCTTATATACCATCGCCTATAGATCTCTCAGCAGATGTTTTGAAGCTCAGTGTGTAGGCTTCAGCTGTTGCCATCATCTTGGCAGTGCAAGGAGGTGACGCTGGTTCACAATAAAAACAAAAAAGCTAATAAATGAGAACGGTAACATCATATCACTGTAACAACATACTGCCCATTAGAAAGTCCAGTATAATTCCACAGAGGCGTTCCCAGGCCCAGTTTGTTGAGCAGATGCTGGGGGATTATAAATATATATGAATATATAATATATATTCTTTTTTTTAAGATGCTCAAATGTAGTGCAGTGGCGTCCTCAGTGGTGCAAATTGGACGAAAGGCAAGTTAAAGTGGGTCATTTGATGGAGGCGGAGGCCTGCCACAGCCTCTTTGTGTCTCTGTGGTCCTGAGAGTAGCCTTATTTACATAGAAGCTTGTAGATCTCAACTTGGAGAAGCTTCTGATCATCCTGACTGCTGACAGCAGAGCGCTCTGCTGACCTGGTTACCTGAGTCAAACTGTCCGTGTCATCAAGTACGTGCTGTCCATCTGTCCTATCAGGGCATCCATTACGCTGCCGGATGACAGACGAGTGTGCCACTGAGCATCGCTGGTTGCCGCTTGGTTGCAAATAAAAGACAATATATGCTTGCCAGTTAAGAGGCAGCTAATTTGTCACATGTCCTCCGGGGCTGAAGGTTACCCAGCATGCATTGGCCTAATAGACAGCATAGAAAGCACCATAAAGTAGTTCGAGCTGTCAGTAATCTTCTATTTTTATAAATCAAAGATATTCTAGGAACAATTTGAATCCTCTTTTGTTGTCATTATAATTTCCATCTATTTTTGCTCTGCTCTCTCAAACTGCAGAGTCTAAGCGGGACCATGATTTATAGTTTTTTGTACAAATATTCTCTTCTTTCAGCCATTTAGGGGATTACATTTTTGTCTTCAGGCCTGGACCCCTACAAATTGTGTTGCTGAAGTCAGGACAGATTATGTCAGTTTTTATGTATGCTTTCAACAATTTCTCAGAAAAACGTGTTCCATTTTGAGCCCTGTGTCGCTCTCCTCTTGTGAAATATATTTCTGTTGTCCCCTCTTTGCACTGACACTGTGCAGACACATGTCTGTGTTTCCTCAAACATTAGCTGGATGAAGGGAAGTCATTAAACACAGCTCTGCTCTCAAACGTCCCTGTTTTAAGGATCTGAGGTGATGTTGAAAAGAAGGCTTTTATCTCCTCAGCTGAATATTTCTGAGGCGTCGGGCCCCTGGCAGAGCCAACCCATGCTGTATTTTTCCTGCAGAGTTTACAGCATCAGTCCAAAAAAGATTCAAAATGTTTTCATCACCTCACAGAGAGAGAACATGGAACCCTTCAGCCACATCAGAAGGTTTTTGCTTTGACAGCATCAGCATGCATGCACGCAGTGATGGCAGGCTGGGAGCTGGGTCTTGTTCAGGTATGATGGCCTTGTCCGGTTTTTATTTCCTTCCTTCATGTTTCAGAGTTGTTTACAGAGCGGCTCCAGACAAAGAGGCCTGCAGGGCAAAGTCCATGGACGGAGCAAAGAACGATCAGAAATATGCCCACTGTTTATTTCTGCAGTGTGTGTGTGTGTGAGTGCGTGTGTGCATGTTTGCATCTGATTGCATATATTGTATCTCGTTGCATGACATAACCCTTGAATGTGCATGTGTCCTCAATTGATATGATAATTTATTATTTAAGAAACTTACTTATGTGTATTTATATACAGTATACTGTCCCTGCATGCTTTATAGTAATGGGCCTACTGCACCAAGTTTGACAAATAATTTGTTGCAGTGAGAAAAGCAGAAAACACACTGTGTTTTTCTCTGTGTGGATGTGTGGCCCTACGCAGGGACTTTATATGGCAATTGCTTGTATATCTGAAAGAAGCTCAGAGTGAGTAGTTTACAGCGGTGACCTGGCTGTGTCCTCCAGTAGAGCTTTCACTGTGTGTTGTTTGATGAGGGTGTGACGGCTTCAGACATCTTTTATCTTCAACATCTCTTGCGGGACAATGAAAAAACCTCTGAGATTTTTGCTTGTAGAGAGGCCTCTGTGAAGGACAGTTTCACTGGATCACACTTTGTTATCGTTGCTGTTTTGCTTCTGCACATGCTTTCTGTGATTTATAATCACAGCATGCTCACCAAGCTCAAGCTGTTAGAGCAGTCATATAATCAGATAAGTGAACTGCACCAATAATTTCTGAATAAAAGCTCAATGATTAAGATCACTGTTTTCAGAGGGCTGTTGTGGATTTGAAAAATTTGAAAATGGAGCTTTCATGTAAAAGGGTGTAATGTAACCCAGAATACTCAAACCTAATCACACAGCAACTAAAGCATAGAACACTACCAGCAACTTAAAAACAAGTGCTCCACATGGGACCTGAATTTGAGCGCACTAGGTGTGTAGCTGGATGTATGTGTATGTTTCATGCCAAAATGGCAATCACAATGTGTCGATCACATTATTTGGATTTGCTGGCTGGTGATAAGCTAAAGGCTAAACAATGTTGGTTACGTATTGGAACCCCAGATTGTATGAGTATATATAGTTAGTGGGTTCATCGCTGCGCATGCGCGCAAAGGAATAAACCCACTAGCGATAGCCTTAAAGGGCAAAGCCTATATGAAATAGAACATGTTTTATTATTAATTAATTTGCTACTCTTTTCAGTGTAGGAACTTGATCTTGATATCAATATAATTTAAGCGCTGGGAATCAATCAAACAATATTTTGATGTGAGACAAGACAGCTGTGTTCTTAGTGAGAGAAAGACACTGCTGGCACTGCTGGCTTGATTGATTAGTTACCACATACATTAATTATTAATGTAGCACTGTTAATGAAAATTTATTTGATTTATTTTGGTCAGCGTGTTACTGTGACCCTGAGACTGAGCTAACCGTACATTTTGTGCGCTGTTTCCTGTGTATTGTGCGTCTTAACCTTTAGTATCTCATGTTTTTTTTGTCTTGAGGCAGTTTATCTGAGTGAGATACACTGGTGTGAAAACAACGTTTCCATTTTACTATAGTGCACAGACATGCGTCTAGACAATATTCAACCCCCACATGAACTTTCTCACACACATATACACACAGAGCCATTCAATTATATCAGGTCTGATGTGACCACAGGGGATGCACAAAGAGAAAAAAAGTGTGAAGTGAAATATTTTTTGCTTTACGTTGCTGCTTTTTGTGGAGCGCCTACAGGCACAATGTCTGCCGCTGTTCTATTTTTTGTCAGTTTGCAGGTTGGCTATGACAGCTCTGTTTTACCATAGTTTTTGCTCTATCTACCCTTTTTAGAGACCCACACTTAGAGACAACTGAGTGATACTGACATGTTGTGACCAGCTTGGCTCTGAGATACTTAAAAAAGAAGTTCAGGTGTCAGAAAGCCTGAGGGTAGTCACTGTTGATGTGTGCAGCACTGCAGTTGTAAGAACAGATACATGAAATGTACAGAGTACTATTCCGCTCTATATATATGGAGCTATTTGTCTCCCACATGCACCACCATCTACTGCTTCATGTCCCAAAATAAAAGGGTCATTTTGCACAGGGAGAGTGTAAAATGAGGTCTATATTTTCAGGTCATTGTACCTTTGTGCCAAAGGTCACAGAGAGAGAATTTTGCCACACAAAATTGTCAAACTATGATCTTAACCTAAACCTAACCCATGTATTTAAATGCCCAAATCTAACTGAACAGCCCTGTATTTATTTGACCGTATGAAGTTTTATTTGTATAGTATCTCCTCTAATCCACATTATCTCTAATATGCCCTGAGCAAGCAGTTGAAGAGACAGCGAAAACTCACATTTAACAAGAAGAAAATGTAAGCTAGACTTATGTTGTGGGACCACTCCTCCTGATGGTAAGCCATGTAAAGAGGAGGAGAAGAAAAGCTTGATAGGACAGAAGGAAAGAAAAGAAGGACGCTGTCTCTGCCTAATCAGCCCAGGTTTTACCAAGAAACTTTGCCAGTTGTCCACAAATGTCACATCCTTTGCTGGGTACAACTCCCAACAACCAGCAATGAAGTGATTACATGCAGTTAAATGTGTCATGACTGATGAGACATTAAGGAGGGGTCCAGAGGATGCTACAAAGTCCAACATCGATTTGATGTTAAATGTAGGGTAGGAAATTTTGAAAACTCAGTGAGAGTCAGCCAGATTTTGAAAGTAAACACACGCCCCTTTCTCTCGGAGCTCACCCCAAAGCCACGCCTCCCAATCACATGGACGCACATTACCTGAAGACGAGCTGCGGTCTGTGACTTCAGCCATCATGCACGTACCTCTCTGGTTCGCGCAGAGCAGGAAGACAGCAGCCAACCAGCCAACTCTCCGCACAGGGGCGTTTTTAGTGTTTTATAGCTTCCACAGATGATTAATATTCTTCGTTTTAAAGCAAAACTGCCTAACTAATCGGTTGCTGTCAGATTGTAAAGAGAAGTTACACTAATTTAACTAAAAGTGTATCAGAATGAAATCTCCTACCCTACCTTTAACTTCTGTGATTGACTGGAATTATGATCATGATAAATTTTCGATTATCCTTCACCAGCAGTTTCTTATTTGCAGCTTTAGGAGGCACAACCAAACATATCAAAAAATGAGAAGAAGGTGGGAGAAGCAGAGGAAGACAAGGAAGTCACGCTTAACTGCTTAGCGGCAAGCAAGAGGAAAAAAAGGTGCAAGGTGAAGGTGGACAGTAGCCGGGCAGTGAAGGTGCTTTACTGCAGTGTTTGTATGTTGTAGCTATTCACAGTGCAACGTTCTTTGTGAGGTTTGATGATGTAGTCTAATCTGTTTCAAAAATCAACCTCTACTGTCCTTTTCCAGGTAAAGATGAGCTGTATCATGCTAGCATTGTTTTTGTGAACGTGTTAGCATCCTTTGGTTTGTTAGCATGGTTTGATGAATATGAGTCTATATTGTTTGTATCAATCAATTTAGTGTAAGTTGCTTTTAGAAGTGTTAGATTTATCTAAATCTAAAGCCAGGACATGAGCAGCAAACACCAGGAAGAAGCTGCTGCTGTTCCCCATGTTTACCAGCTCGCCATTAGACTGACAGGAGGCTTTGTTGTCACTGATTGGCTTGTTTGTGCTGCTGGGGTGGTGGTGGCGGTGATGGTGGGAAGCTTGAAGAGGGGGGGTGGCTGGAGTGGATTCCCCTCGGGACAACCAACCACCATCTGCTGGTAAGGTGACACCAGCAGCGGTAGCCAAGTGTCCAGCTGGGAGGATACTAGAGACCAGAACAGCGTGCAGAGTGCAGATGCAGCTGAAAGCCATTAGTCTTTGTCAATAAAATTCTTAGGTCCTCCAGCTATGCGATACACATCATAATTAAAAAGATGCTTACTGCTACGGGTTACTGTGGAGAGTTGATTTTGAACTAGTACTAAGGAATGTCAAAACAAATAGAATTCTCACAGTTTAATTGAATTTGTGCAAATAGTAATTATCTTTGAAGTAATTTTTATATGCAAAACAACATTTTTACACATTTCTGACTAATATTTACCATTTGTGTCAACATCTTATTGCTGACACAGTACTCGGGTGCTGCTTTCTGTATTCATTGTACAACTAGAGGCAGAATTATTAGCCCCCCATGAAAATGTAATTTTCTCTTTAAATATTTCCCACTTTTAAATAGAGCAAAACATTTTCAAACTAGTTTTCAGTTGTCAGTAACTTTGCTCCTGGAGGTAGTTTTTCAGGGTAGAAACTTGTGCATCAGGTTGTTAAAAGTGTTACAAGACACAAGACCCAGTTACACAAACATTAAATAAAAATTGCCACAAAGGGGGCAAACATTTTTTTGAATAAATGTTTTTTTTTTTTTTGAAAGGTTCTCTTTTCAAACTCTCTAAGAATGATTTTCCGAACCATTTGGCACACCAGAGTAACATTATGGTCTTATAATTACACATAATTATGGGCGTGACTGCTTTGAGTGACAGGTATGTGCCAACTCGCGGAGCAAGCTCCTGCTTCCAAGACTGGCTGCCCACCTCAGGTCCACTTTAGTGCTGTTTAGGCCGACTGAGATGCTGCTACATGGTGACAGTTTATGAATTGACGTCTGGGATGCTTCATCCATAGTTATATATGTGCTGCAGCTGCTGACGTGATTAGATCATTTTTAAATTTGGCATCTAAAAATATTTGTATATTGTCATCTATGCCTTTTAGCAGTTAAATTCAGCCTAGACACCTTCTCCTCCAACATGTTTCTGACTTTACTGTAGTTAAAGTTGTTTGACAACTATCAGCTCCAGCCATGATCCACTTACTCATCACTGTCCGAAGTACAAGGAGTAAAATAAAAACACAGTGGCACAGAAACCCCGCCCCTGGCTTACAGCGGATTAGCAGAGAAGCATAAAAGTTTGATATTTCCAGAAATGTTTAGCTCCAGTTCATGGAAATTTTCCTGATGATTTCTTTATAACTATGAGTCATAAACAGTATCAAGAAACACTTTGAAATACTTTCACAGAAAGCCTTTGATGTATTGCAGTATTTTATTAGAAGACCAGAAGAAATGTTCTAGGAACAACTTGATTGCCGAGTAGGTGGAAGTGTTACTTTTCAACCACAGGCAAGCATGCCTCTAACCCTTCCTAGCGCATTTCCCTGCACTTTGTTAATAGTTGACCTGTGACCTGTGAAGAAAGATATATATACTATAGGCTTACGGTCCCCCTCTGGAGGCAGGTCTTCAGGAATATTTGTTCTCATAGTATTAACACAGTCTTTGTCGCTACGATGGAGACAAGCATTGTCCCAACTAATGGACCTAACTCTCACACAGCCACGGAGGGGAGAACACTGGTTGTTTCAGTCACCTTCAAAATGTATCCACTTCTATACGTTTCCTGGTGAGGACGACAGCACATTTGATGCATTCTCGGTCAAAGGTAGTAATGTTTTTACACCTAACATGCTGTTTTTAGTAGCTTTTGCTTGGGGAATTCAGTGACCTTTTAGTGACCTTTCAGCTATTAGGTCTGATGAAGAATGATGGTGGTCTAAAGAATGAATAAAGACAACAAACTTTATTGACCGTTTTACTGTAAGTTTTCTAAAGAAAGATCGGTTTGAGTATTGTCATTTTGGCAACACAAGTTTATAAGCTCTTCCCGTTTCTCTATCCTCCATCTTTTTGTAATTTGCCTACCCAGGATCTAAAAGTCAAGCGCTGTCATAACTTTATAAACCAGAACTGACACACAGACGCACACACACATCATTTATTGCACTGTTAGTAAATGTCTGATTTGTTTGCTGAAGTAAAACACTGACTAACAACACTTGTTTTATTGTTCAATAAATCACTGTAGTTAAGTTATGTAGAATTATCTGACAGCAGACTGAACTTATTGCTATTTGGCTTTTTATTGATATGAGTATAGATTTATGAGGCTGTTGTGTTTAGCAAGAAGCCTGTGATCTGACTCAGAACACACCAGTCACTGCAAGCAGCCATGCAAGCAAGGTATTTCCCCCTTATGCCTATGAATGGAAAGACCAAAACAGTTTTTTGTTCCAGGAGTGATTTTATCAGGTTGGTAAACACCTATTCAACTCCATACTCCAAAACTATTTCAAACAAACAATTACCTCATTTATTTAAGCAATGGTTACACATACAAAAACAAATTCACAATGAAACGAGAACAGTTTTGTAAACCTAATGGTGGTATTAAACTTTATTTAGATTATTAAAACAAAATAGGTTTATCTATTACTTGCTACCTCGGTGCCACAATAATTTTAACCACTAAAAGTAAATATAACGTCGCCTAGGGCCATGTAACAAAGGACTATGGCAAAAGTTTGTGGGATTGTGTGATGACAGTGGCACTGTTACCTGCTCCAGCAAACAAATGAATTATCAATAGAGGAACAATATGTAACGATTGACAACGATTTCTGTTAGGCAGATACATATATATACATACATATATACATACATATATATATATATATATATATAAACCTGTTATATCGAACAATAAGTTGTACGTATTTCATTATCGATTAGGCTTCTATTGATATTGATCTAGCTTGGTTGTAGTATCATTAGCCTCTCTCTCTCTCCGTCTGGCTCTCTCTCTCTCGCTCTCTCCGTAGTCGCTTCACCAACTAGGAAGCGCACAGTCACCGCTTTATGATCCGCGCGCACCGACCCACCGACCGCAAGGAGCTCTCCATTTGAGCTTCCTTCTCTTCCTCTCACTCTCTGCCTCTCTCTCTCCGTCTCTCTCTCTCTCTTTCTCCGTGCACACGCATCGGTACCGGGTCTTGCGCGTACAGATGTAGACGGTAATCGGAGCGCGCAGCGGGGGGAGAGACTCTATTGTCGCATCTGCGCCATGGAGGACCGCTGTTCCTCGGAAAACGAGAGAATGGAAGCGTGGCTGGACGACCACTTGGAGTTCACGCACTCCTACTTTATCAGGAAGGCGTCAAGGTAAAGTGGGATAGTGAATGCAAGAGTTTTCAGCCAATCAGGATGCAATTTATTCCCTTATGTTAGTTTGTTTTTATTCACTTGTAGATCAGTAGATGTAGCAGCGGTCATCAATCCCACCCGTCTTGCTCAGGTGGCTCTGTGGTGATCCATTATTTCACTTCACAGTCAGTAAGCTCTGAGAGTTGTTAAATCATTAACTTTTACAGCAACTGTTTAATTCACAGTGTTGTTGATAATTATGCAAGCCTTCCTCATAAATGAAAGCATTTCAGACCTCAGAGAGCACGACTCAGGGACAAATTAACCATTTATTTTCTAATGCAAAGCCACACTTCATATCAGCCATTCTTCAGAGCTACTGCTATATAAGGCTTTTTTTTCTCTGCACGTATATCTGTTTTTTCATCAGGACACTTAAAGTCTGTTTTAGTGACAACCCCTTTCAGATCCATTTATCCACTTAAAACACCCACTTTTCCCCAACCCATCTCCATCCTACTTTCGATAAAAAACACAGGACATATTTTTTTTTTTAACCTTATTTGGCTTGTTGGAAGAGGATCGCACACATCAGCCGATCTGGTTGAGAGGTATTGATTCAAAAGCCACGCCTCCCATGGATACATTAGGGTCAGCTCCACACACACATTGTGGTCTGACATGAGTTCCTCTATAGGTTTTTGCCTTTTGCTCAGGTGGACACATATTGACAGACTGAGTCACATAACCTTGATGATGTTCCAGTGTCCGTCTGTGTGTGTGTGTGTTCATTAGACAATGTGTCGGCTGATTAGAGAGATTCTCCATAATCACATCCAATTTACTGTTGACACACATTAGATGTGTTCCAGTAAATGTCCACATTAGACACAACAAGGGGTTATGACCCTCACACAGGCCTTCACACAGCATTGGTGTTACATAATCATATTAAAAATGTTGCTTTGTTGTTATCATTTAAAAGTTTGCTTTATCTACATTTTATGTTAATAACAAAAACATTTTTTAAATTGAAAATGATGTCAAAGTGATAACTGAAAATGTGCTTATTTTAAATTTGAAGCTACCAACATGTTTTAAACGAAAGTTGGTGGACATCACACGACTAATGAGGTTAATTGGCACCACTGTCAGTAACATAATTGGGAATAAAAAAATAAGTCTCAGACTGGCATATGAAGGAAAGACTGAAAAGTGAATAGAGATCTCTGTTTACAAGACCAGGAGTGAGTGGCCATGATATTTAGACCACTTCATCCACTGCATTGCATTCAAAGCAGACACGGTTCTGAAAAAGAACCTCTAAAAAATAAAATTTCTATTATGCAGGGAAATACTTAAACAAAGCTGCTTACTGCAACTGAATTCCCTGATTGGTGGATTTGTGTGCTAAAGATTCTTGGCATGCTAGCCTGAAGTCTGCCTGCATTTTGTTTTGTCATTGTGGGATGCTTCCACCCTAACTATGTTAGCAGCGTCATAGTCCACCTAAACATTAAATACTGGTGAAGAGAGTATAAAAGTGGAGCTAAGGCATTAGGAGCCTCACACTTTAACTCAAAGTGGTCTGTCCATAGATAGAGAAGTATGACATTTTAACATGGGAGTCTAAGGGGATTGGCATTTTTTCCTTCCTGTGCTTTTTTACCTTTAAAAGAAAACATTTTTCTGTGACATACCTCTTCATGTGCCATTTTTTCCTTGTCTTTTCATGTCTAATTGTAACATAAATTATCATTCATTATTAGCAGACAGTCACTGATTGACGTCAGTCTCTGTTTTGGTTTAGAACAGATTTCTTCTTGCAGGATTTTGGGGGGTTGATTTGCAACCCAGCTCTAACTGTAGTCTACAAGTTTCCTATTGTTTCAATAGGAAACGTTAAGTGTACTTCTAATAGTAATAGTGGCACAGGTCAAGGGTAAGTGTGCAGGATTCTGAGGAATGTTGACATGGGTCAAATGGTTGCTACACCTCCTCAGAGTGGCTGTTATTTAAGGAGACTGATTCATTTTCTGTTTCACAGGGAGATGGTGAATGCCTGGTTTGCTGAGCGTGTCCATACCATCCAGCCATCCTGCTCCAAAGAAAATCCTTCACAGCAGCGGGCCCACCAGTCCTCCACAGATCTCTGCCCCACCTCTACCTCCACCATCCTCCCGCCTGCCCTCACCCTCTTGGACAACCGCTCCCCCTCTCCGGCCACAGTCCCCAGCCCGGCCCCTGGCACCCCGACTCGCAAAATCTCAGCGTCTGAATTTGACAGGCCGCTCAGACCCATTGTGGTTAAAGACTCTGAGGGCTCTCTGACATTTCTGAGTGACGCTGACCGTGAAACTGTCCCTCTGCGGGGCTCAGTGATGGGTGAGGGTGGTGTCGCTGGTAATAACGGAGGCGGTGGTAGCAGCAGCAGTGGGGGTGACCGCTGTGCCAGACTGCTGGAGCTGGTGAAGGACGTGTCTAGTCATCTGGATGTGACAGCACTCTGCCATAAGATCTTCCTCCACATCAACGAGCTGATCGCTGCAGACCGATACTCACTGTTTCTGGTAGGAATGGAAAAACCTGTCTGTTTGCATCAGAGCCATTATTAAATGCACTTTTTTGCACAGTAAGCAAGAATACTAACAGCTCTAGTAGTTATAGTTTTAGTAGTCACACTTCTATTTGCTGTGTTTTAGTCATTTTGTGCTTAATAAACAAACCAAAATACACAACTGACAGACAAAATAAAAAAAAAGCTTTTTAGTTTGTAATTTTAATATAAGTCAATGTTATGTGTTGTTTTGTTCTGCTGGCAGCAGGTAAACAGAGCATAATGTTCAGTACTTAGTTTAAAAACCTTGTTGGCCATGTTGATGATGTAAATTGTGTGGGACAAGAGATGCAGTTCTCTACAGTCTATTATTACTTGTTGCAGGCTTGCTAAGGTATCCTGCTAAATTTTCAGCTGCATTCATTCATTTCTGCTCAGTGGAGCTACTTGCTTGCTTGTATCTTTGTTCAATTCTGGCCCAACAGAACTGATAGCTAGCACAATTATTAGGTATTAAAGCAGTTCTGTTTAAGAAACAGGTCAAGATCCTGATGTTGGCATCTAACTCAACCTTAGCATCATTGTTGCACTCTATGTTCTAGTAAGGATATTGTGTTTTTACAGTAACAAGCAGCTTCTATATGAGCTTAATCTTTGCTTCCTGTGGCCTCAGGTGGGCGAAGACAGCTCCAACAGAAAGTTCTTAGTCAGCCGACTATTCGATGTGGCTGAGGGATCAACGCTGGAGGAATCATCCAGTAGCTGTATTCGCCTGGAGTGGAACAAGGGCATTGTGGGACATGTCGCTGCCACGGGACAGCCGCTCAATATAAAAAACGCTTATGAGGTAACGCTTTTTTTTAATGTTTCCGGCTTGAATACTATGGTCTACTGTGTGTGTGTGTGTGTGAACACAGGCTGTGTTTTCTTTGGGTACATTGATGGTTCTTGCTGACAGGGCAGAGACTTAAGTGGATAGGAGAGGAACCAAAGAAGGGCAAGCAGGTCAAAGCGCTCCTCTGGAGGGTTCATCTTCACCACACACACGCACAGACACACACATGCTCCTTATTATTCTCTTTCATTTAGTAGTTGCAGAGTATCTGATGACAGTTTAACCCCTGACAGTTTCAATGCAATGAGCTGCTGATCGATTGGGTTTCTGTTTCTTTTAAATCAATGACCAAACCGGTGTGACTTCAACATCTGTCACCAACACAATGCAACATACTGCAGTGTTCAGTAAGGGGCTGCAACTATTTGACACCCAACAGCCGGGAACAGTAACTATGCACCGGCTCTGTCCTTTTATTTAACACAAATATAGTTTTTAATGCAATCGGTCAGTTTTGCATTTGTTTTTGTGTATTTCTGAATAAAAGAGATGCTCACAAGCTGAAGGCAGAAATCCCTTCGGCGCATATATCTAAACCTCTGCAGCTCACACAAAACCAATCTAGATAGATACATAGCACTCCAGGGCACAGTGAATAAATCAAAATATGATTTTGGTGTGAACATTCCCTTTAATGTAGCCTTATTTAAGGCATTGCTATTTAGCGCTGCAACGACTACTCGAGTACTCAAGTAATATTCGAGGGCAAAATGCATGGACAACTAATTTAGTTAGTGACGTCATCGGGAATTATTCTCTCGTGACATAGTGGGATGATCAGTGTTTTGGGTGCAAGAGGCCCCGGGTTCGAAACGCGGGTGAGCCGTTTACACACACACACGGTTATGGAGGCGGTCGTGGGCTAAAGCAAAGACACTGCAGTGGTCCAAAGCAGGTATCCACCTGCTGCTAGATGCAGCCGTATCTATGGAAAAACTATGACATTTACGCGTGATCCAAGTACTCGAGTAATCGCAAAAATATTCGGCGAGTATCCGAGTATCAAAATACTCCTTTGTTGCAACCCTAATGCAATTAATTGTAAATGCTTGGATCAAAGCATACAGGTCAAGTAAAACAGGTTATTGTGGCAACAGCTAATAACAGCTAACAAAAATAGTTTTCTACAGATCTGCTGTCATATAAATGGTGTCCTGCTTGATATTATTAAATGTGTTAATAACAAGTTTGTAGCTGCAGATTGAATTTCAGCTGTGCAACCTCTGAGCCACTGAGCCTTAATTTGCCCTGTCTGCCTCTCTTCTCTAGTTACTTGTGTTTACCGATGATAGTGAGGTAGTTTGTGTAAGGATGTGGTGCTGCGTATGTAGACTGAAATTGCGAATAGTGTATTTGTGTGCTGCATGCAGAGCGATGATCTGGAGTGAACTTATGAGTGTCTTCAAATGGAAGCAGATGTGTGTGCAAAGCGAGTATGTGGACATAAGCAAATGCATGTGTGTGCATGAAACATCACGTACACAGACAAAATGT
The DNA here is from genome assembly GCF_900634625.1 of Parambassis ranga. Lineage (NCBI taxonomy): Eukaryota > Metazoa > Chordata > Actinopteri > Ambassidae > Parambassis > Parambassis ranga. Next base: position 1,623,000 of record NC_041038.1, read on the forward strand.
TCTATTTGTATTTAGTACAGAAATATAGCCTCATACTGTAAAACCTGATGGATTTACAAGGGTTAAAATATTTGTGTCTCAGACTGAGTGTGGAGGACGTGCACGTTGGAATTACAGTTCTACATTTTTCCAGTGTAAATCAGCTGAAGGATATACTTTCATCAAGTGAGCTGTTCTTTATCTTCTGTTGCTTTCGCTTAACTATGTGCACATATGTGGGTCCCCCATAAGGGATTCAGTTATATGGGGAGTAGAGGTATCAACAATGATGGACAGAGTCAGAGATAAATACAGCCTATCCTCAGCAGGAAAACGTAACTTTACGTCAATATTTCAGTCCTTCAAAATACAAAGTGTGTGTATTTGTCTAGCCTTATCTCTATGTGTTCATGGGGATGGCATGCTTCTCAGTGGTACTGGAAATGACGACCGCAGAAGGGCCTTGCAGAATGGTGTCAAATGTTATGAATTTGTGGGTTTTAAGATGATCTTCACCTAACTCATTCAACTATTTTCACTGTTAATAATTACTATCTCGGGGTTAGTCTCTAGGTTTCTGTAAAACACCTAGAGCCTTATGTAAATAACTCTGAATTGAATCTTGTGGCCAAAAAGGAGATTGGACAATTTTTGGAACTGAATTCCCGATAATAGGTTTGTTCCTTTCAATAAAGTGCATAGGTCATGATTTCATGTGTTGAAGTTTTCTCCACAAAGCACCCGGATGTTCTTCCACAGTTTTTGTGCTCATTGGCATCCTTCTGAACTGAGCAAGTAGAAACCATGCCAATGTCAGACTGGTACTAGTTAAGCTGGCAACCGCCTGTCATTTTTACCTACTAAGGCTGCCAGAAATCCACAAAAGGAGAGTTGATGTTTTCGAGGATGTATGTATGCTTGCACAGGTCTGAATCATTGTTAGGCTGCTTGTCATGTGATGGTCACATGACATGTCAGCACATTAGATGCCACATTGAGCATGAAATGGAATGGAAAAAAGATTTGTTTTCCGGCCAGTGTGAAAACAAGTGTAGTTTCCTGTGCTTTAATAGCCACAGGTGAAAGAAGTGGGGGGGGGGGCACATCTCCTTCCTTCTGCTTCACTACATCCCAACTGGCATCAGCTATTGTGTGTCTGTGTGTGTGAGATTTCCTTCTGTGTATCCTCCTCCTTTGATAGCACTCATCTGGTTGCCTGCCAACCACAAGATGATGATGATGATGATGAGAGGGAGGGGCGGTTGTGTGTGTGTGTGTTTCCGTGTGTGAAAATCACAGAGAAGAAGAGTAGCTGATGGGAGGGTCCACCTGTGTCCAATTAGTTCGCTGGCTGTATGTGTGCACCTCCTAAATGAGTGCACTTGAGATTTCAAGTGTGTGTGTGTGTATGTGTGTGTGTGTGCAATCACTGCCTGTATAAAAAGAAGTAAAAGGTGTTGCTTGCAGGTGAGTGCATGCTTTAGTTTCTATTAGTGTTTTGACTTGTGTGTGTTTGTGTGTGTGCTACACAAATAAATGTAAATCAATATCAGTTTGAGTATCAAGCTGCGTTCTAACCGCCTCAGATATTGCACAGTGTTACTCTTGATAATAAGTGTGTGTGTGATAGAGCAGAACCTGATACTGCTTCCAGGAAGTCCATCTGCGTCATCTGAGGGACTCCCCAGCTCTCTGATAGGATCTTTAACTTCCCATTAGTCTGCTTAGGATCACATTGATCAGCAGCAGCAACATCAATTTCACCCTTCCACCTATTTTTTTAACAGACCTGTGCTGTAATAAGGTAATGCATGCTGGCCCTAAAGTGCCTGCCAGGTAGAAATCTTGTTGAACTTGAGCAGTGCTGCAGGGCTGTCATTATGTCACATGACTTTAAAACAAGGCTGTTTACGTTTTCTGAGTCTGTTCTGAGTCTCGCTGAGATGACATTTTATTTTAAATGAAAAATTAGCTACAAAAAAACGGTTTCGTTTCTGGCAAGAATATTTTAAAAAATAAAACAGTCCAGGCTGCAGGCTGTCTTGGCTGCACTCGTATAATCCACCTGCAGCTCACATTAGCTGTCAAGCCAGGAGCATCAAGCCAGAGCCATAAACAAATGTGCCTAGTGTCTGGGCCAAATTGGGAGGAGGAGGGGGATTCTTGGATATACAGATAATGCTGTATGCTATACTGTATTTTTTTAGTCATGGGCATAGTTTGGAAGGTGGATATAGGTTCTTTTTTGATCCCTGGAGACTACTACTTCAGTCCAGTAGTATTTTAAAAGTACAGAACTGCTGGGTAACCTTGTTTGTGTACGGATCAGCTGGTCACAAATATGTCAAACAACCGATGTACGCTCCTACAACAACTCCATGCATCCATAGCGTCCTGGTCTCTGTATTGGATCTTGAAGTCTCAGAATGCCTTTCTCTGTGCACAAAACTAAGCAGATAGGCACCAATGAGGAAGCACGAATCGGCCATTTATAGCAAAAGAGGATGATCAGTGGGACCAAAATTGTGGAAGCCCCTGCATAAAAACATAGAGAAAGGACATGTTTTTTCGTTTTTCAAAATAATGGGCTTCCATATTGATTCAATATTCATTATTCATTCAAAAGCTAGCATACATTATACAGTATAGTACAACATTAACAGGCAGTCTTTTTTTGATACAAAACAGAAGCTGTTGTGTTTAGAGTGTAAGTAGGAAATCAGTGTTTCTCTTTTAGTCATGTTTCTTTCCCCCACATGAGCCCCTTGAGTGTGGAGGATAATGAAAATGGACAGAGAAGCTGAGTGTTTAAAGGTCAGCCGGTGGGTGGGAAGTTTGCCAAAAGGAGAACAGTCCTCCAATCAAAACATCTCTCCATCCACTGGAGCATACTGGTCCCTAATATGCCTCCAGACGCCACTTAAATCCCTTCTTCAACAACAAAAGACTTCTTGTGACTAAACACTAATAGATAGACTGTTGGAGAAGAATTGTATGATGCGAAGCTCGACTGCTACAAACTATTTATGCAAATTAGACCAAGTTAGAAAAGTAGGCGAGTGATCTGTTTGTTGAGGGTTTGAATGCAGGACAGAGATGCTATTGTTTCTAGCATAGTTTTATCAGGAATAGCTTCTACACAAAGAATGTTTTGTTTAATGTATGTCAGTGTCCAATTTCCCAGCCTTGCAAGTAAACTACAGGTTACCAGTATGCTAGTTAGCTGCTAAGTATAATTTGTTGTGCAAGTTAGTCTTCATTAAGAGATAATTGTCAGGAGGGTTGTGAGACGGAGGACACAAATGCAGACTTAGGTGAAAGCAAACTCAGAGTTTAATTCAAGCAAGGTTCGGTACACAGGAGTTCAGTCCACGAGGCAGAGGTAATCCAAAAAGGCAAAGGCAAAATGCAGTAGTCAAGTCCAACCCAAGTCACACACAAGAGAATCCAAAACTTACTCGAAAACACGTAGGGAAAAAAAACACAAGAATCCAAAACTTACTCGAGAACACGTAGGGAAAAATCACAAGAGCAGAAAGGCTACTTGGACGGCTGTGTCGCATGGAAGACTCACAAAACGAACTGGCAACAAGGGGCAGGAAACACACAGGCTTTATACACAGGAGGGCGGGAAGACAATTGGACACAGGTGAAGCACATTAGGGCGGAGCAGGTAATCACAGGAGGGGGAAGGGAGCACACATGAGGAAGGGGAAGTAAACAGAACTGAAACACCAGGGGAAGATCGAGTTTCAAAATAAAACAGGAAGTGACTAGTAAAACTAAACCTAATACAAACAGAAAATGAACTACAAAATAAAAGACCTGGCTGAAACCATGACAATAATATCAAAGGATGTACATGAAACCACAACTTTCTCTTAAGTTTTTCATGCTAACACAAGGACACAAACATATTTTATATCATATATCTTAAACACATTCAAAATCCTTAATGATGTGGAAACAGGAAGTGCTAAAAGGCTAACACTTTTCCAGGTTTTAGAACTAATTTCTACTATAACAGTATTAGTGGTGAAACCCTTTACCAAGACAGATGATCATATATAAAGCTAATACCAATGGCAAAATGTCTGACCCCATACCATCTGCTGTTTACCTCTCCAGGACCCCAGGTTCAACGCAGAGGTTGACCTGATCACAGGCTACAAAACCCAGAGCATCCTTTGCTTGCCCATCAAGAACCACAGAGAAGAGGTGAGATGACACACACCAGGTAGATTTGAGGCACATATTTTTGCCCATAACATTTTATGTGCATTTGCAGTTCACTTGAATGTAACTCGGATGCCAAAGTAGAAGTACGCCTGTACAGCTTTGTTAGGTTTATGCACAGTTTGAGCTTAATGTTAGCATTAGCATGCTAGTATGCTTGCAATGACAATTCAAGCAGGTGTTATGTTTACCACAGAGGCCAAAAGTGAGGCCAACACATGTGGATTGACCCCTGGTGGCTGGCTGCAGTATAGGTCATGAACTCCAACTCCTCCATGGGATATCACTGTTTTGATTAATGGTCTATTATTCTGCTCTCTCACAGGTAGTCGGAGTGGCTCAGGCTATCAACAAGAAATGTGGAGAGGATGGTGCCTTCACAGAGCAGGATGAAAAGGTCAGTGAAGTGTACAGTTTCACTTAAACATTATGTAAGTGTTTAACAACTCTGTTGAATTGTCTGTCAGTCATTGTCATGATGTGTAACCTTGTACAAACCTGACTGATATCTATTACCAGAAGGATTCTGTGAACTGTCCAAAGATACGTTGCATATAAAACTGTCTTCCTTTCCCCCAATCCATCTTCGTCCACCTCTACACGTCCTTCCTCATATCATCTGTCATTCCTCTCCTAGCTTCCTTTCTTTTTGCTTTTCTGATTTATCGTTTTTCCATGTAGTAATCTTGTCTTTTTTTCTTCCTGTTCTGTTCTTACTTGATGCTCACATGTTGTTCTGTTCCTCCCTAACAGGACTTCTCAGCTTATTTGGCGTTTTCAGGCATCGTGCTACACAACGCGCAGCTGTATGAGACGTCGCAGCTGGAGAACAGACGCAATCAGGTGGGTGTGATTGTATCTTTCTGGAGGATTGTGTATACGCAGACACAGCTCTGTAACATGATGTGTGTGTATGTGTATATGTGTGTGTGCGCAGGTGTTGTTGGACTTGGCCAGTCTGATCTTTGAGGAGCAGCAGTGTCTGGAGGTTTTATTGAGGAAGATTGCAGGAACCATCCTGTCCTTCATGCAGGCCCAGGCTTGTACAGTCTTTATCGCTGATGAAGACTCACTGGTCAGCATACACGCACACACTCACACTTGCAGCATGTTCTATCTACTTTTCTATTATGTGTATTTATATCCCTACATAGTTTGAATGCAGCAGGACAATTTATCATAAGTTAATCTGAATACACTTGGTGCCCTCTGATGCCCAGCAAAGCACTTCCATGATGAGTTCATGAGTTCATTATATCACTCAATGGATGACTTGCATACAGTGCTATGGTCTGTGCTAAATATAAACATGCTTGTTTTTCATAATGTGTGTAAATGATTGCCTTGAGAGCAAACACTGATGCTTATTACAGGCCGGCTTATAGCAGCTCATATGCTGAGTTTATATGATGGATATGCCTGTAAACAATGAGCATGCAAATGCTTGGTCACATGATCAGGCTTATAAAAGCCTGAGACCCTACGGTTGGAATGACTTTATGTCTTTTTCAACGTGTGGAAATAGGTTTGGACAGTTTAGCATAGCATTATCAGCAATATATGTTAGCCTATTTAATAAAGTGTTTGGTCACACTTTATTATTTACATACTTTATTGTTATTAGTAGTAGTAGTAGTAGTTGTCTTATCAGAATTGATGGACAGGAATGTACGGGGGCAATGAGCGTCCCTCTCTGGGGGATGTGCTGGAGCACTGGGTGAGCTCCAGGAGAGCAGAAGAGTGGGGTGCCCAGCCAGGACGCACCCTCCCCGGGCAGCAGGGAGCAATGAGTGTCCCTCTCCATGTCCATTGTGTCGCTATAGCCCCTCTAATGCTCAACCTTTGACCCTAGAGAAGATGTGCTCGATTTGCTTACCCTGTTGTCCAGGAATGATATTAATAGTATTAGTTGTGCATGTTATGCTAATTTGTGGCCACAGTTTATTTATTTTTTTGACCATGTAACCAGAGGGGCTCAGTATTTTTTTATTTAGAATGAAAAAGTAAAAAAATTCTATACATATGTTCATAGAAAATAAGGCTTTTAACTAATAATTTTGGAATTTAAATGACTGAAGTTCATTTTTTTTGTTACTTAAATCAGATTTAAGTCAGAATGTTTACTTGTTCCTCAAAGTTTAAACTAGTTCAGTCCACTCTTTAATCATGCATTCACTTTTGTTTCATGTCATGTGAACCAACCAAACAATTTGGAACAGTAATGTAATTACTGAGTTATGTGACAGACTTAAGACACTTCTGAGAGAGTGGAAATGTTTTAAAGACTGAGCTGAAAGATTGCTTCTGTAGTCGGCCCTCCTTTAACATAAATAGAATCTATACCATCTCTTTAACTTAACCCGACTCACTCAAACACTGCACAGCCTGAAGAGTCCTCTGTGGGTATTAACATTTGTTTTGGCTTGTCCTCCTCAGGGGCGTTCAGTGCCGGAAAAACACACACACACACACTTCACACTCTCAGGCAGAAAGCAAGCACACAGGGAAATTAACTGTAAATTAACTGTCATGCACCGAAGGCGAGTGATAGACGAGGTGGTTTTCCACCCAATCACAGCCAGTTGTCTGCACCCAGACTCCACTTTAGCTAACGTTTTGATTTGGGTAATGGCTCTGTGACACGATTAAAGGGAAAATCATATCACCGCAAAGTTTTCAGAGTAACATTAGTGAACTTGATAGATGTGAAGTTGTGTTACTTAATTTTAGTAGTAGTAGTTTAGTCATAATTAGCATATAATTCAACACATTTTAAGGTTATCATGAGACATCATGCTTACAAGCTCTGGGCAAAAATGCTTTCCTGAGGTCATTAGTGACTGGAACTTTTGACCTTTCACCAACTTGTTCTAACCAGTTCATCCTTCAACTGAAATCCACCCGCACTGAGCAGAAATACTGTAGGTGAACTGACAAATATGAAATTTTCTATGGCTGGTGACACAGATGACACATGCAAAAGTTGAAGTGCTTCACATTTTTAAGTTCACATTGAAGTCAAACGCAAGGAATTTGTAATTATGAATGTGAAGATGAGCATCTGTGAAACATGGCCTTTATTATCAAAGGAGTACTAAATCATTTACACACGTTTAGTGGCTCGCTTTCCTCATTTTAAGCACTTCCAATTTGGTAAAATTGGGTATGCATTTGCCTTTTTAGCAGCATTTGCTATACATCATTACTTAATAATGCCAACTTAACCATTGTTTAGTGCAGTTGTTCTGATATATTTACATTACATTTACATGCATTCATTGAGCAGACACTAGCGGGGTTGAGTAGGTTTGCTTTGTTCAGTTTTTAGACCATCTAATCATTTATGTCCTCCTTCATCTTAAAGATTCTCCGTCTTTACAGAATGTATTTGATTTTTTAAATGACCCTTTTAAATGACCCAAAGACAAGTACTACCCCACCCCCCATCTGTCTCTCTGTGTGTGCCTGTATTTATGGAGCAGGAGTACAGAGCGGTCAAGATGACGGCAGCAAGTTAAGAGCTCTGCCATAATTTTGGAACCAACAAGCAGCAGCAGTGCTTTGAAAGGAAGGGCGGTGATTTGGAGAAGGGAAAATGACAGAGTTAATATATACTTGTAATGAGGCTGTCCACCCAGCAAAATAGCGGCTTTCTTGGTTAGAGAGCAGCTAATCAAAGCACCCTCTGATTTTGGTGGAGAAAAAGAAACCAGCAGAAGCTGAGAGGTAACGATTCACTCTCCACACATTGCAGTGATTTCATGTATTCTATGTGGTCTCAGTTATCAGTTTTTAGAGACATGTTGTCAGGAAGCGGACAGCTGTGTAACAGCAATACAAAGGTTCAAATCATGTCACTCAGAGCAGTATACGAATGTAACCATGCATTATTTGCTAAACTAAAGCTGCATCCAAGCCATATTGTTCAACTGAGGTTTTCTGCAGCAACAACAATCTTGCATGTCATGTGTCATTGCATCACATAAACATAAGAGGGTTTTTGTGGGTCCATGCTGCTGCTGCTGCAGGTCGATGACGACAACACAGATTGTGTGCATATAGGCAAATTGTATCTTCCGGCATAACAGAGATATGTCAGATTTAGGACCTGAAGTGGTCTGAATCGGATTTGTGTGTCTCTACAGACCTGAAAAAAGAAATGTGAGTCACATCAAAGGTTGCCTTTTGAACATAGAAATAATGTACTAAGTGGTAAAGTCTAGGTATAGGTTGACTATATAATATATAAAGAGCTTTTGTCATGTAGATTTGTAGTGCATTCAAGTCATAGTGGTTTTCTCTGCCAGTTGACATTCCTAATATACTGTATGCCAAGAAAAGGTTCAATAAAAATATTAATTTATGTAGAAAACTAGATATAGTGTGAAGTCAAAGCAGTCTCATTTCAAGGTCCATTTAGTAGATGCTCTTGTGCTTTGAGTCATGTCAGAAAGTTATTAGCAGCAGATGGAGGTTGCACATTTTTTGGTTGAGAAAGGTAAATGTTTGTAATTCAGCCATGACTTAGGAAATGGTAGTTATCACCATCTGCCATCTGATGTGCTAACAGTTCCTCAGCAGCTGCCTAATAGACTACCACACACTGCAGTCTTGTAATTATACAGTGGTGTCATCTGCATATTTCTATACCAGCTTTTCTATTCTGTCTTCCTTTCTAATACTTCGTCCATGCACACATCTGTTCCTCATTTAATGGAATGTCTCAGGAACAACTAGAAGAAATTTGTTTAAGTTGTGTGAGAGACATGTGAGAGACTGATAAAAAGTTGGTGGTCAAAAATTAAAAGACATGTTACATGTGCATGGAAAGGTGCTGTACCCAGAGTGTATGCACGGACGTCACTTTCCCACCAGCACACTTGGCCGAGTGTCAAAACAACCAGCAATATGGCTGCCCTCAGTAGGAAAACCGTAGAAATGTGAGAAAAGTGCTGTCATTTCAGGTTTATCAGACTGTTTCAGTTGCTGGATTCTAGTTGTTCTATAAAGTCCATTTGCTTCTTCTCTCTTTAGATTTCCACAATGTAAAACACATCTCAGGGTTTTTGTTGAATCTATTCATTATTCATGCAGTCAGTTGCACAACAGCTCTTTACCTTTTTATTCTTCAGTACAACTCTGCTGATCAACAAGCTTTTTGCCAGTTGTGGGTTTAACCACAGTATCTTCAGCATTCTGTGACATCTTGTTTATACCCTCTACATTATGTGGACAAATCTGGATTTAAACTGTAATGTGATTGATTGCCGGAAGATGCAAATTTAAGGCGGTAACTTTAGTAAGAACCTCAGGTAAAAGTTGATAAGTATACACCCAAAACAAGCAGTAGAAAAGCAACTTGTACGGCATTGTTATCAAGTCTCTGTGCAGGCCGTTGGGCTTTTATGTTTGTGACTTTGTCGTGATAACACAGTATCTTAAAGGTAGGGTAGGAGATTTCCTTCTGATGCACTTTTTGTTAAATAAGTGTAACTTCTCTTTATAATTCGATAGCAACCGATTAGTTCGGCAGTTTCGCTTTAAAACGAAGAATATTAATCATCTGTGGAAGGTACTCTCTTCCTGCTTTGCGCGCACCAGAGAGGTACGTGCATGATGGCCAAAGTCACAGACTGGTTGGGAGGCGTGGCTTTGGGGTGAACTCCGAGAGAAAGGGGCATGTGTTTACTTTCAAAATTTGGCTGACTCTATCTGAGTTTTCAAAATCTCCTACCCTACCTTTAAGATAGATAGGTTGTGGAAATGTATGACACCACCGGAATCCCACATTAAGTAGTTGATCTAAACAGATTTTATCTTACTTAAGCTTATGTTAGCCTTCATGACTATCTACTAGACATGTTAGCACATATCTTCTTACATAAGTGTTTACATACTTTTGTTGCTGTGATTATAAATGATAACACACACAAAGCTATTCTCTTTGATGAACCTTGGTCTCTAACAGCATAGTGCTTACTTTAGGCCTGGTTTGTGTACAACTGTCTGCACACACACTTACACACATCACGCTTAAACATAACAATAAGATAGTTTGACTAACACTTAAACCCAATTATTACACACAACTGTAAGCCTTTCAACAACAAAAAAAGATGTATCTGACAGGTTTAGTGTTTGGTGAGTGAATGGTATGGTATTATAAGCACTAATGCCAACTCCAGTGCACATTACTGCACATTCACCAGCTGACGTGTGGGTGGGCGCCCTGGGTGGACCTTTATTTAAATGATTTCAATGTGCAGAGAGATGAAATCCAATTGCCCTCATCAATAATTTATCCAGTAATAAGCCAAACATGCAGGATGACATTAGAAACACTTTCCATTGTTTATCTTACCTATAACACTGCTCTTAAGTCTTTTTCAACTTGCAACAGGAGATCACTTTAAATTTTTATTCCACTGAGCTGGTAGCTGACTGTGCTGCATGTCAACTATTGTTAATAGTTGTCTTTAGGTCTGGGTTAACTTGCGCTGGAATGTTATGCTGTTGAAGTGGTTTGTCTTAGGTTACAAAACAGTGCTGTTTAACTTTTCCCCAGTATGTATTGTACTGTAACCTGCCTGAGAGGAAGGCTCTTGTTTTAAACATTACCTAGGCTGTCTTACATAACAATTTCAGAACAGCTAATGTATAGAAAATACTGTTAAAGTAGATTAAAGAGCTAAAAAAATAAATAATGTGACAGATACTTGAGAATTTTTTTCGGCTGGCCCCCTTGGAGCATCAGTCAAAGTCTATCACAGGCTAACGTCAACTGATCAGATCAACAAATCACCAAAGACGAAACACAGCAAGCTGATCTTTGAAAGCTAGGAAGTAGCAGTTAGCATGCTGATCGACATTTTTTGCAGTTTTTTAAGAAATCTGTGGATAAAAAGCAATGTTACCAAAACCAAATAAGTTTTTGAGAAAAGTTTGCTCACAGTACTGACTGGTTCGCCTGTCACTAGATAGATTTGTTCAATATATCGTAATTAAGTCATTTTATTACTATTAAATCCAGAAATCCTTAGTATTCCCTAGGTATTTCCCTTTCCTTAGTATTCCCTAAGTATTAAAAATTGCAGATGTTATTGTCCTTAAAAACAGATTTGGAAAGAGATTTCTAAACCTGTCCTCAAGAACAACAATATCACTTAGCCAAACTCTATGTATAACTAGTGTTTGTGTAGCTTTTGGCTCATTACAGTGGTAACCAAAAAATGCCTTGTTTTTGTTTTTAAAGGGTTTGTTTCAACAGAAACCACAACCTTTGCCCAAACCTAACCAAGTAGTCTACATTAGTCGCAAACTTCAGTCTTGGTTAATACTATCACCTATGTTTGGGGGCTTACCTTGCACCCATTTTCAGTCTTTCTATGCTGCTGTTTATGGGTGAGGATGTTTAAAATGTGTCCTTAAGTTTTGTTTTATCACCTTATCATCGAGTCACTTTCACTTTGTCAAATATTTTATTTGCCTTGAAAATTGATAAAATGAAAGCGTTTTAGCAGTTTACTAGCAAGGGCACTAGTGTTTAGCATAGCCTTGGCATGCACTCGCAGAGCTGCTAGCATGACTATTATACTGTTTTAATAGATTTTTCATTCATCACTAAATGAATCAGTGCTTTATTTCATGCATGCACCAAGCTAGATACAATCTACGCTTTGTTGAAGTGTGTGTGTGTGTCCCTCTCCTGACCTTTGGGTTGCCAGACCAGCTGTCTCCCTTTCTTTTATACCCCCCCCCCTTTTTCTCCTTTTCTTCTTTCATTCCTCACCAAACATTTACTCTGAGATTAGGGACTTTTACTGGCCTTATCATCCAGACAGCTCTCTGTATACAGGTGTCAGTGTCTGCAGTATCTCAAACAGGACCCACAGTCCTGTGGATTTTTCCTTTAGGAAAGGAGCTTTCCTGTGGGAAGTCTAGTAAATGACAGTGCTGGATTGTGAACACTGACTGCACCAAGAATAATACAGATGTTGGCCTGCACTGGCTCACTGCATTTTACTGCTGTGTGTGGCATCTGTTTGGAAACAGTGCAGTGGATGTGGGTCCGTGTCAGTGGCTGTATTTGCATGTTTATGTGCTGAGGACCTGTTGTGTTGCATGAAGCATTTGTAGCATGACGCACAGAATATTTGCATTAATGCTGTACAGTTAATTTGCATTGTGTCTAATCCTGCTGGTGTGAAAAGACATGCGATGGGGCTTGACATGTGATCATGTCACCACTACTAAGAGTGTTTTGTTCTCCTGTGTTGTTTAAGTCTCTGCAGGTTTGTTTGGATGATTCATATTTCCTCATCTAATCCACTCCCTTTGTGTTTATGTATATTTGCCTGTGTTTAGGGAAACACTCGAAAATGCTCCATTAAGTTTAGAAAATGATCCAAAGAACAAAGACTCTAAATACAGACACACTTGCAGCACTTTGGCTTTGGCTCTCATTCTGCCTCTCTAGTTTGATAAAAACTACAAACTTCACAAATATGGCGGCACCGAAGCTGGTGGTCTTATTGCGGTTATTTCAGTCTATAGGTGATGAAGGGAGCTGCACAATTACATTGACTGAAACTACTATGTCTGTTCCTACATACAGAACAAAAAATTCCATTATCCCGTGTCATCCTGTTATAAACCTTCCCCCTTTCCAGAGACCCCAAGAAATGTCATAACACTGCTGGGTCCTTTGTCTGTTTAAAACTTTATTGCCTTAACCTAGATAGATACCGCAGTGTGTGTGTGTGTGTGTGTGAGCGATGCAGAAGAGCAAATTTTTCCAAAACGAAAAAGAAGCCTCGTCCACTTCTAACATCCTGTCTCCACCTCTTAAAAATGGAAAAAATATCCTTTGTAGGGACTGTAGGTTGAGAGAAAACAAGACCCTATAAGGGGGGGAAAGAGAATGGAGCATTGGAATGTCGAAATAAACTCTCCTATTGGCATCAGCATCCCTTTTTCTTGCTTGGATGAGGCATGGCACCACTGCTTAACTCTGCTTGGTTTAGCTGTAATGGCTTAATTAGTGGAAGTTTGCCAGAAAACACATTGTGTAGATCTGCAGTGGAGCGGGGATCAAACTAGGCAGAACCAAGACCTTTAACCATTCTTGTTCCCAGTAGAACTTACTCAACCACATCACTCAGTCTTTTGAATCTCAGAAAAATAAATCATGTGTTCCTCTTTTTGCAGAACTCCTTCTCCAGTGTCTTCCACATGGAATACGAGGAGCTGGGTGAAGTCCTAGATGCCCCCAAAAGGTAAGAGGATCACCCGCAGCTGAAGCCTGTTATTAAATTCAAAGTCTTGCAGATTGCCTTGGGGCGTACTCCAGCTGTTTCCACCGGTTATTACAGCTAATGTTTCCTTGAATTTGCCTTTTCCTGTCAATAACGTTAACATAACATACGCTTGCACAAGGATTCAGTATGATCACATGGTAGGAGAAGGATGTGTAAGGCAGTGAAAGTGTTAGTGTAGCCCATTCATTCTCTATAAAACTGAAAAGACAAGACGGAGCTGCTCGGGCCAACATTCATATGTCTGCTGAGCAGATTTGCAGAATATTTGTGATGCAATCTGCCTCCTTCACCTGCCAAATTCCAAGACTTACAACCACAGTACAAAGCTCTTATTCTCATTAGCCGGGCCCCTTTTTTTTTGCTCCATCTTCAGTGTCTAGCTGACTGATCCTCAATCACAACCTGTTTATCGTGATTTATCGTCTTGGAGGCAGTCCGAGGCCTTTCCAACAATCGTCCGTCACGCACTGTTGTTTTGAGGTCAGCGTGCGCTCTTATTGCATGTGACAGCTGTATTAGTTGCATGTGTGGAGTTGAAGTTCAATTGCAATAAGACAGAGATGTGGGGTCAGGTTCTGTTTAGCCAGAAAAATGTATGTTGCTACTTACAAATTATATGTTTTTTTGTACAATGAACTGTTCGATATAATTAATGTAGAAACGCCTAACCAACAGCCAAAGCAAAAAAACTAAAATTTGAAAAAACTTGCAAATGCTAAACAGATGGGACAACGCCTAAACCCACCTCCACTCACAGACCTCCAGATGCATCATGTCAACTACAAATGCTGCCATTTTTTTGCTGGTGCAACACTGTGCTTCCCCTAAAAAAGATGCCCTCAGCCCAATTTGAAAAAAAAGCGATTACATTACCTTACACAGCAGCTGGATTTTTGTGATTCATACGACACAACACAGAACTACAGTTCCTCAAATGGCCACTTAAGGGACTTTAATGTTAAAAATGGATAGATGGATGTTACTGCTGTAACTTCTTTTTATATGGATATGTGAGCTCTTTTTGAATGTAGACAGATGGAATTTGTGGCTTAAAGAGGATGATTGTGTCATGTTTCCATTGCTGCTGAAATAGCCACGATGACTAAAAAAGTCTTTTAAAGCTAGTAGTACATGCTCTTTCATATATGGCAGACAAAAGCCAGATGTTGGCGGGTCTTTGCAGTTTTTAAAATGTGCTCTATGTCCCGTTCAGGTTTCAGTCTACTAACATTCTTGGTTAAAAGTTGTAATTGATTTCAGTCTTGAATTCATTTATTGGAAAAATTCAACAATAACTTGATAGTGTTTTTTTCTAGAAGTAACAGTAACTCATAAACAGCACAGTGGGAAGAGGAAAGTCGGTAAGAGGCAAAATTGAGTGGCCCATCTAAGAAATGAATTAAAAATTTATAGGGTGGATGAATGGAGCGCCTGGACGAGAAGGAAAGGATTCTGACGAGGCTCCAGATGCAGAGCTTCCTGACATAAAGCCCATGCTCCAGCAGGAGGAGTGAATAAGCTCTAATCTGATTTAAGACGCAATGAGATAGCGGTACCCCCCCCCCCCCACCCTCGGTCTCCGGGGTGGCCTGGCCTCCACAGTTGCTATGCAGCATCTAAAATTCAATCTTAATCTCAGCCCAAGCAACAGAATTGGATTGTCTGTGTGTTTGTGTGTACAGTTATGTGTTTGTGTATACAGTCTTCTCTGTGCAATGTCTTTTTTGATTATGGTTCACCTGAAGTAACACAAAAGGCATGAACAGTTTGATGTATTATATAGTTGTTAATGCAAACAATAGGTGTAATAGGGAGAGAAAGTGTTAGTGTGAGTCAATCCCCATAGGCTCCCATGTTAAAATTGCCAACGTAATCCAAACCTTGGATTATGAGTAACTTGCAACTTGGTTGTGCAAGATGAAGACATTTTGTCTGAGTTGTGTGTATTTGGTTTGTCTGTCGAGGTGGTTCCTCTCTCTCTCACTGTGAGATTGTGGCTAACAGTCTCGCAGTTGGCGTGCCTTACTCATATACTGTAATCAACATCCGTGCAAGTGTATACTGTTTACTATAGCATTATGACTACGTGTGTGCGCTTGTGTGCACATGTGGGCTTTATACACAAACACACACACGTCGCAGTAACACACTCACAGATAGCAGTGAGTCCAAATAGCAGAAATTAAGTGATACAATGACAGATTCAGGTAGTAATAGTGAATGTTGTCTCACAATAATCCTCCTCCTTTATACTTTGTATTGTTTTTCTATGAATATTTAGAATAATCATCCATTATTTCTTAAGGGGGAAATTTGCTTTGATGTACGAGTGCTTTGAATTACAAGCATGTTTACGGTACGAATTATGCTTCATGCACCGGTGCATGTAGAAAAAATGGTTCTGGTCTCTATTGATAAGTTCCCCTAATATTCCCTTTTACCAGTGCTGAATTTATCAACAACTCACTCGTTTTTATTATGTTATGACTTCAAATTAGGCATATTATTATGCCTTATGGGCGGGGCTGCTTTGAGTGACAGTAGTCATTTCACAGCGCAGGCTTCCTGTTTCTGTTACTGTCTGCCTGCCTCAGTTCCACTTGTGCTCCAGCTCTTCGTCCGTATTTGGAGTTTAGGCAGACTGTGACGCTGCCAACATGGCGACCGCTGGAGCCTGCTAAAGTAACTCCACACAGCACTGCAGAAACTTACAGGTGGCGTTACAGTAGCTAGCCATGTATGGCTACATAAATAACAGTCAGTTGCTTTTGAACTGTTGTTTTATAGATGGGCCACAGGAATAAGCTGTCCTGTGTCCTCCCTCTATAAACCCAAAGTCTGTCTCTTTCTAAGCATATAATGAAGATTCCTTATTGCAATGATAGCAGCCATGAAACCATGATTATAGGTTTTCTATCCAGAGCCCAGACCTTAGCAGGACAGCCTCCAGTAATGTCTGATTTATCTTTGTATTATACATTGTACTGAGGAGGAGGTCGCCATGACGATCGCTATCAGGTTGTATGACTCTAATCCTGCAGTAATATCTGCTCCAGGCTGAGGCACAGATAAGAGATGAAGTGAAACCTGATAGAAAGCTGTGCTACAGATGGACCTGTCACATGGAAAGGAGATCTAAGGCTTTCTAGGGTCCCAGCAGTGTAAGGAAAATAGATAGTTATGTAAAACTCAACATGATAACATAAAGCACATTTCTTATCTTGTCTTGTCGTCCACAGGGTGCCATTTTTTAGTCTCTTTGTATCTGCTGATGTGAGTCTGTGTTGGATTTCTTATGTGAGAGCTGCGATATGGCAAAAACCGACCATCTCCAACTGGGCCAGTGTGGGTGTGGGGTTGGGGGGGCCCTGCAGGATGTTAGCTTTGACTGTCTGGAACCGCAGGAGGCTTTTTATAGTGACATTAACCCTGGGCTGCGGCTTCAGAACGGCATAGCGTCTGTTTCGCTGGAGCTAAAAATTCAGCTGAGCTGCAACCGACGTGCATCCGGCCTCACAGGGAACAGCAGAAGGAACATTTCAAGTGGACAAAGCGGGGCGATTAGGTTTTTCTGGATCTGGAGTTTGATTGTGGTCCTGAATTTTAAAGCCTAAAAAGTTGTGAGTTGTGCTGTCACAGTTTTCAGCAGTGCAAGCAGCAATTCTGTGGCCTCATTTAAGTCAATCACAGAGCGAGGGAGAGGAAATGTGGATTTTAGTGTGTTTGGGTGATTAAACTCCAGCACAAATGCACGTACTGTGCTGCATGTCCATCCAAAGTGTGTGTGTGTGTGTGTTTTTAGTGAGGCCAGTCTGAACAGAACACATTGTTATAATTAGCCTGAAGCCTTAAAGTTATCCAAAATAAAACTCCTGCCACAGACTGGATGTTGGAAATAAGAGCAAAACACACATATGCACACTCACACACACATGCTCACACACTTCTCAGAGGAATATTCTGATCTCCTGCTTGAGTAGCAACACAGTATCAGCGTTTAAAATGTGACTTTGGGTGGCTGTAGCTAAGGTGTGGTTTGATCCCCCATCCCGGCTGCATGTTGACATGTCCCTGGGCAAGACACCTAACCCTAAGTTGCCTGAGGTACTAGCACAATACGCATAATACCGTAGTTTATCCCATGTTTTGGTCAAATAAGTAAACAAGTCTTGTTTGCTTCATTATTCAAATTGCTGCAGTTGTTAAGCTGACAAAGAACGAACAGTAGTCTCTGAAATATTTGTTATAGGATCCTGAAGCTCTTGAGGCCATATTTAATATTTCATAAATGATGCATTCACCTTGCATGCCAGCTGTTGTTCAGTGTTGTTTTAACATGGGTTTTGCTGTCATAACTGTCATGTTAGGTTGCGGTTTCGTTCGATTCAGGTCAAAAACCTTCTCGGATTGGTCTTTGCTGTGCTGCGTGAACAAACACAGGCAGGATGGTAGAGCTTTTGGTTGCACCTTTCACATCTTTGGTAGTAACAGGTGCCACTTGGGCCAGTACAGGAGATGATTCCATAGGTTTTATAAGGAAATGTGTGAAAATGGCTACGCTCAAGGAAGAGTCTGCTGATGGCACTAGTAGCTAACATCAAGTAAATGAAGAGAAGTGAAAAGTGAGAACTAAGTATAAGACTCTAAAAACCATACTCACTAGCATGGATTCTCTCTAACACACACACTAAACACATGTTTTCTATTTGATGTTTTTTCTGTCATCCCCTAACACGCTCTCATATTCCTTCCCTCTGACACACACACACCAGCCCACCACAGCACTGTAGCCAAAGTCCACTGGCTTTTACTTTAACCCATGTTATGTTTATATATCCATTTTCCATCATTTATCTTGCAGAATTATAGCTGACTGGTTGGACTTGGAGCGCCTAAAGACAACAAACTGGCTTATTAAGCGTTGACAGACGTGACTGACGGCTTTTAGCTCTCAGACCTAAGCCAAAGAGCACTGGGCTCAGGTGCAGCTCTCTCTCTCTCTAGCTGCATTTCTAATATTAACCGGCAGATGTTTAACCATTCAGTAATGCTAGCCTGGGGCTAAAAGAGGGATGGTTAAGGGTTATACTTCATGATAGATAGAATCCAAGGAGCAGCCTTATTTTTTTAGTCCTGTTTGTGTTCTCCTTAATCTATAAATTTAAGTCTAAAGTTGTGCGTGACAGGTAGGTGTTACTATAGTGAACTACTATGTTTGGTTCTCCCAGGTGTGTAAATCAAGGATAAATTTGATAGTATAGTGTAAAATGTTCCCTGGTGGGAACAATAGAAAATTCTCCCTGGGATAAAGGGATATTCTCCCTGTTACATGTTAAAATGTTCTAATTTAATAATAAAAAAAGAATTTGTTTTAAAGGACCAGAGTATAGGATTATAGGATTGACATCTAGTGGTAAGGTGGCAGACTGCAGAGAATATGGCAGGTTTGAAGAAAATAGGCACCAAGAGGTCGTCGATCACTTTACTATTTACTATTGATGAAGTGTGATTTTGACTTACAATTAAAGAGCAGAGACAAAATGTGGTTAGCCTAGCTTAGCATAAAAACTGGATCTCAAAAGGAGACAGCTAGACTGACTGTCCAAAATCAAATTCCTTTCATTCATTTCAAAAGTCCAAAATTTATTTCAACATAATTTCATGAAATGGAAATATAATGTGTATCTACAAAAGGTCAATCCAGGTGAGCTTGGTGTTCCATCTAATTATTTGTGTTTAGTTGTGAAGTCTATTTCTGTCCTGTGTTTCTTCCTCAGGGACTGTGATGTCAGCCAGATTAACTACATGTATGCTCAGTATGTTAAAAACACCATGCTGACCCTCAACATTTCAGACGTCACCAAGGACCAGCGCTTCCCCTGGACGGTGCGTACTGTTTGAGTTTATTTTTCTGTTCTTTTCCCACAGTGACTAATTATTATCTCTTTTGTTCTCCGGCAGAGTGAAAACCCTGATCACACCAGCAACCAGATAAAGAGCCTGCTCTGTGCTCCCATTAGAAACGGAAAAAAAGACAAAGTCATAGGTAGGATCATACCACTGCTCTCTCATTGGTAGAATGCTCTTTGAACTGCTCACCCAGGGTTTAAACTAGCCTTTTTTATGTGTGTGTGACAGTGGCTTAGCTGCTGGAAGAAACTTAACATAGAATAATATGATATTTATGCTCCCTTCTTTTATAATAAAATTCAGTGGTGTGGATTTTACCCTACAGTAATTTTACTATTTAGCACAAGAGTATTCTACTAGCTCAGTAGGTTAGGTGCATTAGCTAACTAGCTGCAACTTAGCCCCAAAACGTTAGCCTGATCAGTGAAACTTCATATTGTTTGTTATAAAATATGCAAAGCTAGACATTTTATTGACCAGGTAAACCCCTAGGAGTTTGTATGAATTTCCATGTTGGTGAAGATTCTCAGTTATCCAGGCTATTTCAGCAGCAGCAATAATTTAAGATTTGACAATCTTAAATTATAGGCCTGCACATAATCACCACTTCTATCATACATCCATCAATAGACTTGCCACTTCATCCATCACAGCGGTTAAAATCAGCATAATAAGCTGATAGCAGCTCCATTAGTTTGGTGTGAAAATGAGTTATGACCATCGATGTGCATCAGGGATCAAACAGAACAAGCCCTCAGAGCCTCTCCTCCAACCTGATTCATGCTGTTGAGTAAGATCAAAACCTCAGGCTTAGTTTATTACTAAAAATGTTCTTTATCTTTCATCTCGGCACATTCATTCAGACTGGATTATGAATTGCCTCATGCATACATTATGAGCCTGATGAGCTTTAGAGATGTAACATGGCCTTATAAAGAACACATTTGTGGCTAGGTGTAAACGGACAGTAATAGTGCCTTCATTTATGGTAATGTGCCAGCCATTTACAAAGAACTGCAATTACAAAACTATTTAAAGGGACAGTTCCCATCAAACATGATGACTGAATCAAAAAGTACCAACCTGTGTTTGTGTATGTAGGTGTATGTCAGTTGGTAAACAAAATGGATGAACCATCAGGAAGCGTGAAGGCCTTCAACAGAAACGACGAGCAGTTCTTGGAGGCGTTCGCCGTCTTCTGCGGTCTCGGGATCCAGAACACACAGATGTATGAAACGGTGGAGAGAGCCATGGCCAAGCAGGAGGTCACTCTGGAGGTCAGTGTTACATAATACGAACATCTTTTAGTCCTTTATGTGAGACAGGCTATTATAAGTGGCTGTCTTCTGAGTAAAAACAGCAACATTTAAGTGGCGAACTTGGCTAGCTATTGCTTGCTGCTACATTTTTTAACCGCAAAAGCTGCAGCATCTTCATTTCACATTTGAAAATTGGCTGGTTGGTTCTTCCACCATGTAGCCAAGATGGCGGCCACCATCATATGTAAGAGATGTTTATTATTTCACACATTATAGTACTCATAGTACAATGCTTGTTGTCATACCTATCAGTGTAAATATACCTGTGCCCTCAAAATAGCAAGTGTATGTACAGAAGTGTTCGATTTTGAAGCAGAGCATTACACCCGCCTTCCTCATCTTTCTATCATCCTGACACTTCTCATATACCATCTTGACAGTAGAAAGATGTTTAGACAGTAAAACATTACCGTCTGTCCATGCCTCTTCACAAGCTTCGATGTTTTTATTCGCAGGGGTGTGACTGACAGTGATGATGAACAGCAGAAAGATTTATCAAGCCGCTCTTTGACATTATCCTGCTTTCAGCCCCTCTGTGCAACAGACTGCAAAGCATAAATTCATTCTAACTAAGCCCACACTGCGACTCTAGTCTGCCTTCACTCCTCCTCACATACAGCCACACACACTCTGTGTACTCCGCTGGCGGAGCTGTCAGCTTCAGGGCATCAGAGGTGACATCTCTCGGCTGCAGCTGACGCCCATCTTCCCCTCTGCTTTATTCAGTTTCAGCCAAGCAATCTATGATATTGTGTGATCACTGTTATATTATTGTCAACAAGAATAGTACGAAGGGTATCAATTTTTTTTCAATGAGTGACAGCTGTGATAGTGTGAAAGATTGATTATTTATAGATTTGCTGAGAGTCTGTCTATTTTAATCAGTCACATGAACACTGAACAAGTAAACAGAACTATATTTACACTATATAGTCCTTAGGCACCTGATGGAGATGAAGATTGAGTCATTCACTGTCCATCATACGTGGAATTATGAATGGGTGGGAGTTTTTTCCAATAATTTGCTGTCTACATGTGATCTCATGTGGAAAACATGCTGCAGCATAATAGCATATACTGTAAAACTTCAAATAATAGCCCGGGCCTTTATTTGCCTAAATCGCAAAATTGTCCCTGCTTATATTTGGGACAGGCAGCTATTTGGGGCAGGCCTTTAATTATTCTGGTGAAAAAGCCATCCAGACCTAACTGAAAAGTGTCCACATCCCTTCCATCATTATTGTCATCGTACATTTCTTTAGCCTTGTTTATGTGTCTTCATGACAACGTCACACGTTGGCATAAATTGTTGTTGTTTTATATGTTATATTTATAGTTATATATTTGCTCCTTACCTTATGAGAAAATCAGACCTGGCTAACAATTGAGGCTTTCTTTATATGTCCAAAGCCAAAATCGGCCCTGGCCTGTAAACAGGGCCGGCATCAGTTCGGGACTCGGCTATTATTATAGCATAAGAGCCCAAAAAACATATATACATACATATATATATATATATATATATATATATATATATATATATATATATATATATATATATATATATATATATATATATATATACACAACTCCTCATATCACAGTCCTATGGAACACATGTGGGAAATATGTTACTAAATTGCAGTATGCAAAGTATATGGATATTTTGCTCTCATATGGAAAACATGTCCCCACATATCACTGTCTAACATGGAGATGTTTCACTCGTGTGGGAAAACATGTCCCCAAATATCACTCATTGAGCACCTGTGAAAAAAATGTTACAGCATGTGAGGCACATGGACATTGTTTACCTTATGTGCCAACATGTTGCAGTTCAATAGAGCATATGTGAAAGATTTTAAGAAACATTATATGAAGCAGATTTTTCCTTCATGTGGAAAACATGTTCCCTATATAACACGGTGTAATAGAGCGGATAGTGTGGATAGTAGGTTTCTAAAAGTTATAATATGTGAAGCACTTGGAGATGTTTTCTCGTGTTGTATATATAATAAAGCACTTGTGGGGGAAAAAATTAGTTATAGCAGGTGGAGATTTATTGAGATGAGACTTTCTTTCCTCATGTAGAAAATTTGTTGAACAGGTAAATACTACTGGAGCTCTGTAAGTTAGCCTCATTCTCAAAAGTCTTTCTGACCAATCTCATTGCAGATATTATGGTTTATCACAGCAGAAGCAATAAGGCCTTTGGACCAGACAGTTGAAATTATATTGAATCATCATAAAATGTTCCTTTAAAGCAAAAAGCTGATGAAAAAAAAATGTTCAGAGAGAAGTACCTCATCTGTTTGTGTGTGTGTGTGTGTGTTTAAGGTCTTGTCGTACCACGCCTCTGCCGCAGAGGAAGAATCCCGGGAACTCCAGGTAACCGCGGTAAATTAAAATTTCTTCATTTAACAATACACACTATCATGCACACACACACAACCATAAACACACTGTGACACACACACTGCCAGATGTTGTCCTTCAGGGTCAGAGGAAGCAGACATTGTGTTGAGAGGCAGTCATGTAATGCAACACCACACAGCTGAATCAGCGTGGAAGCGTCAGTATAGCCACACTGTATGAGCTTCTTCCACAGAAACACACAATTGCACACACAGTGGAAATGATTGTCCAGTGAAGCACTAAATGTGTTGAAGTAGCATTTAATTACCTTGACCTGGCAGAAATATGGCATCCATGTTTGTCATATAAGCAGTTATTTCACTCTAAAATAGTGTAAATAGATACAAGACTTAGATGCTGATCAGTTTTAACTACTAGGACTGTGCAGTTCCTGGAGAACTTGCTGCCAATCTGGTGAAAGGCTGACTAAAACATATGCACGCTGACATGTTGGGAACAGCTGAATGTTGTTTGGGGGGATGTGAGGAACTCTGTGTAAAATATGTCTCCAGTTTACACGTGTGAAGAGGGCAAAGTTGAATTTTTGGACGTCTCTATGGAGACCTGGTGTGCATCATTTTATACACCCTTTGTTTAGATTTGCCTTTTTAGTAAAACTGAAAATTACTATAGTATTTGAATAACATTTAGGAAATATTTCAGAAAATAGCACAAAGAAACAGGATATAAAGCATCCTTGTGTGGTTTGCAGCATAATGCAACCTTTCAGAAGCAGACTTAAAACTTTGTTTGTCCAAGCCTGGTCCATCACTTTTTGTGGTCCCCCGAAAACAACTTTTGTCATTTTTGGCTGCTAAAATACTTCAAATGCATGAACATATTATTAACACATTTACAGTTCTTGCAGAGCTGCACACCACTCAATATAAAAATAGCAAGAAACACTAGCTAACAGGCAAGTTTTAGGGAAGCTAATGATTTAGCCAGATTTGCTGAAAAGATACCTAAACACAAATTCTGGTAAACAGGGCTCCTTTATTGCGCTGTAGTAAATACTGTATAGAACACTGACTAACCTGTTTTAAAACTTTACTCTTGGTTTACAAAGCACTGAATGGTTCTGGACCAAAATACATCCTGGACATATTGGTTCCCTATGAAGCATCCAGATCATCAGGGACAGGCCTACTGTGTGTACCCAGGGTCAGGACCAAACAGATTGAAGCAAGATTCAGTTATTCTGCCCCTCACCTGCAGTGTTTTCAGGCCTCTCTTAAATTCCTATATATTAATCTTAGCTATTTATTTATGTCTTAACTAGACTGTTCTCATTTAATCTTTTATTTAGATTTAAATTTATTTAATTCTTCTTTAATGTTCTCTGTAAAGCACTCTATATAAATAAACCTTCCCTTGCCTTGCTCATATTTCCATCTTCAGCAGTGCTACAGCACAGGTGCTTAGCACTAGCCTCCAACAACAACATAACTGCTTCAGTTATGTTAGTACTGTTTTTGCATGTATTCATCTAAATGATGTTAGGAATAAACTTTTTAATAACACTTTATACTAGTGGTACAAAAAGTAATGCCTAACTTATTATGAGTTAATGCTTCGATGAAGGATATTATTAATTCCTGTTTTAGTGTTGCCCATTCTTCTTCTTCTGCAGGCAGACTGCCTCATGATTTTTGTCAAGTAGCTCATTTGTAGTATAACCACTGGCTTTGTGACAGAGCTCCAAGCAGGAATCAGTCAGTGCAGCCGCCTCGTGCCGATCTGAAAAGGTCCTGTACTTTTCCCCTCTCCTTATGTTGAAGTGCCTGAACTAACAGCACAGCCTGATCAAGTGGCCTCCCTCTGGTGCTCTAATGAGGATGTGTCACTCGGTATCTAGGACACAGGCTTGATTTTTATTTTTTGGGGGGGGTACATTCTACCCAAGTGGCCTACTACATACAGTATGTGCGGCACATGGTAGGATAGAAAACCCTTATAATTGTGTAGATAAAGTTGCTTATGTAACTGCAGCAGAAAATTTAGTAGCAGAGGATTCATGTGTATGCTAATAAAGCTGCAGTGTCTCTGTGTGTCCTAATGTTCATACGCCTGTCTTATGTTGTCTTGCAGGTCGCTACAGTTCCGTCAGCACAGTCTCTTCGTCTTCTGGACTTCAGCTTCAGTGACTTCGACCTGTCAGACACCGAAACCACGCTGGCTACCATCCGCATGTTTATCGACCTCAACCTGGTTCAGAACTTCCAGATGAAGTACACGGTATGTCTTAATATACAAGCAGATCACGCTTAGCATATGCCCTTTTCAGGTTTGTTTGTTCTTAAAGGTCATTTTGTGATAGAATATATTGCACAAATGCACACAACAACATAGAGGGTGAGGGTAATAGGTCATATTTTGTCAGATGAGATTTTAAATATGATAGCAACCTCTGAAGGACATTTAATCCAGGTTGGTTGCATAATATATGTCCCTGGAGCTGTGCAGTCAGGGGGTGACCTTAACTATGTGCTCTTTATTTTTAAGTATTATAATACTATAATACAGCACCCACAATAGACCCCCATGGCACACCATCCAATGTGATTAAAGTTGCATACATGTCTGTAGGATCAAATGCTCCTCCCTTGCATACACTTGTCTCAAAGACTGGACAGTTTTCCTTGAAGTTTTACTAGTTTTTATATTATTTAAAAACGTATTTTATATACAGTATACAAGCCACAACAGAGTGCTTTACAGGTGCCTTGGGAGCAACTGATATTGTGAAATGATTTAAGTCCCATGGTATTGGCTTGTACTTTTGGTGCTTGAGTGAGTTACATTTCCAATACACCCTGATAACACTGATGTCTTCATTGAAGAAGAGAAGAGTCACTTCCTGTTTCATGTGCAGAAAAAATCTCTTCTCGTCAGCAGCATTAGAACATTAGAACATTATGTGTGTGTGTGTGTGTGTGTTTGTGGATGACTCGTGAATGCATTTACAATCAAGTTAATATTTGTGTGTTTGTCTGCATCCTTAACTTTGAGACCACACATACAGCAGCATCAAACACTCCAAAAATCACTCTCCCTCTCTCTTTCTCTCTCACACACACACACACACACACACACACACACACACTCTCCCTCCATTACCACTGTCTGTCAGACCCAACGCTCTCCTCGTCTGGCTACCCCCCTCGGCGCCAGCTTCGCCCGATCTCTGGTGGGTTTGTCTCTCCTCCTCTCTGCACTCTCCTCCTGAAGAGGTTCTTGTGTGTTAGTGGCTGACCTCCGGAGTGCCTGCAAAGAGAGGCCTCACAAAGAGCAGCTTTGATTGGAAGAAATTAGGGCCCTCCAGCAGCGTGGGCTTGTCAGCTTGACATTCACGCCGGGAGCTGACACACTGACCACCCTGCAGTATCACTCCTTGTCAGCTCAACTGCACAACATGCTATTATTTAATTATTATTTGAACATATTTAATGTTGCATGCACAGCCATTCATTCTAATCTAAGCTCACATTATAATCATCCCTATGGAGAAAATGAGCCGTAATCTGATTAGCTGAATAATGGTTTGCGGTTCTTATGGTGCCTGAGATGGAATTAGCTTTATTCACTGTGTGTTCTTGATAAACATGTAGTTGTAGCACAGAGCACAGCGTTGGTGGAGAACTGATTTGCAGGCAGGGTGCTGAGTCCTCACTTTCACAAAGGGCAGACATCCTGACAGTCAAGTCCCAGGGCTCATTACATTTACTTTTTTCTTTCTGCTAATTATTGTAATACAGCCAAACAACTGAGCTCAAAACTAGATTCCTGCATCTTTATGACTTTCTCTCATCACCTACCTTGATTACACTCACCACATTTGATAATTATAATACAGCTAGGAAACCAACTATACAGGGAAAATGGATATAATCACTAATTACTCATTGCTTTAACACTAGCTGGTAGGATAGTGTAGCAGTTAGCAACTAGCTCTGGATATTGTTAAAAAAGATGTGTTGAACTAGCTATTGAAAGTGTTTCTACAATGGCTACAGCATCTGTGTGTGTGTGTGTGTAGTCAGTTTATAATGATGATTTATAATGAATTGAAGTTAATGTGGGAAAAAATGCTGGAATTTCTTTTGGGGAAACAGCTGCATTGTTACATAATCTTGAGAATATCTTGTAGAGGGGCTCCAGGACAAACTTCACATTCACCCTCCTGCTGATGGTCACCTGGGAGAAGCAGAAGAATAGAGGAAGAGAGAGGGAAAGAGGAGAAAAACAAAGCAGTGTGCTAATATTTTAAAGATAAACAGAAATAGACAGTAAACCCTGGGTTGGTCAGAGGGCTGGACTGCAGGTCAACATGCAGCTGTGTGTGAGGTAATGAGACTTACATGAAGATACACAGATAGAGAGAGAGAGCACAAAACTATGGGAGAGAGAGGACAGACAGATAATGACATAAAGTACTGTGTAATACAGAGGAGTCCGTCTGAAGTGTGGGGAATAGAGGAGGAGAGAGAGGAAACTGCATAGTCGATCATGTTTGGGCCCCCCAGCCGTGTAGGCCTATGGCTACATATCTGTGGCTAAGGGTTAGTAGAGCCTGGTCTAGCTGTGGTTTTAGCCATACCTTCAATGACTATAATAATAGGGCTCAGATAAACTGTAGCTTCTATTAAACAGAAAGGATTTAAGCTTAATCTTAAAGGTTTTTGGAGGATCACAGTCCTAAAAAAACAGCAGGGAAGAGTGTGAGACTCATGGCATCAACTATGGATTGTGACATGTTGACTGGCTGATAAAATTTGCCACATTCCTGCAGAAATTACAGCTGCACCATCCCCTAATGGGATAAATGCCATCTCTCCTAATCAGTCCAGGTTTTCCTCAGAAACTCTGCCAGTTGTTTATAAAGCCCACATTGTTTGCTGGACTCCACTGGGATGAAGCAATGAAGTGATGAAATGCAGCTAAACATGTCATCATTAGAGAATATAAATCTTTTGCTTCACTGTCTCTGTGTTGCCCACTCTGGTAGCCAGGATACACCGGTACCTGCACACCACCTATACTGTGGCAGCAAAATACAAGTGTCAGCTTCTCTGCCAGAGTACGGGGTCCGAAGGAGCCCTCAGTTCATTTCTGTGTCTTCTCTCCCCTGCAGAGTTTATGTCAGTGGATTCTGAGTGTAAAGAAGAACTATAGGAAGAATGTGGCCTATCACAACTGGAGACATGCCTTCAACACAGCACAGTGCATGTTTGCACTCCTCAAGTCAGGACGCTTACAGGTTCGTAGATATCAGCACAGTTTTTGCAGCTCTGAAGTCGTAGAGTGTTGCAGCAGCTCCTCCTTTCCCACTTTCCTCTTCTACAGAATAACCTGAATGACCTGGAAGTCTTGGCTCTGATGATTGCCACTCTCAGCCACGACCTGGACCACAGAGGAGTGAACAACTCCTACATACAGAGGTAGAGCAGGAGAGTGAGTCACAGTGGTGTGTGGATGAGTGTGTGTGTGTGTGTGTGTGGAAGCCTGCTGTATTCATTTATCACATGTGTTATCCAGGAGTGACCATCCACTGGCCCAGCTGTACTGCCACTCCACCATGGAGCATCACCACTTTGACCAGTGCCTCATGATCCTCAACAGTCCTGTAGGTGCACTCACACACACACACACCATTCTTTGCATTGAACATAAACAGTTAAACTGTGTTTTGTAGTTAGGAACACAGATGGCAGTGGGTACTAATGTAAGAAACCTTAACATAGAAGTTATGACATTTTTCAGAGTTCTTCTTCCTACAATTGTGAGATCAAACTCAGAATTTAATATTAAAATCAAAATTCTGTGTTTTTCTGGACTTTGTTTCTTGGATTTGTCTTGTCGGGATTTAGGATTAAAGTCAGAAATATGATTGATTTTTTCTTCTTACAATACTGAAACTAAAGATTTCAGAAGATTCAAGATTAGAATCAAATTTATGACTTTTCCTACTTTTTTTACATCTCTATAATTAAATTCTGAATTATTTTATTACTTTAAAAATGAAAACATTCAATTGCAAATTCAAGATTAATGCTAGAATTATGACCTTTTTTTACTTACTATTTTTACTTACAAATTTGAGGTTAAAATTCAGAATTCAAGACTGAAGTCAAAATTCAGACATTTTCGTACAACCCTGAGATGCAAATCGGAATTTTTCTCTTCCTGTCACCTTAATCCTCTTTGTCAACTCCACTAAGGGACACACATAGGAATGAAATTATCTGAGGTTGCAATAAGGAGCAGATATTAAAGCTCCTATCTGGGAAATGAAGCTATGTCTGTACATCTGTGATCTGATAATCAGACACTGGTACACAATCTGATGGTAACCAATTCAGCCGGAATTCAAATGGTACCCAGCATCCACCTGTATGTTCCTCACTTCCCTTTCAGGCATGTATGTGTGCTTTGCTAAGAACATCTCCGTTTGTTTGAACGAAATCTGCACTTTTTTTTAATATCAGGACTAAAACAGGTGTCTCTAATGTGAGGTGTGCGGTTATTACCAAATATTTATGGCCCTGCTGAGGTCTAACCATCCACTCATTGCTATTGCTGTCATCGCTGCTGTAAGTAGCAGCAGCAAGAAGACGGAGGGAAACAAAAGCATCCGAAAATCGTAGCTTCACACCCAGAGTTTAACCTCATTAGTTATGCAAAACATGACATTATTTGGCCTTTTTACAGCTGCAGCTGATTCTCTATTCAGCTTCTCAGCTCTGTCTCCCTCTCATGGTGTCCTTTTGTGGACGTCTGCCAGCCCTAGAAATAATTATAAAGCCCTTTATGTATGTAGTTTACAGAGGTCTTTGTTGTGTGCTACAACAGCAAATATGAAACCTCTTCCTGTTTGTGCTCCAAGTTGTAATTGACTGCTGTTTGTGCTGTTTCTTTTGAGGAAGCCTGAATTCACTGGCACTGCCAAAAACATCACAGTAGGAACCGTTAATTTATTAACTTCCTCTAATGTTATAAAAAATTGCAATAAAAGCTGGTAATGTAATAACATGCCCACAATCCAATGAAAATACTGACTGTATAAAGTAATACATTTTTATGTGTAATGCAATAAGCTTACTGTATATCCTCACCAAAGCCTTTAATTCCTGGGAACTGCTTCATGCCAACTCTTTCACACTAATTCCCGTGCTGGTTACAACACCTACTGCAAAAACTGAGACATGATCACTCACTCTCTTCTTACCCACTGAAGCCTGGCTAATGCTACAAGTCTGCTCTGCCAGTGACTGAACCCTGCTCTCAATGGAAGCAGTGGGTTTAGTCCTAAAAATCTGAATATTGGAATTGGCTACACCACAAAAACTAAACTACATATCACATAAGCCAACAAGGCAAGTCCGCTACTATTTTTATATAATACAATATTTGAACATGCATCAGTAAGTTTTATTTGTTTTGGAACACAATGAAAAGGCTAAGCTAGCTTGAAGGGGCCTGAGTGAGTTTGGCTCCAGCAGGTGTGTGTGCCTAATGAACAATAGCAAGTTAAGACATAAATTAAAATGCATAATGGATTGTATAAAAAATGACAATGGCAGCTGGAAGAGCTAGCATGTAGCATATGTGGCTTGAGCCAGCAAAATGAATAGCCAGGATGTTTGCAACAAAGATGGAGGCTTGTTCAGAAGCGGTGCTAGTCTGCTAATGGTGCATGGAAGTGACAGACATACAGGAAATGAGCCATATAGTCATCATTAACTAATCACTAGATTGTACTGTTTGTTTCTGTTCAGCATTTTAACATGTAGGTGGCCTCAAGTGGCTGCTCAGTTTTTGACTTTTTTCTCTGAGCATGACTTTATTCACATAAAGACTCGGACAGATTTTTCAGTCCTTAAACCAATAAAAACAAAACCTTTAATCATGGAGGACCTGCAGTGCAACACTCCACAAACAATGTTATCAGTGAAGTCACGTAATCAGGCTGAGTCTTCAAAGTCGGTCGCGGCAGAAATCCGTCCAGCCCGGCGATGCCTGTGCTCTCTGCGCTGGGGAACAGGTGCGTGAAGTGGCTGTTGACAGGCTTTTAATGCTGTTGCCCACTTGCTGCAATGTCCTGGATGTCTCTGTCTTTATTTATTACGCCTGTTTCACTCATTCCCCAGCTGCTGGCCTTCCACGGAGCTCTCCAATGGCCCAATAAAATACTGTGACTTACAGCCCGCTCTGATCTTTATGGCCTCAGAACAAACTCTAAATACACTCCACAGCCCCATTTAACCGCACTGCTGCTGGACTCGATAGATAGACGTACACACACACACACTGATAAGCATTAATGCACTCTAAAAAGCACTCCAAGTGGAATGGGCATGGAATAATGTGTCGACATACACGCATACGAATACCAGGCGAAATGAGATTTAGCATAACAATTAGCTGCCAGCAAAGAAGCAGATGCTGCTAGCAATGAACAACAGCATGTCAAGGCAAGCTAGTCACAATGCATGAAGTCATGAAATAGAATCTCCCTCTTTCTCTTTCCACAGGGGAACCAGATCCTGAGCAGCCTCTCCTTGGATGAGTACAAGGCCACTCTGAAGATGATTGAGAGGGCTATTCTGGCCACTGACCTCGCCCTCTACATGAAGTAGGTACCACATGTCAAGCCCAGATGGAAATCTGGAGAGGAGAGGGGCAGAGAGGAAAGGAGAGAGAAGTCTACATGGGCAGGGGTGGGTGGCGTGGCTGAGGCTGACTCTGCAGCGGCTTCAGTGTTTTCAAAGGATTTTATATAATACAAATAATAAATACATTACAGACACACTTGGTAATTTTTTCCCCTTTTTATCCATCCACCTATGTGACTCCAGCTCTTATCTCATCCCTCTTAAGTCTAGACAGTAGGTGGTTATGGGGCTGAGTGGGTTATATATATGAGGATAATTACAAGCTGGGACATTATGTGTGTGTTGTCAGGAGGCGAGGGGAGTTCTTTGAGCTCACCAAGAACAACCAGTTCGTCTGGGAGGACGAATATCACAGAGACCTGCTGAGGTGAGTGCGAAATCTGCCACACTTACACCTGACGAATGATCGCACACTGTAAAAGCCATGAAGGAAATAAGGGAAGGTACCTAGTCAGGCAGCTTCCAGAGGAGTCCACTTGAGTTCCAGGGGTGCTCCTTACTTATGGGCCCCCATTTCAAAATGTCCAACTTAGCAAGTTGGAGCATTGCATTCAGAGGCATGCTCATTTCAAGATGATACAGTGACACTCAGAGATAGGTGATGGAACTATTTTCTATCCCCCCCCCCCCCACAAACTAAACACCAGTCAGCTCAGAGAGGACCAGAATGACCATGAGAGCACATCCATAAAAATACAGGCAACCAGAGAAGGTCTCAATAGGAGTAGGAGTGTAGGAGTCACTAAATGTTAGTCTCTATTTTATCCCTGAGATGCACTCATGCTTTCACTTGCTGCACCACAGCTTCTGTGTGTGCGGCCATGCTAAGAGGAGCCACTGCAGGAAGTGTGTCTGTGCTAATTAACAGGTGTCACTGTGTCCCCTCCTGCAGGTCAATGCTGATGACTGCATGTGACATCTCAGCCATCACTAAGCCCTGGCCTGTGCAGAAAAGGGTAACAGTAATATATCTCTTCTACTTCTTCTTCTGTTGTCTGTGTTGTGCTGGAACGTTGAAGGCCCACACCTACATGTTTTGCTAAAATGTTGGCTTGCATTGGGGGTAAAACAGACACTAGGTTTAACAAAAGGAAGTCAGTTATTTTCTACTAGGAGGGCAGCAAAGATAGTGCTTCCTTTTTTGGCCTCTACCAAACAAATCTTTGTAAAGGTTCACAGCTAGCTTAGCAGCTTACCCAGCTCACTGTTTGGTAGACACAACACCTGAGATGCATTGTTGTTATTTTGTGATGTCGTCAGCAGATCAGTCATGCCACACACAACTCAGGACTAGTTAGAAATGTGAACATCCTGGTGCTTTTACAAAACATGAGGTCACACCCCAATCAGTTGTGTGTCGTTTCTAGTCTGTGTCTTTGTGTGTTTACTTCTTAACTCTTCCTTCTTGCTCTCTCTCTCTCACTCACACACACACTTGGTTTATCCTCAGCCATCTGAGAGCAGTGTCCCTACTGTTTCATCTCTCTAGTGACCTTCGTTAGTCCGGACCTCGTTAGGATTCACACGGAACAGACAGGCACACACTCGTGTGTGTGTGTGTTTATAAGTGAGTGCTCATTAATAAAAACAGCTGTGTCCCTGTCCTCAGATGACCCAATCTAAAAAAACATTCAGGGCAGTAAACATGCACTCTCATGCAAATGTAGACACACACACACAGAGGCACTTCATCCAGATTTAATTAACAAATTGTGCTCTGCCAAAGTGGAAACTTCCTCTTTGTCTTGTTGTCCTCTGCACACACACTTTTTGACTTTATTCACACTGAGCTGTTCACACGTTGCAGGAGTTTGTCCAGTTGAATGCACACTACTTTCACAGAGAAAAGTGACTCAGCATTTACAGTTAAAGCAGCACTAGTCAGTGTATATATATATATATGCCCTATTTTCCGGACTATAGGTCGCACCGGAGTATATGTCCCACCAGCCAAAAAATGCATAATGAAGAAGAAAAAACCATATAAGTCGCACCGGACTATTAGTCGCACCAGCGGGCCAGCGTAAATCACTACGTTTTTAGCGTAACATTGCCTCTTGAATTCCTCTTAACTTGAGTGGTGCGGCTGCAGGACATTGAGAGTGAGACACACGCAAGTCCTCGCGCAGAGAAAATATTAGCTTCACCGCACAGAAATTCCTATAAACAACCTGTAAATGAGTAAAAGGCAGACTACTGTGCGCTCCTATAGCTGTCTGGAATTAGCGACCTGTCGACCTATCGTCTCAGCTGCAAGGACACGTTCCATGAACGTGCGCGTCACCTATGCTCGGAATGCAAAGTGTGGACAAGCTGGAGGTGGAAGACAACCATCAGGAGAGGGACAGAACAGCTACCATTACATCTGTAATGGGACGTCAGGACACAAGGCTGTATATTTTTTCATATATAAGTCGCACCTGAGTATAGGTCGCATACCCAGCCAAAGCATGAATAAAAAATATTTGATACAAATAAAATGTATTTATGTGACCAATGCTGTGACCTAGAATCAAATGGAAATATGACTTCCTAATGTAGAAAAATAAGAGTGCATTTTGCATTAAGATTCACTCAGATGAACATAAGAAATTTCATCCCCCAAGATCAACAGCATGAAATACTTTAACAAATCCAGTGCTTGGTCTGTGTTGCTGTTGTTGGAAGTGTAATGAAGTGCTCTCTGACCACTGCAGTCATTCTGCTGTGAGGACGCGTTGTTTCAACTAATATGAGGTTAAGTAAATAAAGACAAAGTCACTTAGCCTCACTGGTTAGCAGCGGCCTTACGCTCAGTGTTGCTTTTAGTCAGCTATAATAAGCTGTGCGTGGCTGCAGCTGCACAACACTGAGGCTTGATTACTGACTCAATCAGGAGCTGCAGATGGCTTCAACACACACAGTGATTCTGATTGGTGCCCGAGGCTGCAGTCAGATCTCATTTACCTCTCTGTAAACAGACGGAGAACATTAACGGAGCACGTCTCTCTTGGCGGACTTCTACCGTGCATTTGTTTTCTTTCTCCTTCCAGCTGTCTGTGTGTCCTTTGTCCATCCTGTTCATTCACAGTTATGAACGTTTCTTAGCAGCAGGAGAGTCATTCTGTTGTCTCATTGGTAGAGTTTCAAACCCTTATTTCACAAAATCAGCCTTAGGATGCTCATTAGCATACTACAAATGTGCCAGAAGGGTAGCTATGTGATTAGCATAGCTCATATGTTGTTATGAAGCTTGTGTGCTGCAGAGTTCTCTTTCTTTCATGAACTAAAGCTTCATAGAAGTTTAAAGTCATGTATTTGAGTTTGACTCATCAGCCTTCTCTCCGATCCAGGTTGCAGAGCTGGTGGCCACAGAGTTCTTTGAACAAGGGGATAAGGAGAGGCAGGAGTTGAACATTGAGCCCATTGTAAGTATGACGAAGCTCAGGTGTTACTGCTTTCTGTCCTCTTGTTGTTTGACTTAATAAATAAAGCTTTGGCCCACAGTTTAGGGGCCTTTGTTAACATTTTGTACTTGTCTGGTGTAGTTTTTTCCTTTCAAATTAGTTGTTTTCTATTCCTTTCATTTAGGACCTGATGAATCGAGAGAAAAGAGATAAGATCCCCAGCATGCAAGTGTCTTTCATCGATGCCATCTGCATTCAGTTGTACGAGGTAAATCATCTTCTGTAAAATCGTTGTGTTTTTATGACTTTACACTCACTGAAATGTCTTTACTGGTGTCACAGACCCTGGCCGGCATGTCGGAGCACTGCTCCCCTTTGCTGGAAGGATGCAGAATAAACCGGCAGCATTGGAAGCACTTGGCCGAAGAGTGCGAGAAAGGACTCGTTAATGGCTTGGCGTGAACGTAAAATCCAGTTCGGACTGTCGATCCACACAAACACCCAGGGTCAACCTGGTCTCACAAAATTTTATGAACTTAGTGTGATACCTAGAAAAAAAACAAATGACATGCTGTGTGCACTGAAAGAGATTTACCTACTAAGTCCAAAAACAGGTTCAGGTCAAGTTGGACGTCACAATAAGTATTTATCTAGCAAGTTAGCGGCTAGCGGTCACATAAAGAAGCTGTGCTTGGAGCTAAATGCTAATTGTGGGTGTTGTCATTTTAGCATGTTAGCATACATTTATGACAATTGGCTACATAGATTTTTCTGCTGACATGCTAGGTGCGTTAGCTACATGTTAGCACAGTGGCAAGACTTGATGTAGCATGTATCACAGCAGAAGGTAAAGTAACTAGCTACAAAAACAAGAAACAAATCCCTAAATAAAACACAAAGTTATGACGTGCTCACACGTGACAGCCTCGTTTCAGAGGTCATGCTCATTTCAGCAAAGTTTTGTAGGACCCGTCTTCCTGTCGTCACCATTCTGTTTGTCACTCACCAGAGATAATAAGTCAGCACTAAGCTATATTTATTACCATAGCCATTTTTATTTTTGCACAGAGTGGCTTTCATCTTGAAGTCTCACCCACCACTATCTATCACAGGTAGTGAACGCTTGAATGGTTTCACACAAGCGATCAAGATGGTATATACGTATACTTTACATAGTGTCACAATAACCTGATAAGCTTGTTAAATGTCTTTGTTCATAGCACGCACACACCACGTGGGTTTGAGTCTTTCGTACATTTTTTGTTCCACTTATTAACTATTTGCATATTTATTTTTGTTTTATATATTTATTAGAGTATATTGTATGGTGATCCTTTTGTCAAGAGCACACCTTCTTTATATAGGAAATGTAGTTTTCATACATATAAAAGTCAAATCTCTGCTTTTTTTTTGAAGGACCTTTCTTAGGAACAACTCTGTCATGACATTTGGAAATGTACTGTACTGTGTTATCTGAGAATCTGATGTGTTTTTCTCACAATGTAAAAAAAAAAAGAGCCAAAGACTAGACCTGCTATTTCAAATGGAAATGGGTCTAGATGTTTCCACTGCCTTGTTGTGATAAAGTAGGACCAATTCACAATTAAAGAAAAGAACCTATTTTTATTTCCTCACATCTCTCCGCACCCATTAATGAGTCTCCACGGCAAAAAGCTGTTTGTACAGGTCTGGTTTTATATTGTAAAGATGCTGTGTTGCCATCAGGACGTCTTGGACTGTTCAGTGATTAAATGAAGAGTTCCCTCACTTCACTAACTCACTAGCACATCGGTTCAAACCTAGAAGGCTTTATTTTTAAAAGGTATAGCTATATATATATAAATATCTGATTGTTTATGGCAGTGATATCCAGTCCACCAGTGTTAGAGTGTAGGGAACTACAGTAACCATATGAAACTGCTTTGCTACAATAATGACATGAACTGATCTTCCCAGGATACTCTAGTTAATCTGCTTAGAGGAAATCAGACCATGTTTGTGTAAGAACAGTGCACCTTCCAACGTAGAAGACATCGTTTCCCTGCTTTTAGAAAGCAGGAATAATAGTTGGCAGTCAGGGATTAAATGTCTTGCGGATGTCTACATGCATTTTATAAACACTCCGGTATGAGCTGAAACATTTTTGAACAGATAGCACCGTTGTATCTGTGGTTGTGTCTCCAGGACTGTACCAAACATGCCTGTAGTCTGACCCCTTGTGCTTTACTACCTGAGTATTTTTGGTTTTATAAATGAGCATAGGGGCACATTACACCAGAAAGTTGATGTTTGTTTTAAGACAAAAGACCTCTGCAGGAGATTAAATAATGATATTGTGATATAAAGAACATGTTTCACATCTGCACTGAACACTGTGATGTCAGAGCTACTACCCATTAAAGAATATGCTTTTTTTAAGTCCTGTGTGCTGCAGCTGTCCACTCAGCCCTGTGCAGCACTGCCACCTACTGGTGAACGACAGTCACCATGCAGATCTTGTATGAAAATGCAAAAAGCATTTAATAACATTTTAAAACAGGAACATAGACAAAGAGGTACAGCAGGACAGTGTAAAATCTACTGGATTCTATGAGAAGGGGCAGTGGTTGGTGCTATATACAGATGATGTAGTTCAGAGATTTAAACCGAGTCAATCTTCTTGTAAGCCACCATGCTGTTCACCTTGTGGATGGAAGTGGTGAAGGAGCGTAAACGCACCTCCTCGGATTGGTCGATAATCTGTGGTCCAGACTCCTCCCACTTCTCTGGGACTTCCAGGTCTTTGTCTGTGTAGACCAAGAGGTCAAATGCACCTGCAGAGAAGTGGGTGGGAAAATGATTAGTGTCTGTCATCTTATGTCAATGACTGAAAGTAATTTTAGCCTGCTGCTAGAACTGTTTAGGAGCAGTTACTCACATGGGGTCTCCAGCAGTGGCAGGAAAGTAACTGTAGCTGTGATCTGTCTGATGACAGAGCGGATCTCATCCTGAATGGTCTTAATGGACTTCTCCCTAGGAGCACTGGGTGACACAAGAGCACAAGTAACACACAGATCAAATAATAGTCAGCATGTATGTACATCAGCTGAATGAATGAAACAGCTGACTATTCTGCTACAGTCTTCTGTTACAATCAGCTGCCTGTGTGCTGACGGTGAAGTCTCCCATTTTTTAAAAAACACAAACCATGCACTTCATTGGGAACACCTGCAGCCAATCATGTAGCAGCACACAAACACTCACACAAAATGTGATCTGGTGTCAGTATGTGACTCTAAAAATGCTTGCTAAATGTGAGCAGAGTTAAGACAGACATAGAACTTGGTATCATTTATTGCTGTAGTATGTGTGTCTTTGTGAAAGGTCTGTTTTAAAAGCGGTCATTTCCACTGAGGAGTACTTGCTATAAAGTTTTTAGGAGAACCTCTCAGACATTTATGAGAACAGAGTAGATGAGCTGACCTGCTCTCCTTGGCTGACTTGTCACACTCGATGTCAAACTGCCATCTCTCCAGCACCTCGTTGGTTTCCAGACATGTGATCACCAACACCAGCTTCTGCACTGTGCACTCAAACAGCCATTCTGCAATACAGAAAAAAAACGGGATCACATACAACGTCCTATTCTTCACTCAGGACAACACAGGTACAGTCAAATATACACATTTAATACCAGTGATGTGCTGATGTCACTTAAAACATGTAGTAATTTACTTTCCACCTGTGTGTTTTATAAGAAACATAAATTGTCATTATCTGTAATTTAAAATGTGTGATTTATGTGAATCAAGTTTAAAGAGATTTTAGGGAAACACAGCGAGATAACTCATTCAGTTCAAATGACCTGCACATTGTGCATTGTTATGTATAGGAAGCTTTAACACAGGAAAGAAGGCAGCGACCACCTTTAAGTTGAGACACTACATCAGTCAAGTAGTTCTTCAGCTTGGGATCAGTGGTAAGCTGGAGGCTCATGTCATAGTGGGTGACTCTGGTGAAGGTCTCTGGAGGATAGATGCCCCGCTGGTACAGGATGCTGTTGATGCCGAATGCTGTGGAGGGAAGAAGGAAAGGACACAGGCAACATGAGTCACTGAAGCAGCTAACCAGGCATCAAATCATGCAAATATAAAGGAAAATACAGTATAACAAAGTATGAAAGTACTACGTAACCACAAATATATATGGCGACAACTACATATATGGCATCATAAATTATATTTAAAAACGGTGTAATAGAAATGAGGTGTGTGAATAATGTGGCTGTTAGCTAAACTGTAGCTAGTAGATATGTAAAGTCAGCTTGTAGAGTTTACTAGTATACAGTTCTACTTCAACTTTGCTTTGAGATATAACACATAGAATACATTTAGAATTAAACTGTTTTAAGCAACACCTCAGTAGACAGTGGAGACTAAATGGTTTTTAAAAACATGCTAACATTTCAACTAACATGTAGCTTTGTGCCTCGCTCCTGTCCACCAGCGCAGCCCGTGGTAGGCGGTGCTCTCCATTACGAATGTTTTAACTCAAAATGTACATTTTTTACAAAAACAAATTGAAAGGTTTTGCTAAATCAAAGAAATAAGGTTTAATTGTTGAAAACAATTCTGCTACAAACTTTATTTTCGGATACTTTGTGCAGCTCCGCTTGCTGGTCTGAAAACGTAAACTACACCAGTACTGTAGCATGTTAGCACTGCGTGTCTGCGTATTGAAAACGTTCACAACGGGCTGCTAAAACAAATAAACACAAATACTTACAGAAAAACTCAGCCACCAGCTCCGCGCTTCCTTTGAGAGTAATTCCTTTCAGTGTGCTCGTCATTTTTGTAACACTTTCGCTTAAATTATCGACAATAACCCTTTGTTGTATTTTTTTTCGCTCTAGGCTTCTACCCGCCGTCCAGTTTGAAATCAGTCAGCTGCACATCATTTCTTTGCGCATGCGTGAAGGATGTCGGCGCATATTTGATGACGTCAAGATGCGTTTACAACTTCGCGACACTAGAGGGCAGTGAATAACAACAGAATGTTTCTACGTAGTTTTCTACTGTCTCTGTTAGGGTTATTTTAAATATTTAAAGCAAATGATTGACTGTAAAATGTGTTTAATACTTTACATTGAACTTTCAAAAGGATTAAAAAACATAGAATTATTTAATAATTCAACAATAAATTTTCATGCAGACAAATATGAACTGACTTCTCATACACAGAAGCCAAACTGCCATCACTGAATTGATCTACCATGATTATCAACATCTGCTACTGCTGTGCCCCTTGCCAAGTGCCCTGTCTGCCATCCATCCAGGACCTGCACCCCTCGAGGACCCTGAGGTGTGCCTGACACAGTGCAGCCAACTTTTCCCACCACTTTAAAAAACACAGAGAGGCTGTGGCCCATCCAGCAGCTGGCCTCACACTCCCACTGACACACAATCCTCCCCATGGACACTACACATTGTCATTCCATTACCACATCTGTGAGGCCTACACATTTAACCTTTGTGTTGCTTTTATGCACATTTTGGGTTCATTATATTTACATTTGTAAATAAGAGTAAAAAAAAGTAAAAAAGAGTGAGGCGGTGTGTCATTAAACTTAAGAGAGGGTTAACGACCATACATTGGGATTGTTTTGTTTATTTTTCTTTATTTTGAGTCTGACCTAAATCTTAGAATTTAGATTTTTTTTTTCAAAGTTAGTTTTT
This sequence comes from Parambassis ranga, assembly GCF_900634625.1. Taxonomy (NCBI): domain Eukaryota; kingdom Metazoa; phylum Chordata; class Actinopteri; family Ambassidae; genus Parambassis; species Parambassis ranga. The sequence goes on from NC_041038.1 coordinate 1,663,951, forward strand.
TTGGTGAATAAATTGGAATTGTGACTTTCAGTTTCAATTTTTTTCTCAGAACTTGTGGCGATGCGCCCTCCTTTGGTCATATGAATAAGTGCCGGTGATATTGATATATATATTGATTCTTTGAATCCTGATTCTTTGAATCCTGAAATCAAAAACAGTTTCATATCATTCTGTGATGAAAGTAAGAAGGAAACCTAGTCGGAGAATACTTTTTTTTCAATCTATAACATTATTGTCTTTAGTTTTTTCTAGAATGTCAGAATCTTGTTGGGTTTTAATCACAGAGTTTGGAGAAAGTCAACATTCTGACTTTCATGTCAGATTTTAAGCTCAGTCTGAAGAAAAGCTAATATATTTTTAATCATTTTTTTACATATTATGTTTATTACCCAACTTTTATCAGTTGCAATGAATCCTAAGTCTGTATGCCTGCTTTGAATTATAAGCAATTAATTTCATGCTAGGATAGATGTTGTACAAGCTGTGATTCTTCCAGTAGTGTCAGTGTCCTTGTGGTCATTTTTGAACTTCATCCAAGTGTTGATATGTCAGTGTGAAAGCCAACATTAAACAGCTCTGCTGGTTCACACTAACAGATCTATGGTGTTATATTGAAATAGTCATGTTTCATAGCAGAGACTGTGGGTGCTGGCTCTGAGCCCTCAACAATCAGTCTGGCATCATGAAAATAATATGTCTTCTGCTTGTTCTCTCTGCTTGGAAATGCAAACCTCAGTCAGTCCTCCCAGGAGAGCCAAGGAATGTGGCAAACAGATCAACAGATTTTTTACTTCCATTAGGAAATCAGCCATCTACCTCTGATGGTGGCCCCTTGTACAGTGAGTCTAACAGCATTTTAGACCTTTGACAGTTAGCAAGTGATGCCGATAGCTGCAGTAAACATGTTATTAACTTGCTAACTATGGAGGGCTGATGCTGCAATCACACAAGAGGTGCCTCTTGGTGCCCCAGGCAAAAACTCAGAGGACCCCCATCAGTTTAGTATCCATCACCATTATGTAATAAATTAGTTGGCTTTTGTTGTCATTAGAAATGCATGATACTTGCAAAGTGGGGGGTCTCCTACTGTTATTGCAAATTTTGTCACTACTGTACACTGTCACTGCTGCAGTTTAAAGTTTGTTGGACATTGGGAGTGCAAGGTCCTGGTCAAGCAATGTGCCCTGGTGCTGAAACTTGTAGGTAACAGACAAATTGTGTGTTGCCCATCAAATATATGTTGTTGCTTGTTAGCTAATTTGATTAGCTTTAATAATCAAATAATAATTGAGTTCTGAGATCTGAGATCAGTTTGTTAGTGAGGAATGAATCGGACAGAAGGAGTGAACTGATAGTTGGGAGATGGCTAAGTACTCTAACCGGACTCCACCAATCAGATGGCGGAGTTTAACTAACCCACACTGACCAATATCTACTTTTTGACTCACACCACCCACTGGAGCATAAGCTGGGGGTCATCGGGACCCTACAACACCAGGCACAAACAATACCCACAGAGAGAGAATGTCATGATCCTGTGTTTGATCCTTGTTTTGTTTTCATATTGTTTATTCGTCCTGTTATTTATTATTATTTTAAGATTATTTTGCATCTTCCTTCCTCCTCCTGCTGATGTCGTATTCCCCTATGCCAGCAGAGGGCGGGCATCTGGCAACCTCACTTCCTCCCGAGCCACCCATGGGTGGTTCTTCCGGTGCTGCCTCTATGGAACCATCCGCCGAGCTTGTGGATACCTTTTGCCTTGGATTGATGGCGGCACCAACCTTGACTGTGGAGGGTTCCCTTCCGAACCTCAAAGAACCCTCAGCCCCAGTGACCAGCCCGGTCACCGAAAGATCCTTGGCTTCTAGCCTTGGCCCTAGCCCTGGTGGGGCTCCGTCCCCAGCTTCCAACCATGACATTGAAGGTCCACCACTCCTGAACCTCCGCTCCAGGCCTGGTGGGCCGCCTCTCCTGAACCTCAGTCCTGACCGTGGTGGTCCACCGCCCCTGAGCTTCTGCCCGGTCCCTGGTGGGTCACCTCCTCTGAGTCCCAGTCCTGGTCCTGGTGGTCCTTCGCCTCTGGTCTCCAGCCCCGACGCCGGTGGTCCTTTGTCTCTGGTCTCCAGTCCCGACGCCAGTGGTCCTCCCTCAGCTCTGGTTTCCTGCCTGGATCCTGGAGGGTCCTCAGCTCTGGTTTCCTGCCTGGATCCTGGAGGGTCCTCAGCTCTGGTTTTCTGGCCGGGCCCTGGAAGGTCCTCAGCTCTGGTTTCCTGTCCGAACCCTGGAGGGTCCTCAGCTCTGGTTTCCTGCCCGGACCCTGGAGGGTCCTCAACTCTGGTTTCCTGCCCAGACCCTGGAGGGTCCTCCTTGTCTCTGCCGATCTTCTGCCCGGACCCTGGAGGGTCACCTCCTCCGAGTTCCTGTCCTGTCCTTAGTGGACCACTCCCGAGCTTCTGCCATAACCCCGGTGGGTCCAACTCGCCTTCCTCGCTGGTCTTCAGTCCGGACCCCGGAGGGTCCGCAGCCCTGTCCTTGCTGTGCGTCCACCCGGACCCCGGAGGGTCCAAACCCCTGACTGTTTTTGGCCCCCTGACCGTCCCCCTACAACATCACACAACACAGAAGGTAGAACCAGGAGCAAAAACAAGTAAACACAGCTCTCAGAACTTGCGCCTAACCAAACTGGGCCCTGGTGAAAGCTGGCAAAAGGAAAGAACAGCAGACAGCCCAACCAGAACAGGGCCAGTCACGCCAGAAAAACATTGTCATCCCTTATATATCAGGTATAACTCAGAAGGATTTTGAATGCAATTTTCCACATCAGATCCCAGTACACTTTAAGCCCAGCTCTACACAAAAACTGGTCCACCCCAAGGACAAAACTCCCAGAGAAAGACAGAGCAATGTAATCTATGCAGTTCAGTGCAGTGAGGAATGCTTTGATCTCTATATTGGTGAAACCGAACAACCACTACACAGAAGGATGGCACAGCACAGGAGAGCCACCTCCTCAGGACAAGACTCAGCAGTTCACCTTCACCTCAAAGACAGTGGTCATTCCTTTGAGGATAATAATGTCCAAATCCTAGACAGGGAGGACATATGGCATGAACGAGGAGTCAAAGAAGCCATCTATGTGAAATTGAAAAAACCCTCTCTAAACAGAGGAGGAGGGCTGAGGCCTTAGCTCTCACCTATTCACAACTCTGTCCCTTCATCCCTTCCTAGCAGACTTCACTCCCACTCAAACTCTCACGATGGGCCGTCAACTAGTCCTGCACATGGCCCAGACACAGTTTCTGGTCGTTTTCTGACCATTAGCCAACTAGAGGGATCTTAGGCATGTGAGCTCCTGCAAGATCCACCCACAGAGGTCCTAAACACATAAAACTCAGATTCCGAACCAGAATAGTAGCAGAACTGAAGAAGCCACTTGGGGGAGTGGCGAAACATCTTCAAAAACAGTCCAGTTGCCTTGGAAATCCTGATGATGTTTTTGACTACTCTGATAAGCTGTAATTTGCAGCCCCTCATAACATCAGCAGCATCTCCGACATATGGGCCGCACGGAACATGATGAGGTGCGGCCCTTACACAGTGTAACGAGGTGTTCGCCACACATCGTCGTCCTGTAGGTGCCGTGTTTGTCCCGGCTGGGGCCGCCATGCTGCAGTGGTCTGGCCTCGTGCCTCGTGTTCTCTGGCTCCTCATGTGAAACAGCTGGAGCTCTGCAAAAGACTTTTCATGTCTCATTTACACGCAAGCACACACACACATTCCTGTATTCTTGGAGACACACAAACCAAATGCAAGCACACCACACACTGTAGTTACTTATATTAATATTTACAAATGGACTTTCTGTTGGCAAAGTGGGGCCACAGCTTTCAGCATATTTATTCTAAGTATGTCAAGTTTATCACTTCAAACCTATAAAAAGTCTTTTCTTGTAAAGTTGCTGGTTGTGTTCTTCTCATAAAGAAGTTTCTTCCTTTTACAAGTGAGTTTATACGACGACTTACAACCCCATTACAGAGTATCTAAACATGGAGGCCTCTGACAGACAGAGAGCTGTCCAGAGTAAACACACTCTAATAGATAGTGGCTGGGATGAGAGCATATACAGACATTGTTAGGCCACCTGCCCTACATCTACATACAGGAAGTCTCCCCCATGCATGTATACATCTCTACAGAGATGGTTAGAGTTCACACATGTCTGCAGGCTCTAACACACTCCAGTCCTTTTGCTTTAAACAAGATGTTATCATAAAGCTGCACTGCAGACCTTCAATTAAGGTAACTGACCTAATGTTTACCATCCTGGCCAGCCCAACACAAAGCTGTAAAAATACCTCTCAATCTGTGTCAATAAACCCATTAAGCACATAACAATAGTGTTTTTAAGGACTTTGAAACAAGCCACTAGAGAGCGGCTCCAAAAGTGGGTCAGATGCCAAGCCGTAGCTGTTACGATTCTTAGTTTGCTGTTTTATTTTAGACTGTCGTCTCTGACTTCCTCCTGGGTGAACTGTGGATGTTTTTGTCCACTGCATTTATATGTTAAAATGCTCTGCTTCTCTGTGATTGGCTGCCTGCCCTCATTGTTTCCACCTGAGTCCGGTTACCTGCTGTATTAGTCCATGTGCTTCCCCTGTCCCTCTTGTGTTCCCAGCCTGGTTTTACCTGGTTTTGTCGCTGTATATTGATGTTCAGTTTTTCTATTTTTGAGGGTTTTTTTCCAGCTTTGCTTAAACGATGCTCTCATTTGTCCTGCATCCAGCACTGTCATTTCTGTCAAGTAGTCCACATTGCTAATGTAGACCATCATTTCTATACTACTTTTCATTATGCATTGTGGGATACATTGAGTGTACTGTATTTTTTTTATTTTTTTTTTAGAAATGAGGCAGATAAAGTTATAACAACAGCTGCACTCATACCTTTAGTGGTGCCTTGAACTTCAGCGCTTACATGCTCTTGAGATGTTAGCATTCGCTGTAGCTGTATGACTCCTTGTGACGGTTGGTCTAGTGGCCTCTGAGCCAGCATTTTGACACCCAATCGGTACTACTTTTGGATGTAGTCAGGAGAGGTTTGTGAGGTCAGACTTAATCCATTTTAAGGGTACCCTTAACCCATCACCAATCACCCTCACTGCCTATAACCTATAATCTAATCTATTCTTAACACAGACAGCCACCTGTCAGCTCTTCTCTCCTTTTTTGGGTGCTTTAAAATTTGTGTTGACTGCACAGAGCAAAATGTCCATTTTTAAAATTTTACTGCCACATTTGGTGCTTGAATCAAAGAACACACACACACACAGAATGACGGACAGCTGTCCAGTCAATCCGCACCAATGTGTCATGTTGCCAAAAGAGCGGTGCAGACAGACGAAGACAGATGAAGGCAAAGGTGGGGGGGGGTTGTGCAGCTCCATCTACACACACACACACACAGCATTATGACAGTGTAACATTTGATTGAATATTTGTTATCACACCACTAGCAACCTCCAGTTGATGTTAACACTTAAAAATTTACCCTTCAGTCACCAGTGTGCAGGGAATCCTGGGATATGCTGTGAAAAATCCATCTATAGACTGTATATAAAGATGGATGATATGATCCCCATATATGGAGGCCAAAACAAACCTTGATTTATTAGCTATTTTTTGTGTGCATTCAAAACCTCAGTTTTTGATGTGTTCATCTTTATAGTAGTTATTTTTGGCCACAAAAGGGGAAGAAACATCATGATCAGCGGAAAAATCCACTGCAGGGACGATGCAGCTTCTTCATCAATCTCTATCATGTGGACTCCTGCTCCAAGATGGCAGCTGAGATATTTTGGCTTCACTGTTGTCATCCATCTTTATATACAGTCCAGGGATTACTTGATGCATTTGAATTAGATTTGGTATTAGGATTATGGCTTTGAAGTGCAAATGTTAGGATTAAAGTCAGAATAATTCTTTTGTCTGCTCATGCTGAACATGATGAAATGCTGCTGCTGGGCCCCGGGCCCCTGCTGACCGACCCTGGAGCCGCCCCTTGTTTGGCAGCTGTTTTTGTCTGTCAGCCAGCAGCAGTGAAATGATTTTATACATTCTAAGAGTTTCCACAGTGTATCATCAGGGGCCTTGTAGACTCCAGCTCCTGAGGGTGCTGTATATCTTCCTTTCTTTCTTCATCGCATTGTTATTTCAGTTTGTCATCTTTAGCAGAAGAAACACCAGTCGTGTCCAAATGAAGTGCTCCAAAAAGTTTCTCTGCATGATCATACTTAAAAATCTGCACTCTTTCTAATTTATGTGATAAATGTGTCATGACTGGGGGGGGGGGTTCTCAGTTCCTCTGGCACATCTGTCCTTCTTCCGTCCCTGCAGCGCTGACGCAACAGCGAGGGCACACAAACACAAACCAGCTGGCTCTGCTTAGCCACATTTCTGCATGTGGACTACTGTGCTGCCATTATTTAATAGTAGCTTTGGTGCAACATGAAGCTTCACATGGCCAAAAAAGCCAATGTAATCAGAGAGCTTAATAACATAATAGGTGCCATTTGGAGGATGCTGCTTGTCGTAACAGAGCAGTTTATCCATTGGTCTTCTTGTAAAGCATCCAACACCACAACACAAGCCTCTGTGTAGCCGCTGCCTGCCTCCGTCTTATGTGAGGTCTGTGTTGGCAGAACGAGTGGAATGTAAGATACCTGACGAAGGAGCTCAGTGGTCAGCACTTTGTGATGTCATCACTCCTGTGGAGCAATTCTCTGGAGATCCAAGACTTCTAAAGAAGGAAACCGTTTGCTCCAAGTCTCCTAAAAGTAGTTCCATCAGGAGAGACTCAGGTGCCTGAATGGCAGTACATTTATTGTGATACAAAGAATTGGAATGTGCTTTGGCATTTTAGACCCCGACGTGATGACCACATCAGAAAGGGGGAAAGAGCAGGAGGAGAGGCCCTTTGAATCAGATGTCCCCCCGGGTCTAAACCTGGTGGTGGTGGTGGTGGAGAAGGCTTGAGAGCAGGAGAGAGGAGGCCTTGAACTGGCATGAATCTGGCGGTGCTGAAAGGCAGCTGAAGGAGAGACGAAAGAATTCTACATTTTTTGCTAAGCCGTGATTGGGTAGGTGAGGTACGGGCCGGCAGCTGATTGGTGAGGGAGGTGCTCTCTATTATTCACCTGGCCAGAATGGGAGAGTGAGGGGCAAGAGAGAGTGAGTGAGAGAGAGAGAGAGAGAGAGATATCCGTGATGCAGATAGAGAGAAGATTGGTGAATGGCATGCTTTAATCAATGATGAAGAGATCAGAGTCTTCCTGTTTGAACCTGCGCTAAGAGCTTCATTTATTTTCAGATTGTTGTCTATTTTTTTTTTTGCCTCATAAAAATATAAATGTCTATGTTTTGTACTAAGAAGCCTTAAATTATAGGAAAAAAATCAAAATATTTGTCTTGTAAAGATGTATTTAGTTGATTAAAATGTCTTATTCAGACCTTTTTTTGGCAAATAAAAGCAGAAGGTAAACATTTCACAGTCACAAAATCTCTTCATGTAGATAAAAATGTTTCATTTTATAAAAAAAAGACTATAGAGCAAACAGACTGATGGTCCAAATGTGGTGTTGGGTAAAGTTTGCTTGAATGCAAAAAAGTGTGCATGTGTGTTTGTTTACATCCAGTGCTCTGTGTGTTTTCACTGATATGTCAGACTAATGTCTGACCAACGTCTTAACCACACACCCGTAGATCCATCATAATGTGAGGTATACACACACACACACACAGAATGTTATCATAGCAGTGTGCTGTATCCAGTGAGAGAGAGCATGGCAGTGAAAAAGTCCTTTTAGCACAGTTCATGTATGGTGAAAGAAAGTCAGTGTGCCACACAGAAACACTGCTCATTTATATGTGTCAGAGCAACACACACACACAGCTCCAAGCCCACCTCTCCATCTCCAACCTGGACCAGCATGCGCAGGGGTGTCTATAAATAGCCTGGCAGGTCTGATGTGTGTTTCCTTTGTGCAAGGTTAGTTTAGACGTTATTAAAAAGAGGGGAGGTGTAATTATCCCCCAAACCCACCAAACTCTGCCCTCTGACCTGCAGACTATCTGTCAGTCACACGCCTGCACTTTCCTGACCCACAGGGATAAAAACTGATAGTGTTTTGTTTTTCAAAAACCTCCAAAAGGATGACGTTTTAAAGTTAATTCCAACTAAAGATTATCTTGATGTTGCTGACAGTTCACTGCTGTTAAATAAATATAAATAATATATATTCTTTGTAGTTTGTACTGCAATGGTCTAGTTGGACATCCTCTTTTATTTTGAAAGGGAGCTGTTCTAGTGCCATGTTGTTAGCTTTTTCCTTCCCTTGTTGACTTTCTCACCTGTGTTAGCAATCACTCACCTTGTATGAACGTGCTGCTCACTACTATCTGCCAGATTGTCTTGTTGTGATATGCTGTGTATGACTCCTGCTTGTTTTTGATCCTGATCCAGCCCTCCTCCTGAGTTTGGACTCTTTGCCTGCTCCTTGTCTGTTGTGGTTGTCTTGACTACCTGTGCGTGGACTCCTTTAGATTGTGGAATTTATTTGGTGCATTGTGACCCTTGCTGCCAAGTCATTTTCTGATCTCTGAATATCACAGGTACTTAAACACTTAAACATGATAATAAAATTATGTTTGCCTGGCCAGTCTGTGGGTTCTAGTTGGATTTCCAGGAGGAAGCAGCAACAGCTTCAAAATAAACCAATGAACTTACCTTACATTTTTGTGTGCTACTATCAGACCAAATTAGACTGCAGCAGAATAATCCAGAGGGTGGATACATTCATTTTCGATTTATACCAGTTGAATTAATAGCATGGCAATGCAGCACACTACTGTTGAAGCTGGAGCTGCAGGACTTGTTTTGGTGCGACACAACAGAGCCTCTGTGCAGCTCTGGCAGGAGTGGAGGAGGAGGTGGAAATGGATGCTTCCCAAGGGAACACACCGCTGTGGACACCATGATCTCTAATGTCCAGGAGCAGTGAGATTCAGTGAGTAAGCCCAAGTTAGTCCCACAGAGTCTGTGTGACCATCACTGCCTCAACTGTGTGCAATTACTATGAATTTGGAATACAAATGCAGGACTTCTTATCTATTGTACTCACATTAATTGCTCCAAAACATTCCATCACCCACTCACCACAAGCACTGATTAGTGGTAGAATGAGATGTAGCACATGTCATGAAATGACACTGTGGTTTGGCCTGAACTGGGACAACAATCCCAGTCTGATATTATAACACTTTACAACTACAGCACAGTGTTATTGTTTCCCACCCATATTATATAATGGGTAGTCATTTATTCAGTTTGGGTATGACCTTTCCAGATTTCTAACTCAAAAAAGGAGTTCTAGAGAGGAAGCACCAGCAGTAGGAACACACAGGCCCAATACTTGTTGAATGTTTTTTACGTAGCTTTAGTATGTCTGTTTGTTAACGTGGATTATTTTTATGTATATTTTTATATTATTATCTTCCCATTGCAATGTATTATGATAGTTTTTGGATTGCATCCAATAGTTGAATCTCTTTATATGATGAGCTCCACAATCAGTTTGCATGCATGCCATGGTGTCTGTATGTCTAGCTAGAATAAGCTTATGAAAGAATAGTACAAGATGGTTCTATTTGAATCAGAATCATTGCCCCACTTCATATAGTTCTCAGTCATCCTGTGGCTGGTATTGTTTTGCCACTGTATACTAATCCATAAGGGAAGAAAATGTTTGCACATGACAGATTACACCCCTACAATGTTTATGCTGCAATCTGCGGCCTGAACTGTGGTTGACAAACGGTATTTTTGTCGGTAAATATTTTACTTACCAGTAGCTTGAGCAAGCAGAGTAGCTTTTCCCAGCAGCGTTGGAATCAAGAGAGTTTATTCAACATCAGAGTTATCAAAATATGATCTGCAACTGTTATAATAATCATGCAAATTATGTACCAGCTCTTCAAATAACGTCTGGTTCTCCTGCTGGATTTTTTTTCATCAGCTCACCACTCCAGTCCTCTGCTGTGATGCCAAGACCCTGTTTATGTTCTGTGTGTGGCTGTGTATGAGAGAGAGAGTAAAAAGAGAACTGATCAACATCTGTCCAGTGGTAACCTTTGATCCCCAAAGGGCATGCTGGGTCACTGACAGGAAGTGTGTGGAGGTCAATGCTGCTTGTTAATGGTCAGAACTGCAGCACATATGCAGCAACATATGTGAAGAAATTTGTGACATATTCTGATAGAAATGTAAGCTTAGTCATAAGAGAAAAAACAGGGGGAAAAAATATTGCTTCAACATCTCTGTGCTGTCAATGAGATTGACATCTGATGACAGCCTCAAAGTGCTGTTAGCAGCCATGCATCACAGAAGACCTGTGCAGCTTAGTGACTTCACGCTGGGCCACAGGAATGAAAAAAAATTACTATGTGGTAACAGCATTTACACAAACCAACACCAATGTGCCTCTATTTTTGCCACGCTAGCGATGAGGGCCCTGCTACCGGATCAGAGTTATACTTACACAAACACGTGAAATGCAACTCAATAACCCAGAAGGTCAAAGTAGGACACATTTTCTTATTTTTTTGTGTATGTTGACCACTTGCTAATGAGAAGCAACCACACAGCATGATGCTACCATCGTGCTTCACCTTGAAGTTTGGTACACGCAGACTTCTCTCCGGCATGTACCAGTAGTGGGATGCCAGTTAATCAGCTTGTAGCATCAACTACATCTGATCAAAAACACACCTCTGATCTATAACTGCCTTGAAACATGAAGCTATTACTTTTGACTGTGCTGTGCAGAGAGCAGGACGTTTTAGTGCTGCCTGCTTCGTTTTGGCACCCGTGTCAGACAAGGCTGAGATGGCTCATAGACTGGAGCTATAGTTTAGGAGTGTGGTTTCCTCGTGGCATGAGAAACCTTATGCATAATCTGTTCCAAATGTTATAAATGATATATGATATAAATTGCATGATTAAGATGGCCAACCCCATCTCCTCCACATACACAAAAAATAATATTAATAAAGAGCTCATCCAACAGAAATGGTAACACTGCTGTTTGTGATTACAGATACAGATACACTACATGTGAAACAATCATGCATCAAATGATATAATATAACTAATAAAGTGCAATATTTGGGTTGTAAATTTACAACTCAGCTTTTACAAAAAAGGCACAATTTAAAAAAATTCTCAAAGATTTTTTTCTTGTAAATTCATCTGAAAAATTGTTAATCTGAAAAAAAAATGAAATGACAGTAATAATAATTATTAGAGTAATACCTCCCATCTGAACAATTATACACCAGTTACAGGTACTTGAACACCTCCAGGCTCTTGACTGCGATGACTGAAGCAGTAATATCCAGAAATCTTGGTTCTATTTTGATTTTCCTGACACCATGTGGGGCTCCAGTATTCCTATTTCCCATGAATTTAGTTGGAAGGATGGAGCTGTTCAAAGAGCCCAAAAATGCCATCTCTACCCAATATGTCATGTCGATCATTCTCACTTTATTCATAATATATGAGCTCTAAAGATGAGCTTTCCACAGATTCACAACCATAACTTTATAAATATAGAACCACCACAAAGATCATTCAAAGTTAATTATCTAGCCCATTGATCCTATAAAATGACCATGGACATGTGTGGTTACACCATTTTTCTTCAAGTACTTGCTGACCACAGTTCTTGGTTTGACGTTTAATGAACTCGGTCTGTCAGCTGGATACTTGCGCCACTTTCTAGCATATCTCATGCATGTAGGCCAGCCTACATTGTGGTCCTGCAGAGCTGCATCTCACATACCTCAGATGTGCAGTAATGGGCTTGTTGGCTGGCACCAGGATCTGTATCTTGGCCCTTGATCACCACATTGGCACTGATGGAAAACCCCCATATTTCTTACTGCTGCTACACCCAGCAAATAAGATGACTCTGGTTACCAGGATGTGTGTGTGTGTTTGGAGAATGAGTGGGATTATGAGCCAGGACAGCAGATGGATTGTTCCTCAGTGGGGAGAGGTTAAAGGGTGGCGAAAGCAGATGTCACAGAGGTTTTTTCTGATCATCCTCACTGACTCAGATTTCCTTAAGTCAACCCCCCCTCACACACATGAAATTATTCACACATTTATTGTACTTGTTCCCAGGCAGTCATTGGGTTATATTTGTGTGTATAGTGAGCAGGCAAAGTTTACAACATAATCATACAAGAACATTAATTTGGTTCCTGTGTGAGTGCTTCATCATTACACCTAACTATTAGCTCTATTAGCAGGAGATGTGTACATCTGCCAGCCGGTGCAGTACCTTTAGGTCCCCATTTCAGCAGCCCAGTCCACAGATGAAACAGAGGATTATCAACAAAAATACACACATCCTAACCCCAGAGTATGTTGCACAAGGAGTTAAATTGGGACCTCCAGATCCACCTGGAGCTGCAGCAGGCTCAGGTCTAGAATAAACTCAGCATCCAGCTTCTGTTTTGTCCTTTAGCAGTAGTTTTCTTATGTTTATTTGTTCTTTAATACCAGAAGGGAAATTGGGACAAAAAGAAAACCATAAACCTTTCAGCGCTGCCACAGAGGCCACCTGAACCTGGCCTCTGACCAAAGAAAAACACCGACCTGATGCCAGAATCATCACTCAGGCTTCAAGAGTCACCTGACAGTTCATGTCATGCTTGTATCCTTCTGGTGGATGTTAAAATTCTATAACACCAATGAGGACTTTGGCAATCCATGGCAAGCTTTAGCCCCTTACTGCGGGGACTCTCTTAGATAGCTTTCCCGTATGCTGGAGGGACCTGTTAAGGTGGGGGGATGGGGGTCACGCTAGCTTAAAGTGCACCAAGCAAAAACAGGTCTTGTTGATACAGTCATCTGAGCCAGCTGGATAACACATTAAACAGCAGCTACACGAGCTGAGCGCTGCACTTGGGACCGTGTGCACGTGGCCAACAGAGGAATAACAACAGAAGCTAACACTAATAGATATTGCGTTGCCTGGGTGGAAGTGATTTAACTCACAGAGGCACTGACTTATTAATTATCCAGTCATCGTATTTCAAATTATTAACACTGTGCTGCTCAGTCAGTGGTGTTGGGTTGCAGCTGCTTGGTTATGACATAATGTAGCTGTGAAAAGAGGTATGAATATTAGCTCACCTGTGTTTGTGTTCAACACAAGAGTACTATTCTGTGTGAGTGCCTGGCCAGATATATTGGGGTCAAAGGTTAGATTGAGGTTGGTCCCTGAATCAGACCCCTGTTGGCTTCTCACTTATGAGGTTCTGTGTCCTGCTATCTGTCTCTCTTGCAGTATTAAGAGACATCTTACTCACATTTTTGATGTGATTTGGCCTGGATAACTGAACATCTTACTGTGCAGAGCATTCATTTTTTATTAGCTGATCAGGTTTCTGGAAGATGTGACCATAAAATTTCTTCCTATTTAAGTACATATGGGGTAGGTGAAGTAATTAGAAATTGGATTGACCTTCAAGAGTACATGCCTAGTATTTCACTTTAATAATTACCCAGACTGTGTGACCTGCTGGCTGCACATTCTGTTTGCCAAGACACATACTTGTAACACAGTGCTGAGAGTTGCTCCTGGACACCTCTTAAAATACACCCCAGCATGTCTCAGACACTGAGACATGCAGCGGCAGCCATTGACTACATTGGCCAAAGCTCATCCGGATCGTGGTGCACAGGTGCCTGGTAGGGTGTGCTTTACCCCTGAGACCCACCAGGGTGCACACTTTTTATCAATCTTATAAGGCCCTTGCATGACACACTATGCGACGTGAATCTAATAAACGTTGGTATGACGTCAAGTTTGATGCATGCAGATTGTACGATAACCATTTACTGCAGGCGATCGCAGGTTACAACGTACGTAAAGGAGGATGCGGACGTGTCGTAGCAGCTGACACACTGTGCGACATTGGCCATTGTGAAACCTGTCTCACAGTGTGAAGACCACTGTTTTAGAGCCACGACCACAGATATCTCTATGATTCTCCTGAGATGGTCGTCTTTTGTCTGGGACAACTAAAAATCGCACAGTGTGAACCCAGCATTAGACACAACTGCGGCACGTTTCAAAACCCACCCTCTGCTCTGCTTAGTCTATTTTGATGCCCTTACAATGCAAATAGGAATGAGAGACTGTGCATTAGACTGCGTTATGTGTGTGTGCACAAAGCTAAGAGAAAACAATTGTAAAGGGTTAACAAAGCAATCCTCCTCTTCGCTTCCTGCCGGATCTTGATAGCATATAGTGGCTGAAGTCCAGCACATACACTGTATATAAATGTTTTTTACATGAAGTCTCTGTGTGTATGTGGGCTCCAGTATTCCCATTTCCATGACTTTAGTTGGAAGCATGGAGCTGTTCAAAGAACCCAAAAATGCCATCTCCACCCAATATGTCATGTCGATCATTCGATCAATCACTTTATTCATAATATATGAGCTCTAAAGATGAGCTTTCTACAGATTCAAAATCATGACTTTATAAATATAGAACCACCACAATGATCAATCAAACTTAATTATCTAGCTTGTTGATCCTATAAAATGACTGTCCGTTTATCCATGGCATGTTCCTGTGTGTGTTTCCATCCTCCCTTTTTGATCTCCGTTAGGTTTGGTTTGTTTTTTACTTATTTGCTCTTGTTGAATCGGTTAGTTGCCCTTTACTCCTTTGGTTTGTACTTTGCATTCTGGGATTTTATGTTTTTGACCTTTTGGCTTTATTAAAAGCTCACTTTTTGTTCACCTCAGCCTTTGTGTCTGCATTTGGGTCCAAACACCCTCATAATACATACACTGTATATTATATTATATGTTTTTTACATGAAGTCTCTGGTCCTGACAGGCAGCACTCTGCTCATGAAACACTCCCAGTGGTATCTAAAGCTGACGATGGAACAAAAATGTTTGTAATTTACCAGTTGCATTTAAATAAATTCTCCTGCCTCTGTAAACTTTGGCAATCAACCAGTTCTAAGTCTGAGAACAAGGTGACCTGTGATAGAGTCAGATTCCCCGCTGGTCCAGAGTCCACATCTGGACCAGAGGGTCAGATTTTGCTTGAAAGCATAAAGAATAATTAAAAAATGTTCTTTATCGAACATTCCAATCTGTATGTTTAAGTTCATTTTGCCATTACAGATGGAAGTTACATCTGAATTCTGAGGGCTCAAAGACACATATCTCAAAACCTACATGAGAAAACCCACCAGAGGTGCTTATGAAAACATTTGAATGTCCTTTAACACAGTCAGGATCTTTATCTTCTTACACAGCATCAAAGCTCGACTGCACACAGCAGAAAGCCAGGCAGACCACAGCCTTATGGTCACATGTTTGGATGAAGCTCAGCTATTCCTTTAAAATGCTCTATCTGCCCTCACAATCTGTTTTGTCTGCTCCTGGCCTCTGTGGCCTGTGTTGCAGTCAGGCTCGCTCCAGCTGTGTTATGGATCTGTAAGTCAAAGATGAAACAAGAGTGTCCACTTAGCACGCATACCTTTGCTTCAACACACACCACCTGAGGTGAGGGGGCACCCGGTTTGTTTGGAGGATTTTACTTTGCTCATCATTTTGTCCTTATCTTTCCTTCATCTGTACTCACTCAGGGTGTCAAAGCGGCCATTGCAGCTACCAACATGGTAATGTCTCTAACTGCTTCTGTGGACTTCTTTAGAATTTTAGATTTTACAAAAAAAAAGTGATTCAGGCAGGCACAGATCTTTCATCTAGCTTCTGTTTGAGATGATTTGAGTAAACCGTGTCAATATTATTAACACTAGGAATTAACTTAAACTTGGAAAAACTAAATGAAATGAAGCTGAAAATACTAAGCTAAACTAAAATAATACAAAATAAAGTAAAATATATAATAAAAAATAAAAAAAAATTAACTTGACATTAAATACTAATAAACTGTTCAGTAGATCTTATAAAGAATTTAACATTATTAGTAAAAATAGCAGCTGTTGCTTTTATTTTAATGAAGAAAAAAAACCCACACCCAATTCATTTTTATACAGTCCCTTGTTCTTCTACCAAAAACATACAGCGTCTGCACATATGAAACCTGTTTCTTCTTCTTTTTTTTAGGTATCCACTATGTGGTGAAAGGTAAGAATTCTTGTTCTCATTCACCTTAGCAGCATATAATGGCTGCCAAACAGACAGCGAGTCTATCTGGAGAGAAACGTTTGCTTCCAGTCAGCCAAGCAGGAACAAACAGGGCCTAGTTTTCTTTCAGCTTCTGTGCCGGGGCATGTCTGACACACACAAAGCAGTCAGCAGCAGGTTGGGATTGTAGATGTGATGAAGATGATAATGCATATATGATTTTAAGATTGTGTTACAGCCGTCCACATCAAGCAGCCGCCTCTGACTTTCATGTTAATGAAAAATATTCAAATCTGCCCAAGACATGGCGACATCTTCTTAACAATTCTCCCCTTTGTCTGAAACTGTGCAAGTTATAGTTGAACTGAAATGACTGGTAGACATGAAATGTGAGCAATACGGCCTGTTTCTGCACAGTCAGGCCTTTAAAACCCAGGAGCCGGAGCTGGCTGCTAATTTGTTGTGGAGCGCTGTGCTGTTGTTTTTCCTAATCACTCTTTGTTGGGAGCGCCTGCTGTTCATTATAACTTTTAACACCCACCAGACATTTTATTTGGAGGGGATCTGCTGAAAGGTTAAAAGATCACATAGGCTTTGCATGGAGGGGGGGGATCAGCTGACTCAGTGGATTGGTATAATGGAGGAATAAGTTGTTTCCAGATGGTCTGCTTGAATGGATATGTTTCCAATGAGATGCAGAGAAGACGTACAAAACAGAACCAGGACGATACTGAGATAAGTGAGCAGGCAATTAGCCTCCATTTTCCCCTGAGTAGAGTCTGTTCACATTAACAATGAAGAAAAAACTGTATGTAACATGAAATGAATTTCCTAAAACATCTAACTTATAAGACACTGATGGACAGTTATCCAAAATATCTACACGATGTTAGCTTAAAAGGGGCCAATGCAAGCTTCTGATGATGAAGGACATTGCTAACTGACTCCAAGCACTTAATTTATTAAACCTTTAAGACGGCCATCAACAAAGAAATGACACCAGTGGGTGATTTTTAAATAGCATATATGACCCATGATTTCTTGATAACAGTTGTGTAAAAATTACGTATACCTCATGTTAAATACAGTCTTAACCCGGATTCTAAGTAACTTACTGCTTCTATAGGATTTCACAAGTTGAGCTGCAGCAGGTGCTGCTGATCATTAACCCTTGATGAGTTGAGCTGCAGCGGGTGCTACTGATGATCAATCCTTGATGAATTGATCATCAGCAGGTGTACAGACCTCTATAAAAACAGATGTTTTGACAGTTTGCTGCTCTGGAACATTCAGGTGTTAACACAATGACAAGAGGGAAAGACAGTACTTGTTTATGTTTTATATAAATAATATAAATAACAGTTCACAATCATTTTTATTGTTTTATGCAAACACATGTAATTAAAAATTAACTTTTGAACAACACTATAAAATGTGATGGTGTATTTTAAAGATGATATGCTATATAATGTTTGTGACCATATGACAAAAACAATTCCTTGTTAAACAATTCCTTGTTAAAGGTGAAGTATGGTAAGTTTGTCTGTGCCTTTTTTTGTAACGGCTAACACAGGGACTGTTGCATCTCAACAATCAGATCTTTAACATAGTTAACATTCCCCTTCTATCACCTGATCCGGGCTTATCTGTGCTGAGACAACAGGTACTGTGCTGCAGCTATGTAGGCTCCACCTGCCCCTCCACTCACTCTGGAATGTCTGTCACAATAACACAGCCTGAGTGGGCAATGTATAATCTCCATGTCAACACTTCAGCATTGACTCTCCTTACACTCTGGGGTCAGTGACTTACACTTCAGGAGTGCATGGTAACGCTGACATACTTAAACGTAAGTGGACCAAAGGGTTAAAGCTTTTTACACTGGAAGGAAGTTTTTAGTTTTTTTTCTTTGTATGAATGGAAATGTTGCTGTAGCTCATACTTGGCAAAGAAAGTTGTAGGTCCCAAACAGAAGGAAGCCTGCAGCTCCTGATGAAATACAGAATGCTTTATTGTTTAGCTGAAATGTGAATTTTCCTCTGTTGTTGTGTAACAATCCTTCTCTATTCCAGAGGGGAGAACAGCAATTGTGGAAATAACCCTAGGGTGGGTACGTGTTGTCCACCAGGCACAATTTAAACCATCTGCCAATATTCAACAATTGGAGGGACTGTTGCCCATGTCAGGACTCAGGATTCTTTAGTTTGATTGTGTATTGGGATTTTTATTTTTATATAGATTCAGTGGAAGATTAGGCCTAAGATTGCTTTAGTATGAAGAAATCATAACATCATAAAGAAATCATTAAGTTATAACTGTAAGTTAAGTAAGTGCACTGCAAGTCCTATACTACAGTTACAGCTAGTTAATGTTCATAGCCTCGTGATAGAGCTATCAAGCTACAGAATGCAGATTTTTGGTGGTGCTGCTTAGTCAGCTAGCTAATGTTCATTTGTGTTACAGCCTGATGAACTAGCAAAAAAAAATAGTAATAGAAAACAGACAGCAAACAGTTTTTAATCATTGTTTTGGGGTCATGAATACATTTCAAAAATGTCCTTCAGATGCTGACAGCATCTTCTTAGACACTGTATTCTGACATGGTTTCGCAGCATTAAAAAGATGTCTGGAATTTCATTAGCTGAAATATAAGTATCTCTCTATTCCAGAGGTTTTTTTTACAGTGGAGGACAGCTCTTTAGGTATGCATTACCTCTCACTAGTGCCCTGCCAGTTTGCATAAGTGTGGGTGGAGGGGCAGGGTGGGGGTTTGGCAGCTGTGTTTGTGGGCACTTTCCCACTTTTATGCAACCATCCAGAAACACAACGAGGTTCTTGGAAAAGGAGGGGGACCTGGTATCCGTTGGGTCATTGGGTTTTTTCTCTGCCACATTTACTAATAGTGGGCTGTGGTGATGAGTGGTGACATGATGAGCTCACCCAGCTCCTTGAGGAAGTCAGATCACTTGAGGTCACATTTAGATTAGTTATATCCGCTTCTTTGTAACAGCATGACTAAGGAACAGTACCTCCTACAATGCTGAGTTCTCCAGTATGAATGGAATTTGAGTCAATGACTGTGCCAGAGAGGAGGATGAGAAAATTAGTACATTTCATTCCACCGTGCACTGCAGTGATTCATAAAGTGATGCTCATGCTAGTGGCATGCATAGACTTGCTGGAGACGCTCTCCTGCGTGCTGTTTGCTCTGGACCCTCCTATCTGTCAACTGTGTTTTCTAAGCTGGAAAATTATTTACATCTGTACAAGACTGGCTTATAGGCTGTGTTTGTGCATGTCGTGCATGTGCTAAGCGTTCCAGCATGTGAGGGTCTTTTACAGCAGCACTGTACAGCCCCTCTTCCAACACCTCCTGCTCAATTCAGTGACTCACAGCAGGCCTCTTTATACAGCAAGCTAACATAGGCAGTTATAGATGTGAACCAGGTAGAAGCTGCTGCTGCATCACCTGACAGCCAACAAACACCTTCAGGTAGATAAAGCTAAAGTTGTATTTTTAACATGTTTCAATATTTGCACAAACATGACATGGACACATGCAAACTTCCTTGATTTTTTAGGTATAATGTCTATTTTTCCTACCTACAGATCAACAAATTTAGATTAAAAAGATTTATTCTGTTATATGTATATAAAAATAAAATGATTAATTTGCAGCCTTTGCATATATTTTTGGGAAACTATGAATTGTGAACAAATGTACATCTGATGGATCGGTCTCAATGGTCACCACAAAGGTAAAAACCAAGGGAAAACTAGCAATACTATTTTAATAATATAATAAGTCTTGTTATTAAGTCTTAGCTCTCATTAAATGAGTAAATATGTATTATAAAACATTATTGTGGGACTATTCTTGTCTAAATGATACAAATTATCATTATGTCGCAGCAGTTTGGTGTCAGTGTATTTATGTGTGTAATTCATGTCTAAAAATGAACAATTTGTAAAAGCATGCTAAACAGCTAGCATGTGTCATGTTGTGCAATACCACTTTCTACCACAAGTAGGTTTTACTGTGGTCAAATAAAAAAGCTTGGGTAAACCAGCTGACACAAGAATTGTAGATGCGCATCTATACCAAAGGTTATGGTATCAGTGCCCATTCTGGCCAAAAAGCTGTCAGCGATCAATACGATGTCTCAAACCCTTCAGATGATCTACACCAAGTAGGAGTTTCTGCTCTTAAATAGAGTCATAAATAAAAAAGACAATTTAGGTTTTAAATTTATTTATGTGCTTCTTCAACTTGTACAAACAATCTTAGCGTCAGTCGTCAACTGTGTACAGAAAGGTGTCTATCTGTGTCCCTGTAATTTATGTCCCTCTTCTCTTGGCCAGCACAGAAATCAAATGTCCACTTTCAGACGTGTAAATACAGAAGAGAATAACAAAATGCTAAGATGGTCTACAAAACAGATCTATTCTATACAAAAGTCAATAGATTTAACTGTCTTCCAGTATGATCTAATCAGTGATGACACATGCAGTTAGCATGAGAAGGTGATGACTGGTGAAAAGGTGACATTATTAAGCTTTGTTGCTGCCTTCAAAGGGACTAACTCTAACTCCATTTTCAATATAAGCAAAATACACGCAATAATGATAATTATATATGCAAATAAAAATTAAATTAAATTAAAAATTTCCTCTGCTGCAAATTGGGATTTTAAATAGGCGGAAAAGGGACCCTAAAAAAATCACCATTTTTGGTAAGAAATGTGATTGGGTGCATGGTTGAGGACTCAAGTCACGTGACTTGAATAATTATGTAATGTATTGGATGATAATTTACTTCAAGTTTTGGCAATAGGTGTTAATTTTGGCATTATACCGGGTAATAAAATCCATTTAGGCTTAAAGATTTAGTTCTTGAATGACAGGTTACTTAAATAATAGAAAGACTTTTTCCCACCTATGGTTTTGGGTTCTATTAATGTGATAGACTGTGTTTTTAGCACCTGTTAGCTGCATGTACAGCGCTGGCGCCAGCGCGGAGCCTGTCTTTACGAGCTGCTTCTGAATGCGTCACGGAGCTGCAGTGTGCAGGGGGACGTACGCATGGACCTGCCTCCTCCTGGACACATCCAGTGTTTGGACTCAGTCCTCCGTGCGCTCTCGGCTCGCAGACACCGCTGTGTGACAGGATGGACATCTGCTGTGAAGTCTCTAGGGGAGACAAAAAGTCCACAGGCTGCTGTGTGCAGTGACAAACCTCGTGGGGCTGTGTTTTTTTATACCGCTGTGAACACTTTGGAGATGTAGCTTTTAGAAGTTTCCACGTGGAATCACTTTATGTGTCGCCTCTTTTTTTCCCCCACAAACCGCGAAGCTGTCAGAAGACTGTGAGGAACTGAACACGATGCGAACCCGATTTCCAAGTGTTGCTGTTCCCCCCGAACATGTGCAACACACCGCCGGCCGCAGACTGCGCTGCACGGACCGACACTAACCTCTCCAGTGGGTCTTGATCTGCCTGAAACATGTTTATCTTGTTGGTGCCGGTGACTTTATTCCTCAGTTTCATCATTTCTCAGACGTGGAGCGTTCAGATGTCGTGGGAAAACTGGAACGCGGAGCACCGCAACCGAGGGAACGAGTTTGGTAAACCGAGTTCTCAGCCGCACATCGTTTTTATCCTGGTGGATGATCAGGGCTTCCGGGATGTTGGGTACCACGGCTCCGAGATCAAAACACCGACCCTGGACCGGCTGGCAGCGCAGGGAGTCAAACTGGAGAATTACTACGTGCAGCCACTCTGCAGCCCGTCCAGGAGCCAACTCATGACCGGCAGGTAAGGCGTGAGGGCCGCTGCTTTGATCCTCCAGCAGCCGCTCTCTGAGGGATTAAAGTTATTAAGGGGTCCAGGGTGCGCCAGGGGGGACTTAGAAGACTTAAAATCAGGTGATCCAACACAAGCCGTTATTTCTTCAAAGTCAAAATCCTCATGTGTTTTTTTCAGCTGTGACAGTTAGTAGGGCATCCTGATGTCAGCTTCCTGTCTCACGGCTTTTATTTTGAAATATTCTTAAAATAACAAAAGAAACATCACAAACAAAAGAAGTAACTTAAAATATACAAGACATTATATCCATAAATGAATTTAAGTAAGGCTGCTGCCAGCCTGCCAGGATGAGCGGATGCGAGAATGATGAATGAATGAATTCATAGTTTAATGCTTTCATGGAAATCTAACAGTCTCCTCTACTTTAAATCATGCCTTTCTATGAACAAAGGGTACATGTACATATTAGAAATATCATCCGGTTAAAGTTGTCGTTTCTTTGTCCATATGTGAAGTAAAACCCTTTGGGTGTACATATTAACAAACATACAATTTATTCATACTATAAGTTTAAATATACCTTTATATATTAGGCTTTATATTATTTGGCTTATATATCAAGGCCATATACATATGTATTTATGTAGCCATGTTTCTATGTGTGTAAAAGATATATGTATATCAGATGTCTTAGGGAGAATAATCTTAACACTTTATTGAATATATTTTCGTATAAGAATATAATACAAACCAACCCTATAGATATCTTCTATGTATATACATGTATACATATTACTATGAGATTTACAGAGCTTCATATATCCAGAGACTGTATGTATGCCATCACCATATGAGTAAAATGTATTAGTTGGGAATGCATGTCATATATCAGATGTAAGTGCTCTTGGCAATATTATTAAGAAGTGCTTGACTGTGTATACACTATAATAAAGTGGCAGCCTTCAGGGCTTACCAAAACTGCAGTTCCTCCAGTGGATACTTAGGCGTGACCTCTTTGAGTGATGCTTCAGGTCCACTCAATTAATAACGGAATGATATCATATCATGTTGTAGTTTTGTTGTCATCAGTGCTCGATTTCCCAAAGATCCATGTAAGTGTCTCTGTAACTGTGTGTAGTAGGTAAGTGTTAGATGAGCTTTCTGAGCCTTCTGCCCTGCATGTCAAGTACTGTTTTGATTGGCTGATTCAACTCATGAAGCACTTTCGCAATTAAGAAAGAGGTTATAATTCCCCCTTCACATATTAGGCACATGTTCAGGAATCATAAAGCCCACACTTTTTAACTCTAAATCTGTGGGTAGGCTTGTGACCACCCATGAGGGAGCAGCAATGTTGCCTTAGTAACCAGTGTGTGATTCATGGGGTGCCAGAAAAAAGAAAGTGACGTTAGAGGGCGAGGCCAGATTACAGTATCAGTGTTCTGGCTTTGCTTATATAATGTTTGATATCAGCAGTTTCCTTCTTTGTACATGTAGCTCTGCAGGGCTTCTCCAACCATATGTTCCACTTCTTTAAAGAGAGGCTTGCTGGTGGTTTTTGGCCCAGGTCCAAGAAAATAATGAGAAAAGAAGAAGAAAAAAGAAGAAAAAGTGCAGCCACCTCCTCCTTTTTCTGCTGTGTGTGTGTGTGTGTTTATTGATTGAGAGAAAACAATCCGTCCATGTGTTAGCATTAAATGATCAGCAGTGTGTCAGCTGGACGCTCATTAAAGCTTCAAGTTATGTCAAGTCTTTCTGGCCCACTAGCTCAGACTTGTCGAGGCAAGAATCAAAAGGGCTGATTCCAAAACATCAGCACTTCATAAGAGCCTGATTAACTTTTTTTACAGGCTGTTTAGGCTGGTTACCATGGTGACCACTTGCTTCTGAACTCAAATTTATTATGAATGTCTTTGCAGTGGTGGTTTTCACTCAGCTGTCACTCTGATGGACAGGCTGTCTTTCTGTATAACATATTACATAAATAATAAATGTAAACATTACTGATTGTCATTATTTTTAAGAGGAATAGTTTTGGTAGCACAAAAAACTGAAATCCAGAATGGGAATGAGAATGCTTGAAAGACAGATTAGTGTCTTGCCCTAACTCTTCCACCTCAGCTGTAACACAAGTGGAGCGCAAAGTGCACTTTCCACAAGAGGGATTATGGGAAAAACTGGGGAAAAGCAGGGATTCCTCCTTACATGAATAAGCCATAATGTGGATAATGGAAATCTCCTACCCTACCTTTAATGAATGACCCCATGTTAACAACTTATGCTTCATACACTCAACTTTGCACCTTTTTGTTTCCATTCATGAGCCATAGAGTTGGATCTATGTGAGCTTTCCCAGAATGCACTAGCTAAGAAGCAGGTCTAGAGTGTCACGGGTTACTCCAGCTAAGGCTTTGGTTGTGCGGTGAGGACTAAAGATGCCTCCTGTTTACAACAAGGCGCCTTTGGATAAATTATATAGGATAAGATATGTGTTATGTTTTCATATGACCCTTTAATCTGTATAATCTGTTTAACATTATTGATATTGGTAAGGTTACCAAACCTAAGACAGAAGCGCTAAAGTGCCCTGACAGATTTACACAGGCTGTTGTGAACAGCTGCTGGTGAAAGTGTAGCAGAGCAAGTTCACCTTCTAGCAACAGGAGCCTGAGAAAAGATTTCTATTTCAGAAACTTCAGAAATATTTTAACACATATGGCTTTTTAAGGTTGCGCTGATGAGATTAGAGGGTTAAAGTCTTTCAACTTCGGACTTGTGCTCTTTGCCTCCCACCGATTCTTCACAATCACTGGTGGTGGATTCCCAAAAGAGGGGCAGAGGTTGATCCCTCAGGCAATCCTTAAAATTGAAAAATGCAAGGTATATTTGAGGAATGTGTACCTGACATGGTAAAACTATACTACATTTTTGAGATGACGATGGAGTTCCTCAGTAACTTTGTTAAGACAGTTCAGGAGTGTGAAAGATTGAATGTTCCAGGTCACCTACCTGCCCAGTCAGATCCAGCATGTGGATTTCTGGCATGTTTCCTATATTTTAGCTGCTGTATCAGTAACTGAATCTCTGACTCTTTGCACCTATCACTTGACTTTTGGTCAGCTAAGTATTATGTCGACAAATGCTAGCTGTCAGAACAGAACAGAACAGAACAGATGTCAGAAAGAGGTATACAGTATCATACAGATGGTCTTAATCTTGTTTTCATTATGTCCACACCAGGCTTTCTATTGGCTACACATGCTCAAACGTCTCTGTCTCCTCTCAAGCAAAGACTTGTTTTAATTAAATGAAATTTTATCAAAATTGTGTTATCATGTAGTTTTATTGTTGACCAGATAGCAGCAGCTTGATCACTGTGACTGGCATCATAAGTTTGCAAACTAGAACCCTAGAAAGGGTAACTGAAAATAAATTAATTGGAATTACAATTGATAGCAAATTAACTTGGATACCACACATAAATCATGTACAAACCAAAAGATAATTGCAATAATACAGAAATCAAAGCATAAAAAAATCTACGTTGTATATGGGGTTCTGTCTGTGATAGACAAATATTGGCTAGATTGATGTATTGGTTTGGCTCTAGTTCTTCTCTGGAATTGAATCTTCCCTGAACTACATTTAGGGTTGTTCATGCTCCTCCACCCTGCTATGCCTCCATCTATCTGCACTTCTCCCACACCCACCATAGCCTCTCAGTCACCCTGCTTCAATGAGCTGTCACCTGTTCACCTCCCTCCCTCACCCTGCAGTCCAGACTTCTAGCATGTTAATGTTTGACCAATAGGCAAGGTTTTTTAATTGAAAAAAAGAGAAGAAACAAAGGCCAAGGAATGAGTTAAACTGAGGAGATAGCAAGGAAAGTAAATGAAGAGGCTGCCGAAAGGACGAGCTAAGTAAGATGAACTACTCTGGGGCTGACTTTGATTAAATGCAGTGTGGGGGATAGGGCCGCTTATTGGAACCATATGTGAGGAAGACGTGGAGCAGAAACAGAAAGGAAGGCCCCGGCCTGGGCTGCAGGTCTTGCTTGGGAACCTCCACAACCTCAGTGGCTGGAGTGGTGGCCAATGCACTTGTCTTGTGGGACTTAAGCGATTGCCTGCTCACTGTGATTCGAGTTTAATGGTGTGTGTGATTTGTTGGCCTTTGGCTCAGCAGTAAGGTAAATAAACCAAGAAAATAGCATGATTATAGCGCCATTTAAGAGCACAACTCTGCATTTTTAGTCCAGGAATACAGCAGTGCTGCATGTGATAAGATATGGAAGAGAACCGCTGTCTGCTGGAAGTGTTTTCCTGCCTGTATGTGGCTTGATTTCCTGCTAGGTAAGGGATGCAGAAATGCCTGGCTATTACAGCTTTGGTCCCTGTGCTCCTTCTGCCCATTCTTGGCCCGCTTAGTTTTAAAAGAACCCATAAATCAGTCATACTGGACATTTGAAGGGGCACCAGAGAAGGGGGGAAGATCTCCAGAGGCCTGCAGTCATTATTCTAAGACCTCATAAATACAACAGACCTAAAAGTGTCCTTCAGGTGCCCCAAAACCTGCAAAGTCAAGTCCTAGTTCCCCTGTGGACCCCTCACATGTCAAAGAGAAACAACACAGAGGTATGTTGAAAGTCTTTGCACTCCACCTTGTAGAGTTTTCCATCAAGACCTGAATCTGGTTTGACTGATTTGTGGAGGGATCACAGGGTGCACATAGCATGACATTCCTATTACATGGCTGTAACCTTTTGGTATGTGAACACCACCAAACCTACAAGAGCTGCAGAAGTAGGGGTCAGATCTTCATGTCCTTTTAAATGTACACTGGGTCAGGACAATATGTGTATAAAAGGTAAAATCAGTGCTACCTCATTTGACTTTGATTGGTGTGAACCACCCATGGGTTAGCAGCTAGCTAGAGTCTGAGGCCTGTCATGATGGAGTTGTGTTAGTCTGTTATGTAAATACAGAAAAGAATAGACCACCATTTTTGTTGCTCCACATATTTTTGATCCTCCAGTTTAGAGCCTATCCCAGAATCATTCTGGTCCATGGACTTGTTGGCAGACTTCTACCTGTTTGTATTTGCCTAAAACATCAAGTGACAAGAAATTCATCCCGACGCAACATGAAACAAAAACACTCTGGCCCCCATCAGGGTTGGTGTGGTCTCATTTGAGGTTTTGGATTTAGCGTTGTGCAATATTATTATCATGTGAGCTTAACATTTGAAATCTTGTGGGAATCAGTCTGTTATGTTGAGTTGTAAACACTTTAATATACCTTCATTTTCATTAATATACCTTCAAGTTTGGGAGGCATCACAGACCCCCACATGGGTTAGGAGGGCCTCTGCTACCTGCAGCTGGCATTGATGAGGTGGGTGAGGGGTCAGGGATTCCCTGAGGAAACTGGTCAGCAGGGGTGCTGAGCTGTCAGACAAATTCATACAGACAAGCACCACTCACACCAAATCCTTAACATCTGCAGAGTCTGCGGTGACTTGATGTGCCAGATGCAGAGATGGTTTGGCAACCATGATCATTAAGTATGGTTGTGGCAGTGTATAATGCCTATAATCTCCTTAATCCAACACAAATGTGCACAGTGATTTTTACCAATAGCTATTGTGTTTGGTTTATTCTTGGTTTTATGTTCCTCTGCCTTACTTCCTGTTTTATTCTGTCAGGTTCTCTTGTGTGTCTCTCTTTGTTATGTTTCCCTTCCTATGTAGTTACATGCCCTGCCCTTATTGTTTTCACCTGTATCTTGTTAACCTTTTTTGTATGTAAGTCTTGTACTTTGCCTTGGTCTTTGTCAGTTTGTCTATGATCTTCGTCTGTTTCCCCTCCTGTTGTGCTGCATTCTTTGCCTATGGTTTGTTTCACTTTCGTTTATTGTGTCTTTTTTTACGTTTAATAAGACTCATTTTCTCTTTGCTAAGTTTCATCACCTTACGCATTTAGGTCCTCCAACCACCTTTTGCCCTTTAAAACATAACACAGACACCTACCAGGTACCACCTTATTCTAAAGAACAGACTGACAGACAGAAAAAACATAGGAGGTTCACACAAAAGTTGACTTTTGGCCACCAATTTGTTTGGCAGTTCATCCCTGAGTCAAACAGCTGAAGGAATTCAGTCACAACAACCCAAAGAATTTGTACACAATTTGTATGATGCAAATTATTGTGTAATAATTATATCATTTTTGACACTTCTCAAATGGCAACATTATTTATCTAATAGAAATTGCCAACCTGTACGGAAGCACTGAACTGCCACAGTAGAAAAAAAAATTTAATCACTATCGTCAAATGCTATCACGTTATAACGACATATAATCTCGTTATAATGACATATTATCTCGTTATAACGTCAAAACTTATCTCGATATAACGTGATAAGACGCTATCTCGTTATAATGAGATACATTTTATTGCTGTAATAAAAAATGAACTGTTTAAGTAGCCTAACCTAACCGGTTTGCTGCTGCACAGTGGACGATACTGTGATCAGTATGCTGATCTGTGCGCAGTAAGGACAGAATCTCCCCATGGCTTAATCTAAGCATGAAATAGAACTTTTTAATTAAATCTTGTAAATGAGTCATTTTCCGATGTGAGCAGCAAACCGGCTAGGTTAGGCTACTTATAAACAGTTCATTTTTTATTACAGCAATAAAATGTATCTCGTTATAACAACATAGCGTCTTATCACGTTATAACGAGATAAGTTTTGACGTTAAAACGAGATACGGTTTGACGTTATAACGAGTTAATATGTCGTTATAACAAGATAATATGTCGTTATAACATGATAGCATTTGACGTTATAACGAGGTAGTGATTAAATTTTTTTTTCTACTGTGGCAGTTCAGCGCTTCCGTAAACCTGAGACTGTATGGAATGTACATATAGGGTATGTGGTGTTTGAGCATCTCCTTACGTGACATGTTAGGGTTAGGATTGTGTATTGTGCAGTGTACAATGTTGAGGTTTTTTCTACTTTTAACACTGGAAATACCAGATGAGCATAAAATACATAGCCTATTTATCCAACATTCAACATATTTAAGAATCAGTTCTGTGTTTCCCATATCATTATATCAGGTCAAGTCAATTTTATTTCTTTTTAATTTCTATATAGCACCAGATCATAACAGAAGCCATTTAAGATAACCTTTCCTATACAACAGGTCTACACCTTGTTCTTTTATTAACCAAACTAAACAGCTCATGTTATTTATCTTATTTGCATGGCAGCATGTCATTTCTGTCTGCGCTGCTGTCTGCGCACAGAGACCCGATGTGCGTACACACACAGACACATGCACAGACACACACAGACACACACCGTCGGACAGAGAACGTGTGTTGCTTTGCCCACCGTTGCTCATTACATGCTAGTTGGATAGACTGAACTCTATGACTACGCTACGTTAAGCTAACGTTACTGATGTCCGTGTTTTTATTTTATTTTTGCCAATGAAATATGCTATTTACATCCTGCTCTGTAAGCACTGACGGGACCTTCGGCAGCTTTGCGCAAGATTGGACGCAGAGTGGTGTGGGTCTCTGCTGCGTGAAGCCACAGTGACTGACCGGCTGTGAATGCGTTGATGCGGGGGAGGAGCTCATGGTCGCTGCTTGTCGAGGACAGTAGCCTGACTGCAGAATGATTTCACGTCAGTCTCCAAAAGTCACCAGAGAGAGTCACTAGTAGCTTTTGTTAAAGAAAAATTTTGAAAAGCCGCCAAATGTAGAGAGAGACGCCAAGTTGCCAACACTCGTCTAGATGCTGTGGTAAAAACACCTCCCTGTATTACTTGATGTGCATGTCCAGAACCGAACAGAACATACGCCCCGAACCGAAACACGTGTACCGAACGGTTCTGATTTTTTTCCTGAACCGTTCCACCTCTAATATGTACATACATACAAACACTGAAGAAAAACCGCTATACAATGGCTCACATACAAGCTGATGGCCTGAGTTATATTGTATGTGTGTGTTGTACTGTGTGTGTTCATAGCATCTTGTTTTTGTTGGTTGTGGGGTAGGAATTTTAAATCACTTTTTGTTGCTGTGTTTGGAACACACATGTTGGTTTAAACCTTGAAGGACTTTTAAGGGAGTAATGACTTGCTAAACCTGCTCACGTTCTTCTTCTCCATGGTGGAAACCCTAAACCTGCCACTTATTTTCACTCCCTTTCAGTGGTGACAGTTCACGCCACTCTGCTAACCTCAGGAGTGAGTGAGGGAGGAGGTGAAGAAGCATCTGGTCATTAGTTTCCTATACCCCGGGTGTCTCTCCTTTCACTCAAAGCAGACGTGTGGAGTCAGACAGAAGTGAAGTCAGAGCTTATTAATGTCATCTCCTGAGAGCTGTCTCTGATGCCCCATCTGAACTGCAGTTGCAATAATGACAAAGTTGGCTTGGTCAGACCACTAATCCCAGTCCTCACTGGGTTTATTTGACTGCATTTGTAGTTACAGTAAGTAGAGTATCATTTCAAAGATCATGATTGGATTAGAGGCCTACACGGGTCCAGCATTTGGATATCATTCAAAACATACCTTTGGTAGACCAAAAGTGACCAAAAGTGAAAGTGAAGTGAATAATATGATTGGATCCAGTGTGTGTCAGAACACACACCATTCAAACCGAACAATGATTCTTGGATGACTATGGAGCACCACATGATCCTCGTTGATGAGCTGAAACAGCCACTGCAATTTTTTGCCATGTCTGAGTGCACCTATGTCTCAGCTAATCCAAATATGGGAGGAGAAGTATGGAGTGAGTTGAGCTTACAAAGATTTCTGTGCCTGTAAATAAGTTCTGCAGTGAAATCTCACTTAAGTTAATTATATGAAGACTTAAAGCTACTTAAAGCAGATGACTGACCACCTCAGCTACTCGATCTTTGTGAGAACCTAATAGTTATATACAGTCTATGGTGATGACACCAACCTATCATTCAAAGTTTTCCACATAGTTTGCCTAATTGTAGAGACCAACATAAATCAGTTTTTTGGCCAATACTACATGCTCCAGCAACCTGCGAGGAGACCTGGAAGCAGATGTTTGGTTTATGGTAATTTGTTCTAAAACACTTTACTAGTTCAGTAATTGTATTTTTCTTAAAAATTACAGCAAAGATCTTCTACCAACATGTTAACTGCTACTTGCTTACTAAGATCCTCAGTTTGTGGTAGAATCTGTGACTGATATTTGCCTTGCTTACCACACAGTGAGCATTTAAAGAAATTAGTATTTGAACTAACCCATAGATGAGTTTAGCAGATGTATCTCCTACCGTTCATAAAAGTACTGACATTACTATTTACACTTGTGAGCTTTTACATCACTTTGACTTTACTGGTGATGTTCTCTATTACTGATGATGTGGCATGGGCTTGGGAGAGTCAGAAACTGTGGGTGGAGTATTTGCTCTTAGTTGGAACTCATAAACGTTTCTCTTAAATTCCTGCAGTTGTTATGAAATGTGGTCATTTTGTACTAAGTAGCAATAAAAGCTGAGTAGAGTTTTCTTTCTCTTAAATGGATGAAATCCTCCCCCTTCTATCTAAGAAGACAAGTTTAGTGCTCAGAACATGCTTCTCACTTATCCATGGTGCCGTGTTAGCTGGCTGCCAATATGGCCCAGCATCATCAGCTCTCTGTCACAACTTCTTTTCCTGTCTGGCCTTGTGTAGTGCTTTTCTGTCAGACTGCATGTGTTTTCTTTCTCTTCAGCTTTCTCTGAAGCCACTGTAATTAGAATTGTATTGAGTAGCATATCCGTGTGTAATTTCTAGTACAAATATTCTTTGTGTGACTAGATGTATTATTGGATTTATTTGGGCAATGAGAAGATTCTATTGTGGGGAGGTCCAGTCTTCAGTGTCATAAAATTATGTTTGCACTCAATTATTTGTGCCTAAATAATTTAATTGAAATATCATACAGTTGCATGTGAATGGTCTGGAATATTATTAGCTGCTATATAATAGGAAAAAAATGAAAATACAGCAGTATTTCCGAATCTCTTTGCTCCTGTGTCTGATAGGACGATATCTGTGTTTTTTTTAGGTATCAGATCCATACGGGACTTCAGCATTCCATCATCCGAGCTACTCAGCCCAACTGCCTACCCCTGGAAAATGTCACCCTGCCCCAGAAGCTTAAGCAAGCTGGATACTCCACCCACATGGTTGGGAAGTGGCACCTGGGCTTCTACAAGCGTGGCTGCCTTCCTACCCAGCGTGGCTTTGACACATTCTTCGGCTCCCTGCTAGGAAGCGGAGATTACTACAGTCACTACAAATGTGAAGGTCCGGGTATGTGTGGCTATGATCTCTATGAAGGGGAGGAGGCGGCTTGGGAACAGGACCGTGGGTTGTACTCTACTGTTATGTTTACTCGAAAAGCAATCGGTATCTTGGCCAACCACAACCCTCACAGACAGCCATTGTTTTTGTATTTAGCTTATCAGGCAGTTCATTCGCCACTGCAAGTTCCTGCCCGCTACCTCGAGCGCTACAAGGGCATTCCAAACCTACAGCGCCGTAAATATGCTGCCATGGTTTCCTGCCTGGATGAAGCCATCCACAACCTCACGTTAGCCCTAAAACGCTACGGTTACTATGATAACACAGTTATAGTGTACTCCTCAGATAATGGGGGCCAGCCATTAGTTGGTGGAAGCAATTGGCCTTTGAGAGGTAGTAAGGCCACCTACTGGGAGGGGGGGATCAGAGCGGTGGGCTTTGTTCATAGTCCACTGTTGGTGAACAAAGGGACTAAATGTCGATCGTTGGTCCACATCACAGACTGGTTCCCTACACTGGTGACACTGGGTGAGGGAACTTTAGATGAAGATCTAAATCTGGATGGGTACGATGTTTGGGAGGCAATCAGTGAGGGCCACCCTTCTCCACGCCAGGACATTCTTCATAATATTGACCCAATTTATATTAAAGCAAAGAATGGCTCGTGGAAGGCGGGGTACGGCTTATGGAACACAGCCATCCAGGCTGCGCTCCGGGTGGGCCACTGGAAGCTCCTAACAGGGGTGCCTGGCTACAGTGACTGGGTACCCCCACAGACCTTCTCCAACCAGCGCCTAACCAATCGTTGGCACAACGAACGTGTGCGTTGGGACCGGGGTAAATCAATCTGGCTGTTCAACATCACAGCCGATCCCTACGAGAGAGTGGACTTGTCTCAGCGGTACCCTCACATAGTAAAGAAGATGCTAATGCGGCTAGCCCAGTACAATAAGACTGCTGTACCGGTACGATATCCGGCAAAAGATCTGCGTTCTAACCCTCAGTACAATGGGGGCGTATGGGGACCCTGGTACAAAGATGAGCAGGAGGCACAAGAAGAGGATGAGAGATACCACAACCTATTCACCAACCATCTCGGCAAGAGAAAGTGGAAAAAGAAATCGAACAGAAAGTTGAAGAGGAAGGTAGAAGAGTAGTCTACCATATTCGTGAAAGACTCCAGTTGCCTTTTCTCAGGGATTTTATGCATCCTGTTACAGGATTGTCTTGCCAGATACAGAAGAGGATTCTCACCAGAATTCTGAGGAAAATTTTTTTTTTTATAGTGAATTCATTCTCAGTCAGAAATCAGAGATCCTGCCTTTAATTCAAGAATTCTGACTTAAAAATCAGACTTCTACCTCTAACCTCAGAATTCTCAAAAGAACGGTCCAAATTCTGACTTTAATCCCAGAATTCTGACTTTGAACTTCGAAGTTTATATTCTGATTTAGCTCATATAAGTTTGTTTGAGTGCTCCAAATCCTCTTCATTGTATCAGATGTACTAACTCCAGGTAGTTTTAACTTGACTCCAGTATAAACTGTAGGAAAACAAAGATTTTTGACTTTTCTGAATGCCTCAAGAGAATAAGGAAAAGATCACTTGTTCAAAACACTACTGCCGTGCTCAGACACAACTACGACCTCATGTTCAACGCCAGGGGCATTTAAAGAATGTTTATTTTTCTAGATTGTGTTGCATGCTTGAACTGTTGTCACCTTTTGGAGTGTTTCTGTAGATTCATGTTTCACTTTATTAGGAAATAAATCTCCCTCGACACTTGCCATAAATTTTGGTGACAGAGAAATAAAAAAGACATAGTCATATGACGTTGCTGATTGCAGCGTTACACTATCTTGAGAACAGATGTAGGATTTTTATGTGACGTGTGAGTTGATGTACTTTTTTTTAAAGCACAGGCTGTGTAAACTTTAGAACAATAGAATTTGTTCCCTCTCTTTTTAGATGTTTGGTCCGGCACCAGGCCAAACTGAATGTAAGACAAACTAACAAAATAAAAGCCCCAGACACAAAGTGCTTTGTTTCAGTTTGCAGTCTGTCTGGTTTGCATTTATTACAGCCACAATTCCTTTCTTCTGATGACAATAAGTACTTTTGTTACTGGAAAGGTTCTAACATCTCCTTCATATTTAGAACCTGACGTAAGGCTACTAAGTACGTTTTATGGAAAATACAGTAAAGTTGGATCTTACCGGTGATAAAGACTTCACTGCTTTCTTGCAGCCCTTAAAAGTTGCTTGCCTCATCAGTTATAGTGCACTGTATGGAGTGCAATATTTTTTATATGCATCTGTTTTTTGGCACCCAAGAAACACAAGTTAAAGTCTAAAACCCAAAGAGACAGATGGATTCTTACAAGAACCTCAGTCTGCATCACAACTGTTTAAGAAAAGTTACCACTAGCTGCCCCTTATGGATCCTCAGCTGCTTGTTGTGTTTCCTCTGTGATGACTGAAGAATGGCAGATGGTTCATCCAATCAGCTGCAAAGTATTCTTTTGTAAATGTTTGTACTTTGTTTTCTCAGGGCAACTTTCCAGATGGTTCAGTGTGAGGAAGGAAACTGTCTGGCACGTCATCTTCATTTTTCATGTGCTTCACAGGCGAATTAGCTTTTTTTAATGACACTAAATGGCTTCTAAATGTTCTGTGGTATTGTTAGAGTTGCTGTTTCCTCACACTTGGCTCTGGTACAATCCCAGTGACTGGAATTGTCCTGAACACATTAAAGAACAGGAGAAGGGGCTTCCCCCATGGAAAGACTCCTAGGCTGTGCTCTTAACTTGGATCCCCCTGTCTCTACATTGCACTTAGTGCCAAGTTATGACCTCAAATCACTCAGCTTTCACAGCTGCCTTTGTGTTAACAGCTTATGCCAATGTGGTCATGATTCTTTCAAACCTTAACCTCCATAAATCTGATGCAGGTGAGGTCCATTTGACTGGTTTTCTTTAGCTTCCTTACACTGATTTGTGTAGATCTACAGGCTGGAGTGTACGGTACTCATGGGAACTGAACTTACCTGGGTATGCTCAGTTTTCTCCTTGACCAAAAACACAGGAGATGCCCTTTCTATGGGTAAGAGTTCTAGAATAGCAGATTCTTATTTGGTTGCGTGGTACTAAGTTCCCCCTCCCCTGGGCCATAGGAGCACTTAAATCCTGGATTCTCTGGGAATTCACATTTGCTTTCAGTTATGGGTATTAGTATCCCTCTTATGGGAAAAAGCAAGGGTATTTTTTTCCCTGCAACTGAGCTGTAAGGCAATACCTCAAGTGCCCTTGTCCTGCCGCCTCACATTAAGAATGCCCATTAGTGCTCATTGGAAATGATATGAGAAAATAAAACGGATGGATGGCAAAGCAGGAGAGCTTTGATCACATTGAAGTGCAGCAGTGCGATTTTTGCCGGATTGTGTCAGTTTTCTTTCAGCCACGGCTCGATGTGAAATGCACAGTTTAAGTTCTTGCATGATTAAGGTGTAAATTAGGCGAATTACACGCGGCCAACTGGAACGAGCTGACCACCTGCCTGCCAAGAGCTACATGTGAAAGTCCATGACTCAGCTATGCTTGGGCATCTCCCTCAAGTCAAGTGATGAAAAATACAAGACAAATATCAAGCAGCTGTTGTTCAAGTTGGACTCAGAATTAATACAGAAAATCTTGTGAACACCACCCAAAATGCCAAAACATATTTAATGCTTGCAGTGCAGCCGCTCGGACCATTACTCACTGCAGGGCTGTTCACTCCAGCGACTTGGCAAATGTGTGACATTCCTTTGGTGAGAGGTAGCTGAGATTTTTTTTTCTCAAGTGACTGTACAAGCTTATGAAACAGCTGCTGTTGTGTTTGTTGGTGATGTCATAGGAAGCTCTGCTACCTTAGAGAGTCAGCAAAAAGATGGTGACATATTTCCTAGTGTACATGGCGGAAAATAATTACTGTGCTGTTGGGCCTACACGAGTCTGAGCATCTCTGACATTTATAGAGGCATATGGGATGATTTTCAGTGTGAGAGGAGACAGAGCAGTGAATTAGCTTGATGAACAGTCTCTCTCCAGACATGGGGATTTCCTGTAATGAACAACTTAACCCATGCACAAGTGGAACCTCGCCACTGATCCAACAACCCCATTTTATTCATATTTCTTCTGCTTCCTTTCATCAGTCTTGTTGAATTTTTGCCTGTGTTCACATGCTTGCTTCCTTTCATGTCCCCTTACAGTTGCTCTGTGTCTCTTTATAACGGTCTTGTGTGTTTACTTGTTATGTGTTTCTATGGTAGTTGTTTTAAGTCTGTATTTTTGTCATGGTCTAGTCATTTCACACACCACACACCAAAAAGAGGTGGAGCCGGAGTGGGTGAAAGTCAAAGCAGTCGCACCAAATCTAACCTTAATATCTTACTATATTTTTAAAATGAGTGCATCTTATAGCACACAAGTCTTTAGCAATGACTAATTTTTTGTGCCAACACCCAGAGGCCATGGGGAGAACTGCATCGGCTGCATTTCTTATCCCTGGAAGCTGCTTACACAGTTCTTTGTATGTGTGTGTGTCATGTGTGTTTTTGTGTGTGCAGGTTTTAAAACTGATATTTTATATTTGTAAAATTATTTTTTATCTTGTGTAAATTATCTGCTGGCCTGAATATATGTGAATCCAGATCTCCAAATTTTATTCTAGGCACAGTGTAAAATAAAAGTGGAACTACCCTTTAACTAAGAAAGATCTGAGTTCCAGCCATGTCCAGGAGAATGAAGCAGCAGCCGGATCAGAGACACTCCCTCACTGAGGGCATAGGGAACAGGGTTTTCTTCACTAATGGATTGTTGATGTAATCCTCAGCTCATCTCAGACTCATTATTCAAATACACACAGTCACATCCTCTTTTGATTAATGTTTATACAAAAAGCATGGGGGCGGAAAGGTGAGCTCATGCACCACCTGCTGAGGGGATTTTTATTGTATCCAATGTCCAGACCTGCTGTTTTACTCTATTATACTCTATTAACATTAATTAAATTAGTGTTGTGATGTCATTAGTTGTGTGTAACCACTTCCAGAGTTAAACATGTCTTTTCCCTGCACTGAATATTGTGACCTGTTACAATAAAGCATCATGAGGCTTTATTACCACCGTTTTATTGAATATATGACACAATCAGTTTAGCATCATGTGTAAGTATAACCCGGGAGGTGGTCTACTGGGTGGCTAAAGGTTAGCTACATAAGAAATGAAACCCGTCCTTGCTCCTCTCCTCATGGGAAATTCAGCAGCCTGTGTGTCAGATTTGATGTACCACAGCTGGCCGCTCACCTTCTCTTAAACCTGGTTTAAAGTGTGGGTCACCAGGCTGTGATTAATAAAGACGTAAATCCAGAAAACAGGTGAGCAAAGTAATAATACACAGCTGGATCAATGTCTGAATGCTGATTTATTTGTACAATTAAAAACACTGTTTTACAGGGCCGTGAAGGACAGATATGAGAGGACACCGAATTCCAGACTCAAATAATCCTGCTCAAGGTATGGTAGGAGGTATATTTTCTTGTCAGTTCTTATCGGGCCAAGCTTTGTGGGATCCTTCAAAACTTGCCCCTCCTATAAGGCAGTATCAATAAAAGTGTTGTACTTCTGCTGGTGTTTTTAGGCAAACCCCTCAACTAGATATGACTCCAGATATTCACCTAAACCTTGCAAGGACCAGTACACGGTGCTGGAAACTCAATTAGTGTTTCTCTATTGGAATGGAATCTGAGACTGAGGAGGCAGTTTGAGATGGTCTGAGCTTTGTGACATGCCGTGTTATCCTGCTGGAAGTATCTATCTGAAGATCAGACAGCGTGCTCATAAAGGGATGACATGGTCAGCAGCAGTACTCAGGTATCAATGCTGTTTACCCCAAATTCTGAATGTGCAGAAATGGAGACTCATCAGAACAAGCAAGTGTTTTTCCAACCTTCTATTGTTCAGTGTAAGCCTCAGCCTCACCTGTTGTGCTCTGTGCTGCGGTTGTTGTGCGTTCAGAGATCTCTGTTGGAACCAGCAACCATACCACATTCAAAGTCACTTCAGTTACTTTTCTTCCCACTTCACTGTGTGTACATGCACAACTGTACTGAGCTGGAGTCAGTGGCAGGTCTGTTGAGTGGCAGTTCTTTCCTAAAGCATCCGTGTATGGAAACTAGCAATATGATACAGATTCAAGATAGAAACAAAGCTTAGGTATTCTGCAGGGCTGATTTTGTTAAAAAAAAGGCTAAAAAAGGTAAAAAAATAAAATGACAAGTCAGACAGGACATCTCCCATGTTGCATCACACCGAATCACTCAGCTGTTCGCTCCATTGGCTTAAACCCAGTCCTCCACATGGTCCTCCTCCACCTCCTTCTCTGCCAGTAATGGAGAAAAAAGGCTGGATAGATTTCAGCTTGTAAGACCAAAGCCTCTCCACTTGTCACATGCCTGGAGTGTGAGGGAAATCACAGGCATTGGAAGCTAGGACAATGCCTCACTGCAGCTCAGTGATGACTACAGTTTCAGGATGACTATTCCATATCTTTTCTTTTTGAAAGAAATGTGGTGGGTGTGTTGACAAAGAGGGTGCAGCAAGAGAGAGAGAGTGTGTGAGGTCCTTTTTTATCCCATTTAAACCATTTAAAAAACACTTCTGGTTTGTATTGATGTTGCAGCCTACACCAGGTTGGATATACGTTATACTGTATATGTGAGACACATGTCACATGGTTGGTGGTTTTAAAAGTCTTATATGTAGCCTTCCTTGCTTAGTGTCATCGCCATGGACACTGTGTGTGTGAGAAGAGTTTTACTGCAGCACTCCTGGGTCTTCACATTGACCTTCTCTTCATGCCTCTCCCACCACCAGATGGGAAGATTGGACCGTCTCAGTATATGAACACCACATGCTGTCTGCAGCTCACGCCAACCAAGACTGAGGAGGAATGTACGGCTGTGTGTTACAATTACTGTACAAGTCTTCCAACCTCTGACGCCGCTGTGTGTGTAATGACACTGAGCACTGGGAGACCACCTGTTAGCTGAGGGACGGTCAGTTTGTATTGAAATTTTAATTTTAATATCATCAAGTTATTTATTCCTGAATTATGAACTTTCTCTGAGAAAAAGAAGGAAGTCATACATTTTCCAAGGATTTTAAAATTAAGAGAAACAATATCCACTTTAATTGAGATTGCAGACAAAATGACTTGATAAGAACAAGTGCAACATTAGAAAACTTTTTTAGAAAATTACACAAAGTCTAGTTTGTTATAGAGCAATATTCAAAATGTTTGTCTGAAAACAGGGTTCTCATTTTCCATAACCAATCTCTGTTAAAGTGGAAGAACAGCGCCCTCTTCCTGTTGATTTCAGCAGGTTTCTTTGCATGTAAAGTGTCAATTGTATGATGTGGCATGTTTTTTGTTGTGTTATCAATGTCAGCACAGAGATAACGTTCTACAAAAACTTGCCATCACACATCCTACTCTGCAGGTTTAAGTCATGTTTGAACCGTTTTTCTTGTTTTATTGTGAAAGGATAGTATTTCTCCTGTGTTTTCTTCCTTTGAACACCTAAACCAGTTTTTCCTGTTCTTAAAATCAATTTGGTCTATACAATTAATACATAAAAACAGGCATCATCTATTTTATGGCTCAATTATGTAGTATTCTATATGAAATACTATATGTTTAACTAGTCCTACAAACAAAAAATCAAAACACAAACAATTTTATTAAAAAAATAGCAACAGTTGATTTTCTGCGATGTTTAATTTACGAAAAATTGTAAACTTGCATCAATATGTGCAACATTTTTTTCAAGTACATACACACACAAAAAATAGCAGCCGCTACTTCTGCACTCAACTCTGCACATAAAAGAGACAGCTGCAGAGAAGTTGCTGATTTTTTTGTAAAGTAAGTAATTCATAGCTTATAATGTGTACAATAATGCACATATTTTTTGTATTTTATTTTATTTTATTTTTTTGTGTGTTTTTTACAGAATCGTGCTAGAGGAAATACTTTGTTTTTGAAGCATTTTTAACAGACCTCTCAGATACCTCCTCTTCCTTCTTGATCGGTTGTTTCTCTTCAGTTAATAAGAGGGGATAAAATGATCCTTGATGACCATGATAACATCTTGCCACTAGAGGGCAGTGGGCCCCCAGAAGTATCCCCATCTTTTGAAGTTAATTCTAGTCCTACTAAAAATAGCTCATCATCGCCATGGTGATGGTACTGATGCAGATGGATGCAGACAGCATCATTTTTCTTCCCCACTAACAACAGTTAGTGTTCACTGAATGATATAATAAGCAGACAATATGAGTGGAGATAATCACCCTACTTAGACCACATAGCACTTCAACTGAACACAAACAAAATCCATCACAGTGAAGCCACAGGTTTCCTGGTGATGGATTAGGTCAGATTACAGGCTAAATGAGGATTAATGAGATCCAGTTAACAACATGTGTGCCAGGTGAATCTGATCAGACTGTTAGGATGTGCATAGACTTGATCTGCAGTGAAAGGATTTTCTTCCAGTGCCATTTTTTTTACTTTTGTGTTTGCCCACAGATGTCAATTAATTATAGTGATAGCATGGCCTGATTACTTTGATTAGCCACTAGCGTCCTACTAATGACTGACCTAGTAAAATACACACACTGTGTCATCAGGAGCTCCTTTGCCACCTCCATCTGAGGGTGCACATTTTGGAACGTAGATTAAAGTACTGTATAAATGCTGTATAGTAATATGGTAAATTTCTCAGGCTTGGAAACAGTGTTTTGGCTGAGGAAGATAATGCGGTGACACTCAAAGGTAGAGAGTTGTAACACCTACACATATATTTTTGCAGTCTCTGTTTAGTCTCACAGCTGGCTGGAGAGCAGTGTTACTGTCCAGATCACAGAGCTGACATGTTGTTTGTGCTGCGTTTATGTACCTCTATACGCATTGCTAAAACTTGGCTTTAGTATCTTAATTTTTTTACACACAGAGCCATTCTGTGGAGACCATCTATGTGGTTGCTAAGGCAGCTGCACTGATTTCACTTACTAAAAATGTTCCTTTTGATGGTTTCTGTGTTCTAACTGTGGTAAAGCACTTTGTAAAGTTAGCATTTAAATATGCTGTGTATATGATATGATATTATATTATTACTGGCTTTAGAGTGAAATATCTCTTTATTTCAAATCTCCTCACTCACTCCTTGCAAAATCTTGCAGCAGTATGTTTTTGTTCTAATGTTTCCTCCAGACTTTTAGGGTTCAGCTTGTGGTCCCAGCCTGTCAGAACTGCTGCATTAAACTGAAGTGGCCTGAGGTCAAGTCTCTGGTTTACTCTCAGGTATCACAAACATCTGTGGAATGACCTGAAGGTGACACTTATCATCCAGTCTGACTGAGAATAATGGGACAAAATCCAGGTGTGCAGGCCTGTAGAGACATGACAAAGAATGCATGAAGCTGTTCGGGCCTCTACACAAAAACAGAGTCTGAAGGCAGGTTTGGTCTCAGTACTGGTAGGGATTAGACTGCAGTTTTAAGTGCTATGTGTTTTTATATACAAGTAGCTTAATTATTTAAGTTGCCATTGTAGTGCCATCTGTACAGATTATCAATTTAATTGTATAACAGATAAAAGAAGCTGCTATTGCACTTTGCACTGGACTAAAAAGGACATCCAATAGTTTATGGATGTGTTATCATAATGTGTACAGACAAGTGAAGACTCCCTCCTTCCTGTGTTTAAATGGACTCTGTGTGATGATTATTCTATGATGGCAGTGTGTT
Organism: Parambassis ranga; assembly: GCF_900634625.1. Classification (NCBI taxonomy): domain Eukaryota; kingdom Metazoa; phylum Chordata; class Actinopteri; family Ambassidae; genus Parambassis; species Parambassis ranga. Next base: position 1,706,210 of record NC_041038.1, read on the forward strand.
GAAAAGGTGATTGTGTAGGTGGAAGGAATCCACAGCACAGTTCTTCTGAACTCTGTTTCTCATCATAGTTGTGAGATGTTACTGATGGATGCTGTGTGATGGTATAGGAGTGTATAAATCATTTCCATTCTTGTCCACTTGAATGTCCACTTTAATGCATAATCTGTATGATTCTGTATGTGCAAATACCACTCTCATTTATGATAGCCTCAGTATGTATAACTATGCCACATGCACAGCTGTATCCTGCTGGGGACAACTTTTTCCATGAAGACTGTTGCTAAGAAGACTGACTCATAATCGAAGTGGAAAATGTCAAAATTTCATTGTCTGTTATTTCATTCAGAGGTTCTGTGCTGCTTATCTAAGTGCAGGCAGAGGTGTGAGGACAATGGGTTTTGCACGTTGATTCGTTTTTCTGATCTCTGTGAGGTGTCTAAGGGTCCCTTGACATTTTGGATCAATAACCCTGGTTACTATTGATTAGTGCAACAGGGAAGCTTTATGAGCCTGAAAGATGATCCTGTGAGGTGTTAAAGAATGTCTGAAGTAATTAGAGGTTTTATTGATCCAACTGACTCAACAGTGTTTCTCAAATTATACAGACCAAGCTTCTTCTTCTTCTTCTCCTTTTTTTGTTGTAAATTCTAATATCTTTTTGTTTTTTTTAATCACATATTCTTAGTCTGTGCAATGTTTTCTGGGTAATGGAGTCATGCAAACAGTGTAGTTCTAATTTAGCCATTTCATGTAATTCTTACAGAAAAACAATAAGGCCTATGGTTTATATTTCTTTAATTTAGATGATTCTTTTTTGTAAATCAAATATTGGAAACCATAGTAAGTCTCTACTCTAGCAGGGCGACCGTACTGCGTCTAGGTGGCGCCCATGTGCAGCACTTCCAATGAGGAAGCGTCGTCAAGACGTTACATTTTAAGACAAGATAGGATATGAACATGTTTGACCTCCAAAATAAAACCAAGGAACTTGGCCAAGAAGTAAGAAGTTCAACAAGTGTGACCTACCTCTTTATAGCTTTTAATTTATTTGAAGCATGCACTCTTGTTTTTTCTTAATTTGTTTAAATAGTTAAACCCCATAGTTAAATATTTTATCTTTTTTGTGCTTTATTATCTATGTAACTTAAGTTAAAGATACATTGCATTTTTTTTAGATATTTAATTAATATAAAATTATGATTTCCCTTAAATTACATCTCGGGGACATCAAAAGAGCCTGCTTTTATTTTGAAGATTCACTACCGGAAGTCTAAAATGGTTTATTACCGCTGTCTTGACGGCGGGCAACTAATCCAAGTGTCAGTGTGGAGACAAACACAACAGCAGGTCGCGACGTCCCTGTCAAGTCCAGGACTAAACGGGGTCTGCTAACCGGAGCGGGGAGAACCGACACCGAGCTTTCAGCGCGTTCAGGACTCATTCTCCACTAACTTTGTTTTATTGCTCTTCTCTCCAAACGGCGACAAGTGGCACTTGAGGACGCGGAGGGGAGAAAAGGATTTGTGGAGAGCATTACAGCAGCTGAGGCTTTCAGTTTTTTTCCGAGTCGGTCTCCCTTTCTCACCTTAACATGGCTTCAACTACCTGCACCAGGTTTACCGATGAGTACCAGCTGTACGAGGAGCTGGGGAAGTAAGTTCACTTTCATTACTCGCTCTTTTTATTGAAGGTTGTTGGTGAAGCTTAGATAGCCCGCTGCTTTTAATGTGGCTCTTTGGATTTACCGACCTCCTCCTACCTGCTGCTACCTGGACGGGCGCAGTTGGCGGGTTCGGGTGTGGACAGGCCAACTCCCATTCAAAAAAAATCTGGATTTAACTTTCACCAAAATTAAGCTGCGCACGCGGAAATATTTCGGTCTTACTATTTAACAAGTTGTTATACTTTTACGGTCTGTGCTTTCGTATGTGACGCAACTTTTTTTTAAATGATTCTCCTTGTTCTTAGAGTGTATAGCATAGAGTTTATTTCTGAACACGATAACACCAAACAAAACGTTTAACAAATAGTTAAAGCTGAAGGGAAACTCCGCCGACTGCTTTGAAAAATATGTCGAATATTTTAATGGCTGGTTATAGTTTCTCTGTTTTTTGCATTGTGTTTTATCGTGCGTGAATCTGCCCCAAAACAGAGAAAAACGTAAAAAAATGCAAAAATCTGTGCCGTCGCAGGTCAGCTGGGTCACTTTCGTTCGCACTTCATTTCCCAGCCTGCCGCAGGGAAATGAAGTGCGAACATGTAGTTTCAGTGATTAGGACTGTATTCACAGAAGTTCCCACTCTTTTCTGATGAATGGTAATGCTGTGGAATTTCTCAGTGTAGGACACACACACACACACACACACACACACACACACACTCTCTCTCTCTCTCTCTCTCCCCCTCCCACACACACACATGCTCTCTCTCTCTCTAACACACACACAAACATCACCCATTTAAGTGATTTTATTTCCGTCGTCAGAGAATGTGTAAAGCACGTACAGTTTGTACATTATTGTGCTTGTTGTGTTGAGGTTTGTAAGGGCGTGGCTCTCTCTGTGTTACTTTCTCTTCACAATCCTCACAGACATACACAGAGCACATTGTGACCTATCAGTATTAATCATTCATCACTTTAAATACCACCAGTTGCATCACTTTTGGTACTGATAACAGATAGCTGATTGAAATTGTACCTCGAAGCAAAATTCTCGTAATTGCTTTTCATGCTTAGTAATGTAGTAAAGTAGGCTGTAATAGTGTATTTTTAGATTGAGCACCTGTTTAAAGGTCTTTGGAAAAAGGGAGGTGTGAGTGCATGAGGACCACTGAAATGGTCTCATTAAAAGAAGGTGTGGTGTTTTTATTTTTTTATGTTTTTTTTAAGGAGATTAGAGTACGTTTTGAAAGGCAAATCGGTGTCACAGAGAGTGTGTTTACATGTATAGCGACATCCTGGTTATGAGCTGCTCATGTAAACATCCACATTTTTGAGAAACCTGGATATGCTGCCATATAATGTAGAAAGCAGGATACACCCGAAACCTGTTAGTGGGGCAATACCATTTTAACACAAATAAACAACATTTTTTTCCATAATCAACTACCCCTGAAATGACACATGGTAACCAAACAGTAGCCTTTAATACAGCAACTAAAACCTAAATATTAAATTGGATAATTAAACTTTTTGTGTTGAAGGAAAGCCAATCATGTGCCAGGAAGCAGCTTCTTACACTTATAAAACAAACATAATGTCCCATTTGCACGCTTACAAATCCAATGAAGCATTTTTGATGTGTACACTGGGGACACAGTAGATATTAGACAGTGTTTGCTAATCAGCCAATCTCTCCATCTTAATACCCAATGCTGATATTTTATTTTAAGGCCAGTATCTGCTGATCATAATCTAGCTGTTAATATCATGCTTCCTCAATGTTTACAGAAACACAATTGATAAGTCCTGGCTGGTGCTTTGCTTCTTTTTGACTAAAAACATATTAAAAATCTAATATTGCCACAAAGCATTGCTGCCTATACCACATTGAAGGCTGTTATCAAAACTTCTTTGATAACAGACATTTTTGTATAATTTTAATCATTTTGGTGCACTAATAATACTCACATATGTTTGGTTGGTTGCTCTGTCTGTGTCCGAAGAGGCACTAAGACACAGTGTGGAGCTGCAGGGCCCACCTGTTGTGGAAGCAGCCTTATAAACATTCATAGTGGTAATATGTGAAAAATGCAGCACTTAAATAGATTGAAGGCATAAAAATATGCTGCTACGCTGGTGCTTCTTAGAGCTTTACCGACACACACACACCTATTGAAGCAAGGGGCAGGATTAAAAATATATGTAAAAACCAAATGTAGGCTGATATTGATTGTGCTTTTTGTTTTTATTATTTGGATTTGTCTTTGCTGTGGAAAAAAATGGAAAGAAAATAGACCCTGTCCCTGACTGATAATTTTCTCTGCCAGTACCATCATCACAGATGTCTTGATATTGGCGTATATATTTGCCAGCTACAGTACTAGTTTAGGGAATAATAAACAATGCCACCAGTATGTATCACTATGCATACAAATATATATCTGCCAATATAGTAATATTAGAACATGTATGATCGTAGGTATTGGTCTTAACAATCCTATATCCTATCTTCACAAAATGTCATAACCCAGAGCCTCGTTCGAAAAGGGGTTCTATAGAGCTGTAGCACAATAAGGTGCTAACACAGTGTAAATGGTTCCGCTTTTTAGTATTTATGCATTTTCAAATTTAGCACAAAAAAAATTCTGAAAAAAGACAAAACAACAAACAAAAACAAACCAAAGACAAAAAAACATTAACTTCAAAACAATAAAAATACAATTCAACCATCAACAGCAAATAGTCCAGTTGTCAACATTACATTACAATGTCTTTACGGAATCCGCCATTTTTCTTTAACACATCCAATGAACAGAAGCAGAGGCAATTAGAGATGTATATCTGAGGTCTCCAGCTGCCATTGAGGGAGGATCTCCAGCGCCATTGATAAAGTGCAGGTGGTTTTAATACAAAAGCATTAAGAGGGCTTGTCCATGCTCTCCTCAGAATGACTCTGCTGGGTTCACTTCTTGTATTCCTTCATCATTCATCATTGTGTATTGGCCTGGATCACCAATACAGATGAAATTTGGCTTCAAAATGGACAATTCAATACATTCTTTCAGCAGGACAATCTGTAATTAATGGTTAATTTATTAATAGCAGAGCTGCAGACTTAAGTTGTAAAAATGAGGGCTTGACTTGCCCGATACACTATATGACTAAAACAGTTGTCAAAACTGTAAAAATTATCCATTAACCATTTTGTGAAGACACTTTGACCTGTACTACATGGAGGCTGGAGCGTATCCCAGTTGTCAGCAGGCAAGAGGCAGGGTAGACCCTGGTCTGGTCGCCAGTCTATCACAGAGCTAACAAAGAGAGACAAACAACCGGTCAAGCTTACACTCATACCCATGGTCTGCAGTACATCTAAAGTTATAAGGCTCTAGAACAAAATCAGGTTCTGGCATCGCAAGGCAAGATCTGTAGTCATAATGCTAGGTTGCAGATAAGACAATTTCAATGACATGCTCACTTGTTGTGGCACTTCTTATTGTGACACTACAAACTGTCTGGCCTCCAGAAGATGCTTTACCGGCTTAATTTGACGTCATGTTTGTCCTGTAGGGGTGCTTTCTCTGTGGTGAGGCGGTGCATGAAGATTTCCACAGGGCAGGAGTACGCTGCAAAAATAATCAATACTAAGAAGCTGTCTGCCAGGGGTGAGTACATAACTGACATGTGATTTTAAGCTCATAAAACAATCTTACAACTTTGTGTGTAGATACTCTTGTAAACTGTTACTTTACTTAAAACGGTTCCTTTTTTCACCATGTCACGCCTCAACATCCTTCATTTTTTTACTTGATGGTTTGTCATGTCTATAGTAGTGGCTGGTGGTCTAGTTTTAGGCTCTAGAACCACAGCTCACTGTTCCAGCATTACATTCAGTTTTGCTTTTCTATTTTTGTCATCAAAGCGGCATCAACTCAAACAGCTCTTTTTGTGACTCATTCTCCAGTATCAACCACAGCCTCTGATTTCTGATGAGCTGTACATGACTCACAGAGCCGTCTTTCACATTAAAAGCCAGAAATTAGGAGAAACTTTGATCTCTCTTGTCCCAATGACCTTTTTCTTTATTTTATTTCCTTCCCCTCAACCTTTTTTTATGTTCTCCATCATCATCTGTGCAGCATGGCCCGAGGCTCCCGCTGTCTGGATGCTGCATTGTTGATTGATCCCTGCTCGAGACCCTAATGGGCTTATGCCACAGCACAAAAAAATACACAAAACACAAGGAGATAGGCTTAAAGAAGCACACAGTAATGGTCAGCTATCGCAAATGTAGCATCACAGAGGGAGGCGGAGGGTTTCCTTGCAGCATTCACAGCTGCGTGAAAAAAAGCAAAACTATTAGTACACGCAGTTTAAAATGAGGACACAAACAATCAAATTAAACACAGAAAATCTATTTTGCAGTTCACAATGTCTTTATTTATCTTATTGTGATAGGCTGAATGAGAAATCTCATAGTTCACAGCTCTAATTATTGCTTCAGAAGTGATGAAATGAGCAGATATTTAGAGAAGGAAATGAATTATTCCATAGCATGGTTAAACTGGTACATTTAGACAAACTGATCAGTTAAACACCTATAAAACTACATTTACAACTAAATCTGTTTACTCGTACATGCATATTGCAGTCATTAAAATGATAAAAACCACAATAATCTGCCTTACAGGTCCTTGAAGTGATAGCAGTGACCCTTAGACTGCACTGAAGGCACTTTCTGACACAGGCAGCTACAGTACTCCACTGTCAATGCAGCTGATAGATGTTAATGCAGGCAGGATGAATTGAAGGTCACGTTCAATGAGGGGAAACCCCGCAGTCACTGCCAATGCTGATGCTGCTGCTGCAGCATGATGAGAAAAACTAGACGGGAAGCTCCATGTCATTGAAGAGGGTTTATGGCGGTAAATCTCGCCTCCACATCAGCAGCAAGCACTTTCTGCTGAAGGACTCTGCTGTGGAGTATTGAAGTGACTGCAAAGGAGTGCAGACAACACTCTCTTATTATTTATCTTGTAGTTCCTGTCTTATTTTTAAATACATTTGTCTGTGTGTTCACTTGAGGAATGCTGTCACACAGCACAAAGCAAGGTGCTTTGGTGGGGGACGTGTACCGGACACAGAGATGGCTTCATATGTAGCTGATTGGAGTTCATCTTCTATGAGTTACAGAGCTATCAGAATATATGTATGTGAGATTAGCAGTTTGTTCATGCTAAATATTGGTTGAATTACAGAAAAACAACCAAGATGTTTTTGGCCTTCCTCTCTTTTGAGGCAAAAGTGAAATTTCTGATTCTCACTTTTGGCAGCTTGATCTTGATCTTTGCCACATTGTTGCATTGCTGGCTTTGTTGTGTGAGACATTTTATTTTAATGTATGTAAGGGCTTCTACGGGTCAAGATCCAAAGTTGATATGAGCCTCTTTTGGCAACTTGCATGGTTCTTTCCAGGTTCCCTTTGAAGTGTCCTCATACTTCCACTGACCCTGGAAGCATTAAAGTCCTGCTTTATGATGGCCTAAGGCTTGGGTAGGTTGTCGAAAGCCTGCTTATTTTTTTGTTTCGGTATAGCTTTGCCTCTCTGTTATTGTGACTGCATGCTTTTTTAAGCATGTGTCATGTTAAAAGACAAAATCAAAAGCCCCAGTACTGGATAAATCCAGCAGTGTTATTCAGTTGTCCAGAACCGAAAGCCTGTCTTCACTGACAGCACATGCTTGTAGGAAAACTAGGACAGCGGTTAAACACAGACCTAGTGATGCTTGGACTCAGTGGAGTGGAAATGATCACTTGACAAACCCACCAGGCTGTGGAAAAGCTAGCTCTGGTTCAGAAGTCTGCCATTCTGCCTTTTTTTTTTTTGCTTCTGGAAAATACCAGAGGCCTCAGCCGCTCTCTGTGAACTCCTCATTCCCATGGAAACAAAAGAAATGGAGGGCTAAATATAGTCTGTGGGGTAATATAGGCGTTATTGTGTGCAATGCTTTTGGTGTTTCATGAATGTCTGAGCTGTGACACCTTTTAGCCATTTGAAAAATATCGTTTAGTTTCATGTCACACACAAATAGACTCACAAACTGTAACTCAACATAGCATTGCCAACTGCTTTTTATGTCAGCTGTAAGCTTGGCAACAGGGGTGATGACCCGACCCCACAACCCTGTGGTTTATATGGAGACTGGGTCAGCAGTGCCTAAATCCCTGCTGCCACACACACACGCTTAAAGAGTGCCTAAATAAAGTGCTCCATCAAAGGTGTGTGTGCCCTGCCAGCGGTTGGCTTAGCAGCTAATGTCAGGGGCTCAACACGTCATTTACACAGTGCCCTGCTAAGGCCAGACATGAAAGAAGTGGATCAAGAGAGATATATTTTGTGCGTGTGTGTGTATTATAAAAGGAAAGGGGAGCTTACATGTACACGTACGTGTGCTGCCCGTACAGTCTAAATGGTTACTGAGTGTCTTGTCATTGTATCCACAGCTCAGCCCTCAGGTTTTGGCTGACCCATATGGCCTAAAACCAGTGAGCTGTTCTTACAGGTCCTGTGAAACGAGCATAAGTGATGACTCGGTACCCCTGAGAGAATGTCCTTGTGTCTGTGTCACAACTCAAATAGTCCATCCCTCATGCCTTAAGTGTGTCCACAGACCTAAAAGAATGTGTATCTGAGGCATTCCTACAATTACATAGGCTTTTTGTCAAAAAATATTAGTCATTTTCTTCCCACTCTGTCTGAACTTACATATATTGGATGTCTGGTTTATAATTTAGTCAGGCACACTGCTGATGATGATGTCATTTCTGATTCATCCAGATGAGTGTCAGTGTATCTGCATGTTTGTGTGTATTTTAGGGAGATGCCGATTTTTCATTTTAATGCTGTCATTTTCTGTGCCGTTAAAGCATTGTGAATCCCTAACAAAAATCATTTTTGTGAAACTCAGTCTAAAACTACCCTTTTCTTTTGCTGATGACATAAGTGTAATTGTCAACATCCATGTTTGGAGTGTGATTCCACTGGTAGCAACAATTCAGACACTAGAAACCTCTTGTTTTCTCTCTGCCTGCTCTGACAGCTTTCCTCAGGGGAAAACAGAGTAGGTTTTGTTTTCTCTCCTTCCAAGGCTCTATCAGTCTGAATTGATTTTAACATGAGCATAAAACCTCAGTGTTTTTAACCCTGTTATTGACTCAAAAGCCTCCAGAGGTCATTAAACTTGATTATCCCATATTTGATCCACACAAAGAGGGAAATGTGAGAATTTGTAGCCAAATGATGGAAGCGTTTAGATGACTGTATAGTTGTAGTAATTCACCCCAGACTCCTTTTTTTTTCTTGAAGTGATGCACAGCTGCTTGCAGCCGGCTAAAAATATCTCATTAGGCTTACATGAGGGAGCATGAAAAACAGAAATCAGGCTGCCGTGTAATAGAGCAACTGTCAGCGGGAGTGGAGGACTCCCCAGTCCATGGCAAAAGGTATTTTCATCTCTGCCTGCCTAATTTTCCCGTCAATCAACTGGCAAGGCTTATCATTACAGCCTTTCTTATTCTAAATGTAATTAATGTTATTTCCACTTCAGCTCTGACTAACTGGATTCAATCTGGAGATGAACAAGTGAATTAGTGATGAGAGGGGAAATAAAGGAATGGAGGACAACAAGTCAGGGAAAATCAGCAGCATGAAATATGTATGATAAGATAAACAGAATGGCATCTGTGAGACTCCAAGGTGAACCAAAGCAAGGCAATACAGCCCTACCTATTCATCAATATAAAAAATATATTAAGAGTTGTGCCATATTTTGCTTATATTGATATACAGTTCATAAGAGGCCCATTTTTAATGCAGTTGGCTGTTGGTAGTTGCTAAGCTGATTTATCCGCTATCAGCTCCTGTGTCAGAGCCCACAGGAAGTATTTTATCAATACTGATAAGCTGCATTTGTCCTCGTGGAGTAATACTAGAGGATTGATTTCTTTGGCTTGGTGGCTCAGTCTGAAGTCAGGCTTTTGTTTAAATCAATCTGGAGAAGGGTAAAAGGGTTAAATGTTTTATTCTTTTATGTTTTTAATAAATGAATAATGGCAGGCATACCGTTCCAAAAGAAAGAATATAAAATGTCTTGTGCCAGTTTCTTGACTGTGATCTTTCTTTCTATGTAAACGTACAGATGATACAGGTTGCCAAGTTATTCGTTTAACCCATTGGAGAGAACAAAAACAGCTCCTCCTCACCAGAAATGTCTATATTTCAGCCCTTAAAAAGGGAACATGTTTGCTTATGTCTCCAACAGTATCTTTGTGTGTGGGGGGGCCATCGCAACAGTTTGCCTTGTAAAGTGTCTTTGAAATAGATGTGTGTTTTTAAGATGATCTTCTCTTCCCTACCCTGTTTTTAGTTCCTAACCTTAGCCAGTAGTTTTTGTATGCCGAATACAAACAAAACCTAACTGCAAGTAAAAGATGACAAAACAGGGACTTGAACCTTGTTATGTATACCTGTATACCTCCACCCTCCTTACTGTACTTGGACTTTTGTAGTCTGTTTCGGTCCTATGTTAGGATGACATCTGGCTATATGATCATATTTTCCATCAACATAACATAATACATCATAGATTGGGGAATATAATAAATGTAAATATGTGTCAGGTTCGGTGGATATATTAACTACCAAATGCTTAGGACTTAATAACCCCTTCTCTGACTTTCAGCACAATTATCCTTTGGAGGAAGGATTGTTGTCGTATTCCACTGAATCACTGAAGCCTTTTGCAGCTCATTGTAAAGCTGCAAGGACTGGACTCAGCAGTCAGTCTTTGTACTTTTTATATACTGCTGGAAATCAGTGGATTGGTTTGGTTCAGGTAAACCATTTGCTTTTTTCAATCATTTGTGAAACCCTCCCATCTAAGCATCATTCACTCAGGTGCTGTCTCTTTGTGTCTTTGAAACACAGGGATAAACTGGAGTATTCTCTTTGGGTTTTACTCTAAATCCTCATTTAGCCAAGTAGGCCAGCCACTTGAGGGGCAGGCTGCCTACTTTAATTAGGGCCTCTTGTCTGTCAGACAGAGACTGGTTGCTCCAATCTAAAGACAACATCTTCCAGCAATGCTCTCCTGCGACTTAATAAACCACTTTGTTGGCTCTTTGAGAGGACAAGGTTAGTCCCTTTCTGCCCCCCCCCTGAAGCTTTATGGCTCTTTGGAGATGCAGCGCTAACCCTCTTTCCCTGTCCTTTTTTTATCTCAAGCCTATTTGCATTCCCTGTGAATGGAAACGCAAGGTCATTATTCTTCATGACGTTCACCTCTGAAATTCCATCTCTCAGACAATTGTCCATCGCTTTTTTTGCTGAGAAGATAAGGATGGAGTGTGAATGCATTAATGACCTGTGAGAGATGGGGGTCCCAGAACAGTTCTCATGCTTTAAAAAAGCCTCCCTGTGTTGCATCATGTATTCATACAGTATAATACCTGTGACAACAAGATTTGATGGCAAGATTTAAAAAATGAGCAGTTCTGTTCTTGTCAGGGCTCTAGGCCCCGTTATTGACCCCATAGTACAGGACAAAGTGGCTTATGAAGATAGATGGATTGTGTTGGTACAGAGGTTCTTGGCCCTGTTCTTGTGAAGCAATTGCAGTTTTGACTTTTAACTCTTGTCATGGCCAGATGACCACCACCTTTTCCAGTGTGCATTTGTGTAACAGGTCCACCGACACCCAAACTCATAATTTGTATACAGGGGTGTACTTTAAACATGTATAGGTTGTTTTCTTGCTCTTGTCAAGGCAGAAAGGTACCTGCCCGGAGGCTCGTCTCTGGATGTCTTTCTGGATAACTGTAAGGCCTTGAACGTACTATACAAAATGTCCTGGGATGACTTTTTTGGCACTGAGTGAATAAACTAGGATTCTCATAGATTACTTAAACTGGCCCCAAATGACATGCTCCCTTCTTGCTCTGGGTATTTTTAAGCTGATAATCAGGCCAAAAATGGCCCAGCATTATCATCATAAAATAATACAGGAACAAAAGCCTAATGAAAAGTGCTTTTGTTGTTTTTGAAAGTCATTGTTTTCAGTGTGAAGCATCTCAAGACTGCAAACGGCTAACAATGTCCACAGAGCCTTTTTAATAATGATGACCCTATACTATTAGAATGCCGCAGAGGGGGTTTCTCATGTGGCAATTAATGGTTACTATATCGCTAAAATAGTTTGGTGAAGTTGGGTCATGTCTTAGAGGGCTACTATCTCACACATAAGTAATAGGGCTTTCCTAGAACATGGACAACCCACGCATATTGTACACCAACAGTGGAGGTGAAAAGATGCCAGAACCATGCAAAATGCGTTGAAACTCTTGGCAAAAATGTTGTTTTGGCTCGCTCCTTCCATGCTTTCCCTCCCTTCAATATGTTTTTTCTGCCTCATGCTCAGTGGATGAAATCAGTGATTGCATCACTCACTGGAGCCGATTTGAGTCATGTTTTAAAGGGCCTCCACACAAGGAGCCATTTCTGTGGCTCAGAGGCGTTGGGCCAGACCTAGTGGATTTGTCATCTCAGGAAAAAATCTGGAACCTAATGCAACACTATTCTGTCACACTGGGCATCTCTCATCTGATTTTATCCAGTAGTGTTTGGCTGTCTTTGGTCATTTTTTCTGATCTGCAGTCTTTTAACATTTATGTGCACTGCATGGCACGGTCTAAGTGAATCAGATCAACAGTAAATAAATTATCAGGCCATCGCTTCTGTTGATTAAAATCCTTTACACCAAATAACGTTGCAATGACTTACTTCAATATCCCTTCATAGACAGTAATTGAATGGAATCATCCAGCTGTTCTCAATGCTGAATCAAATAATCTATAATGTGATTAGTTGATCAACTGCATAATCACCTAATGAAGTCTGAATTAAACAACTAAGCAGTTACAAAAGAAAATCCACACATCGTGTTCTGAGCAGTTTCATGTATTTCCTGCTGAACTACACTCATATAACTGCACCATGTCCTAACCAAACTGGATGCCATTAGTCGCACTGTTACAAACCTGAGCTTGATGTCGCACATAAATGGTGGATACATGCAAAGCTTCTGTGTGGTGATTGTCTGAAGTACTAGAAGACTACTGTGAATAATGCTACTTACAGAAATGTCTTAAGAAATGTTTTTCATATGCTTCATTTAACACAGGCTTTCTGTTATCATTTTTGGTAACATTCTACATCAAAACTAAATTCAGTTTTTAAATGTGTCAGAAGTTTTAAAGCAATTAAGTGTTTCCAGACCACCAGGTCACCTTCCTCCTCTTCTCATTTTCTTCAGTTTTAAACTTAAGCCAATGCACCCACATGTTGACTGTGTAACCATGGAGATGTTGCCATGACAGTGTTAACACAGTTTTGGTCATTCATTAAAACCAGAATAGCACCAGAGGATGAATCTAATCTGGGCAGATGCTGCTGCAGTATCACACAATTGTCATTCTTTCATGTCTTGTTTCTTAGGTTCCAGGGTGAACATTGCCAGTGTTTTTCTCAAATTCACTTACTCATGTTTTTTAGACTCTGTGTAAGAAATTGAAAGTAGAAAATTCAATCCAAGGGGATGGAGTGTGATCTGTGAAGTCCAACAAGAGAGAGGTTAGAATCGATCTGCTGTGGCTTTCTCCGGAACAAAGAAATCCTTGGTGCTCAGATGTTCTGCTTCAATTCAAACAAATTCTCCCTTGAAGGTGACTTATAAGCAGAGATGGAGGCATGGCCTGGAGAAGGCACAGGCGAATAAGGAATTGAAAAGACTTGTTATGGTCAAAGGTTAATGAGGTTTTTGTGTGTGCAAGGTTTCTCGAGAGCTGTTTGGCAAAGGTTTGATGGGTTAAAAGGACACAAAGAGTTGGAGGAAATACGGAGTGAGTGAAAGAGAAAGGTGACAGTGTGAAACCGCTCAGCAGAGAAGCAGCGATTTCAGCCAAGGAAAAGTGATCATGTGGGCGAGACTTAATGGAAGTAAAGTCACAGTACAGGAACGTACATGAATAAAGGACTGTATCTGAGGTCCAGAAAAGCCTGACGAGATGTTCTTGGCCTTGAAAGGATTAACACAGTGCTTATGTTTATTAACCTTGTGGGCAAAACATTAAGTGGCTTTGGAGGGACTTGCTAGCCTGACAAAATTAATGCTACAAACATAGCTATCCTTGAAAGCCTAGTCATGACGTACCCTTATCTGTGCTGAGGATTATGTTATGGTATTATTATCAAAATATCCTAACATAGTAGCAATAAAATGTTTAGCTTGGCATAGCTAGCATATCTATAATTCCATTGTATATGGAAATTTGGTTTTAGGAATACACTACTGTTGGGTGATTTATGTCTTGTATCTCATCACTTCCTTTCATGAGAGTACATTTTAATACATGTAGTGTTGAGGTGAACATGTTGCTGTGGGGACAGGCACACTGTGAAGATTGAAGCACTCATCTGAATCTGCCAGAGCCAGATAGTACCTGAAATAAACACTTGTTATCACAAGTTTAGAGGACCTGCATATACTTTGGCTTGTGCGACTGTATCAGGCACTCTATTAATATTACATTATTTGTCTGTATATGACAGCTGTACAGCTGTTGACTTGACAGTAATATATGTAATCTTTGTAAGGTCTCATTCACACATCACTCAGAGCCATTAAATTTCACTTCAGTTACTGAACGTTTTAAAACAACTGAATCCCCCTTTCATCCTACCTCCTTTTTCTTTCTCTTCTGGCTGCAGTAGAGACGCAGTAGCTACCAGCCTCCAGTTTTGTTAAGTGTTGGCTCCAAAACAGCTTTCCCTTTTTTGTGTTTTTTTGTTTTGTAAATACTGTGGCTGGACTGTGCTTAGAGACCAGTGGAAATCTCCCTGAACAGATGGTCACTTTGCTCAGTGTTGCTGAACCTGGCAGAAAAACAGCACTCTCATGTGTTTTTCAGTGAAATTCAGGGATTCCATTGACATCTAAAACACCCTGAATACAAATTCAGGTGTATTTGTGTTTCCACAGTTCACACCAATATTCTTTAGCTTTTCTTTTCTCTGTTTTCCTCTTTAATTCACTCATGGTAGCAGAAATTATACTTGAATGTATTTGGAGTTTCTGTGTGAAAGAACATTTTTTTCCTTAAGAATAACTTGACAATAATTTTTTATAATATGTAACTTTTACTGCCACCATCAAGTCATTCAGGAAACTAATTTTTTTTTTTGTTTACCGTATTTTCGCGACAATAAGGCGCAGTCTCAATTATGGGGTCGATTTCTGTACTCAACACATACATAAGGCACACCGTATTATAAGGCGCATACAACATATGTTCTACCCTATTCGCATATGGTGGCATAACTCGCCCGGTGCTGCCTCCCAGTCTTAGTGAAGGTGTGCTTGCCGTCTGCCATCCATCGCTCCCACACCACTCGCAATTTTAATTTGAACGCCCTGTTTACGCCAATGTCCAGCGGTTGGAGTTCTTTTGTTAACCATTCCGGGATTACGGCAAGCTCTGAATTCATCTGCTTCACCTGGTTTTTTACACTGGTGGCGAGATGCATGAAAAAAAACATCCAGTCTCTTTACATAAACCTCCCTGAGCCATGCTCTCATTTTTCCTTGTCCATCCAGTCCTTTTGATTGGCCTTCACGATGACTCCCTTCACGTTTCTGTCCATTACCGTGGCAACCGACAACAACAGTAAAAGCCGACTTCTCAAGCCCCGTGGTATCGATACCATGCTGGTCCTGTACGTACGTAGTGTACGTATTATGCCCCTGTGTCAGGTATTCAACCCATACATAAGGCGCACCGGATTATTAGACGCACAGCCAATTTTAAGAAAATTTTAGGCTTTTAGGTGCGCCTTATAGTCGTGAGAATACGGTACTTATTTCTCAAGTTTTTTTTTTTTAGTCTGTATTTGTTAACATTGAAGGAAATTGATGGCTTAAAAGTAAGAAAAATCACCGTTCCTCCTGTCATTAATTTACAATAGGTATGAAATATAATGTACTGTATGACAGTGACTACAGTCTTGACTGTGGACCTTCACCCCACTTATCTGGTAGATTCTTACTTGTTAGCACTGACTTGTTAGCATTAGCTAATTACTTGTGAATTCCCTGAGTACTTGTCTGCATGAGAGAGATGGTTGCCAATAAATAACAATGTCAAGTAGAACACTCCTTAGGAATCAAGAAATAATATGCCTATGTCATGACCTTTGTTATTGCCACTAAGACTGAGAGGAAAGATGCATTTTGATACAGACTGCAGCCCACACCTCTCCTTCTGGCCTCATGGGAAGGTGTACCTCACACTTTATAACCCTCTGGGGTGTAGCAGAACAAAGCATAACACACTCCCCAATAGGGATGTAAACAGTAAATCGACTTAGATTAGACTAGATTAATTGTCATTAAGAATTTAATCGATTAAATTAAATTAGTTTTTACTTGTAAATAGCCCACTAGGTTAATAAAAAATAATATTTTGTTTATCTGTCTATTCAGGACTTATTTTATGTTCCTAGTGTTTAACATGCAACAGCTGAGCCATATTCTATTCAATTGATTTTGTTATACTAGCCTACATAAATGTCATTGTCTGTACTGTATCCCCAATAATACAATAAATCACTCATTAAGGAATATGACATGCAGTTTTTCAGTAAACAATGTTTAGCTTTTTATCTTAGTGAAACTCAGGGAAATTCAGGCCCAGGAAAAACGCTGCTTATCAATTAATTGTTAATTGATCGATAAGGTCATTCAACTAACAATTATAATTTGCATCCCTACTCCCCAATCATGCAATGGGTTAGCATCAAAATAATGTCAAGTTGAATTGAGCAAGTGAAACAAACTAAAAGGTTTGGCTCTTAGATCCCAATCCTGTTCTGTAAGCACAAAGAACTGCCTGTCATCCATTGGAGTTGTTTCAAATCTGATTTGTTTTCCAAATCAGGCTAGTGTAGTGAAGTTGAGCTTTTTGAGTTCTCTTTCTGCACTGTTGCCTTAAAACTTCGAGGTAATATGGGTGAAATTTCTTAATGCTGCGTCCCACCCATTTCCCCTTATTTTAACAAACTCAGCTAATGCAATTTGAATAGCAATTTGGAGTAATCTTGATTGTAGGTGGATCAAACGTTTAAACTTACAATTGCAAAATAAACCAAAGGCTGTAGTTCTTATCTCAAATGCAGTGTGTTGCTATTCTGAACAATCGCAGCGACTGCAGCGAAAGATAATTGAGGTTGTGTCACGTCACTGTCGAGATTAAACGCCTCCACTTGAGGGTGACTCACTTCTATAAATTGACTCAATGAGCTCCAGGAGGGGACTAAACATGCATGTGTGTCTCCGCGCTATGATACATTATTGGTACATTAGACGTTTGTGTCAAAGTTGGGTTCGATGAAATGCAAATTGGTGCCAGGGGTGAACACAGTTAAACAAATGAGACAAAGGAGCTTTGTGGCAGGAGGTGTTTGCAGGCTGAAGTCCATTTACCTCTGAAACAGCTTTTAATACACTCATCTTTTGCTAAATATCCCACTTGATGTTGTTTCTAGTTGCTTTTGTCATTGTTTGCTAATGATAGTGGAAGTGCCACCTATTTTCTCCTGTGCCAGACAAAAATACTTTACAATCCAATAGCAACCGATTAGTTGGGAAGTTTCGCATTAAAACGATGAATATTAATCATCTGTGGAAGCTATAAAACGCTAAAAACATCAGCCAATCCTCCGGGACAACCCTGCACGGAGGATTGGCTGGTTGTCACTCTCTTCCTGCTCTGCGTGCACCAGAGAGAGGTATGTGCATGATGGCCGAAGTCACAGACCGCAGCTCGTCTTCAGGTAATGCGCGTCCATTTGATTGGAGACGTGGCTTCGGGGTGAGCTCCAAAGAAAGGGCGTGTGTTTACTTTCGAAATCTGGCTGACTCCCACTGAGTTTTCAGAATCTCCTACCCTACCTTTAACAACTATACTTTCTACAGCTTATCATTAATCAGTGCAAATGCTACTTCTTAACTTATCGTAATCAATTTTGCGGATGTAAAGAGAAGCTGTCATCACATATGGATAATATGAAATGAGGATGTATTGAGGTTGTTTCAGAGACTGGGCCAAATCCAATGGTGGATTTGTGTTTTTTGTGCACTTGCATGTGTAATCCAGGGTTTATAATCCCAGTCCCGTGCTGCCATCACTACATCGCAGCCAGATACTAACACGCCTCCTCCACGCTCTCAGCCACTCTGGATTATATCGTCTCCTGCCTTTGTTTTCTCTCACAGTCATACATCTGTCAAAAAGCCCTCTGGGTAAAGAGTGGTTTTGGACAAATGACAGCTGGGAGTATGGACGAGGAAGTCTCACAGCGAGCATTTAGATCACATTTCAAACTCTGTACCTCTGTGGGCCATACACAGGGCTGCAGATGTTAACATTTATTCCTACAGAAAAATGGGCATTTTTTAAATCTTCCTCTTTGAATGCTTGACTGTAATTTTTTGTTTTAAATCCCTCCAAGTGATTTCTGCTCATGTCTTTAAACAATCAGTAATGACTTGTAAGCCTTGGGCAATTAGGACATGTTAGACTTGTAACAGAGTCCCCATTCTGTGCAGCAGAGGGAGAGCACACGCCAACAAGTTGACTCATTAAACAAACCAGCTGCTGGTGAGTCACACGTGAAGTGACTCTGGAGCGGTGGAAAACGGTGGCAGGTCATATGCAGTCAAACACACTTTTTGGCGTTTTTAAATTAGTCTGCCACCTGAGCCTTTCATCAGTGTTGGCATTAAATAAAGTTATGGAGAATTATAAGACCTACCTGTGCTCTATCCATCTGCTCTGTCAGTTTACATAAAGTTGCTAAATAAATAGAGTGAAGGACCTCAGAAATAAGAGAAAAAGCAGGAGAGCTTGCCTAAGGTTTAACCAAACCTGTAGGCTGGTTAAATCTGACTTTGCACAGTGCCGGTATTGTTTGATTTTTACCTTACTGCTGAAACGGCTGATAAAAGCAGCTTAATTGCTTCAATATCTGTCGATGAACATTCTATGTCATACGGATCAGTTTCTTTCAATAGCTTGCCGCAGGGTGACTGGATTTGAAAGAAACTCTACAAGTCCAACTGACCAAACAAATGCACAAATAACTGAATATTAAACACCATGTTGCATGTTCCCCCAATGTCTCCAACCCTGCTTCCCTGCCTTCTAACCTGATGAACAATTTGTGGCTGTCAGTCCCATGATCGGATATAGTTATTGACATTGTTATTGTTATTGACAATACGGTATGAAAAGAGTCAGATATGATTGCTACCCAAAACAGCCATTGTCATTACTGAGATCATCTAGTGGTACAATAAACCATCATTTTTCATCACTTTCATCACACAACAGGTGACAGATGTTACACGGGACTGATTTCAAGACATATGTCTTATTACCATCAAACATTTGCAAAAGTAGGATTTTAGCTACAGAAGAAGCAGAGAGCAGTTTGCTTTTAACTGCTTCATTATTGGACTTCAACAATAGCATTATTGGATTATTTTTTTTAATTAGCAGTCATGGTATCTTTAAAAATAACAGTCATTGTAATAAATGTCAGATTTCTGAGCCTTGCAGGGAATTTTGTATTCGGTGAAAAATGATTAAATGGAAGCTTTGGGAGTTCAGTTCAAGAAATGATTGCTCCTCTATTTGGAGCAATCATTCAGGTCAAGGTTTGAATATAAAGACACGGTTACACTAAATTACCTGGATTTTCTCTTTGAAAAATCCATATATAATCTGGCTGTGGAGAATCCTATTGTAAAATAAAATCAGTTGCATTTGCTAGAATAGATTTAAAGCACCTTTGACCTTGGAGTTCTGGTCGGGAGGGGAAGTGATGTGTGGAAGTGCACCGGGTTATAGCCAGACAAAGCTACTGTCCACAAAAGCATCTGTTGACCTTGTAGGTTATTGTCATGCATATGTAAATTTTGTTGAAATACTATTTGATTTCAGCTCTTCACAGGCAGAATAAGGCAGATAAGGAATATTGTTGCAAAAATTGCAAAAATATACATTGGTTGAATTTGTATGTCTCTGGGCCAGAGGCATTGTAATCATGGAATCTCCTGGACACCTGGTAGGAGTTAGAATGCAGAGGTCAGACCGTCCCTCTGATCTACAGAAATGAAAATCCCTCCCGCAGTTTTGAAACCAAAATAGGTGACCTACGTGAATCGTGTAGATCCGATGAGAAAACAAATGGGGGGATAGGGCCATAGCGTCCGGACCTTGTATGTTTTTAAGCAGAGGTGCTTAAAAAGTCACATTCGGTAATTACTCTGCTTGACTGCGTTGGAGCTGCAAAGATCTTCTATAATGCCGATGTCCCACTCATCGTGAGTTTGTTTGTTGGAACGTGCATGATCGCAGGAGTGAGACCTTTTACTTTTAAAGATCTTTGTTCAATACGGACATGAACCACCATGCGTAAACCAAAGATGCGTAAACTAAGGGTTTACTACTAGCTACTGGTAAAATAGGTGTTTAACGACCTGTTAAAATCCACCAGAATGCAGGAAATGGCATCTAGGAAGTTAAATAATTTCTGGGGGAAACTTTGTAATCGTTGTATACTAGTGCTTTGTTGCATCATGAAGGCAAAAATGTTGCTGGCCACAACAGACTGGTAAAAGATCTCCACCATCTTGCTGCACACATTGAAGGACCTTAGCTTCCTCAGGAAGTAGAGTCTGCTGCAGGCCTTCTGGTACGCAGCTGAGCTCTTCAAATTCACCTTTAGGCAGAACAATACCTTCAGAGCTTCATCCACTCAGGAAATTATCTTGATAATGTCATTGGTTTAAGCTCTGCTAGGGTCTGAATGTTACACATAATATCTAACAGAGAGCAGTTGCAGAAAATTGTAGTACATTCTGGTTAGGCTGAGTAATGGTTACATAATTTACCTGAATGTGTCTTGAATAAGGTGTGATTGTCCTCATTTCAGTGTTCATCACCTTTCTTTGGCAGGCTTTATACCAGTGAAGAAAGAGACACTAATCCCTGATGAATTACAAAACTAAGAGAGTACATGCAATTAAATGGTGCATGCAAATGTTCTTGTTTCCCTCATTTGTCTTATTCAAAGCTTATTCACCATCTTACTAACTCTACTTTTATTACAGCTTCAATAATGATACAAAGCCATTCTCATTGGCACACTTTAAAATACATGCCCCCCCCTTGTTAACTATGAGATGATGGTGAGAAGAGACAGACTTCTGTTATCAAGGCTTAAAATGACTGAAGGAAAAAAGCTGAAATGCAAAAATTGAGTGAAAGGATGAAAGTGTGAGATGTGAGAGTGTGTGGGTGGGCAATAAATAAAGGTCGCCAGTGGGGGATGTTCTCAGAGCCATATGTGCCTGGGGACAGACAAATCATGCACTGCAAAGGCCATATATTCCACATAGGGAAAAGCAGAACCCAAACTCATATAGACTGTCAGCGCTTGACACTATAAGGTACAATATTTACACATGAATGTGAAATGAGTGGTAAAGTACATGGAGCTTCATTAAAGGGCAAACTGCTTTTTTCTAGGCTTTGGGCAGTAACCTTAATCTCTTAAACCCTGTCTGATTGCAGTACTATTTCCCTGCGTCTCTTATCCTCCTGGATGTTTGTGTGCACACATGCACTGCACATACATTTTTTCCCATTTTGTAGTTCTCTTAAATACACTGGAATGTGGCATCACGCCCTGTTTTGCATTGGTGGTTTTACTTATGTTCATGCAGATACAGACTTGCAGAAACAAATACAGGAATGTGTCACTGATGGGTAGAATTTCAGGCCAGATTTTGGTAAAGATCGTGTATTTCAGTTACTGCACTTGTGGGTGATTGTGTTTCCATAGTGCTAAGGTTAAAGCTGACCCTTTTTCACTCGGTGTGCACTCAAATTTCACTATAATACAAAGCCCTGCACTACTAGAGAAACAACAGTCGTGGCTGGAAGCAGAAAGAACTCAAAGCTGTATGAAATGTTCCAAGTTCTCACAGGTGTTAGACAAAAAATGGAAAGTCCCCATGCTAAAAATATAACTATTTGCATTTTTACAGACCAACTTGCCAAACTGCTTTGCAACACTGCAATACTCACATGTCACATGACTACAGTGAGTCAATCATGGCTTCTTAGTGCTGAAGAATGCAATATCTGCTTAATATTTTTATATTATTTAACTCACTGGGGCTCAAACCTGCGAGCAGAATATAGGATATTCATTCATAATTTAAAAAAAACAGAGTAGAGAGGAGATTGGCATGCACAGTGAATTATTTGATGTACATAGTAATGTGAAAAACTAAATGCTGAACTGCATAGAAGCTGAAAGCTGTTTCACCACATTTGATGACATTTGATTCACCACAGATGTGAACAAACATTTGTTTTTTAGAACTCCGATTGAATTGATTACTTTTTGATATTTTTTTTAACAATTTCTTCTTTCTCAGTTGAGTACCTGCTGTAATTATTGAAACCCTAGGGATTTTTTTTTTCCTTCCCCCCCTTTGTTCGCATTTTTGGAGGCCTTAACATGCCCCAAAACACACCAAACCATTTTTGGCGATTTGTGGCCCTCCTACAAAATTTTTCACGCCTCGCATACTTCATCGAATTGAGCTAAAATTTCACTGTGTCCACTCAGGACACCATAGGGAATAGACGCCTTCCAAAACTCTCCAAAAGTCTTACGGTGTGGCCGGGGCGTGGCCTCAAAGTTTGACGATTTCACAGGAAACAGGAAGTCGCTATAACTTCTGCGTTTACTGTCCGATCTGTACCAAATGTCACATGTATGATCAGAGTCTGACCCTAAACACATATAAAACAATATTGAGGATTTGACAGAGCGCCACCTACTGGCTACACGAAATGTTGTGTTTTCATAGGTTTTTCTGCCTGCCCCCCTGGCCTGTTTTGAATAGGATCATGAAAATTGGCACACATATGTATCACACCAAGACGCACAAAAAAGTGATGAACAGCTTGTGCCACATGCGCAGTGACTGAGACCTGTCGGCAGTGATTTCATCATGTCAGCCGTGCAGAGTTATTTTAAGCTCAAGGAAGAAACTAGCAAAGCAGCCAATGCATTTTATGTGAGTCTTTGGAGGGCTACAGGAGTGTTCAATGCCATAACAGGAGGCATCATGGAAACGGGAAGGATGTATTAGTTATTTAATAAAAAATGTCATTTTCTCCAAATGGGTCCCATGTGCTCGGATTTCATGTCTCTATAATGGAAAAAAAAAAACCTTTGTATGATTTATTTAATGTCATTTTCCCCAGCTTTTTAAAAACATGCAACTTTTATTATATAAAAGAAAATCTAAAAACAGTCTTGACTTCAAAATTTCCTTGACATAAAAGCTCTTTTAGTTAATGCAATAGATGATGACAAAAATTGAACTAAAAGAAATCCTAACCAGTGACTTTTCATTCATTAAAAGAATTACCCTCCTTAATCAGATTATTGGGTGCTAAGGAGAATATTCCAAAAAAACAACTTGATAAAACCACACTGATTTCAATACGGTTTTTTTAATGCATTTCTCCTATTGTCCAGCTGATAGTTGTGAAGTAATTGAAGTAATATTTGTTCACTCTGGCATGGCAGCTGGCCTTCAGGTGTCAGGAGGAGGAGGAGAACCTTCTATTGAATTTTTCCTCTTATCTGTTTTGTCTGAGAGCCAGACCAGTCGCTATTTTCTAGCTGCAGATTAGCGGAAGGAGAGAGCAAAAGAGGGGATTTAAGGGTCGGCCCTTTCAGTGGGCACTCAGCCTGAGAGGAAGGAGAGACAGATTTTCCGAGCTCCCTCCATTTATACACTCCGCTGTCAACAGCGCACAAACTACAGACAGGCTGTCTGTGAGTTGAAGTTGTGAAAATATGTTGCTGGTCAACAGAGCAAGTGTTTATTTAGTTAAAGTGTTGCTATATGTAAAGAATTTAGTTTAATTTGAATTGTTTGTTGTGCTAATACGAGGGGACTGTTTGTCGCTGATGTATCTGTATCAGTTGCTTTATTGTCCCATGATCAGATGACCTGTGGCAAGATGATCACATCTTCATATGTATTATTGACTAAATGGTGGTTTTTATATGAGCATGTGTATACACAGTACACTGTACTGCAATGCTAATACAGCATTACCCCTGCTGGTGAATGACAATAGAAAAAAAGGCATAAAGAAGCCACATTAGAGCAGATATAGCTCATGTGGTAGAATGATTGTACACTAACTGTAATGTTAATGGTTTGATCCCCAGCCCTGGCTGCATGCTGTCATGTCCTGGGCAAGGTCTTGGTGGTTGCACTATTGGTGTGTACAGGAAATGGTGAGGAGGTAGAAAAAAACACTATATAACTGCAGACCATTTATAGTAAATTATACTACACACTGTCCACTTCTGTGAAAATGTGATTTTCCTCTTTTATTGCGCAGAATTGTTACACTAATTGGTGCAATTAAAGACTATATAGTGTGTTACTTGGTATTCTTTAAATAAAAGAGCACCTTCATTTTTTTAAAAAATACTTTTCTTTCAGTCCTTCTGCCATTGAACCAAGTACAGCATCCTGGTAGTTTCTGATTTCTAGCCTCAACTTGTCTATTCTTACTTGTTTGTGTGAGTGTCATTTAGTACATGTTGTTGATGTTATAATGTAGCTCTGATTTGAATGAGCCTGGCAGCATCTAGACTAATTTGCATGAGCAGATGAGGGGGAAGGAGGCTGAGGCTAAAAATAGACATTACTATAAACCAAAGCCCTGTGGTCTTTGACACATTTGTCACATGTGTAATGAGAGCGCAGCCAGCCACAGGAAAAACCATATTATTACGCCCTTTTAGTTCATTTGTCCAGATCCGACTGGAGACTTTGTGTGGGGGCGAAAAAAAAAAAAAAAAAAAAAACATGGATGGAAGTGCAGTTAGGCTACTGATAATTACCAATGAGTGTAATTAGCAAATTAAGTAGATAATGAAAATTTAATTATTATCAGTAATAATTTAACGAAAGTGAAGATTCACCATTTTTAAAGTGTATGATATAATAAATAAAAAAATAAAAATGAAGGTGGGCAAGTTCCTTTTCAGATTCAGACTGCTAGATTGACAGGCAGTCAGAGGTGGTTGGCAGCCAGGCAGAACAGCACACACAGATATGTCAGACAGGCTTGTGTGTGTGTGTGTGGCCCTCTTTTAGCTCATTCTGCTCCTCCATCTCTGCCCCTTTTGGAGCAGAAAGCAAAGAAGTGTAAAGAGGGAACAGCTGTAAATGGGGGAGTTGTTAGGGGGTAACAAAGTGGGAACATTCTCTGTAAATATTTCATATTTTGGAAGCAATGTGCTGTTAACAGTTAGGAATGGAAAAGGTGTGTTAGGCAACACTAAGTACGCTTACTTCTGCATGGTTTGAATGGCAGCATAGAAAACGAATATGAACACCAGGAATCTCAAAGCTCCTCGGCTCTCCCTCCGTGCTGCCTCCGCACAGTTATTTCCCCTCAATACTTCTTTTGATTTTGATTCTCACTCCCATCTGCACTCCTCCTCGTAAAATCTACTTGTAAGCAGCTCCACTATCTTTCTTCTCAAGTTCTCTTCTCTATTCCTGCACCTGCACTCTTCTCCTCTTTAGGGCCGGTTCTAGACAGGCATGTATGAGGGGGCAGTCAGAAATGTGAAGGGGGCATCATGTGTACCCTTCATGTTAAAGCACTTTTTTCCTCTGGTCTTATAGTGACAATATGTTCCTTGCTGAATTGGGTTGTAAGCTGTGTCCAAAGCCAGCCTGGAGAAGTGGATTGTACTTTGTCAGGCCTCTATCTTCAGACCTGTCCAACTTGTGAGTCCCACCTGAAGACTAAGCTTCTGCTGGTATAGCACTGAGGCATGCAATCCCCCTGACCACTATAAGGTGGCGATCCCTCAGGGGAAAACTGAAACATAAACATGAAATAAATAAAATATCCTTAATCCAGATTTTATTCATCAACAACATAACATTTATCTGGATGGTCTCATTCTCAAAAACATGTACTCTAAAGTAAGTTTAAGTTTACAAAACTAAAAGGTAGTCTTATGAATAAAAGTAACACTAAAATAAATAATGCACAGCAGATAGGCTATAGATCATGTAATGTTTTCTCTTTTTTATTATTTGTTTGTTTTATTTGTATTTTTTAAAGCACTCTACTCCTGTCCACTTTACAACCACAGTCTCCTATTTCCCTTTGCAAAAACTTTCACATAAAATGGATACATTGCAGTGTCTGTGTCCTGCTAAAGCTGGAGTGGAAATTAAGTAAGCTGGCTTTGTAGAAACTGCAGTGGTGATCTGAAACAGAACAGTGTAGAACTACAGTCTGAGTAGTAGTAGGGCTCTGTCAGACAGCGGCCATTTGTCTTCAGTCTGTCACATTCAGCGGACATGGACACGTCTCTGTGCTTGTTGTAGAGCTGGGAGCATGCTCCACGAGAACAAAGAACTTTCTCCTTGCCCCCGAGGTGGCAAGAACAAGAAAAAAGTTCATTTAGGCGCGGAGTATTCACACTCCCCGAGATGCGTGTGTGCAGCGTCTTCAATGTCTTTCCTCTCCGTAACCACACTGAAACCTGTCACTACACCGTTAGACTACGTGCTGACTCATTTGCATATGGACGCTGATTGGATGTTTACTCAGGGTGTGTGTGTGTGCGCTGCAACCTGTGAATACACACAGTGGACGGACAGACACGCTAATAAAAAGTGCCCCTTCTTGTCGGATTTTTCCGCTACCGATGATAATTTTGTCAACGCGTGTTTTGTCTAAGTGTTTTTCAACTGCAGGAAATTGGTATTTGGACAATCGTTTCTCTCTTGCATCTATTCAGCTGGATTGCTATTTTAATGTATTTATGTACAGTAGGTACTTTCTCCACTAAAGGGCATTTAAAAAGCTCCTTCAGGGGAAGGTCCAGCCTTTGAAACAGCCTGTTGGCTACCTTTAAAATCTTATGACGCAA
Organism: Parambassis ranga; assembly: GCF_900634625.1. Classification (NCBI taxonomy): domain Eukaryota; kingdom Metazoa; phylum Chordata; class Actinopteri; family Ambassidae; genus Parambassis; species Parambassis ranga. The sequence goes on from NC_041038.1 coordinate 1,733,056, forward strand.
AACTTTGTTGTTGTTGATGTTGCTGAGATCAGTACATTCATTAACCTGCTGCACTGTTGGATAAATATAAAATCCATGCTGTGAGCATCCAGGATAAATAAAAATGAAGGCATTGAGAGAGGAATTTCTTCAGCTACATCCTAATGTGGCACAGAGGAAAGTCCCATTACATGAATGTCTCGTCTTTAACCTTAAGCTGCAGAGAAAATGTAAAATAGCTTGTCTAGAAGTCCATTATTCATAGCAACTTAAAGTTTGATTTGATAAGTGTGTGGCAGTAATCTACAAGATCTTCAAATTGAATTTTTATGACCTTGTCATCTAAAAAGTTTCTGTGAAAGCTGGGGTATATTTTCCGCTTGTGAGTATTCCAAAAGTAAAGTAAAAGTTGAAAAATGAAGGAAAGAAAATGTATTTTGTCATTGAGTGGTGATAAGAAACCTACGTAAACTGAGCTGTAAAATAATCACAATTATCTTGCTCTGTGTTCACTGATCCTTTTAAAAAAGACTTCCAAATATCCAATTAGTAGATATAAAATGTGATAAAAGGTTCCCCATTTCTAACACAATGCAGTAAAGAGTTTAATGTGAAGCAGCTGGCAGTCCATCTTACACACAGTGGTGCATCCCTAATCAGTGTCCTGTGAAAACTACTTGTTATCTGGTGTAATTGGGTCTAGTAGGGCCTTGCTTACTTGTATTGTAGCCTGAAATTGTGTTACCATCTGTTCTTTGATTATGCTGCCTTTTCCACATTGAGGATAAATTTGCCTGGAGGATTGTGTTATTTATTTATTTGCAAACTTACTTGTTTACTTACAATATATATTACAATTTACTAGGTTAATCAGCAGCTAGCTTTAGGTATGACATCAATAGAATTTTCCATTAAACTGCAAGAGGCAAGTTGTATGTTAAAAGACAAACACTCCACTCCACTGATGTGTCCCTAAAAATGTTAGCTCAATCTAACTTCTGGATGCACTATTTAGCACTGCCATCACTTATGCTTTATCAGAATTCACACTACTGTGTATGAGACCAAACACAACTTTCACTTCCCCTACACAGAAATGTGCCACATCAGAGCCTCGAGTCCTCCGTGCAGAAACTGTAATGACGCTGCAAGCAACCCTGAGGTGAAAGACTGCAGAAGAGCTGTTAAAACAGTTTGACACCTCATTTCAATCAGCCCGCTCCTGGTTTGAGTGAGACTCCTGTGAGTCTCACTCAAAGGCTAAACCCACTAAAAGGCTTCAGGTCTGTGTATCTCAAGAGAAAGAAAACATCAAGTTATGCAGGTTTGGTTCCACTCCACAGAGTGTAAATGTAGCTCTTTTGGAAGTAGACACTAAGATGAAGTGAAGTTTAATTCAAAGTAATATTTCACTGCTGTCATTCTGGACAACATGCCACCAGCCGATTTTTGTGGGGAACCCTGAGTGAACGGAAATTCTAGTGTCTTCTTTTTCTTGCCACAGTGACACATTTAAAACCCATGGTCAAACGCCATGAATGTACAGTTGACAAAGTAATTAAATAACTAAAAAGAGCAGTTAAATCCCCCAAGGGGGAAAAAACAACATCAGCAGGGAAACCCAGCTGTTCGATCCCTCCTCCCCCTCCTCCCGGTCTCTGCCTAACAGCTGGGCCTGTCCACTTCCTGTTTACACTACATCAACTTCATCACATGAACAGCCTAAGCTGTCAGCACACATTTTCTAAGTGCAATCTGGCTATTAGTATAAAGTCCTTAAAAAAGGCCAGCAAGTTTTGAGGCACCCAAATGAAACCAATAATTCCTTATAATCAAAATGAAAAAAACACAAATATTAAATTGATCATATAGCCCAGATTAACCCACAGCATTATCCTCTGCATTTAAACATTCCTTCAGTTTTTACTAAACCTCAAGTTCCTTCTTGACCGAGTCCTCCCTGACTCAGTCTATTGAAGCAGAAACAATTGTGTCAGCCTGTCAGAAGACTGGACAGGCTGACACTGATGTGGGTTATGATGGATGTTGCATCGACTTCTTGTGACGGCGCCTGGATGTCTGGCTGTTGGTGATAGTGGACCTACGCTCTGACAGCAGTTTCCCCTGGCGGTGCCACCTGCCTGCCCAAACACAGGCTTGTCCTATCACCTACCGACGCATGCTGAATGGCCTGGTGGAAAGTTTGCCCTGGAGGTGCCATATGGCGAAAGCTGCATGGACAGAGAATACAGGAACGCTTGGCGGACTAGCACAACCCTGACAGGGATTTCCTGCTAGTAAGGCTTTGTGTCTGCTGACAAGGTTTCTCCCTGCCTGACAGGGCTGTAATTGAAAGCTGTGAATTGCTGTCTGTTAAAATAAGTGTTGCCATGTTCACCCACACACTTGAGATGTAATACAGGTATTGCTTTGACATTGATAACAATCCATTATCCAGCCATTGTCAATATCACGTAGTCTATAAGAAATACTGTTGATGCAGTATCAGGAACAGTGACTGTACCTTTGGCATTTCCCAGATTTCTGAACTCTCACTCACCTCTATTGCTGTTTGAAAGCCTATTCTTTTAATCATTACTCAGATTTTATGACCATAGATCAAGGTGTAGATGTAGGCCTGCAGCCAGTCTGCAGACCATGAGATTCTTGAACACCTCAGTGGGTTTTCTTTTGCTTAGCCTTTCACTTTTGTCCCTCTGCTTCTTGATTGGTTTTGCGTGGTTGCTGAGTTGATGAAGTTGCAGATGAAGTCCAGACTCTGTCTAGAATATCAACTGTGGTTTAAAGTGTGCCAGGGAGACTGGGCCGCAACTGAGCCTGTGAATGTGTGAACACAGAATTATGTTTGCCTGGGGAAACCCAGACTGAGTGAGGTGGTGATGGTGAAGCAGAATACCATCTGAATTATCAGTCGGACAGACACTTTGAAGTCTTAGGCAGTATAGCTTTACTTGTAAAATTATCCAACCATATCTGGCAAAAATGCTCACATATGGACACTTGAAGGAGGAGGACCAACAAACCTCCCATCATGTCCCCGCTTTTTTGCATTCATGTCTAGTGTCTAAGAATAAATATTGCCAAGTGTACAAACAGGGACTACAGTGAGCACTTTCACACACTCTTCTGAGTGTCATTCTCCACGTCACTGTACAACTGACCAATAACCTCCAAGTGGGATTTTTTATTACCTTCACTTTCACACTGAGTCTCCCACTATGAAACATGACAGGAGTGCAGTTCATTTTTCTCAAAACAGCAGAAGCAATGAAAGTCTAATAGGGTGAAATGTCACTTTCACTTCAGTGTCTTTCAGCAGTAAAACTGCATTTTTTATTTGTGTGAATGTGTAAGTACATGTTTTAAAAGGCCACCTGGTACTCTGGGTCAGATGTATGTCCCTGATGAACCTAAATCTAAAGATCACAGTTGTTTCCTTAAGTTATCACAAGATTCTGGGGCTCTGGCAAAAGTGTAATAGAAACGAAAACATCATGGCTGCCATAAAGTTGCCCTCTGTGGATCAGTGTAACAGTGAATCAGTATGTTTCCATCTCAGGGCACTACTGTATCACAGACAGCTACTCTGCATGTTGTAAGCATACAGTTGAGACATCTGCTTAAGTGCATCCCACTTCCTTTTGACCTCGTCTTGTCTTGACTCATCTCTCCCATCAGCCTTATGCACAGATAACATATAGATGAAGGCACATGCACACAGAGAAAATCCTAAATAGCTGCAGCTAATTGCATTTTGACTAGGCCCTCTTATAACAAGGCCTCCCAATTACACCTACACTACACCTGCAGCTCCACCACTGAATAAAGCCATGATTATCATGACTGCTAATGAGGATTGTCAGCTCAAGCATCAGAGTCAGAGTAGACCTGTGAGACAGACCTACTACCCCTTTGAGGGGCCACACAATAAGGATTGGCACATCGTTGGTTCATCACTGATGTGATTATGGTATTTATTAGCCTGTGAATGTGTTTAGCTTTTTTGCCAGGCTCAAAGGAAAGTTAGAAAGCACCGTTTTTAAATGGATACTGAGAAATGCCCTGAGGAACCCTTATTATCTTTCCGTGACTTTATTCAGAGGAAAGTACTCCTATTGTTCCCTGTTTACTTCCTAGTGCTGGAAATGGTGCTCTGGATTGTGAACCTGTACTGACAATGCTTGTTTTGCGTCTTCTTTTTTTATATATATATATATATATATATATATATATCTTTTATAATTGTACAACATTTTATTCTTTTGTGTATGTGTGTCTAAGAATGAGAACAGATTAAACAGCATACTGAGGGGTGCTGTTTGAGAGGTATGGGACAAATGTGCAAGAGCAAAACTAGTGACCCCTAGTAAATCAATAGCGCCCACTCAAAAGTCTTCATGGTATATTCTGTTTCTCTCCATCCTTTCTTTGCTATTTCGGCTTTCCCATTGACTCTGATCTGTACACGCTGGCATCAACTGAAAAGTTTAGGTCTACTGGTGTGAGTATTGAAAGGAAATGAGAAGGGGAGATGTTGCCTAGGGGAACAGGGCAAGTAAAAGGATCAGCGTGTGTGTGCAGGCAGTGTGTAGCACCAGGGGTGTTTTCTATTCCTGTTTTTCTTTCTTTTTTCATGTCACATTCAGGCTCTTGGCACCAAAATCCATTACTCACCTATTACTTTAATAACAGCAGGTGAAAATAGCAAGGAATGATGGATCTATTCTTTTTCATGTTTGTGGTCAAAGGTCATTCGCTTCGAAGAGAAGACACATTTAAAACTTAAAAAAAAGGTGTAGTGCTGTGTTGTAAGTGACTCTAATGTGTGGGCACACTGTGGAACGATTTTTTTTTAAGTGACTAAACCTGCGGGCACTTCATGGGGAACCAGATGTGCTGCTTTACAGTTCTATGGAAGCAGCTCATTGGATCAGCAAACTGCTTTGAAAATAGCTGCTGTCCTCATTTTCCACAGCCTAATGACGGCGTTCAGGAGCTCATCTGGGTTTTCTAAATGGGCCAGGTCCGGCGCGAATCACGCCCAAGGACTCAGTTGATTATTGAGAAACATCATGGAGTTGAGGAGAGCATCCTTACTGCAGTTATGACTATAGACTTGTCACCATGACAGCCATTACAAAGGCTTAAAAAGTCTTTCTGCGGATGAAAGAATTTTGCCTTGCAAATTAGGAGTCTGTTTTAACCGAAGTCATAGTGTTTACCTAGACATCACCAAGTAACGCCTAAATGCCTAAAAAGAAAATGAACATGAAAGTCAACTATCATTTGCAGTTTCCTACAGGAAACTCAAACTTCCTAGGTAAAAGTTTGGAGCATTGTTACAGCCACTACTGATTCAGTTGGGATCCATTGAGCTCACAAGCTGAGCAATATCTCTTTCTTGACTCATAACAATATAAACCAATGTTCCACTTGTCTTTTGTTTCCATTACGGTTCAACAAGAAGGGAGCTACAGTGATGAGTTGATTTGGGGTAGGTTTAATGGCTGCTTAGAAATACCTACCTTACAATAGGTACTATCTTAAAGGCTCTTCTTAATGGCCCAAAGTAGTTCCTGCCATGGAAAAATACTACTGTGCCTTTCAAGACTTGGTGTAATTACATGCCGATTTATTATAATAATTGAAATGATCTTGTCTGACCAGTGAATTTTGTGAAGATTGAGGAACATTCAAGAATGAAACTACAACTATGAAAATGAAACAAGTGCAGGTTTCAGTCTTGGATCTGTTATTACTCAACTTAACTTCTGACTACTGAAATCCCAAACCCTACATTGTAAATGTCTTAAGCCATATAATGTCTAAATGAAACTAAGGCTTTTCAAAATGTCACATAACCCTGCAATAGACTGGTGACCTGGCCAGGGTGGAACCCCCCTTTTGCCTATTGACAGCTGGCAGAGGCTCCAGCACTCCCATGACCAAGCAGGTTAAGAAAATGGATAGATGGAAATGTCACATTAACACTGAAAAAATAAAATAACAAGACTAAAGACAAAAATGATATGAAGGCATAAAAAAAAGACTAGCTTCCTGTAGTTAGCAGTGAGGCTGAAGATGGTAATTGAGCATCGCTCATGCTGCTGTTATATCACAGATTAGCAGCAGATAGAAAAAGTTGATTTGGAGTCAACATTCACCTAGTGATAAAAGCTCATTGATGTGAGTATGATTACAGACTTGTAGGATAAGGTGTGGTTGGAGATGGTGCAATCACATCTGGTAGAAATTTAAATGAGATTGTAAAGAAAAAGAGGGCGATCTCATGGAGATGGTCACTGGATGGTATTATACTCTGGCTTTTGGAAGACTATACATATTTAGTTGACATTTTGACGTTTTTAACTCATTGTGTAAGGTTTACATATACAGTTCTGAGCAGAACTTTGTTAGCTCATGCGGTCTGCGCCGTTCGGGTGCGTCACATGGTGCTGTAGGTCTTGAATGTTGGTTACGGCAACCCAGAGGGATCTTGAAGGTGCATTACCTGCACTGAGAGTAAGAACAAAATGAACAGAAACAGACCACCTCCTAAAATCTATGAGTAATTAAATGGGTATCACGGATTAGCATGTCCGTTTTCAGTGTGTTTTAGCATTTTATATGATTTTTTGATATGATTTGATGTGGAGCATTTAATTACAATAATGCCTGTAGAGTATGAATATGGTTTTATGATATACCGTTTTATCATGAGTTTGTATGCTTGCTAACAGCAGGCTGTTATATACTCTAAGCTGCCATTAATACATCACCCTGGCCCATTAATCAAAAACCAATTTGAGCTGCAATGAGAGATTAAATAGAAAAATAATTTTGCCTTACTATACCTTGATCTATATACAAAACCTTATTTAATATAGCTGTGTGTCAGGCCCACTTATGATCCACAAAATTAATAAAACATCAACAGGAGCTGATTATTAAACATGCAGCTGTCTTTGGGGTAACTTAGTCTCCATTGATTCAACATCCTCTCTTCTTCATTTGAATAGCAAATGAGCAGAATTAGAGATGACCTCATTGATGCCTCCTAACTGATTTCAGTGTTGTTATTGTACATAAGTGTTTTTTAAATGTCTTGTCTCCTGCAATATTTAGTATTTATCTAGCTCTTAAGGTCTATCTCTATCTCTTAATGTAATGTTTTTTAGACCTGTCACAAGACAAATACAATTCTGAGGAAAGAAATTCAGAAAATCAACTACTATTGCTCTTTATGGCAGTGTAGAAAGAATAATAGTGTTGGCAGTAGGGTGAAGCAGCAAAAGGAAACCCATCAGTGAATGACTGTCCTTCTCTGAAGAGCAAATTCTCACAAGTGGATGTTAACATTTATGTATCCTCTCACTTTGGGGATCCATGATGAGTCAAACAGGTCTGTAGAATTACACAACATGAAGGTCTGAGTGTGTATGGATTTAATTTGTCTTGCTGTCCTGGGATGGATGTCTCAGGTTATCAGTGGTACAGCAACTCAAGATGCTCTAATGTGACAACTGAGAAAGGTTATCTATGTAGTTATGATTATGTTATTTAGCCTAACATTACCGTGGGAGCTACTTCATGGTGTTCATCGTGTGTAGTCAACTGAAGAAAATCTTGGTGATACTTAGACACGAGAAAACATCTGCATATTAGCTCTACATTGGCCTAAAGCAGCAGCAGTGCTGTCTATGTGGTAGTCCCAAATGATATAAATAAACATACAAGAAATGTTAGCCAACTGTTTTATGTAATATATCATGTTGGCTATTGAGCTGTTATGTATATGCTCCTGTTCGCAAAGTACACAAACATTGGAATCCTTTTTTTCAATGTGTGGGTACACAAGGCGTTACAAGAGAGTTCAATGGAACTTGTGTAAAGCATAGATATCAATGCCATATCATCAAGACTTTGACAGATTCTCTTTTTCAGCAAGCGAATATTGTTAATCATCAAAAACCTCGCCTGGTGAATGATGTGGTAGGGTTTGTATTAGGTGGAACTGGCTGGAAAGTGGAGGGATTACTCACACATTTCATGGAGATGATATGTGAATGGTTATGGCTGTCTGGGCTATCAAAGTCTCAAATGTTGATCTTTTCGCTAAACCTAACCAAGTAGTTTTTATAACTCATGAAATAGTGATCAAAAGTGAGACAGCAGCACAATGCAAATGCAAACAACAGATAAAATTAAACTTGGGCACAGGACTTTGTTCTCCTTGCAGCAGAGAAGATGTTGCACATAGCTTGTGATAAACTAACACTTAAAGGGCTCTTGTGCCATTAGAGGCAAATTAACCTGTGGTGTTTAAGAATAGGTGTAAGAATAAAACATTGGATAAAACATTTTTGAAGATGAGAACATATCAAGCAGAACAATAGACCTGTCATTGGATTTAGTGTAAGTTTTAACTTCCTAAGATAACCTAGGTCTGGGACTTACCTGGACTATGTAACCTAAAAACCTTAATGAATTAATTAATGATGCCAATGGTTTTTCTCTTCAGCAGAGGAAGACAAACAACTCTTGCTAACAGCTTGGCTTACACTGCAAGCTCACCATACAGGTTTGAAAAGCTATTCCATGCTGCACTAACGGTAACTCTGGAGGCTTGCCAGAGCTTTCCTCAAATTCATCTTCTGGCAACAGTAATGCTAGTTCTACTGCTCATCTGTTCCTAGCAGGAGGGGAAGGTTGGCTGTGTTTAGTTTGTGGAAACTGTGTAGAGAGGTTTGAAAACTTTCAGGAGCATTTATCAGACAGATGTGACAGATGGTCTGTCTTTTTGTTCTCCCCAGATCACCAGAAGTTGGAGCGAGAAGCCCGGATCTGCCGCCTGCTCAAGCATCCCAATATTGGTGAGTTCTTTTTATTTACTGTATTTACTTTTCTGTACTAAAGTTATACACTGCTGAAAAAATACAGGGTACACTAAAATAACACATCCTAGATCTCAATGAATGAAATATTCCAGTTGAAAATATTTATTCATTACATAGTGGAATATGTTGAGAACAAAATAAATAAAAATGATCAACTTTAGTACTGGCCTGTCTCCTGGTATCTCCTCCATGCTCTGGACACTGTGCTGACAGACACAGCAAACCTTCTTGCCACAGCTCTCATTGATGTGCCATCCTAGATGAGCTGCACTACCTGAGCAACTTGTGTGGGTTGTAGACACCGCCTCATGCTACCTCTAGGGGTGAGAGCACCTAAAATGCAAAAGTGATCAAACATCAGGCAGAAAGCATGAGAGCAGAGAAATGGTCTGTGGTCAGCACCTGCAGAACCTCTCCTTTATAGGGCTTGTCTTGATAATTGCCTCTTATTTCCACCTGTTGTCTGTTCCATTTGCACAACATCAGGTAAAATTGATTCACAATCAGTGTTGCTTCCTAACTGGACAGGCTGATTTTACAGAAGTATGACTGACTTGGAGTTACATTGTGTTCTTTAAGTGTTCCCTTTATTTTATGAGCAGTGTATATAAGTGAGCCAGTATTATTCCCTGGTATTAGCCTACATCATACATATATATGAGCTATTTTCAATGGAACAAAGTACAGAAAAAGGATGCCTTTACCCCTGAATAATGTGTCCAGATTTACTCTTTGATAGTCTCCCCTCTGAACGGGTTGACGGAACAAGCACGGCGGATACAACTCGTAGTTTCCACACTCTTTATTTCACACAGACACACATACTACATGAACTATCAGCCTAACTATCAGGTGAACTAACTATCAGAAACTATCAGGTTGTAAGCCTGCAATAAAACACACAAACAAACCCAATTATTAAGGCTAACATTTTGACTTAAACAATACATTCCAAAACTAATAATGCCCACTCACCGACACAGCGTACAAGTCCCAACGGGCAATCAGAAATAATAAACACAAACGTTGCTATAGCTGCACTACAAAGCATGCTCCCCGTCATTCATGTATACATCCAACAGTTATGAACAACTATTACAGTCAAACACACAACACGGTACCTTAAACGTCCCACACCCACATTAACAAATAAAGTTTTTCTACTGGAAAATCCTACATAATGTGTGTATGTTCTTTAATTTTGACTCTCGGCATACCACGTAACAAGCAGTTTCTCAAACAGGCTCCTAAAGTATAATTTGGGACCCATCTCAGCATTTTTGTTTATTTATTACTATTACTGTGTTCTCTCTCTCTCTCTCTCTGTTTCTGTCTCTCTCTCTGTCTCGCACACAGCTGCTACTCCTTACTGACTGTTCATGCAAGTAAATAATGTTAATGTTAGTTCACTAAATCTGATGCTAAATGGTTGCTCCCCTTATCTAGATGATGATGGGAAAATATTTTCAGTATGTGAAGTTTAGTAAGGGAGCTCTGAATCTGATCAAAAGGGGAGAGCGAGGAGGGGATGATTTACATCCATATTCTGCTTTCAGCTCATGGTTTTGGATTGTTGCAATGATCTGCATACATCAGACATGTTTCCTCACTTTAATGTTGATTAGAGTACAACCTTTCTTATAGTGGCATGGAAACCTCTCAAAAATTGCATAAGTTTGCTTTAGAACATATTGCTGCACACCACCCTCCTTGTCTTGAGAGGCCAAGGAACTGTAATTACCACCTCAGTAACGACTTTAGCACTCGCTGAAAACTGGCATTTATTTGTTGTTTAGTGTGTGGTTCTTTTGGCTCTTTCTTTTAGTGAAAACAAGAGGGTGGATGGAAATGGGGGCCAGGGTGTGGGTGTCGGACAGCGTCACATGAGTGGATGATAGGGGGTTATTTGGTCTGCTGGTCTACTGTCAGGGTGTCTGAAACTGACTTAACTCTTTGACAGTGGTTTTGGTTGCCTTGCCAGAACTGAACCAAGGCTTTACTTAAAACAACAAATGCCATATGTTAAATTCATTTTGTTTAAAGGCAGCTTTAGGCACATGAATCAAGAAACAAGAACACAACCACAGAGGAACGTAACCTTAACACCAGGGGTGTCCAAAGTCTGGCCAGAAGCTGTGGGCCAATTGCCAACTGTACACAGTGTACCTGTGTAAACATTACATTAAATTAAAGACCTGCTTGAGATCAGCACTCACTGACTCCTACCTTTAATAGTCTATGACATTTTACATATGTCTACTGCTGCTCTTAAACCAGACCTGCCATATATGATCAGATCTCACCTTCAAAGTAGTGCCAATAACTTGAACCTGTTGCCCTCACACAGTTTCACAATGTTTTAAATATATGCAGTAAATTCCGATAACATGCATGGGGTCATTGACACTAGGCCTGTCAGGATAACAGATTTTGCTGGGCGATTAATTGCCTAGAGAAATTATTGCTATAAGCGGTAATATTGTCATTTTGAGACCATGTTCAACTAATATAATGATAACGACATATAATGCAAGTACCGTATTTTCGCGACCATAACCGCATTATAAGGGGCAGTGTCAGTTACAGGGTCAATTTCTGTCCTCAGCACATACACAAGGCGCACTGTATTATAAGGTGCATGCTACGCTAAAACATACCAGTACGTAAATAAAAAGGTAACGGGAACAAAACAGTGAGTTAAGTCGAACTTTGTTGTTATGAAGGAACGACTTTGTTCCTTCACAACAATAAAGTTAGTTTGATTACTCGCTGCATATAGCGCTGTAGCTCGCAATTATTACATAATACAGATGCAGCGGTTTGTTACACGTTATTCTGCATAACAATTTGAAATGTGTATGTACAATTTTCTGTTTCACATGCCACGCCTGTGTGGCGTTTTTCTTGTGCTCTGAGCACAACAATAAACAGGAAACAACTGCGCGACTTCAAACCTGCCAGCTTCCCTCTCATAGCTGTCAGAGTCACAGCCACACACGTTGCCGACTGGCTGTTCGGAAATTATTATTATTATTGTTCGGAAATTATGCCGGCTTTCACAAAAGCTCGGGCAACAGTCACTGCAGAAACATGAGTCCACGCATCCACAATCCATTCACATATGCTGGCGTAACTCGCCCAGCGCTGCCTCCCAGTAAAGCTGTGCTCGCTGTCTGACATCCATCGCTCCTATGCCGCTCGCAACTTTACTTTGAACGCCCTGTTTACACTGATGTCCAGCGGTTGGAGTTCTTTGTTAACCCTCCCAGGATTATGGCAAGCTCTGAATTCATCTGCTTCGCCTGTTTTTTTACACCGACGGTGAGACGGGCGCACGCGGAGTCGCGGATCAGCAGCGAGGGTGATGCGTGAAAAAAAACATCTGGTCTCTTTACATAAACTTCCCTGAGCCACTCTCCCATTTTCTCCTCGTCTCCTCATTTCTCCTTAACGAAGACTCCTGCTGGAAACTTTTCTTTAGGCAGAGTCTTCCTCTTCCGTAGGCGGAAGTTTCTGTCCATTACCATCCAGTCCACCACTACAGTCCGTATTGATACCGTGCTGGTCCCCATTCTCTCCACAGTTTGGTTCACGGGGATGTCGAAAGTGAGGTGGACTTCATCCATGTTGGTGATGTGGCTGGGCTGGATGTTTTTGCTGGCAATGTTGTCACTGCAGTAGACGCGGAAGCTGGCCAGCTTTTCTTTGTAATCCGTTGGAAGTTGCTGCACCAGTATCATAGCGTTCAGCTGATTGGTGAATTGCTGCCAGCGTACGTAGTTTACGTACCACGTCCCCGTGTCTGGTACTCAACCCATACACAAGGCGCACCGCATTATAAGGCGCAAGGCCGACTTTTGAGAAAATTTTAGACTTTTAGGTGCGCCTTATAGTCGTGAAAATACATTACACCCTTTCAAAGATCAATACACTTTAATTTCTAAAGAACATTTAACACTGGAAAGGTCCCCAATAATCAACATAATTATTATTATTATCAATATTAATAATATCAATGTTGATAATAATATTGTTATTATGAGTTGTGGTAGGCCTATTACTATGGCTTATCTGAGCATAGTCAATGGGGTCAATCCAACTAGCATGTTGTGAGCAACAGAGAGCAAAACAACATGCACTCTCTACCTGCTGGTGGGAGTGGGCTCACCTGTATATGCGCACGTGTCTGTATTTTTGAGTACACACGCGTTTGCATCGGGCCGCTGTGCACAGACAGCTGCAGGGAATTTTAAAAACGCCACCATGTAGACAGAAACACATAAAAGAAACTGATAGCAGAGATGGCACAAGATGACTAATTGGTGGCGCTGCCGCAAGTGCCGCCAGTAGAAAGACAGAGAACTTCACCCGTACAACGCGGACTCTCTCTGATAGCACGTTGTATACATAAGCATCTTTAGTCTTGTGGTGAATTGTGTCGAAGTGTTGAACCAGTGTTCAGAGCTCTCTGTGTTGCTGTAACCAGCGTCCAAGCCCTGCAGCACTGTGATGCACCGTGGTGACGCAGACAGCGAGCTGACAGTGGTCTGCTCAGAACATCCTCTAAACGTTACGCAATGAGTAAAAAAATAAGAGCTACCTGTTGATTTGACACATTTTAAGACAGAAGTCGCGGGCCATATTAAATCCGACGGCCGGACTTTGCACACTTCATATGCACCAGAGTGACGCCTTTTGTCATCCAGTCTCTTATCGCTGCCGAAAAAGTTATTGAGCCCTCAGCCCAATTAAAGTTATCATGCAATTAATTGATTTATTGACTGAGATCCATGACTTCTTTAACTGATTGAGTCATATGAAAATACTAACCTTGTGTGCCAAATCATTTCTTACAACAGAACCCTCTCAGAGGTTGTATAAAACGGTTTGTTGACTTTTTTTAAAAAAAAAAAAACACGCCCATAAATGTCAGTACACAATATGCTGATTGGTCCAGACCACATATACTACAACCTTTGGTAGTATGTGAGCAGTGATGCCACTGTTTATGTGTTTGTGTTAGTAAAATGGCCATCTTATTCCAGCACTGATTGCATTCCTGGACTTTCTCATTGTTCACCTCACATGCATATGCTTGCCCTCCTGTACGACTGATCTGTCTCCCATCAGATAGCGACTGCCTGAAGCAGGAATCACTGGTCTCATTATGATTCCATTCACACAGTGTCCAGGCCTGGGAAACCCCTCATTTCTTATTCATTTGAGGTCATGGCAATAGATTCCTTTGATGTCAATCAGGAGAGGAAGCATCAGAGAATCCCCACAGAGATCTCTTTCTTGCAATCTCTTCATCCATCATTCATGCTGTAGCCTGTTTGTCCTTAATCTTTCTTGAGCACTGAAATTGGAATTATTATTTCTCACACATTTGCTGTCTGAGTCCATTTTATTCAGGGAAGTCACTGAAATTAGCACTTGATGTATTTCTCTGCCAGCTTGATGAGAGGAACAAATCTGTTATTGTGTGTTATTGAGACATGGAACCAGAATCAGTTCCAACCCGGCTTCTGTTCTATTCTATTTACCTGGTGAAGCACTACGAGGGTATGACTTAGTAACCTGATTAGTATAGTTCTGGGTTTTAATATTCTAAACATTTGCCATCTTGTCAGCACCTGAGTCTGTCTAAGTTCCAATTGTATCCATATATGGGCAACAAGATATAGCTGACGTAGTGCCAGTGGCCATGTAACAGGCAGCCTGAGATCTGGTATCGCACCCACCTGTCACTCAATAAGGCCATTTTTAATTATGCAAAACGGTTAGCATTAATACACATTTATGTAACATGTTTATTTCTTTAGGTATATTTTCTTTCTCTGGGGATTGACTCACTGTTGACGCTAAACTCATGCAGCCATATGGTGTAATATCTAAGTTAATTTGTTAGGCAAATTTAATAAAAATAGGTGGTAAAAGATCATGTTTTGTGGGACTGATGGAACCATACTAAAATGTCTGTTCTACCAGATATTACACGGAATGTACCTGCACTCTGGCACGAGCACAGTCAATTAAATCAACTTTTCCTGGGCAGAATTTTTCTTTCACATTGTGTCAGTAAAACGAAATGAAGGTGAAAAAAACTGTCCCATTTTAGCTAAAAAAGAACATAATACATAAAAATAAATATAAAAAACTATGTGGTAGAGTACTCAATGCCACAATGTACTTTTAGTATATTAATGTTCAACATAAATGTTTAAATATTATTGTTTTTGAGGCCAAAAGGAGTAACACACTTTGAAACAAAAGCTGGATTAATTAAAACAGCATGCAATAACCTTTCCCCTTTTAAATAGAAAACTTTTCAAAATACTAAATGTAGGTGAAAACCTGCAATCTTCCTCATAAAACCTCTTAAAGGTCTGTTTACAGGGTCTGGCTTTAGAGATGAAGCACTGGAGCCGCTTCCAGCTATTGAGTTCAGCCGCCAGTCTTACGTTTGAGCCATTGTCTGTGGTAATACAGACGAGGTTCTCCTGCTTTAAATCCCACACAGCCATCACTTGCATCAGGCCTTCGTCATGTTTTGCCCCGTGTGGTCTTCAGGAAAAAAAGAAGTCTGGAGACACTTGGTCTTCAGGGTGAAGTCCAGGTGGGTGCGGCGCACCACTGTAAAGCTAGTGTGCGCTGTGCGCTGCTATGTATACGTTACAGGAGAGAATGAGAGCAACACACGAGCAAGGCGTTTGGCACAATAATCGTTTTATGTCGATTATCTTGTTTTCATAATCGTAGGAAGCCAAAATCGAAATTGAAATCGAATTTCGATTAATCGCCCAGCCCTAGTATAAATGTCTATAACTGTCAGTCAGAGCTGTCTGTGTCAGAATGATCTGTGTTGCTGCCATGTCACCCTTGAGATGAAGCTACAATACGTCCTCTTTCTCCCTGGGTCGGTCTCACTTCGGTCCTCTTTGTGACTTCACAAATGTCATTACACAGTTTCACTAATTAGCTTCATTCACTGCCAGCAGAGCCCTTTACCTCTGTGCTGCCTTCATCATCTTCTTGTTCAGTGAAGGGAAAGTGACATCTATGTTCATTCAAAGGACCTGAGCACTAAATTCTATGTATAATAAAGTGCACATTGTATCGTGAATTGGATAACTAAAATGTGTTAAAAAATATGCACATTGTAATCAGTATTAAATCAGTATAGTATGTATGGTGCTGAATACAGGTCAACAAGGAAAAGCTATAAGGTGCATGGATGGGTTTTTACCAGTCCATGTTAATATTTCAGCATCACATTTTATCACACACTCATGGGCCTATGTCTGTAGCTGGGTCCAGGATGAATATTGTAAATTATTTATTTTTGTGTCTGTATATAAATAAGCTATTGGCTCACATAGGTGTAGGATGCACACCTGCTGTACATTGGCATCCGTCACCCAACGTTATATTTGGAAAGTTGTTATGGAGATCGTAACAAAAAAATGCTTGAAAAAGTAAGGTTGTCTTAATAAATAAATAAATCATACAAAGGGGATGCTGGGTGAAAGCACACTATTAAAATAGTTGTTTTTATGAGAGGGGAAAAATTATTTGCAAGAAAAAATTTGTGGCTGCGTTTGTGCAATAGGTGAATATTTGACTTACTGACTGCTTCTCTCCCTTCTTCACAGTGCGCCTCCATGACAGCATATCAGAGGAGGGATTCCACTATCTGGTCTTTGACTTGTAAGTTTTTTTTTCTGCACCTCACATGAACCTTTTGAGTGTAAACCCACATGGTTAAACACGTGCACTCGCATCACACTCGGGGGAGGTAGAAACCAGACAGCTGCCAATCAGATGTCCCATCACTGTGCCATCATGGGAGATTAGATGTGGCATGTTCGCCTCCGCTTTGCTCCATCTGTCTCTGTAACGTTATGTGCTCAGTCATCACACAGCACAAAGATACTACTGTATAAGGCATTACACATACCGGTACACAAATACACACATACAGTGGAGTGGAATTACATAGGGGACCAGTAACTGAGAAGTCATGTTGCAGATGGAAGGTAGAAGTAGGGGTGGGCGATATGGCAAAAATTTTATATCACGATTCTTTAATGATAAAATCACGATCTCGATTTTATCACGATTTGTTTTTACATTGACACTAATTTGCATTTTTCTGTGTAAATGACGTCAGGTAGCCTACTCTGTCACCTCAAAAACAGTAGATTTTAAAGGCAAACAACAACTCTGATAATGTGCACTCAGTATTAGTTTTCAATAAACATGAAAATTTAAATAACTTACAGAACAAAATTAAGTTTTATTTCAAATAGGTTAAAAAGAAGACTAATGTAATTCTGTAAAGTATTATTCAACAGTGATTTAAACAGACTGAAGTAAGCCTCCTAAGGTTAAACACTCCAGACTTAAGTAACTCATAAAGTTCAATGTGATTTAGACCAAGTGATCAAACTTTAATGGGAATCATATCTAAGGACAAACGGAGCTGCTGCTGTCACCTCTGTCCACCGTTTACTAGAGTCCTCATGGAGCCTCTTCATCAAATGCCTGCGTTATTGTTTTGGTGACGTCATCAGCTGTTGCCTCTGTCTGCATCTGATGTACACACGCGGCCCTCCCACACACACACACACACACACACACACACACACACACACACAAGTGTAGAAGAGCTGCTGAGGACACAACAGCAGCGAACCTGAATATAACGAGCTGGTAATGTTCAGAGAGGTGGGCGCGTACGCGCTCGTAGCATTATAATACACGCGGCCCTTCTACTGCGACACACGTCGCGCGGACAAACACACACACACAGGCGTAGAAGACGCGCCGCCGCTGGCAGAAACAATACCGAACATAAAGGTGGAGTTGGTTTTAGGGACCAGTTCCTCCGTTCTCTTTTCGTTTTCAGCCGTAGCTTCCTAACAGGGAGGCTGTCACTGGTTGGTCGTGTTCACATTAAGCGCGCTGAGAGTTGGACGAGTGAAAAAACTCATGCATCTGCGCGAACATAGAACTGCAATTAATAGAACGTGCTCAATGGACGATAAAACGATCTGTCCGTTCTGGTAGATTGCCGATACGTTCAAATCCTTCACGATCATTTATCGTCAAATCGCACAGCCCTAGGTAGAAGTAAAAATCTTATAAGCGCAAAAGCCATCTGCTGCTCTGTCAGAAGTCTGTTTATTAGAAGCTGATAATAACAAAAATATGTTATTTATATATGTATTATATGTAATTATAAGTTATAATTTAGTAAACTTGTAATTGATTACTCAATTATAGTTTCAATCATTTCAACAAGGCACTTCAATGTATTTACTAACTGGCTTTTTAAGCCTTCTTTTTACATAACAGGAAATACCTGTAAACAGTGGCCGTCGAAAGTAATATAATTTTACAGTTAAAATAGTAGGGACATCATTAGTAGTTGAAAAAAATGCACTTGATGGGAAAATAAATTACAGGTTTTTCCTTGTTTTTTTTAAGATTTGCATAAAGAAATATAAAATTCCATTTCATTCAGACAACCCAGATCGTGGTCATAACCGTAAACAAGCGGTTAAACGCTTTGCATCACTCCTGCCGACACTACAGATGAAGCCGCAGGTGCATTAGCAGTATGGCCTTCATGGAGAAGATTTCATGGACCCAGATTGCTAACTGGTTCCATAGTAGCGGTGCCTGATAGCTAAAGGCTCGTCCTCCCATTCTACTTTTATGAATCCTAGGAGCTAGATGTAAACCTGCACCCTGAGATCTGAGTGTTTTATTAGGAACACACAGTACTATCAGGTCCTGCAGATATAATGGAGCTAGTCAGTGTAGAGCCTTGTAGGTAGGAAGAAGGATTTTGAAGTGTATTCTTGAGCAGAATGGGAGCCAATGAAGAGAAGCTAGAACAAGAGAGATATGATCCCTTTTGCTGACTCCTGTCAGAACTCTAGCTGCTGCGTTCTAGATCAGCTGCAGACTGTTGATGGAGTAATGTGGACATCCAGGCAATAGTGAGTTGCATTAGTCCAGTCTAGAAGTAACAAAAGCATGAACGAGTTTTTCAGCATCACTCTGAGAGATGATGCTGCTGATCTTAGCAATATTACAGAGAAAGAAGGCAGTCTTTGAGACCTATTTAATATGAGGGATAAACGACATGTCGTGATCAAAGATAACTCTGAGGTTCCTCATAGTCGTAAGTAATGCCGTCCAGATAGAGAATGTTATCAGATAATCTAGCCCTGAGATGTTTGGGGCCAAAAACAATGACCTCAGTTTTGTCCAAATTAAAATTGGACAGTAAAAATTGGAGGTCATCCAGTCCTTTATGTCCTTAAGACATACCTGTAGTCTAACAGCTCTGTTTCTTCAGGCTTCATGGATAAATACAGTTTCTGAATGATATTTCCTGGAGGGAGCATGTAGAGGGTGAACAGGATCGGCCAGAGCACTAAACCCTGTGGAACTGGTTTAGTAGTTTAGTAGAAGTGAAATCTGTCAGATAAATATGATTTAAACCATCCTAGTGCTGTAGCTGTAATCCTAATCTCATGTTCTAATCTGTGTGGTAAAATGTTGTGATCTATAGTGTCAAAGGCAGCACTGACATCCAGTAGAATGAGTACAGAGACAAGTCCACGGTCTGATGTCATGAGGAGGTCATTAGTGACTTTAAGGAGTGCTGTTTCTGTGCTGTGGTGGGCTCTGAATCCAGACTGGAACACATGGAGCAGACTGTTCCTATGCAGGTGTTCATTTAACTGACTTACAACCACCCTTTCAAGTATCTTATCCCATTAAATAAATGGGGCAGCGAACTGTCTTCAAGAAAATTCTACATGTCCAGTTGCCTCGCTTCAACCTTCTGAATCTCTCCCTATATATTGGATTTGGATTGTCTTTGTTGTTTAACTGCCTAAATTTATGTGTAGCTTTTTTTTTATTTAGGTTGAACAGGATGACTGTTGTTGGTTTTTTAATTATTTAATAGGTTTTTAAATAGGATTTATTATAATTGCCAGTTCATTTTCTCAGTAATTGTTAGAAGTAGTTGTTATTAGTCTTGTAAATATCATTTTATTATTTATTTTGGGCCAGGAAATAAAACCTCAATAGACTGCATGCACTGGAGAACATGTTCAACAATATAAATGTGTTAAAAACAGGGACCAAGAAAGTACTGTTATCAATAATTGTACCTAGTTTTTTGGGAGGAAACTAATAAATAATACTAATAAATAAATAAATAATATCAACAGGGTGAAAAAAACTAAAGAAAATAATAAAAGACTCTAAAAAGAATATATATAAATTAATTTGCTCTCCTCTCCTATGCTCTTGTCTCCTCTGCTCTAGTCTCCTATGCTCTCCTCTCATTTCCAGAGATGTACAACAAACACATGTTTACAACAGAAAGTTCCTGTTGCCAGTAGGTGGCGCTATGACTGTATCATCCATTAGCACATATATCTGTTCAGACTTGGGTCTATAGCAGTACTGTAAGATTGTTCACATTGCATGAAGCATGTGGGTGGTACTGCAGAAAATACAGCAAGTTCCTTTGTAATGGCGAATGGTCAAGCCCCCGCTACACCTTAACACTTTTGAAAGAGTTTTGGAATGCGTCTATTCCCTATGGTGTCCTGAGGGGCACAATTGAGGTGAATTTCACGCTGAATATTTTCAAATTCCAGGGGGCACTGTAGAGCCATTTTGCTAGTCACTGTTGTGGCGACAGTTTCAGATCGCCATTTTTGGCGAAGAGACGTTTTTGTGCGTCTTGGGGTGATACATATGTGTGCCAATTTTCACGATCATGTGTCAAACTGGCCAGAGGGGCTACATGTTAGGGGGCGCTATAGAGCCATTTTCCCATGTACATTTCAAAAGTCAGCAAATTTCAATTTTTTTCGGGCGAATGAATTTTTCTACCAAGATTGGTGAGTTTTGGGGAATGTCAAGGCCCCCACAAATGCGATCTGGGGGGGAAAACGGGCTCTCGCACCTTTTGGTGCTCAGGCCCTAATAATAATTCCTAGGGTTTCAATAGGGCTCTTGCATGTTTCGTGCTCGGGCCCTAATAATAATCTCTAGAGTTTCTATAGGGCTCTCGCACCGTTCGCTGCTCGGGCCCTAAAAATATTAAAAACTAAGCAAAAAAGTGTTAAACACAATTCCATGCATATTTAGGATAAGATAAATGTATAAATAAGATATAGTATTAATAAGTTGGTCAATAAATATTATTTAATTAAAAGTCAAGGTAACAAGGTAGGTCAATAGTTTGTTTTCTAAAAAGTCCACATTAGCTGCTGCCCCCAGGTCCTCTGGTAGGCTGTTCCACAGACAAGGGTCCTAGTGATACAATGAGGCCTTATCATGGGTTTTGGTTCTGACCCTGGGAATAGTTAAGCTGGATCCATACTCCGCGAGACAAAGAGCGGAGAACGCACTCCACGGGTGGTAAGAGATACAAAAAAAAGGTCTTTTCCGCACTGAGGTACCATACTCCGCGAGACGCGTGTGTGCAGAACTCCTCATACGGCCCGCCCACTAAACTATAAGGAAAGACTTTACTGAGTTTTTTAACACACCACAAGGACGTGTGCCATGGCAAGAGGGCATTATACAGAGAGGCTGCCTGCAACAGCGTGAGATGTCCGGCGATGAGTTGTGAAAATGCGACATTAAAAGTAACAATAGCAAAGATATACAGACATTGTTAACGAGCCTATTATGCCCGGGTATGTAGGAGTATATAGAATGGTAATAACAGTCACCATCTGGTATGTGTGAATGGCTGTCTGGAGTTATTGGTGACAAATCACCCTGACTTGCCTTTCTTTCTTTCTTTTATTGCTCATCATGCAAAACCGGTATGGTCTTATCTAAATCTGTTGAATCAGCGCTGTTTACACCTACCTATATACCTGGAGAGGCTCTTGCGCTTCTCCACTTTCATCACGCCCACAATAAATTCCGACCAATCACAGCATGGTTGCCGCACAGCCTTGAAAGACAAAGTTCGGCCCGGGCCCTGTGCACAGGAGTGCGGATCAGCGGGCGGTCAGAGACAAAAAATGACGTCATTTTGTGGGCGTAACGTCTGCAGGGGGGGAAAATGTCTTTGTCTCGCGGAGTATGGATCCAGCTTTAAAAGGCCAGTAACAGAGGACCTGAGGGTCCAATAGATAGGATGGACCAACACCCTTAAGAGCTTTATAAAGCAGCAAAGCAGTGTTAAAATCAATTTTAGTTGATAGGTAGCAAAACCACTGTCAGTAGTGATATCATTGCACACATTTGCAATATATTTATGCATGAAATGAGATCTTTTATGACTCCTTGTACTCCTTCAGTAAATGTCCAATGATGCAGCTGTAAACAGATGCTTTAGTGACTTCCTCAGCCACATCAACTGTATTCACATTTCCCAGTGTGTTTATAAAGTAGTCAATATCATTTCCTCATTTAAAACTCAATCCTGTCACTCCATTTAAACTCCCCTCCTTCCATTAAATCTTCCCTCCTGTGTATTGTCAGCTGCTGTTTGCTGTCTGAACTGTCATCCATAAAGAAAATAGCATGAGATTTATTTTAAACGCTGCCTTTAATTTGAGTAAAGGCAATAAAAAAAGAACGGCGGGATTTCTTTTCTTGGCCTGGAAGAAAAAGACATAAGACTTATGCTGTGTAGAGCAAATTGACCGTGTACAATTTAACCTTTTTTTTGTTTAGCAAAATAGCATCAGATCAGAGGAAAAAGTCGGGTCAGAGAGTGGATGTGGAGGTAATTTCCTAGCTGCTCTCTAAATGCCAACAGTAACAGTGTGGCTCTGCAGACCTTTTTACAGCCGAATTACTGTCAGCAGCAGAGTCATATGGAAGTTTGATGAAGCTTAAAAAATGGAAACCATGGAAACCATCTCAGTGTTAATGGTTTCCACAGGCTATGGAAAAGATTTTCCCTCAAAATATCTTTCTAATAATTTTCCATGTTTTGGGAAGTGTATCATTCAGCACTATAAAGGGCAACTCTCAGCTCCTAGTTTCACTCTGTGAAGCACTTTTCCGTCTTCACTTTGTTATTTTGGTCGCTCATTTGTTTACATGAGGAAAGAACTCTGTTATAGTCGTTATTTGTACTACTGTTGATTGTGATTGATTAGTGGTGGCATGGTCTTTTCATTATAAAGAGAACATTACAACAAATTGAAAGGGGATTTTCACTTCTGTTCAGATCCCATTCCCATGGCGGCGCCATGCTTTAACATCACTGCTGTCAAATACTGTTCAGCTCTCCAGATTGGTGACACTGTTACCGGTGACAAGGCCGAGTAAAATAAAGTTAAAATAAACTAATTAATAAATTAGAAAGATGCAGAGATCAGAGTGCCATGCAATCTTTATACAAAATACGAATAGATGTCTATTTCTTTCTTTCTTTTTATTATGTGATTCAGACTTATGCTTCTTTTATCTGGATGATTATGAAAAAATGTTTTCAGTCTGTGTGTATGAAGTTTAGCAGTGAGCTTATGAAGAAAAGGAGGACAAGTGTTGACATTGTGTCACTTTCTGTGTTTTTTGCAGCATATAGGAAATCTGATGCACCAAAATTTGGTTTGACATAACTGTGATTACCATTAAAAGTACTGCCTTTAGGTAACCCACACTAATTTTCATGAAGTATGACTTATTTTTTTGTAATTCCCTATACTGCCTGCTCTGTTTGTTTCCTGTTCTGTCCCAGTCACATGATAAACCATGGGAATCCTGTGGTCCAGTGAAATACAAAAACACTACAGCCTCAGCCTGTTATCTTTGTTCTGATAAGTAGATAGAATCACGTCCAGGCCTCTAAACAAGTCTGCTAAAATTCATTTGGTGAAAACAAGCTTTGCCCTGATTGGTTTGCAGCACATTACATTTTTGTTTGTTGGCATGAACTGAAGAATATCCCACAAACCCCAGTGGGTCACTGGTTACGGCATATGTATATCATGTTGGAGGGAAAGTTCTGATGTTCATGAGAGCACTCCTCAGGATGAGTAGCCTAAACAAATCCTAATTTGTAAAACTGGTGGAGTATCCATGTAAGTGCACCTAATATAATACAAATAAATAACAGAAAGAGCTATGTGCTCCAGCTTCCAGCCACTTACTTGAATTGATACGTGCTGTACAGGAACTTGTCCTTCTCTGGGATCCAATTGTTCAATCACAGCTTGATGTATAGTTCTCAATTATTACTGTGCCCCCATTCTATTATAGATATTCCCATCTGTGTGACTTGGAACAGCTCTCTGGATCTGAGTCATGGAAAGAAAGAAATTCCTTCCAGCTGAATAAACAATGTCATAGTGGCGTATGACTGTATCTGCTGAAAAAGGGAATCAGTTATTTTAGTTGAAAGCAAAACATCTTTATTTTGTCCCAGCTGTTGTGAGAAATGATAATAATAATTAAAAAAACACTCTTCCAGGTGGGATTGTGCAACATTAAGAAACATTTTCTCAATGCAGGAACAGTTTCATGTCTATTTTGTTTTTCGTACTCAATTTTTGTTTTTTTATCCTGTAGAGTTACTGGTGGTGAGCTGTTTGAGGACATTGTTGCCAGGGAGTACTACAGTGAAGCCGATGCCAGGTCAGTGTCAACTCTGTTGGGGTGTATAAATCATTTTTATTAAATGCACTGTATTAATGTAATGTGAGTTACTCTCCTTTGGTTCTAAAGGCATATTTATGCACATTTACCAAACTGTCACAAATTTTATGCCAACCCTACAATATTAAAGGTCCAATATGTAAAAATGTAAATAAATCAATCCATTTTGTGGCCAATGTGTGAACAGACAATAATGCAACTGAAAGAATGAGACCTTCCAGACTTCCTTTGTTGCTTTTGACAGTCTGTAGACTATTTTGAAAGTAAAATTCCAGAGGAAATAAGGGTCATTCTTAGTCTAGAGTTCTTCCGCTTGGTGACAATAACTTGCTGGCTAATACAGACTGCTTACTACAAAATAAAATAAATTACTAAATGGATAACAGCACCTAATCCAACAATCCAACTAAAGGAATATCTTATCTGAAACCCCCTGTTCTGAACTGGCCACCAAATTGATTACCCGGTAATTTGCCCTAATCTCCATTAGCTCCTTTTCAAAAGTAATAAAGCTTGAAGGCTAATTCTAGACCACTTAAATACTGTTGCAGCAGAAATTCAAGCAGTTGGGTTGCTAAAGTAGCTAGCTTGCTTTTTGTTTTGTTAAAAACTGCCACTTCCACGTGTGCTTAGGTTCCTAGCTACTTAGCTTGTCTGCTAATGTTAACACTGGCAGAATATTTCTGAATGGATATGAAAGCTAGCTTTGCGCATACATACACCAGCTAACATGATTCATGCTACAAACATATTACATGTTTTGAGTCCAACAAGGGTGATTTTAGCTAACGATAAAATATGTAATAGTACAAAACAAGTGCATTTATCTGTATAGCTCACTACTAGCCTTAAAAGACAGTGGGAGTTTACCAACTAGCTCTAACTTCACATTGTATTATTCTAACCAGATGTAATTGTGGCTGATTTGTAAAGTGTTTTCTCATTCTTACATGTAGAACCTTTAATGTTGGCAAACTACATGGCTAATTATTATAAGCAAAACAACAGTATATTATTGCCCTGTTGTTGGTATGCCTTTTGTGCCTGGGGTATTTTCTGTATCCTTTCCTTGTGTTGCCTGCTGTTGATCTTGTAATGATGGAGCTCCTTTTCTCAATTTCTGCTTCTCTCTGGATCATTAAAATCCACTCAAAAGAGCCCTGTCTTTTCCTTTAACAAGTGTCATCTGCAGAAGGAAGCAATAGCAAAAGCATTAAAAGAAAATTTCAAGATTTTATTTAGTGAAATTTGAATTTTTGTAACATTTGAAGATAATAACAGCGCTGCCTTAGACTATGTCTGGATTCTGTTTTGAGGTGGATTTTATTGATGTGTAAAAAACATGTTTTTAAAGGGGACCTCTGACATTTTACATGTGAAAGAACATGCATGTGTCCTTTGTATTTTTCTCTACCTGTAGAAAATCTTGGAGAAACAGTTCAGCCATCTTTCTTTCCGAATTTGACACGAGGATTGGTATTTATCTCATGCTTGTGAGTTAAGTACAGATGTGTTTAGCCTTTAGCATAACATAAAGACAGGAATAAAAGTATGTAAAGCATTGATCCTGGAACTATTTTCTGACAGATCGGTGTAGTGACAAAAAATAATTTGAACCAGGTGAGGTAGCTGTTTCACTTTACTTCAATTGTTTATGCTAAACTAAGCTAACTATAACCTTACACTGGTTTTATCTCAGAGACATGAGATTGATATCATCTTACATTAAAAAGATAGCAAACAGAAGGCTGAACTGTTCCTCCAGGGTGTTTCCTTTGTCAATCAGGTGTTGGTATGTTCTGCCTGTCTGTTCCTTTGTTTCCTGACATTTACATGTTGTCCCTCTTCCTCTCCTTTTTGCTTCTGGCTGGTCTCTCTCTCCTCCACAGTCACTGCATACAGCAGATTCTAGAAAGTGTAAATCATTGCCACATAAATGGCATAGTGCACAGGGACCTAAAGGTTAGTAAGTGACCATGGTTACAGTAAAAAGACACAGGCCTGCCCCACCTGTGGCACCTTGCCTGGCTCTTGCACTGCCTGATCAGTTGAACAATTAACCTTTCACAGCCTCCTCCACAAAACACACCCCCTCCTTCTCCTTTTCCTCCTCCTGTCACCATCACGCGTTGCTGCCTGACAGGAGATCCACCTGCTGCTTTGCAGGTTTGTTGGAGAGAAGGTGGTAGGTGGTGTAAGGTCGGGAGGGGGCTGATAGATGTCATCACGGCCTGCCTCTCCCTAATACCAGGGCACAAAGCGCATGTAGCATCTGTCCATGCTAGCCACAATAGGCTGAGACCTGAGGGAGGAGAAGGTGAGGAGGAAGGAGGTGTGGTGGTTTATGACACTGCATTCACATCCAAATATGTGAACTGGTTAACAGTTCACCTAGGGACTTGGTTAATTTCTCTAATGTCACAAAAAAGTCCATCCAATGCAGGGACAAAATCTAGTAAATACACCCTGCTAAAAACAAGCGCAAACTACCAATATGTATTATTTAGGACATAACCCTCCATAATAAAGTGTATGTAAATGTAAATGGACTGGAAATGGATCACTTTGCCTCTCACCCTGTATTGTAGGATTTAGGATAATTAAAGGATAATTAAATATAAGTGTTAACAAATTTTTTGGTTTAATTTTTAGAAAGTTCAACATGGTTTATTGAGACAATTAGAAAAACAGAAAATCTCTCCTCTCATTGACCCACCAGCTGCTGCGGGTCGGACATGTAAAAGTTTGGATAATACAAATTGTCTGCCATGTTTTTGAACACTTATTGTGTGAGTTATTATTAATTCTGATGTAATAAGTACTGTTTACAGCTTCAGTTCATTCAGAATACAAAGTATAAAACATTGTTGATGTTTTTGATATAAATACATAATGTATGTCAATTCATGGTTTTGAATAGTAGCTAGTTATCAGTAAACAGTTATTCATAGAGTGTAATGAGTTTTTAGCCGATGGAAATTACTTCAAATAGCTGCTAATAGAGGCCAGCTTTACTTGTGTTGAAAGTGAGATTAGAACATGTTTAGAGTTTTGATCATCTAATTAGAAGTTTGTGGACTTTTGTACAGTTTCAAATCAAGGTTTTGATCTAAATTCCAGACTATAACACAACAAAACATGCTCAAACACTGATGAAACCACACCTTCTTTTAGCTCCTATGCCTCCTCCCTCTCTTATGGTCCTGCCTCCAGTTGGACAGGATCTAACACCACTTCAGCTTTGAGACTCGGGTGGACAATTGGCTGCGTGTGTGTGTGAGGAGCCGAGCACAAAATCACAGCAACAGTATGTTTGTGTTATTTTTTCTGGGTCTATCACAGGACACTGAGTAAATGGCCCATTTTGCCAAATTGGCCCTAATTATAGCCTGTGGGCCTGTTAGTTAGCTGCATTGCTGTGCTCTCACTCTCTCACACTCCAATAACACGACCAGCAGTGCACCCCCTCCCCGAGTGTCAAAGCCAGCTCTCAGCCACAGATAGTGAGTGGTAGCTTGTCACTAACCCATGGCCCCCTGGTGTTTGCATGCAGTCATTGCATTCAGCAGATCCTAGAGGCTGTTCTCCACTGCCACCAGATGGGCGTGGTCCACCGCGACCTCAAGGTAAGTAGACACAGTAAAGACTTGTTTGTGGTGTGACCTCACACTAAGACTTCTACATTTGTATTGCAATCATGCTTTTCTACTTTACTTGGATTAAATGCTGAGTTTGGGTATCTAATTTGCCAATCAAATGAACCCAGGTGTCTGAGGTTTTGGTGTACCTTCAGCAATAATGAGCTTGTATTTTGTATGCCCTCTCTTTGTGTCTTTTGATTGGCTGTTGCCAAGGCAGCTGCCACAGCTCACTGCAGAAACACAAAGACAAACAAATACAACCAAAACAAATAAGCAAGCTGCAGAGCAGACGCACTATGGAAAGTACCCGTGTTTTCTGTGTGTGTACTGTATTCATGTGATTTTATTTTTCCTGATAAAGATGTTGGGCAAGCACATACAGGCTCCCCAGAAAGCAATTCTTACCTGCACCTATGAAGTTCTTTGAAGGTTTTAGAGCATGCCATAGTAGACTCATGGATGTATTGCACACTGTCTTCAAGCATCATACCATTGTGGGCAGCAGTAATTGTGCATAGGCCTGCATTTGAGCTGTTTTTCCTTTAGCACCACCATGGCTAATTATTAGCCCATGAACATGATTTACTTGTGATCTTGGGGCCAGAATGGCACACCATTGGGGTTAGAAAAATAGTCTATATCCTTATAGAGGAGACCGGAAGGACTGTGACCTGCTTTAAAAGCCTGTGCAATGTATCAGAGCACATTGCCTCAAAATACCATGTCACAATGTGTCACCAAGCTGCTTTCTGGTAATACATGTGCTCCCTCTCGCTGTATGTGGACAATGCTAAAATGTTTGTGTGCTATAGGTTTTTCTTTTCCTGCTAATATTAAATGAAAATTGATGTTTGAATATGAATAATTTTAGAAACAAAGTGCACTGCAATGATTACAAATCCATGTTAAAAACACAATACAGTCGGCCAGCTCTTAGACTAGAACAGATAAGGACATTTTTAAGGAACAAAATGAACAATTTGATTCACAGGATCTGCAGAAAAGGCAAAGTAATAAGTGAATAAATTAAGCTAAAAGGCGCTATTGTACTAAAATCCATGATGCCAGGGGAAGGGAGCCACAAACTGCCAGGATGGTGTGGGTTTTTTGCAAGTTAATGTGCACAAAGTGCATTGCAGCTGATACAAATTGCCACTATAGTACATGGTCAGAAGTCAAAAATGTTTACACCAATTACAGCTATTATCAGAGCTGGCTCTTAGCATAGGCAATATAGGCGGTCGCCTGCTGGTGCAAAAGATGGTTAATACAAAGTCCAAACTAAAACAGGCAAGTCTGACATTTAGACACGATTCCACATTACAACTGATAAGTTATAAAGCAGAGAATTGGATTTTGTTGCAAAAGCTGTGACAGAGTTCTGGTCTACCCTAATAGCACAACAATTAACAAACAGCAGAGCAAACAATACAGCTTTCTGCTCCTCCTCCTCCTCCTGCTGATGTCCTGTTAATATATTGCCCTATTATAGAAGGGCACAGCAAAAACTCCTCATCAACCTGATATAATCTGTGCACCAGTGAACCACTCATGTATTTATGAGTGTGTGTGTACGGTAAGCCAATAGGTCTGTGTAGTTGACCACATCCTGCATGTGCATTAGTCAAGTGTTTTTTTTCTGGGTATTTATTGGCTTCATCTGCCTTAAGGTTTGACTGTGTTTTATGTTTGTTTTCCCATTTTAAATATTTCTTTGAATTATTCAGTTTCACTTCATTTGCCTGTAGAGATGAAGCATTAAGAGGCACAGATAAGACAGATAACCAACATAGCAACTGAATTCATCCACAAATTGTCCCAGAATGTGAATCAGCTGATCAGTTTTCGCAACAGGACCATTTCTAGTTATAGCTGCACCTAGCTTAATGGTTAGACTCTGAGAGACACAGAACTATTATTCTGTCATTGAAGTAAATCACAAATAGGTCATGTGTTTATGGATTGCCTTCATGTTTTTTTCATCCAAATAAGCGTGGATGTTCTATAACACATTACTGTCATTATATAATAAATAAATCCAGATTTATTTAAATAATTCTTTCAGTGAGGTAGCTCTTTTTGTACATTAAATTGCGTGTCTGTTTACTTTCACAGAAAAAAAATTCAAATTCAATTTTGTTTATATAGCACGTTTTACAGTCGGGCACTGAACAGATAACAGATTTTTTTTTTTAAATGAAACTGTAAATGTTCCAGAATATTTCTCCAAATTTTGCATTTTACATATTATAAATATATTTTATTGTAGTACAGTATAAAGTTATAATACAATCTTTATAAAAGTAACAACATAAAGCGTCTACAAATTATTTCAGAGCAGGAAGTGGCGTTTTAGGTTAAGGATTTGTGTTTTTTTTTTTGTTTTTTTTAACCTATGGCTTACGTTAGACTTTAGGCAAGCCTGAGGCATCACATGTTATTCAATATGTATTCTACTCTTTGCTCCTTGTCTAGTTAGTAAATGTGGTTGAGGACAGAGTGGGTCATTTTGGGACTCTAACTTACATTTATTTTTGGCTAAATGACAGCACATGCATGTACTGTACATGTAAGAGTGCCATGGCTATGTAAGTGGTGATCAAATAGAATGTAAACTTTTTGGGCACACTAAACAGTAGCTGGGCCCCAGTTAAGGGGCTTCATCATTGTTGATGTGTGTGCTACATAAACCACATGTGTAGCCCACGAAGGTTGCGCCAATGATTGTAAAATGGCACAGTCTAGTGTGTGAAATATTTCCTGCTCTTTGTGTCAAATAGTAATCTGCCGCCTCTCAACTGGATGCAGTGATATTGGTGTCATTGTTGCAGAATAAAAGCAGCTTCCTTTTTGATCAGGAACCCATCTCTTTGTTGTTATTTTTTTAGAGTCATTTTCACTGATTTCCTACTTGGCACTTCGTCAAGAAAACTAAATGTCACCAAATGCATTATTCAACCTCCCCGAACCTTTTACCTGAAACCCCTGTTCTCTCTTTCCTGGGCTTTTGGCATCAGTCTCTTTCACGCTGTCAGTCTCTACCAGAAAAGCTTGCACACTCAATTTGAGCGCAGCCGGCATCTTGCTGCCGGGCTGAGGTCAGCCATGGTCTGTGACTGAAGCACACTGTAATCAGGCTCAGTGTGAGTCTGTGGTTACTCTGTGTATGTAGCGGCTGACATTCCTTCCTCCTAGTAGACATGTATCTGTTGTGACCGAGCTGCTACAGTTGGCCTTTAGCTAAGCTTTTAGTCAGAACCATGCACACTCTAGCTTCAGTCTTCAGTGTTATTCTGTGCTATAATAATCCCTCCTGTAGTCTTAGGGCCTGTTGCCTGCATATCACTCATGTTACATTACTCCAATAGTCTGAGATATTGAAGTGTTTTATCTGTGTTTTGTCACTCCAAGCCGGAGAATTTGCTCCTAGCCAGTAAGTTGAAGGGGGCAGCGGTGAAACTGGCAGACTTTGGCCTGGCTATTGAAGTACAGGGAGACCAGCAGGCATGGTTTGGTGAGTACACTCACTATAGATTTTTAATGCTTTTTGATATACAGAACATTGTATCAGTGACTAATACATTGATAATGATACTAGTTATATAAAACAACATTCAACATCAAAACTGTTTTCAGATTTTTGTGGTATGTTGTGTAAAACACAACATTTTGTTTGTCCCAAATAGGATGGATGATACAATGCTAAAAAGAGCTGATCAGGGGCATTAAGGCAAGGGTAAACCTAAATTGGCAAGCCACTTAAATGGATAACAAACTAGGGCAGTGTGTGCTAGTAAAATATAAATGATAATTCACATGGTAACATTGCTGTTAATAACAAAACACTACTATTTTCTATTGCTCTAACTCTATGCTACATTGCTAGCTTTGGTCCGGTTTGTATCTCCATGTTTGGTCTGAAGCTTCCTGTAACAAAAGAGTGACTGAGTGACTCTGTAGCAGCCGCTTCCTGTGCTAGGTTAGGGGCTCTGATAGTCCAGCAAGTCTAAAATATAAGGATTACATTATGTCCAGGTTTCTCATTTCTTTAAACGTCCAATCCCTACAACTATGCCATTCTGTCTTCTATTCTATCTTAGCCTTATCTACTTATCTAAAGAGACTAGGTGTGCCACAGCTCTTAGCTCTTATATTTGATTTGGATAGATATCAGGCCCATTTCTCTCTCCCTGTAGAGCACAGAAATAATTAGTCTATTCCCTGAGCAGCAGCCTCCACCTGGAACCAGTTCACTCTGTGTTCTGACTTTATACTACTAGTTGTACTACGTCTCATTGCCCCTGGGGTCTGCTGGTACTTTGAGGTTGTTTCAAAAGTAGGCTGGTCCTGAGCCAAACTACATATCCACAGAGGGGTGTTTTTCTTTCTCAGAGCTTGTTAACCTCACCTCAAAACTTTACGGGACCACTGAGCCTTAGCTACTGTAAAACCTTTGGCTTTTAGGAGACAGCCCTAACAAGGTTTTGATAGACTTAGAGGAAGCCCGGATTGATGTTTATGTGTGTGTTTCAGGTTTTGCTGGGACACCAGGGTACCTGTCTCCAGAGGTGCTGAGGAAAGATCCCTATGGCAAGCCGGTGGACATGTGGGCCTGCGGTGAGATATTCTGCTAACATTCAGTTTCAGTTTGATTGTGGCGAACCTCTCAATGAAGATTATTGTAAGTTGAATACAAGTGTGGTTCGGAACAACCAATCAGGAGTGACACTACTTCAAAATAAGCAGATGATATTTTACTTTAATAAAATCAAATAAATAATCTAATTTATGCTTTAAATGTTTAATTTAATCTCATATTTAAATACATATTTTAATTCTGACATAAAGAACTTTTTAATATAGTCAATGATTTTAAGATTACATTACTCTCACCACTGTCGGCAGCACATAGGGCAGTGTTAGCATCACAGCTGTGTAGATGTGTCTGTCCCTGACAACTGCCTAGCAGGTTAGCTAGCCACCTATATTAAAAAAACAAAATAGTCCTGTCAATTGCACAAAGTTTGTTTGGTGTGCACCAAAGTTCTCTTGACACCTTTTACACACACAGCAAACTCACGAGAGTTCATTTGCATGAAATCAAACCTGAACACACCCAGCATGTCTCATACACCTCTCACCAAAACACCTGGCTCCGGTGGCTCTGTCACTTTAATGTCAACTGACTTTTGAATGCAGTTTTTAGTTCTCTCTTACTCCTGCTGTGAGTGAGCTCTGCTCTGTAGTCAGTGTACCACAGAGGAGTACAGAGGGCCCTGTCCTCTTAAATTAATCATAGCTACACTCATTACACACACTTCTGATGGGCCATGCCACCAGGGCTTGAGATGTCAGACACAAACACAGCGTAAAACACTCACTCATGCTTCTTTTAACACACCTGTGCTGACTCACCGTGTCCACAGAAACAATAGCCGGTGTTGTGTTTGTGGTCAAAGTGTGTTATCATCAGATAGAGAGCCTTTCATCTTTTCCTGGCGTCTCTCCAGCCAATCAAATACACTGTTCACACAAGGACTTAGTGTGTGTCACACAACACACTGTCCATAATTTAGACTTTACAGAGTATTGTGTTTTATCATTATCATTATGTCTATGGTTCTGCTGTACATTGGAATAGAGTTTAGAATGAAGTCATTAATGTGGTGTTTTTTGTTTGCATTGACAGCGTGCACATGTGGAAATAGGGGAAATAGAACTCTCTTCGTTGAGCTGGAAAAGTGCAGTAGAAACAGTGAATATGAGACATGTACATTATGCATCTGCTGAAGCTTCTGCTTCACTGCAGAGGTGACTAAACATTAGATCTGTTGGGGGCATCATGAAAACTACTTTTCAGCAAAGTAACACAAAATTACACATCTTTGCCACCATGACATCTCTGTCCCCACATCAATCTGAGCTCATTTCAGCCAGTCACAACCTATTTTGTATAGAGCAGGTTTGACACAGTGACTGTACAGATACCTCAGTGCATCATTGGGACACATAAATGACCAAAGTGGTTAAAGAAACATAAATTAAACAGATGTGACGCTGTCAGGGGACACAAACATGATCCACTGAGCAGTCCCCTGTCCCCCGGAACCCCTCTTACCTCTCCTTATTTCTCATCAGCTCGATTCATACTAGTGATTCACGGTTCCTGCTCAAAGTTTCGTCCTGTTATAAGAGTTTTTTCTTGCCACTGTTTCTCTTACGGGGGTTCAGGCTTTGGTTCTCTGTAAAGTGCTTTGAGACAATTCTGATTGTAAAAAGTGCTATATAAATAAAACTGAATTTAACTGTTTTTGTGTGTGTAGGGGTGATTCTCTACATTCTTCTGGTGGGATATCCTCCATTCTGGGACGAGGACCAGCACAGACTTTATCAGCAGATTAAAGCTGGTGCCTATGATGTGAGTTTCACTCTGACACATGTAACACTGTCCTTTTTCCTTCTTTCTTGCTCTCTTACTGTTTCTCAATAACACAATTATGAAAAAGGAGCATTTTACACACAAAAGGCCAAAATTATGTGAAAATCAATAGGCTTGTACAAAGAGAACCTTTTAATGTTGGATGGTCTGAGTGGTCACTCAGTCTAAGCAGCACTTCAGGGATAGGTGCTAATTGTTAATAACAGGGTGTGAACTCTTTCTGACTCTCCTTTTATGTATTTCTTTCAATGGAAAACTGTCACAGAGCAGACAGACTGTAGCTCTGTAAACAGTGTTTGTTCTCTGCTGCTTATCCAGCCAGACAGTGGGAGGAGGGGAGGAAAAGAGAGATAGAAAAATGTCAGAGTTAAAAACTTCAAAGGCCCTCCTGATCACTTTAAGATACACTTGATGATGAAACAAGAACATGGTCAGTCAGTGCATAGTCAGTGCCTCCTTTCTAGGCCAATATTTGTGCCAAACTCCCTCAGGATGTTAGGTGAATGCAGAGTAAAGCCGAGGTGGACGGGCAGTCATGGAAGCAGGCTCTAAACATGTTCATTACTGCTGTAAAGTGGCCATCTTAACACAAAAGTCTGTGGAGGTTGACTTGATTATGGAGCCAGCCCCTAGAGGCTGCAGGGTGAATTGCAATTCTTCCACAGGAGTTTCATTTCTGAGCCCTGAAAGTTGCTGCTTAACTATGACCGGCATATTCTGATCAGCTTATCTGTGTTAAAAGTGTACGACTTTTGTATCAAATATGAAGAAATTCAGTCTAATAATGGATGAATGACCCTGTACCAATAGAATAGAATAGAATAAGATAAAGATAAGATAAGATAAAACTTTATTAATCCCGAAGGAAATTCTTGTGCCAGAGGTATCAAGTTACATTAAATGCAGTTAAGTACAGAGTATAAGAGTATAAGTGTCACTATAATCCAAAATAAGAGTACAGTACGCAGTATGAGCACAATATATGATACATGGATACAAATATGGAGATGTAAGGTGCTAAGTAAACATAAACAAACATAAACATAGACAAGTATATACAACACCGACAGTCAGACCAGAGTTAAATAGAATAAAATAGAACATAGAGCAGTAAAATAAAAGATAAGAGGAATTGTTACAAACATTGCACACCAGCATAGATGGTAATGGAATATGTACAGTAAAAATAGTACAGAAAAAATAAAACATGAATATATATACAAACATTGCACAACAAGCATATCAATAACTATGCTGGTTGTGCAATGTTTGTATATAATTCATCTAATTCAAGTTATTGCACTTAATAATAATAAATTATTGCATGTGTGTTGTATCAGGCGGGCTGTACTCCTCCCTCCTTCTCTCCCTCCTGCCAAAAGCAGAGTTGAAGAGTTTGATGGATCAGGGGACAAAGGAGTCTCTAAATGCGTCACTGTAAAGAAAATTCCTGGTTGTAATTCTTCCCACAGTTTCCTTCTCCAGAGTGGGACACAGTGACCCCTGATGCCAAAGACCTGATAAACAAGATGCTGACCATTAACCCAGCCAAGAGAGTCACTGCCTCAGATGCGCTCAAACACCCCTGGATCTGCGTAGGTGTCACAAACCACCATCACTGACCACACCCAAGCCTCCAGGTCTTCTAACGGTCTTATTAACTCTTTCTGCAGCAACGCTCCACTGTGGCATCCATGATGCACAGACAGGAGACTGTGGAGTGCCTCAAGAAATTTAACGCAAGACGGAAACTCAAGGTAATTCACCACAGAGCTGATATCCACTTGGGTATTTCTTTCTAAAACACTCCTCCACAGAAATCAGCCAAATCCTGTCCCAGGCAGCAGGATATCTAATCATTAACCTGTGTAAACACCGTTTCTCTTCTCTCGCTGTCAATTTTTCTCTCTCTAGGGTGCTATCCTGACCACTATGCTCGCCACTCGCAACTTCTCAGGTAGGACTGAAACTGTTAAAATGACAGCTTATGTCACATTTCTTCCAGTCCGAAGTGAAATATTGATTTCTTTGTGAGACTCCACATGTCACTGTTGTTTTCCTTGGTTGTTTTATGTATGGGGCTACTTTTTGAGTGCTGGCCTTTTGAGCCCATTAAGCTCTCTCTGTCCTCCCCTTTTGAGCTGCTGAATGGTCAAACAAATCAAGTCCATCCCTTTCAAAGGGCAAACCATTTTAACTTAGTCAAACATCATCGATTGTATATCCTTATAACAGCAAGAAAGCTTACTTTTTCTTCTTTTATTAATATTTATCTATCAGTGTAAACATGCCATCAGTGTTTACTGTTTTTTTTCTTCCTCCCTCCTCTTGTGTGGTAACTCATGTTTAAGGTAAGAGTCCTTGGTGTAGCTGGCACTCCTACACAGTGCTAAACTACGCTGCACAGGTTTGGTTCTGAGGCCTGTCATCTCAAAGCCCCAGTATAGAGCTTTCAGCTGACACAGTGGAGCCATTGGTGGCCATATTGCAGGAAAAGAAAGCACACCATCATTTTTTTTGTTTACAAAATACCGTATGTTACAGACATACAGACGCTTACTGCATTTCATGTGGCAGTATATTTGACCCTAAAGTGAGGACAAAGGTACAATCATCACAAATGAAAATGTAGTATTGCACACATAGATAATTGGAACTGCCACATGCATGGCTTCAAAAATGAGTCAATCCTCATTGACCTCCATGTTTAAATATCCAGCATTACAGGAGAAATAAATATGTTTACATACAAAACAGTTTTGGCCTCTATAAATAGTGTATTTGTTCATGACAACAGGCTTAACTGTACCTAAATTATACATAAATTGACTGCATCTCAAAACACATACTGTAGTTGCAAGGATTAGAAATTCAATAGTAACACCTGACTTAATATTTCACAATTTTTCCAAAACACATCATGTGATTTGATAACATGAAAATCAAAGTGTAGCCTCTAACAAAGCCTGATATAAGTCATGTATACAGTGTAATACATACAAACATATTTTGTCAGTGACACTGTTTAACAGTATTTGTTACAGCACCACTGGGTAATGTCATCCTCCACAATTGAGGCATCATGCTCCTCTAATATGGCCACTAAAAGATGTCTCCTGTCACTGCAAAGCCTATATCATTTACTAAACAAGCACATGTCAATAAACCCCTCACTGTTGAACATGATGCAAAAAAACCCAAGTCCCCCGCCCCCATGCTGCTCTCTGTGACACTACCAATCATCTGCTCCGTCTCTTAGACTGTCCCTGCATGTTTAACATAGATGGCCACAAAAAACCTGAAGAAACAATCACCACCCGCATGATTCCAGCTCACTTCTTCTGAAAGTGAGCACACAGAAGCTAAAAGAGCGTGCTTTCCTTGACACAGCTGCCAAACAGGCTCTCCTGTAGTTTTTCAGATGAATCTAATTGCATGTTCAGGACTAATGATTCACTAAGTTTTATTTCCTGACTAAATTTGCATTTTTTTTCTCTCCTGCTCCCAATTCTACCAGGGCTCAGTTTCAGGCTGCTAGTAATTGGCCAGCCTTGAATAGACCTGGTGCGTGTGCTTGTTAATTTCATCCAGCCACTGATTTCCTTGCATTGTTATCTTTGTCTCTGCAGCAGCCAAGAGCCTACTGAACAAAAAACCGGATGGTGTCAAAGTAAGTACATCTTTTACATGCATATTTCACAGCACAGCCCTTTAAGTGTCTGTTCTGCAGTCATTGAAATTGATAAAATTAGAAGCTTGGGTTTTCTTTATAAAATTTTGGAGTGGGTGTGATGGAAATGTCCCAATAATCAGTGTTTGTGTGTGTGAAGGAGGAGCATCTGCTGTCTAAACTATTGGAAACTAATAAGTGATGATTAAAGAATGATTCACGGGTGGGTGATAGGCTTCACTCTTCTGTTGTCATATATTACTCCACCAAGGAGTGTGTGTATGTTTATGTGTGTGTGTGTTCTGTTTCCACACCCTGCTTCTAAATCTGGCGTTCAATTTCATTTTTATTTGATGAGTTTGATGAGCCAGACGTTTCCCTTAGCTGTGTTAAAAGATTCTTTAATTAGTTCATCCAAATTACAAAAAGCCACCATCCTGACTCTGTTGTGGTGAATGCTGTTTATTTTGTGTCCCTGACTTGTGTGGAAAGCCAACCACAACATGTGTTTTTTTTTATTTTTGGCACCCAACCAAGATGTTGACTGGTTACCTAAGCAAAAATTGCTTCTATAAATAATATGAAAAAATATAACTATAAAGTGGTTACATGACCACAGTATAGCATAGCAAATTTTGTTGTTCCTGACAACAGCCACTTGTTAGCAATTACCATTTTTCTCTGTGGGTGATGACTTCCAAATGAGGGAACAGGAAGTGGTAAAATGCTAACACATTTCTGGGTACTAGGACTCATTTCTGCAGTGCCGGTTGTGTTATTTGTCAAGATGTCATAAATGTGGACAAGTTCAGTGGATTACATCATGTGTGCTGTTGCATTCACATCATAATAAGTAGAGCAACAATGAGAAGTATAGTAGAGAAATGATTTTGGCCTTCACCATAAGCAGAAAACAAACACACAACCTTAAGCCAAATTTGTACATGGTGCAGCTGCGTATCAAAAGTTCCACCTCAGACAGTGCAGCTTTATTACATGATTAAAAAAACATATATGCGTCATGGTTTCTATCCATTTACATTGTCCAGAATAAGACTCAGTGCTATGTTGGTGCACAAATGGATTCCGATATGTGCCAAACAAGTATTCTTCCCAAAAAGGTTAGTCAGGAATGGGAGCTGTGTGTTGCTGTGTGTGCAGTGGAATTATCAGGGCCTTCTGTTGCTAAAAACAATCAGCTAAAAGCGTGAGAAAAGCACCACAATCACTTGATTTGATGTCTGCCCTTTTTCTGCTTCCTCATCTTTGAGTGCTTCTCCTTCAGACTCTTCTTCTGTGTTATTCTTAGCTCTGCTTTGAGTTATTTCCCTTTTAAAAACACTTCCTTTTAGTCTGGCCTACCGGAAAGTTTAATGTTTCTTTTGCTGCTGATAAGCTCCCACTAATGGCAGCCTTTTTTTGTCTTTTCAGTCCCACTAATTACTGTTTAATCATAAAAACCACTGGTACTGTTTTCATTTATGTGGTATGATGGAGGTATTTTCGCAAGAAAGTCCAGTAACTGAAAACTATTTTGTTTTTAGAGTGAAAACATAAATTAGAGAGAGAGTGTGTGAGTGAAACGGATTCAGTTTTTTTCATTGTGTTGCGCTGCAGAGAAGGAAGACGGATGGTACAGAACCTTTGAGGGTAGGCCTGAGCTTGCTGCTGCTTGTTAGCCACACTGAAACCTGCAGTGGGTAGCTAGCCATAGAAACCTTATTTTATTGAAATTCCAGAGCTGCTTCAGGCTGGGGAGGCACAGTAGGACATCCCTCAAAGATAAGGTGGTTTATTTGTTTCTGGACTATGATGGTGACACTTTGGTGCAGTTATCGATCAGCATCAGTCATGAAAGCAAATCATCAGGAGCTAAATCACAAACCAATCCAGATCCGTTTATTAACAAAATATGAAACATTGGCAAAATAAAAATAAAGTGGAAAATAGCGGCATATTAGGGGATAGTTGAGATTTTGCTGATACCTGACGTGCTAATATCAGGTATCATCTGATAT
Organism: Parambassis ranga; assembly: GCF_900634625.1. NCBI lineage: Eukaryota > Metazoa > Chordata > Actinopteri > Ambassidae > Parambassis > Parambassis ranga. The sequence goes on from NC_041038.1 coordinate 1,773,390, forward strand.
CTTATATACTGATATCAGATCGAAGTCCCAATATCTGCAGAGTATTATGCCTCCACATTTGTGCGTTGATGAAAATAAGAGTCATATAGTGTAGTGTGTCCCCAGCCCCAACAAGTTTTAGTGGGTGTAGATTTTTGTCACTATAGTGCCTTGTGGATAATATTATCTGATCTGATGATGATCTGATGCCACTCTTTCACCAATAGATGCTAAGCTAAATATTACCATAGTGTTAGACTAACACATGCACAGTAGTACTTTACAGCCATAGCAGTAGCTGCTCCATGTCACACTGTATACAAGGAATTTCTTGATGATGCTGATTCATTTCCTGTTTTCTGTTTTGCTGGGAGCTGTTACTGGATATTCCCTTCTTATCCTACTTTTTATTCTTATTAGTGGTGATGTGTTGTTTTACATGGAACAATGAGATAATCAAGGTTGTTTTCAGTGGTTTTCTTTCGCTGAAGTTCACAGTGTACAACTTATTGTTTGTATAACTTCCTATGATGCTGCAAACATGAACAGGTTAAATACTCTGCTGTGGTTTCACTGTGATGTTGGCCGAGGTCAGCACTCATGCAACAAGTAGAGACATCAGTTTGAGTTCTACCTAATTACTCCTTCCTCTCCTCAGTAAGTGGGTCATTTGTTTCCCTCCGCTGTCTGTCTCTCTTCAGCTCTATCAGTTCTAATAAGAGCGCTCCCTGGTTTATTAACTCCTGTCTAACATTTGATGATTGAAGGTTTGATTAAAGAAACTTTATTTCATTAGTCTCTCAGAACTCTTCAAGCACAATGTTCCACTTTTCCCTCTACAGCGTGAAGAGCGAATGCTTGGACACTAAGACTTGTCACTTCTGCCCTGTCCCATCTGTCTACCTGTCTGTCCACTCTGTCCCTCCAGATCAACAACAAGGCCAATGTGGTCACCAGCCCCAAAGAGCCTGTCCCCACTCCTTCTCTGGTACACTGTCTGCCTGCCTTGCTGCCCGTGTGTCTGCATGGCTGTGTGTGTGTCTAACTGAACATCTGTCCCAATCACACAGCTATGTTGAACTTTTCCCACTTTGTTTTTTTTTCCACACACACATATGTGTAGTGTAACATGAGCTGTCCACATGTACTTCTGGATTGCTTTATTGCTGTACTTGGGCTACATTCTCCTTTGTTGTTGATGATGACTGCAATGGCACAGGGGCCATTGCATGCTAACTGTGGATAATACTCTGCAGCCACAGTCGAAGCCTTTGCTGTCAGCACTGAACTGTTGTCACTGACATGGATGTTTTATTGGGAGTAAAGTGCTTTAATATGTTGTTACATATATACACTAATTTAAATAAATAATATTATGTTTATTATAAACACTAGGATTAAAGAACTTTAAACTATGTGATGATGAGACATCTAAATATCCATAAGCATCTTTTTCTGTTTAGTTTTTAATTACCAGTAGGTTATTGACCAACACAAACGCTGATGCTGATACATCAGTGATAATAGATTTTTTCCCCCCATTAAATAAATAAATAAAAACAATTGAAATAAACCACTTTTTAAAATAAACAATATTTTGTCTTCTAGCTGGAAGGAGGTGTAAATAATTATTAGACATAATGTTAAATACACAGTGTACCAAAAGAAATTGTACAAAGTGGACTTAACACTGCATTTCTGAAAAGTCATACTTTTATTACTCGACCCTAAGCTACTTAACTTAATGAGAAAGACGTTTGTCAAGACTTGAATTGGGAACAAAACATCACACCTTATTTTTCTTTTCTATATTTCTTAACAACTGACCTGTAAAAATAATATTTTGAAAATATTTGGTTGACACCATTATGATTCCAAGTGTTACTGTAGATGAAGAAGATCAGTGTCAAATGGGATAAGGCTTTATTTAGAGAGATGTGAGGACAGATCAATGCTACCCGTTTCTGTCTGCTTCTAGTCTCTATGCTAAGCTAAGCTAATCACCTTGTCCAGCTCCTTAAAACATTAAGTCACATGTTTTAATAACAGCCCTTTCATTTTAGTTGCGGTGAGTAAACAAATCATACATAACACTGTCCAATCCAACCAAGATTTCTACTTCCTGGTATATTCATAAATAAGTAGAGTAGAGACACTCACAGTCACAGATCACTCTAGCAAACCCTGACAGTGTCTCTCAGTTCCCTTTTGGATCTCTTATCAATAACACTGGTACGTATGTTTGATGTGTCATGTAAGCCTTTCAGGACTATTAACAGGGGAGTTTGTCATCTTTTTGTCACTGCTGAGTGAAATTTGATTATCTGTGGTGAAAGACTTGGTATATATTGCATAATGCTTGATGGTCACTGCTTCCATATCATTCCATCTGTGTATGACAGTGCTACAGTCGCTGTAGTGAATCCGTTTTTAGTTACAGCTCCCTTCCCTCCAAATAGCAAATATTTTTGTCCAACTCTTTGCTGCTTTTATTTTTCTTCATTTTTCTTACTTCCTCACTCACTTTGGTTCTCCACCGATCTCAAATAAGGAGCCTCAAACCACTGTTATCCACAACCCAGCTGATGGAAACAAGGTATACGGCCGAGCAGATGCTGGTCTGAAGCTGTAGCTTGCTGCTGATGTGTGCACTGTTTAGAGTAGCTGCTGCTGGTGACGTTTGTGTTGTTCTAAAAACTCATGCGAGGAAACAAGATACTGTTAAATATTGCATGTTATCAAATTTTGCATGTAATTCTTTCACATAAAGGTCATCTGTACAGCTATGTGTATTGCTTAATATTTATGCAGTCATGATACGGAGGTCGTAATCTTCCATGAGGTGTGACTTATTAACCTTTCAGAAGCATTGTCATTACAACATCAGTCTCACAGTTGTGTGACAAAGGGATTATGCATGCTGTCAGAACAAATAAAGACCATGCAGCGGCATGGACACCAAAGATTGTTCAAAGCTAAATCCTTAGCAGAATCTACTGTGTGGAGGTGATGTGCCTATGCAGACATATGGATCTACATGATCATGTATAATCCATAAAATGCAGTGTGCATGCTCATAGTTTTTGCTTTGTGCAGTGACATGATGGTGTGGTACTGTAAACTGTGTTTTTGTGCATAGTTATACATGAAGAGTGTGCAGTTGTTTGCTTAGCTTATCACTTGCAATATTGTGACTATTCCTAAAGGTGAATACTCTCTGTGTCCGTGCCACATTTATATATTCATATATAAAGATGGACCATCAAAGTGAATTTTAATGGTATCGTTTTATTTTTTAAAGCATGCAGATACGGGGATACGGAAAGTATAAATTAGTAATAACCCCAACAAGAAAACTAATATTAAAATTCTATGATACATTATATAATCATCCTATTTAAAGTCCTTATCACAATCTGCGTGATAGCGTGCTGAAAGTCTGACCCAGGTTAGAGTCCGGCGGATGATGCTAACCTGACCTGCTGTGTCTATACCTCCGGCGCCTGTTGTGGTTTGTGCCCTCATGTGCGGCCGCTTTTACTCACAGCTCCTCTTATTTGTGGTTCGACAGGAGTCCAGTGAGAGTGCCAACACTACCATTGAGGACGAGGACGTCAGAGGTAGGAAAGTTCACACTTCATACAGCACCTCATTAAAACTCTTTTTTTCCACAGTGTGCTTCCACACATTATTATTATTATTATTATGTTTGTGCTAATGAATTCACAGGACAAAACCTCTTTGACTGCTTGTGCCTGTTGCATGAATATGTTGTAGTGTCATTGTGTGTCTCTGGCTTCATATCATGTATAATTCTTCTGCAGAACTACAGGTGGTTTTTCAGAGCTTTGTTTAAATAAATGACCACAAAGTAACTGACAGATGGGGGGGAATATTTTTGCCTATCCGTCCTATTTTGCAAAGAACATAAAGTCCTTCCTGTATTACAATATAAGGATAGCTGCTTATGTCCAAGTTTGTTTTAGGCCAGTTTAAAAGCAATACCTGCTTATTGTGATCCTACATGGGACCCTGGACAGTTATACATCATTTGTCACCTATTGTCTGCTTATACTCGCCAGACAATGGCCACAGTGGGTAAAACAGTGAGAAGGTTAGGTGGTCTGAAGCCTGGAATCGATTTGTGATTGTGTGTCTGTTTTTCTGTTAGTGACCTTTAACAGAACAGAGAAACAGGATTACAGCTCTTAATGTTTTTTTGACATTTGTCATTTTAGAGACTCCTCAGTTTCAGATATCCCCCTGCGGTGCGTGCATGCCAGCATATGTACATACACAGGCCCATCAAAGCACACCACACTGCCCTTTACAATGGCCGCCTTTGTTATACATGGCTGATCCTCAATGCTCCACTGACCATACTGAGTGATGCTTTGAAATCGCTTTACACTGCTCCACTTATGATAGCATTCCATAAAAGACATTTCCACCTCATCGTGTCTTTCTTCTTATTCATTCATGTCATCTCATATTGGCTGTTGTGGCCTTAATCAGAGATTCACTTGCAGAGAGGAAAAAGGATTCAGCTTTTAATCATGGTTTCTACATCTGGAAATGAGAAGATATAAAGGTGGTGGTTGGTGGCTGGTGGTTGATGGCTGGTGGCTACATGTTAGTGCAACATTAGCATATATTTGTTGTCATGATTGTAACCTCACACATCACATATATAGAATGTAGCTATACAGCAAAGACATGAAGCTAGCTCTGTTACTGTCCCTTTAATACTTGGAGCTGAGTTGTCTTACTGTTTGTCCTTCCCAGCTTTTGTCCATGTGATTTGTTCTTAGCTGTGGAAGACTGAAGGCTCTGAACAAATGCTCATTTCCTGCATGCTCTTGATGTTTTCACGTTTTCCTTTTCTCCATCTCATTTCCTTTTTTTTCATCTCAGCACATTCTCGCTCCTCCACTCCCAAAATATATCACCTCAAGCACCTTAAGCACTTAGATCACCCCACCTCCCACCGCTGCTCCTCCCAGTCTGTCTCACCTCCCCCCTCACGCTCGTCCTCCTCTTCCTCGTCCTCCTCTTTCTCCTCCGTTCTCTCCTCCTGCTGGTACTCTCCAAGCGTTTGGCCCAGTGGTGAGGAGTGCTGCCAGTACATCATGAGAGGACTGGTGGCCACCTACCTGCTCCTCTTCTTCACATCTTCATTTCTGGTCTTGTTCTCTGACCATCCCACCACATGTCACTGTGGCCCCCATCAAGTACCCATGCAGGGCCCCAGGCCCCAGCACAGGGTGCCACAGGGCCCCACCAATTCCCAGTGTAAGTCCCATTCCTGTATGACAGAGAGGAGACTGCAAGGCTTTTTAGCTTTATGCTAATGACTTCTACTAGCAATTTACAAGTCATTAGGGGCAGGGAGTGGAGACATGTCTTCCAGTTGTCTTGATTTGAACTTTTGAACACAGCAGTGTTATAAATTTATCTAAGATGTAGCTGTAGATTCACTGTTTTTAAAACATTTGCTGATACCAAGGTTCAACAGAACCACACCTCAGCAGCATTCGACAGAACTGCTGTGTGACAGCACCACCTGCTGGTCAGAAACATTCATGACACAAGTGTGCAGTATTTCCTGCACAAGTTTTAGTTGACATTGTGAGGACTTCAGGACGTCATTGTCTGAGGTTTGAGCTGGTTAAAATGTGTAGACTACACAGTAAAACTCTCTTTCTCGTGAAACACGGTGTATTTATGGTGTAAAGTTTACTTGTGTGCGTTTTTGTTGGATTTCTTTTGAACAATGATGTCACGGATCAACACATTTTCTGTCTTATTGTCACTACCTGCTACATGTAAATGTATTTCTCCATATTGTTTTTTTTTTTCTCCACTGCACATATGCTACAAAGTCAACACCATTACTTGTGTTTAAATTTTGTTGAATGAAGGAAGAACATGTAAATACATGTAAGACCAGGTCTCACAGAGACCCTATGTTGTCCCCATATCTGAAAATCTAGTCCATGTGTACAGTTTGCTATTTACAAAGTAAAGTCCAACCATCAGTGTTTCAGCTGTGTCAGGCCTTCTGCAGAGACAGCCAATGAACAAAGAGAGTTTGGATCCTGTGTGCAGTAAACCTGTTAGTTCACAGGTGAAACACAGACAGCAGCATGGTCCACCTTTCTGCAGTTAGCTTTTTGGTGTTAGTCTCCTTTGAGGGACTCTCTGCCCAGCAGCAAACTGTAAGTGTTCAGTTAACTGGGAACAGCAGTGTTGAAGGTAAATGTATGTGTGTGAGTGTGTGTTTGCGTTTTGACTTCACCATGTCTGTCAAGTAGTGGGTGCTCTTACAGCTGCAACAACAGCACTTACTCTTTCCACTCATTGTTTCCTAGCTTACCTACTTAGCATGAAAGGTAACGTTGATGTTGTCGTGTGACGAACCATTTTGACTAACCTCCTTCATTTCCATGTGTGGTTCTGAAAAATGATGTGAGCCTCTGATGTTGTGATGTTGGAGCGGTGTTGTCCCCATGTTCCATGTTGGTCAATTTTTTAATTAAGCATATGCAGTGTGTGTATCCCTGATAACCTCTGTGTGTTTGTTTGTTTCTCAGCTCGTAAGCAGGAGATCATTAAAGTGACCGAGCAGCTGATTGAGGCCATCAACAACGGAGACTTTGAGGCTTACACGTCAGTTCAGAATGTTCCTCTTTGCTGTATTTCACTTCACCGTGTGTCATCTTCTCTAATATGGCTGCTTAATGTGACACTTAGGAAGATCTGTGATCCTGGCCTCACGTCCTTTGAGCCTGAGGCTTTGGGAAACCTGGTGGAGGGAACAGACTTTCACCGCTTCTACTTTGAGAATGGTAAAAAAAATATTCTGCACTACACAGACATGATCAAAACTTGATTGTGGAGAGACTTGTTGAGGTAGCGGAGCTAGCATTAAAGGTAGACTCTCTGCAGCTCTGTCCAAGGGGAAGCCCATCCACACCATCCTGCTCAACCCCCACGTCCACCTGATTGGAGACGAGGGCGCCTGCATCGCCTACATCCGCCTCACCCAGTACATCGACAGCAACGGCATGCCTCGCACCATGCAGTCGGAGGAGACCCGCATCTGGCACCGCCGCGACAGCAAGTGGCAGAACATCCACTTCCACCGCTCTGGCTCTCCCACTGTGCCCACCAAGTAGGTCTCTGCTCTGAGCCTTGAATAGTTCTGAGTTGTAGTATCAGGATCTTCTCAGAGAGTCATTTGTCTTGCTCTGATCTTGCAGCTGAGATCTTCAACCCACCTCCAGCCTACAACACTCAGCTGACCAGATCCCCATCGTCCATCAAACTCCCTTAAGCCAATCTTCCCACCCTCCTTTGCTAGAGCTCCGCCCCGCTCTCAGTGTGTTGTTTACATATTGTCACTGCTGGACTGATGATTATGGGAAAACAAAACAGAGGGAGAGAAGTCTTTGATTTTTAGTGCGAGTGTGGTGTTGGTATCAGGGTCTGTCTATCAGCAGCATGTTTTATTCATTTTTAGATCGGTATGTTTTAAATAGAAGTGGATTCATTTTAGCAGGCTGGTGAACATGGAGCTATCGTGATGTTTTTTGCCTTTTCTGGCACGATGACCAATATATCACATATCTGCTTTTTAACTCATGTATCTTTTCAGAATTGCCATCTATTGAAGCTCAGACACACGCTTGCTTTGTTTTGGTGATGTTTTGGTAATTGATGTAAGTTGCTCTCTTCGCTCGATCTTTAGCATCTGAAGCCGGTTTTTACAGATCCTGTCTGTTTACTAGGAATTCAAAGTACACGTGTAAAAAAAGGGAAACATGTTTTGTGCGCGTGGACCTCCGTCATCACAGAGCAGCATGTGAGAAGAGCCTCTTTAAGATAGAATGTAAACTGTAGAATAGAAATGTTAAAGGCCATTCTGTGACTCTTACCGGTCAGATCATATTTTCATACAATAAGGAGGTATTGATGTGAATTTTATCAGTTCTGTTGTTTTGTTTACATTTTATATTGTGATATTGATGCTTGTCCCTCCACCTATCATGATCATGGCTTTCCTTTAAGCCCTTTTAACATTTGTGTTTTCACAGTGATCCCTGCACACAACACGTTTACACTGGACCACTTTATAGAGGAATTCTGTTCACATAGACACCATTTCAGACCTGCTCAGTCCTGGAAATGACTGAAAAGTTAGTTCATCTCATTACGTGTCACAATAAAGGGGAATGCCTGGGAGCGTTGTAAAATATATGTTGGGGGAAAAATGGAAATAATTTCAGGACAGGAAGTCACAGGGTGTTTTTTAAGCAGTTCTTTAGTTTAGTCACATTGTGCATCACACAGAACACACTTTGTTTTATCTTTGTAAAGTGATGGGACAAGCCTGATGTATGTTTAAGAAATCTCAAATAAAACGTGTGATTTATGCCAAACAACCACATGTTTTTCCTCAATGTGTTTGTGTTCTCAAGACAAATGATAGCGGCCAGTGGATATGATATAATATGAGTCTGCTTTTTATTGTTTTAGGTATTTATTCTTCTAAGACCTGGATGTCAGGAATTTAGCCCGTCCATCAACTTGACCATACAAAGTGTATGCACCCTGCTATCACACTGCCATGGTCACTTGGTGCCATAAATATCAATATGGCTTTGTTTCAGTCACATTATTTTATACAGGGAACAGTGTTAGCATTAGGTTCTTCCCTTGTGTACAGTATGACCCCTGTCACGACTCATGCATGTCTATGTATAAATACCCTCTGTACCTGCCTATGTGAAGTGTGTGTGTGTGTGTGTGTGTGCGTGTGCGTGTGTATAAATTCCACAATCTGGGCTGAAAAATTAGACCAATATGGGAGTAGCTTAAGCTGCACTACCGCCGTCGGCCACCAGGGGCTGGCTCCTATTCAAATAGTGCTTTTTGTATTAGTTGTAAATGTAGAAGCCTTTGTACACTGTTTTTCCACCACCTGGAGCTGGTAGTGGTGAGGAGTTCAGGACTTCAAAAGTAACCAGCTGCATTAGTACCATCCGGGTTCTTCTGACAAGAACCATCTACAAACATTGTCATCTCAGCATTACAAATGTGTGTCTTTGAGGTCTGGTCCTGGCAACACACTCCTTTCTACTTCAGCAACGCAGTTATGAGGTTCTCCATCCTCAGCTGTGAGTAAAAGAGTGGATGGATTCAGAGTAGTACAATGCTCTATTGTTATGTGCAGGATAGATGTCTAGAAGATGACATGTGAGTTTTTGTTTCTGCAGTGATAATACTGAGACTGTATGGGGCACAGAGGCAGATGCTTGTGGAGGCAGCTGTAACAGACCAGGTCAAGCCTGGAGGAATATTATGCAATAGGCTTGCTTTTGTCAGCATATTGTTGTGTAAGCACAGAGGTCATAAAGCTGCTCCTAGTCTGTGTGAAAGTTAGACTGTAGTCAGGCAGGCCTAACACTGATGAGCTTGGTAACAGCTGTTCAGTGCTGTATGTCCAAAACAGCGAAGAATATAGCAGGTCCAGCAGCAGGTACAGCAGCAAAATGTGATGATTCCAAAAATCATATAAAGCCTTGTGTGTTTTTCATATTTTGGGTCACACTAACACTAACTAATAAGAAATCTCTCTAAATACACGAGGGAGGGAGGGACTATGAGGGCGACACAGATTAGGGAGGGCAAGTAATCAGCAGGAGGCAGGCGCACACAAGGAAGAGAAGGCCGGACACTTGAGATGGGAAGTCTGTAATTTCAAAATAAAACAGGAAATAACAGAATGTCAAAAAAAAGGCCCTGGCTCAAAGATGACAGGGATAATTCTAAAAACTATTTCAACCTTAAAAGATGAAAAAATATCTGACAAATAATACTGAATTTATCAAAAAGCGTTTATTATTAATAGTCATAGTAATGTCACACAAATTCACAAGTGTTTAAGACATGTCTGGCTCAGTTTGGTGTGTGTGTCTGCAAGTATGTGTAAATTCTCTAAACAGTGCAGTTATAAATAAATGACCACAAAGAGAAGTGTAAGGTAATATTGCAACAGGAAAAATAGAATTCTCATTTTAAGAAGACAAAAAGAAAAACAAAATTTGTTCAAAGAGAACATTTAGCACCATCTATCCTGTTATCATGTTCAACAGATATCATAAAATCATTGAAAACTCATCTAAAGCCCCCTACATAGTAAAAAAAAAATTTAAATTTCTCAAAACATTTTGGAAAAAAAGTAGTTTTGTTTTTTCCTTAATGAGCATACAAACACAGCATTCCATTAGTCGTTTCTCTACGTCAGCAGTGTGCCTAGCGTCTACAGGAAAGGTGTTATATTCAGGATAAAGATATAATTTAATATATAGCAGGAGTGGAGAGGCAAGCACCAGAGAAACAGAAAGCTCCACTCCCACAGACACACAGTCTCCACATTTCACTTCTTACAGAGCAATCGGTCGCCATTAAAAAAAAAAGAAAGGAAACAAAAAAAAAGAATTGTACAACCCTATTTAAAAAAGGGAGAACATTGATATCCAATAAATAGAGGAAACATTTTAAATTAAATGTACAATGCCCAAAAAAAAAATCCAGGAAATACTAAGTCTGCATATTGGAACAAACAAGGAGGTACAACACACACACTGATGATTTTTTTTCTTTTTTTTCATACAGAGATGGAAGAAATGAACAAAAAGACCTGATGACATGTGACAAATGATTATTAATCCCCAGAGAAAATAAAAGGATCATTCATAAAAACATGATTTACAACAAAAAGACCCCCCCCCCCCCCCCCAAAAAAAAAAACCCAACCAAAGTCGCTAGAACCCGTATCTTTTGAAGCATTCCAAACAATTGGACTTTTTAAAAATTCTTAATGCTTTAGAAAAATGTTCATATCTCTATTATTAGTATTTTTCATTTTCTCTCTTTTCTAAATACAAGGCCAATGTGGTATATATCTAGGCTGATCTAGTTTAGAAAACAAAACAAAACAATAAATTATTTTAAAAAAGACAGCACCCCACAAAAATTTAAAACAGCATGTACAAATTTCAGTATTCAAGACAACAACAGAAACATTTTTTCCTGGTACTGACAGAAACTCGCCATTGAAACCATCAACTAGCCTCCACAGTTTGTTCAATGGCGGCACCGACTGCCCCCCAGCTCTCTCTGTTGCCAGGGTTTCTGGTTGAAAGCACCGTCTGAGAGTAAACTGGTATTTTATTGGCGGCTTGGTATTTCTTTTTGTAAACAGTAATAATGAGTAAACATATTCAACTGGCTGTTCGGTAAGTTGTAGCAGTAGTAGTAGCAAAAATGATGCGAAATAATGAAAAGTTGAAACCCAAAGAGAAACTGTCTTTTTGTCCTGGCATGCAGGAGTTTTGGTTATGGCTGAGCGGGTGTGGAGCTCTGTCACCGGGATGAGGAGGTCTGTGGGGAGACGAAACACAACGGTGAGATTCATTTTTTAAGTGTGAGTAATAGTGACTGCAGAAGAGGAAGTCTGCTCACCAGGCTGAAGGAATCGTAGATGTTCATGAGCTCCTCGATGCGGTACTGCTCCAGCACCACTACGTTGGTCAGGTTGGGGCTTCGCTCTCGTGCGCAGTCCTCACAGTGAACCACATACATCTTCCTGCTGTTGCTCTCACTTGTCACAAACAACAAATTGAACACCTCCACCTGTGACAAGAGAGGACAGGGTCAGTTATTCACCGTTTTAGAGTTATAAAGTGTGTTGAATGTTTTCTAGTCGGTGTCTGATACTCACGTCACACTCGTTGCAGTAGTAGGCAGGTTCGTCTTTGACTCGACTCTGGTAGCAAATCTTCTTGCCTTCAGCCACCAGTTGGTCCCGTAGGATGTGGATGTGCTTCATGGACTGCAGAAGGCAGTGTCTGCCAGATACCAATGTGACGTTAGTATAAATTCTTCAGGACAGATTAAGTCTGTATCTCCTCATATTGTCTGTACTCACTTGATCATCTTGTAGGTGTCTGGGTCTGTGATCTTAAGTGTGCGGGCCACATTCCAGGACACATGAATCATGGGGACGATGGACTTGACCTTTTTCACTTCGTTCCACTCGTACCTCTCCAGAGCCAGCTGATACTGGTAACCTGCACATAAAACCATGTTAAATAAACAGCACTCTCATCGCATTGATGTTATCTTGCCACTAGATGGTGCTCTCCTTACCACTGAGAGGTCCAACGTTCCATGCAATATTGTTGCACCAGCCCACAGCCTGAACCCAGTGAACAGTGCCAGCGTTGATCCACACCAAGTCTCCAGGCCTCTGGATGAAGCGGTACACCGGGATGTTAGCATTGTAGAGGTCCTCCAACACCGGCCACCAGGACCCTGTCAGGTAGTCCACCCCATGCCTGAGCACACAGAGGAGGTGCAGGTGTTAACATCTTACTTTTATTTCATGTTAACATTTAACAATATAATGTCAGCCTCATGCTCACTTTTCACAGAAGTCGTTGATGGCCTCCCAGTAGTTCTCATGAACAGAGAACCACTCGCAGTCTCCAGGGCCAATGTTGATGTTTACAGAGCAGAAGTTGTTGTTCTCCTGGTGACCTGTTGAACACAGACATGATGCAGCATTATATCTCTAGTGGTTGTCCTGTGTGTTTTTTAACTTTAGTGTCCTTTACCTGGTGTTCGGCTGCCTGGAACCTTCATGTAGAGCTGGACCGTGTTCATGCCCAGGATGGTGTGTCCCACGTGGCTCAGCATGTTTCCATTGGATGCTACACGCATGAATGCTGGGAGCTTCTGTAACTCCTGCAGCTGAGGCTTCCATCTGAGCAGAGAGACAGATTAGACCTTTTGTCCTACACGTGTTGTGTGCTTTGGCTGCAGTGATCAGTGCTCACCTCTTAGGATCGGATAGGTCAATATTGGTGCCAAATTTAATGATCTTCCCAACAGGTTTCTGTTCTCCACTGGGAAAAAAACACTGAATTAATACCACTACTTTTTCAGGCTGGTTCATCCCTGAGATAATGTGTGTTGATGAGGGGCTGAATGTAACGTTGTCATACATACTTGCTATTTTCTTTACTGATGTCCTTAATAGAAGTATCAGCAGTGTTGGCTGGCTTCTTCTCTTTCTCATCATCTTCTTCATCCTCTTCATCACTGCCTTTCTCCTCCTGAAGAAACAATCATGTTCATCAGCTAAATGGTAACACAGTAGTGTCAGCAGCTAAGAAACAGCGCTGGTACCATACCTGCAGACTCTCTTGGAAGCTGGAGGCCTGGTACTGGGCGTACTTAGCAATGGTTGTGTGGGAGCGGCTGCTCTCACAGGGCCACGTCTGACCTGTGCCAGTGGCATCCCAGTTCTCATCAGCAGGCTGCTGCACCTGAGTCCTCACCTCCACCGCCTGCTCGGCATTGGCTTCCACCAGGGACTTTGTAGAAAACAGCCCCAGGTCTGAAAACATACAGGGGGAGAAGTGGTTATAGACGTGATTTTACACTATTACTGTGAGTCAGAGTAAGTGTAAACTTACTGAGTCGCAAGGATCCGGCCAGACCTCTGATGACAGTAACAGGATTTTTGGGATCTGTGCAGAACTGCAGCAGCACAGGGGAGAAGGCGTCTCTCTTACTCTCCAACTGAAGGAACAACACACAGTCAGTGCATGAATACAGGAGGGCAGCATGTGCTAACTGCTGTCTTGATCACACATTAAAATGGCTTCCACTTTTTAGGATTCAGCCTAAAACCAATGTATAGTCTGGCAGAGACAGATACATACATAGATGCTGGGTGTAGGAGGATTGAGCTTCTCTCTAGGAATGGGTTCCTCCGTGGTTATGATGGGTTTCACCGAGAACGCCGGCAGCAGGTATGATTCCTTGAACTTCTCTTTGATTCTGGCACCCCTGCAACAGGAAATAAAGAGTTGATTTGCTTCTTTCACAACAAACAGCTGAAAGGTTCCGGTTACTATAATAATAATAATAATAATACACAAGTTTCTTTGCAGTTACTTACTTGCAGGAGCGGATAATTTCACTGGCAGTGTTCTTTATGTTAATGTCCTTCAGTGGGATCCTCTTCTCCTCCACCTCGGAGGCGATGAACGTTTCTCTGTCCCCACTTTCCACTTTGATCAGGCGAATCTTCAGCTCCTTGGGAGGACCATCGGACAGCGCCTTTAGTTTCAAAAAGTCTGTTGAACCTAAGGTCCCGGGCTCGCTGCCTTTCTTGTGCTCAGAAGTTCTTTCCCCTGAAGTGGAGGTCCACTCAGCTCCTTCACTGGTGGAGCTGGCACCACACACCTCCTTGCGTTTCTTTTTCTCTGAGTCATAATGAGTGCGGTTCTTCTCTGAGCCCTCCTTCCTCTGCAGATTGAGGTCACCAAGAATGATGCGATCCTTCTTCTCTTTGTGGCTCTTGCCTTCCTTGTGCCGCTTGTGGCTGGAGCCGGACTGGCTGGATGAGGAGGAAAGGTCGTCCCTCTTTTCTCTATGCTTCTTCTTTTCCTTCCTGTCATCGTGCTTCCTGCTGCTGTGGCCGTGCTTTCTCTTCTCTTTCTCCCTCTCTCTGTCCCTGTCTTTGTCTCTATGCTCCTTTACTTTATCAGGTTTGTGTCTGTCCTCCTGTTTCCCATGACTCTTGTTAGCCAGAGACTGTTGACTCAGCATGACCTCGCAGCTCTTACTCAACTCTGACAGAGAGGACTCAGAGATTGTCAACTGCTGTTCTTCCTTGACCCCTTTAATAGGTTTTATAATGTGGACTGTCCTCTTTTTGTCCGTCTTTTCCTCCTCTGTTTCTCCTTCATCTGTTAAAACATCACTGTCCTCTAGTTTCAGCTTCTTGTCTTCCAGAAGAGAGCGAGGAGAGGACTTTAGGTGTGGAACAGCAGGACTGAATGGTGGATTGGTTGAATCCGAGGTGGGAGAGCTGCCCTGCTGCTGAGGGCAGATGTCAGGGCCCAGTGATAGTGAAGAGGAATACTTGACTCCGACCAGTGCAGATGGAGGGGGTCTCCCAAAAGGTCCACCTCTGTAAGCATACTTCTGGCTCTCTAGGACTGTTGTTAGGGACTTGAACATGCTGTTAATACCTGTTTGATGGAGGTGGGGTCTTTGGGGTGGGGGTGAACAAGACGGAGCCTCAGAATCCTCTTCATCATCGTCATCGTCAGCCTCGCTTTTAGTCTGCTCAGGGAGGCCATATAGTTTAGCTAGGTCACTGTGGCGGTAGTTGGTGTTCCCTGCTCCCAGCACCATGTCCATGGACATCTTAGGGACACTTCGGGAAGCTTTAAGGTAATCCTCATCCTCCTCATTGAGAGACGATGTTCGGCTGCAAGGGGACGCCAGAGAGCCTTGGCGGCTGAGCACAGGAGGGCTGGCGTTTGACCCAAAGTCTTCCTGCATTGGCTGGTGCTTTGTCGCTGGAATTAGGTCCGGGGCACACAGGTAGCCCTTGATGGGCTCTGCACTTGGTGAAAAGTTGCCTGTGGTCTTTTCAGCATTATACAGCTCCTCTTCCTTTTTGATGGATTCATCCAACATTGCCATGATGTTAGCCAGACCATCGGGGAGCAGTGTGGACATTTCTGAGGGCTCCTCCTCAAACTGAGCACTGTCTGAGTCAGTGATGCAGTGGCTAGCATTTTCCAAACCACTTTCTGCTGCCTGTTTGTTGAGGATTCCCCTACAAGAGGACAAAGGTGGTGGTGGAAGGGCCTGATACAGCTTGGGGGGCTCTCTAAGTGCCATGGTAGAGAGAGAGGGTTGGCTGCCGTCTCTCTCCCTGGCTGAGTCTTTGGATTGGTTGGGTGCTGCTTGCATTGCCGGGGGTTTGTTGGGGTACACCGGCTGGTTCATCCCTGAGGTATTGTGTGTTGATGAGGGGCTGAATGTCATTCCGCCATTGTTCCACATCTCTCTCTGCCTCTGCTTCTCTCTGGCATATTCAGTCTGAGGTGTGAGAGGAGGCGGCCGAAGCCTTTCGACAGGAGTGGTGAAGGCGGGAGTCTGGCCTGGAGGACAGGGCGGTATGCCACCACGGCTGAGCCAGGGGTACGGAGGGGAAGCCTGGGAGATAGGCGCTGGTGGAGCTGAAGGAAGTGCAGCAGCTGAAGACAGAGGAGGAGGTGGAGGAGCAGAAGGGGTGTTGGCAGAGAGCAGTCTTTCCAGATTTTCAATAGCAGTCTGCTCCTTTCCTTTAGTACTGCACAGTTTGTCATCCCTCTTGCGCTCCATCCTTCTCCTCTCCTCTTCTTTCCTCTCCTCCTCCATCCGTCTTTTCTTTTCTTCCTCTGCCCTCTCCAGTTCTCTCTTTCTCTCCTGCTCCTCCGCTTCTCTCCTCTTTCTCTCCTCCTCTTGCCTCTCCCACTCCCTCCTCTTCCGTTCCCGCTCCTTCTTCTCCCATTCTCTCTTCTTCCTCTCCTCTTCTCGTTTCTTTCTCTCCTGCTCTTGTTTTTCCCATTCTCTCCTTCTTCTCTCATCCTCCTGTCTCTCAATTTCTCTCTTTTTCCTCTCTTCCTCCTTCCTTTGTTGCTCTTTCCTCTTCCTCTCCTCACTTTGTCTTATTTCCCATTCTCTCTTTCTTTGCTCCTCCTCTCTGATTTTCTTGTCTTGCTCCTCTCTGTCCCTCTTCCTCCTTTCCTCGGCTTGCATGTGTCCCTGCAGCTCAGCATCAAGCTTGTCTAAAGCCTCTTCGATGGACTGAGGAACAGAGGTCGGGGCTGAATGGCTCTGAGGCTGAGAGTACCTTTGTGTTGAAGCAGAGTCGTGCTGATGGCTCACTTTGGAAAAGACAGCTGGACTGGACGAGCTGACAGTAGAGTGAGAAGCAGGGAAGTATGTTGGAGAGCTAGGAAGTGGATTTGACACTCTGCTTGTAATCACACTGTCCCCTGCCCTCTGGTGCCCTGAGGAGAACAAAGATGAGGAGGAAAATGGTGGAGGTTGTTCCAGTTCTGCCTGAGCATAGTATGACATCTTCTCCTTCATAGGCTGGGACTTAGCAAGCCCCTGTTGTTGTGGAGTGTGCAGCCCCTGTCGATGAGACTGGTTAGCAGGGGGGACTTGGCCTCTCTGACATTGTGGTTGCAGCATAGTGTCTATTTGAGACTTGGTGCTGGTGGACGTGGGGGGTATTGGCTTTCTTTGCCAACTGTTATTACTGCTGCCATTGTTCCCAGAGCAGCCAGCAGGGGGCGATGTGATCACTGTGGAGAGACCAGCCTTGGTAACACCATTACTGCCAGTGTTGCCATGGCGGCTGACAGAGCAGGAGGCTTGGTACATGGGAGGATTGGATGTGATGACAGGCATTCGAGTGGAGTTGGTTGGAGGCAGAGGGGGGCTGACATGATGCTGGGGTGGAACTGGAAGCCGACTATCTGTGACCTGATTGTGGCTCTTCTCGAGTGGAGCTAGCAGACCTGAAGGCCTGTAGATGCCTGACTCCTGCATAATCATACACAGAATACTCAATGCTTTTAAACCAAATGACAACTTAAAAATGGCACAAATGAGTTGCATGAATGGCTTATACTCACCAGGGAGTGACTGCTGGGCCTGCTCTGGTATCTCCAGGACTCATGGGGACCATTTTGTTGTTGCTGAGGTACTGAGGTGCTGCTGGCAGGAGGAGGAGGAGGACCCTGGTGCCCCAGCCCTGGATGAGGCTGGAAGTGACTGTAAGGCACACTGCTGCTGCTGCTGCTGTTGTTTTTGCTGGTTGCAGAAGCATTTGCTGGTGACGACTGAGCATGTAGGTGACGATCTCTGTCTCCTCTATTTGGAGCAGATGCTGTGTGAGAGGTAGCTTGGCTGCCACCTTGCCCCCCAATAGGAGGGCCTCTCTGGTTGTGAAGGCCACGAGGTTCCATGGCCTGGCAGGGTGGTGTTCGCTCCAGTTTAGAGCTGGGACTGGAGCAGGAGGAGTGTGGGGACTGATGGTTTCCAGCCTGAGGTTGTAATGTGTCTTTGTGGAATTGAGGAGCATGTTTGTAGCTTCCTGGAGAGGAATTTGGTAGAGGGGAGAGGATGGAAGAGGTGGAGGAGGCAGGAGAGGACTTTTGGGTGTAGCTGCCCATCCCTTGTTTGTTATTTTCCTGTTAAACAATAGAACACACACACACAGAATGAGTAATTGTAATTAAGCTAAAACAAAGCAGGGAAACATGAGGCTCTGTTACCGTTCGGACCTGAAAGTCCTGCGATTGTGGATTCTTGCGGTCAGAGGTCTGGGGCTGCCAGGGACTGCTGTTGTCTTTGTGAAGGGGGTTCCAGAATGCAGGTTTTGGAGGGGGGTGCTGAACTGATGCCTGCTGCTGAGACAGTAAAGACGGGCCAGCACCCGAGAAACGCTGCATCCCAGGGTGGGAGACCTGCACAGAATGGGGAAATAATAAGAAACTAGCAACCTCAAAGATCTAAGTGACAAGACAAGCAATCAAATTGAAGATTTGAGGTTACATGCAAAAGCTGTTGTTGGTGTTAACGGTACCTGATCCGAACTCCTCTTCCTCTTGCTGGGGCTGGGACTGTCCTCTGCAGCTGGGTGTGAGTTCAGTGATGGAGGAGGAGTGTGTTGAATAACAGAATGCTCTCCTAAAGGAGGACCTGGTCTCTTTAACTGACCAGCAAGCATCTTCCCTGGATATGCCCTCTGCTGTGAAGAGAAAAATAAAAGGATCTGTGTTGACAAATGCAATACCAGCTCAAAACAACTCCTTTGTTGAAGTATTGAGCATTTTAATGCTCAGGGACAGTGGCTTTGACTGAGTATGTCTTTCATCTGTCTGAATCCAGCGAAAATAGCAGACTGATTGTGTGTCTGTATGGATGATGAAACAGGATCATAACCAATTAGAAAGCTCCTACCTGGTGCACCTGAGCCCACATTTCATCTCCAAGCAATGGTGGACCCCTGGGAACATGCTGCTCCTGAGGACCCCCAAACTACAGAAAACAATAAAACCAACAGAGAACAGTCAATCCTCAATTCCCAAAGCCTGCCATGAACTACGCTTCAGCAATGTCCTCACCTTCAGCAGTTGGTTAGGCCTACTGGGATGTGGATTATGCGGAGGCCCACAACCGCCTCCATAGCCTCGGTTACGGAGACGGAGCGAGTGCTCATTGGGGAGCGGCACACCAGGATGTCCTTGGGGAGGAAGGTGGGACTCATACAATTGACTTAGTTGCTCCCATGCTCTATGGGGAGGTGGAGGATGAAGATGATGAGGAGGGGGTCTGTGCTGCTCCCTCTGTATACCTGGTAACATTGCCTGTGGGAGCTCAAGCTTTTCACCTCCTCGCATGGGCCTAAATGAAACACACAGAGTAATATTACAACACAGACATTTACAGTTTTCTTCTTTTTGTCATTTTGTACATGACTTACCCATTGCTTAAGTATTTACTGTGATGGTTCAGTCCACCCATAGGTCCAGGAGGTAGATGAGGAAGTAGCTGGTGTTGGTTCATTGCAGGTGAACACCTGAAGGAGAGCAAATGGCATACGCAGAGTCAGATGAGCATTTTTACACCAAAAGGTTTGTGAACTTTTGCGTGTGTGTTTCCATTGCTACAGACCTGGCAGAAGGCTGCCAGGCGTGGCCTCCCACTGGAGGCCATGGCCCCCGGTTGAGTCCGTCCAGAGGGAAGGAATCCCGTGTGCCTCGGCCACCAAACTGCTCTACTGCGTGATGCATCCAGCCTGTGTGCTAGTAGTGCAGGGATATAGTCACACAGACACACTTGCAGAGATATAAAAAACACTTATGGACCAGAAGTGGAGGGTTTAACACACTGCTGATACTTACCAGACTAGCTGTGTGTGTGAAGCCCTTCACTGCAGTACAGAGAGGGCCTCACTCCGACACACTGACAATATCTGTAACACTCGACTCCTTGCACTTCAGCACCAAGAAAATAAAAGCCAACTAGCTGCAGAGAGAGAGGAAAAGGAGAGGCAACATGAGAATGAGTGAGACACACTGAGATGTCTATATAATAAGTGGCTAGTCTATGAGTGCAGTACATTTTCCTCATATAATGATGCCCTTCTTTGTGTTTCTGCCTGCTATGCATCAGTCAGCCAGTAGAAGGTGACATTAAGCCAGCCAGTGCAGAATTGGATTATTTCTGAGGCCCAGATGGCTCAGTGGGGAGTTCACCTATGAGAACAGACCTGAGGTTACTGTAATCCTTACCATGGGCCTTCTGATAGCGAGAAACAGAGGGAAAGACTAAGAGCTGGGAGGCCTTGGCCACATTCCCTGTGTGTGATGTTGGACACAAGGCAAGTGGAATCAATCCAAGTGTGCAAGCTGCATGGTCATGTCAGGCCTGTGCTGTTCTAGTGTATGTGAGCAAGAATAGTGGGCTCTCTTAAGTGGATGATTATATGTGTGTGTGCTGCGCCACTCTGAAGGGTGTGTATAAAGTGTGTTGCCCAGTGGATACACTAAGGTTTAATCTCATTACAGCAGGCGTGATGGAGAGGAAGAAGGGGGGCAGTAGCGACAGACGGTCTGAACAGGATGGAAGGATAGATTAAGGAGAAGAGATGGAAGAGAGGGATGACATGAAGGGAGGTGGAGTGGAGAGTGGGAACGGTGCCATGAAAACGCCCACGCACCTTCCCACACATACACTGAGGCGACACAAAGGAAAGCGGTTGAGGGGGAAATGAATAAAGTAGCTGAGAGATGACTCTCTTCTCCCAGCTTTCTGAAACACCGGACATAATACAAAAGGCAGAAGGTGTCAAGATACAAAGAAGGTTGTTTCAAAGTGCTTCAACAAAGGAGGCCCTTGACAAAACCTGAGGGATGTATTAGAACATATACTTAATATGTTTTTCAATCGGCTGCTGCAAAAAGTGCAATCAGAAACATAGTGGTTTCACTACAGTGGCAAGTGATCTATAATACATCAGTCTCAGAGTAAGAGACGCTCACACACAGGTTATGATTCATTTCTCTTGCTCAGCACAGCACTCTTCCAGCAGTTTTCCTAATTTAGCTCTGGACATACGCAGTACTTCCTCCCACCAGTTCCTCTTCTCTTCCTTTCTTCCTCCCACCAACTCTGGATCTCTCTGTCTCTATTTAAAGCCTTAGTAGAGGATATTTCTAATGCCAGACAGTTTTAGATAGTGTGAAGGGCTGCTGAACAGTGACACAAACACACACCATGCTCTTTATCTCCTCCCCTCTGCCTCACAGGAATCATCATCCAGCAGGCACTGCTGCTGTGTGAAGATAGGCCTCTGTTAACTGTCAAGTCTGCACTCAACACACTTTAAAAGAAACTGATACAAACACTCACGCTGAGCCTACCTTTTACAGTAGCACCAAGTTATTGATTCACAGTTGTGTTAAGTCTCGGCTTCAGCTGTCAATCATCTCTCTGAGGTCTCTTCAATCCTAAAAGACAGAGAAGAGCAAAGCATTGTTGCCAGTCTGTCATAAAAACAACATGAAGCCATGGTAAACACAATGCTCATACTCGGTGCCTCATGTTTCAGATCTAAAGGTGGTCTTTTCTGTCATCCTGCTGCTTCTGTTTTTTGACTTCTGTCTGTAGACAGTGTGTCGTCACTACCCACAACCCCCCTCCTGATTTCCTGGCTGTTGAGCCGACGCCTGGTTTCAGAGCACCGTGGAAAACCCGAGGGTGGCTCAGAGGCAAAGGGGGTAAATCAGCCGGGAGCCTGACACAATGAGAGCGATGGGGGCTCTTGTTCACTTGCTCTCTCACTCGCTTCTCTCACAGACACAATGGTGAGACTGACTGTGTGGCTTAACAGGCAGGCAGACACACACATACAAAGCTGATCTCACTCTAACAGGAAGAGCTGTGCTGGCTTAAGTCAACCATCACATGTGAAAGAGTAGCACTGGGGACACACTGTAAAATAATAAAACACACAGCTCCTATGGGGAAGGAGAGATGATGACAAAGAGTATGTGTTTTAAATGAGACCAAGCGAGTGCAAACGGGGACACAGTGGTGGTTGTAATCACCACTTTTATGGAGGGTGTGTGTTTATGTCTGTTGTGACCAAACAGTCTCTATTCCAGTTGCTATACTAGCTATCACATAGCTCACAGCTACTC
This sequence comes from Parambassis ranga, assembly GCF_900634625.1. Taxonomy (NCBI): domain Eukaryota; kingdom Metazoa; phylum Chordata; class Actinopteri; family Ambassidae; genus Parambassis; species Parambassis ranga. Next base: position 1,795,508 of record NC_041038.1, read on the forward strand.
TACAGCACAGTGTGAGAAACTCAGCCCTCTGAAACTAGATACTGTGCACACACGGCAGACAGTGTTACAAACCAGCTCAGGTTCTATCAGATGATACCAAGAGCAATGAAATGTCGTACCACATGGGTAACAGTATAGCATATATGGGGGGAGGAGCAGTGAGTGCGTGTAAGCATGATGCTGTGCATTTTTCAGGGAATCCCCGATGACTAATACCCTGAGAGAGGGCTTACCCCATAGCACTGACCCTGAGCTCCACCCCCCTCTTACGGTCAGGTGACATGGTGTGTGTTTCTGCATCCGTGAAGATGTGACAGCAGCGGGAATTTCTCGGAACGTGTGATGTCATTTCTGCTTCGTACACAGCATGTGTGAGAGTGAGATTTACAAACAGGATATCATGATGAGCTGTACGGGGCTTTTTGGTCAAGGGAGGAATCAAACTACTGAACCGCAAAGAGAAATGCTGAGGAAAATTCTCTGAAATTTTTGGAACCGTCTGTTGTGGAAGCTTTCTAGACTGATCCTAAGCATTAAGTTACAAAATTTACCTTCCAAGTGTTTCAGTGCAATTGCTGTTTACTTTCACTTTTCACCACTTATACCACAACGAGCTGCATACAGTAATTGAATGCACTCGGTGAGTTTGCAGCTGACATAATAGATGACACTATCCGATTTTTTGATCAAAAATCCCCCCACGGTACATCATCTTTCAGGCGAAATGCCCCGCTGACCACAGGACATCAATAAGAAGCTGTTCTGTCAACACCCTCACTGACATCATGCAAGTTAGGTTATTGCCCTCAGCTGGCAGAGTTAGTTCAAACTGAAGCGGCTTTGGCAAAAACGGAAAGTGTACCAAGATTCAACACACTTATATAAATACTAATGGTTGGAATAAAGATGGTCAAAACTTTGTGTCAGTGCTTTTATCCCTAATTTATTCCCCCTCACCCTTCCTTGCCAACCACTTCACTGTGCTGGTCCCCAGCCAGACAACACACTGAGGCCATGAGAGGAAAACAGACCAGAGATAAAGAGACGAGGGGGCAGTGACAGTGCTCAAATATATCCATCTGTGAGGATTAATGTCTTTCCTGGTCATTACTGTGTGGCCCCTTCTCATCCTGGTGGTAGTGTTTCACATTAAAAAGATGAACAACAAGATATTGATGTTGATCAATAGATGTACAGCTTACTGATATGCCATATCAGTAATGGCAGAGGATTAATGTAATGTCACTGTCTGATAAGAAATGACCAGATAAGGCTCAGAAACATAGAGGATAAAAGAATATGGAGCTAGTTTGGGTACAAGAATGTCTTGTCCCTGTCTTGTTCTGTTCTCCCTCCCCCTTTCTACTCCATTTGGCCATTACATAATCAGTCCCAGATAGAGATCATGTTCAGGAGGAAACACCATGCATTCTCTCTCTCTCGCGCTCACACACACACACAACACACCACAGGAAGAGGCCAGCCTCTGCATCCGTCCTCCCCCGCCTTATTGCCATGATTCCTGTGTGTCTGCGTATTTATTTGTTTGTGCACAAACGTCAGTGCAGGCTGTTTCAGCCAGTGGTGTGGGCTAACTTTAATCACGATGCGACACAGACAGCTGCACACACAGGGTAGTGTGTGGGTCATCCGAGGACACAGGAAACACTGTACTGCACACCAACATAGAGGATTCTGACCTCCGTCATGGATGAATATATATTGTGCTAGCATCCATCTGCACAACAAGCACTGAGCAAACCCTTCACCCAGTTACACCCATCAAGCCAAATCATGTGTACTCCCTCACATCTGCTCAGGGCATGACACAGAGAGTCACTCAAGCAGGGTGGAGTAGGATCCAAAGTTTTCATTTTAAGCTCTACAGGATTGCAACAGACAAGAAACTTCAGATTAGCAGAAACCACATGGTGTCTTATTTTGGCCGTTGGTACGCAGCCTGTCAACCACCACATCTTTTTCCATTGATGTTAAGAACCTCTTGATTTCTGGCCACACATCAAGCAATAGCTAGACAATAGTTTTATCTTATTGTATGTAAAAGAAACAGAACTAGTAGAGGGGAGGGTGAGGACTTGGTAGAAAAACATAAAAACATGGGGCCCTTTTGTCTCTTGAACTCACCACCCTGACATATGGCCTGTGACTGACAACACACACCTGGTTAGTGTGGCCACATCTCTTTTTCCTCTCTCTCTCTCTCACACACACACACACACTGACTTAAATCAGTTACACTTATGTGTGACGTTACTGTAAGAGGAACAGAGCTCAGAGGGGAGAGGAAACTGTCGTCACAACCACAGGAAGTGAGCCTCCCTGAGGGGTGTGTGTGTGTGAGAGAGAGAAAGTCAAAGACATGGGAGGGGATTAACAGCTGAGGCTTCCGTTTTAAAGATGTGTCTACACAGGCCACTAAAAGGGTGATATTTTATTGCTTAAAATGAACCTGTGCAGAAGTGTGTGAATGAGGGTTGATTCAAAAACCTGACCCGTTCACTTACAGTTCCTAAAATACACCTCAGACACAGAGTCATCCTGTGTGAATGGCACGTGTGTACACCTCATGACTCACACAAAGCTACCCAACACAAACAACACAGTCAACTGACTTACTCAGTTCTGGCAATGAGTGTTAAGCCTCACTTGCCCTTCAGCTTCTGGTAAAACTGAGTGGCAAACATAGATGGGAGTGTGTGTGTGTGTGCGGAATGACTCCTCCTCCTCCGAGGAAGTTGTACTGTCAGCCTCATTTTCACAGAAACTCAAAGGTTTCAGATGAAAAGTGAACCTGTATTTGTGTACAGATTCACTTTGTGACTCAAGGTGTGTACAGAAAAGAGAATGACTCATCACCTGGCTTCAGACTGTAAAGGAAGGAAAAAAACATCATACAAATCCTGATAAACCTGACATCTGAAAGATGTGGGCGTCTGACAATGGCTTGATTTTCAACACTCTTGATTTCCATACTTCAACTGGCAATATCAAAAGCCCCCAAACTTTCCGTCTGCTTCGTTGTGGAATTATTATCAGTAACAAAAACAATTTAAAAAAAATCATCCTCCAACTTTTCAGAGGGAAAAAATGTTGCAAATTCCCCTCCTCCTCTCCATGCTGCTGCTCTGTCACTCTCTCTCCAGGGCTAACGCACACAGACTATCTAAGAAATCCACTAAACAAAACGACTGCTTCCTTGGAAACAGTTGCCAGGGGAACCAGCTGCGTCTTTACCAATAGCTATTAAACTACGCTAGAGAGGGACAGATAGAATGAGGTCTTTACTGATTAACATGTTTACTGAAACATAGCCCCGGCTGCCTCACACACTTCCTCTTCTTAAATGTTCTCACATTATGTCTCATCAGCAGTATGAATAACAAAACAACATGGATGTAAGAGTGTGTGGTGAGCATATGTACCTGGAGATAATGACAGCATGCATACAGATGGCCAGTGATGTTTTTTGTTGTTGTTCTTTTTGCATTGGGTTGCACTTAACCACAGATTGTTTTGACGTTATCAGGACAAGTGTGACGCAGGAGGAGCGATTTTGTTATGATGGTTCTGTTTGTTCATTTTGGTCTAAGGAACATCCAAGACATGTTTACAGATTCCTAAAATACCAGTGCTGAAGATTCTTTAGGCATTTTTCAAACAAATCCTCCATGATGCATGGTTGGCTGAATTTTCATTTATTCTGCCAGTGTGGTTGGGCTGGGTATAAGAAGTCACAGGAGGTGAGGGGAGGTAAAGAAGAAAATTCTTTCCAAGTTGTGAGAGCTTGTGTAACTTGAGGTGTGAGTCAAGAACACTGTGTAGAGCTTCACAGAAACACACCCCTTTCACTGGGGCATCATTGGTGGCAAAAAGCCAGAGATAACAACCTGAACACAGAGGGGAACGTTCCCTTTATAGTTCCACACCTTACTCTCTAGGTTCACTCAAGAACAACACTGCACAAACTTAATGCAAAATGTTACCTTGTTTTACATTAGCTTATTTGCTCGGCTTGTGGCCGCTTTTGAATCTCGGCCCGCTGCTGCAAGAGCTCTCAGTGAGTCCAGCCCTTGTGTTCTGGACTGTATAACACAGATGTTCTGTGCTCAACACAGTGAAAACAGAACTTAAAGTAAAACCAGAGCTACACAGCCAATATTATAGTGATGGATGTCCATTGCTTGTAGTTGGCTGGCAGTATAGCAGAGCCCAGCTGCTCCATAGAAGCTAATGAGTAGTATGGATAATGACTTCATTCAAGTTAGCGATATAATTCAAACTACTCTGCCATATTTTAAATGAAAAAAGCCAATTACTGCCTATAAAGGGACGCTGGCATACACATTTAGGACCTTCATTTGTTTATACTTTTTATTGCCTTTTAATTTAAACCTTATTCCTGCTGAAACGTCTCATAATGACTACACAGTCTGGCTGTTGTGTCATCAGATTTCTTGTCTCACATTTGTACCCAACAGACCTCCTAAGAGTCACACAGTTTTTGGTTTCTGGACCCTGACTCCCACTGAGAGACCTGGATTCACAGCAGACTGTCTCACAAGGCATAGTGGAATTCCACACTTGGCTGACTTGAGTTTGTGCCCACAGCTGGCCCCTTACAAACTCTCAAACCTTCATCCTGTGGTCTTGCTGCTACCAATGCAGACTGCAGACAATCAGAGAAGCCCTGTAAAATTTTTTTTTTTTTTTTTTTTTTAAATACGATGGAGGCGACAGTCCCTTTCAATGTCCAACTTTTTTGCTGACATGAAGTGATGGGAAAAACTCAACAGGTCATGTCAGCCAATATGTAGAGGAGCTGGTGTTTTAACACCTGATCTAGTTTAGGATGTGTGGGGAGTGTTGGAGAAAACAGTCTCGCAGTAGAAGAAACGACACCCTTTACTGGAAAGGCTGCAACAGTATGGTGTCACACAGATGTTTCATCACTTCCACCACCCAGTTTACTTTGACACACACACTTTGATTGTTGTTTGTAATGAGGAGCAAAAGCAGACTCAGGACCTCCCATTAATAGATGGGATAGGTGGACTTACACAGTCAACACACATTTGAACAGTGTGTTATGGGGTGGGACGGTTCAGGAAAAAAATCTGAACAGTTCGATACACGTGTTTCGGTTCGGAGCGCGTGTTCTGTTCGGTTCTGGACATGCGCGTCAAGTAATACAGGGAGGCATTGTTACCACAGCATGGAGACGAGTTTTGGCAACTTGGCGTCTCTCTCGCTACATTTGGCGGCTTTCCAAACGTTTTTTAATCTAAAGAAACTAGTGATTCTCTGGTGACTTTTGGAGACTGACGTGAAATCATTCTGCAGTCAGGCTGTCCTCGACAAGCAGCGACCATGAGCTCCTCTTCCGCTTTAAAACACCCACAGCCGGTCACTCTCACTGTAGCTTCACGCAGCAGGTTCAGATGCAGGCGGAGCAGAGAAACCCACACTCTGCGTCCGATCGTGCGCAAAGCTGCCGCTGGTCCCGTCAATGCTTACAGAGCGGGATGTAAGTAGCACATTGCAATGGCAAAAATAAAAAGAAAAACACGGACATCAGCACCGTTAGCTTAGCCTAGCGTAGTCATAGAGTTCAATCTATCCAACTAGCATGTCGTTCTCTGTCCGACGGGGGGAGTATGTGCGCACATGTGTCTGTGTGTGTACACGCATCGTGCCTCTTTGCGCAGACAGCAGCGGTGAATTGTAAACGCTCACCATGCAGACAGAAATGACATGCTGCCGTGCAAATAAGATAAATAACATGAGCCGTTTAGTTTGTTTAATAAAAGAACAAGGTGTAGACCTGTGTTGTAAAGGTTGTCTTAAATGGCTTCTGTTATGATCTGGTGCTGTATAGAAATTAAAAAGAAATGAAATTGACTTGACCTGATATAATGATGGGGAAACACTGAACTGATTCTTCGAACAGAATCGTGGATTTAGTGAACAGTTCCACTCCTAGTGTGTTACGTTACTGTCAACTGTCCAAGAAGATGAGTAAGCACTTAAAACCAGTCTACTAGCACACATGGATAAAGGAAGAGGTGACTGAGTAACTATCCTGACCCACACACACTCCTCTCTGCTTAGCCTACTCAAAAATCTGTGACTCACTATTGTTGAGTTACCAGCTTTATTTCCTCCCTCTCTCTCCCTCTCTCTCTCTACTGACTTGTGTGTATCACTTTAATATCCCTCTATGTTCGTCACTCATAGTAAAATGGGCGGCGATTGTTCATTCACACACGCTCCCACTGAGATCACGGGACAAACGGGGGCGTAAGAGCTGAGGCAGCGTGTGCGTTTGGAGCGATTTGGAGCTTTAACTTTTTACCACATCAGACATCAAAAAGAAGGGACAAAACGCGCCGCTGTGTCCTTGCCAATCGATCTGATATATCGGAAGTGAATCTTCAAAGGGTGTTTTGTTTTCGCGACCCCATGCCGGCACACTCCGCTCGTACTAATTCTTGGTCGTTTATTGCGGGCAATAAATTGACAAAAAAGCCCCCAATTGGTGTCGAGACTTGGTGTGTGCAAGTGATTGTCCGCTGACCAGTGACTATTCCAATGTCCAACTTTATGTCTGTCACTGAGATCCTACATCAATATAAAAAGGCAAATAACACGTGTTCGAAAGTCAGAAAGCCATTGCGCTCCAGCGTTCCAAAATCAAAAGGCAATACAGCTCACGCTGACCAAATAATACAATGTAGTCAGACTTTGGTGCACTGACTGCCCTCTGAAACCCAGACCCCTAAGGACAGCACCAAACACCGCCCCTCCCCCAAAAAGGAGAGGTGATGCAAATCACTTCCTTTCAATCCGGCTCTTTGTGTGCGTAAGGATTGACTGGGGGTGATGGGGGGTGGCAGCTATCCATTCACTTTATACGGCTGCCGACCTCAGTGATCCTGCCCACCCCCACTCCTAGTCCAGCACAGCCATCCACTCTACACACATACACAATGGCGTGAGATCTCCTTACACAGGCAATTTTCTCTCCATGTCCTCTAGTTCTCCTTCTCTTTTGTAGAGCCATGGATCATGACTTTTCAAGGCAACAAGTACTGAGCTTTGACTTTTTTGTTCACTGCACTATAAATAGCTTCATAATAATGTCAGCAGTGTTCTGTAGCCAGTGTCATCATAAGCATTTCTAATAGGCTCCTGCACAGACACATGAAATGCTTCAGAAGAATATGTGGGGGGGGGGGGGGTATATTTTGGAGTAATTACCGAGAAACAAATGTGCACCAAGCCCCAAGTTTCCATCAAAACATTTGACAGAGATTACTGGGATCCACGTGCTCTGAATGATTAAACGTGTCCGGTAATGATGATCAGTCGTTGATTTGAGAAAACAATTCGCCGAACTGAGATACACGCGTGGGATCATCTGTGGTTGAGAAAAATCACAGAGAAATTCCCCCGCCTCATCGATTACAGGCGATCAATGGCTCCATTGTAATCAATAACGATAATTTAACGATAATTTACTTGTTGTTCTGAATGGCAACACATTCCTTCTCTATAATCAAAAATCAAACATAACAAACAGCCGTAGGCAGCGTTTAACGGCGTAATGTTTAACATGAAACTTTTCACTTCCCTGATTACAACCAAAACAAAGTCGCCTGGACTTTTAAATACTCCCACAGCAGCTCCTGTACTCACCGTTCGCATACGGATTACAGACAGATTGCTCCAAAATTGAAATTATTTCCTTATTAAAATGAGTATGGGTCCCTGTGGTCCGCAGTAGCCTTTAGGCTCTTTGTATTCCCAAGTTTGGATCTCCGAATCTGCAGAAATTCCGACCAGCCGGCTGAGCGCAGAGCAGCCACAGTTCTGTAATAATCCCTGTTAGTCTCTGTCGCTTCCCTTCGAAACAGCCATGAAACTCAAGCTGCCCGTGCGCTGGAGAGCTCTCTGATGTCCTTGATAGGCCGGTTCCTCTGCCTGTTGGTTTATTCCGTGTTATGGCTGCCTTTGGTGGCAGCGACAG